>NW_027185341.1:3182500-3782500 GCF_022577435.1 Embiotoca jacksoni | reverse complement strand
AAAGGTGGTTGCACAAGACCTCATTATGAGGGAGTAACCAGTGTGTTGGATTATGTTGTTGGATTTCCATGCATTCACCTATACAAACTCCATGTAATCCAATACTGAATCTAGAAAAATTAACATGTGAAACTTAATAGCAGGAGGGAGAGACGATGCGAACGCGACTATTTTAATGGGTCAGCAATATGTTCTGATAAAGCAAAGTATTTACAGAAACATAGGTCTATTATGTTAAATCTTGAGGTGGACTTTCTAACACAGGCTTTCTATGACAGTAGAATGTAATGTGAAACCAGTGTGTGGGTTTTAATGCTCTGGGTATATAATGATGTAAAGAGTGTCTGTTACCCTCCAGTCGAATGAGGAAAGTAAATAGTACAAAAACAGCCACTCAGTTTTAAAACACGCATCAAACCAATTCTAAACTCAGGTTTCTCATAAACTCATTGATTACCAGTATAACAGAGATCAGGAGGAGCCAGCTGCTTCTCAGCGGTGAAGACAAGCCCTTTAAGTCACAGACACATTCATTTGGGATTCGAGGATTTGCTGGATTGGCGGTTGAAGGAGGAGCTGGACATCTGAGCCAGTCCACTGCGATGGATTTAGGAGTGACAATCTCTTGGTTCAGGCCTCCTTTCATAAGCACCCAGTAGAAGTTGTCCTTGAAGAAGTAGGCATCTCCTAAAGAACAACAGCAGCAGCAGTGTAACTTTTATCCCCTTGTTCTTTTTATCAAACAATTATTCAAACATTAACCTATTTGGAGATGTTAAAGAAAAACAGCAATATTAATATTTTTTTGTACTTTAACTTTGTTACATTTTTCAGGGAATTATTATTCAGAACATCTGATCAGTTTATATAAAATTTTGACTTTTCGTGCTATTTTGAGCCTGACATTTTGTAGTTTTGAATCAAATATCTCAACAACGATGTGACAGTTTGCTATGAAATTTGGTACATATATTCATGACCACTTCTAGATTAACTGGTATAATTTTGATGATCTCCTCTTTTTCCATTTGACCCCATCATCTGGTCGAAGTTTAAATTTGCTAAGTTCTTTGGTTTAAGACAAAATACCTTTAAACTTCCAGTGTGGAACGTTTGTCGACCCCCTCTAACATTCTTATTTTAACATTTATTTTTAGGCATTGTGAGCCTTTATTTCATAGAGACGGAAAAAGTGAGCGGGGGAATGTCATGCAACAGGTAGTTCGGTCTAGCAACTCAACTATTGGGTCGCCGCTTGACCTCTTTATCTTGAGCTGAGCTTGAAAAGATGTTAAAACTTTATTTACATCTATTTTTTATTTTTTTTAGTAATAAGGCAGAATTCTGGATAAAATAAAATACATTTACAAATAAACTCTGCAGGGTTATATTCAAATAATCTGTACATTTAAACAGCTCCGTTAGTCAGTGCAATAAATGAATGTGAAACAAACAGCTTTAAATATTCGAATGGGAAAATGATAACTATCTGTAACGCCAGGTAAAAACTTCCGGATGACCACACGAGTCTCTTTGGGGTTGTCGGTTTGTTTTTTTTGTGGTCATTTTATATCATTGTGGTCCATTTAAGTCTCGGATCAGCTCTCTTCCATTGCCTTGACTGCACTTCATTCTTTCAGCAGAGAGTGTGTGCAAGCTGAAATATCATCATCCCAGAATAACCTTCTCTCAGGTTTTCTTTATTTATCTAGAGCTAGTGTCATAAACTCATTGAATATTTATGTGTCTGAACACAATGTTACCTTCTCCCCAGCTGATGACATCATCCATGTGAGGCGGCATTCCTCCCCACCGGCTGTTGACTCTTGGGTAGCCCGGATCTGGCTGCCTGGGCATCTGTTGATCCTGTTGGCTTTCATCAAACCTCCAAAACTCTCCTCCACTGAACAGGTAGGTCTTGCCATTATGGGCCCAGATGAAGGCTGCATCCACCCTGTCCACCACCACTCCCATCTTTGTCCTCATGCCCCATTCAGAGAGGGGCCGAGGGTACCCGTTCATGGCTACTGTGTCCTTGAAGACCCAGTACTGCGATCCTGGACATATGAAGGAAAGCTACTTTGACAAATTCCTTTTATGTGTTCACATGCTTGGTCAATAAAACCGACTCGAATAAAAGCCAAGCTGTAGCAATATCAGTAGACAGTACTTCAAATGTCGGTGTTGCTGGAAAGAAGCTACAAATTCTAAAACGTCGATGCCTCACACACATCTTTAATGCGACTGCACTGAAGATCACCACGGTTTCAAGATGGACACCAAAGATTAGTATCATCAGTTCAGAATCCTGACGAATGTGAAATATGATCAAAATCTCCCCTTCAGTTCCTGAGTTATGGCCAGCCAACATTATAATGTCACAATGAAGTTGAGCTTTGACCTTTTAGAAATAAAATGTTACTTCATGTTATCCAATTAGACATTGATTTATGGCCACAACCATGTGTGGTGAGGTCACAGTGACCTTTTGACCTGTGACCACCAAAATCTAGTCACTTCATCCTCAAGTTCAAATGAATGTTTGATCCATCCAGCTTAAAAAAAACAACATAAAATGTGTGACAGGAGTTTTCACACCTACTCTGATTTATCTTAATTATCTTAATCAAAGCCACACATAACCACAAGATTTTCCTTCTTACCGATGAAGAAGATGATACCGTTGTCACTCTTCCTCTCATACACAGCATCAATCTTGTTTGTTCCTGGTGGAAGGCCCATCCAGAAGTTTTTGATTTGAGCTGGATTTAAGGACACTAAAGACCCGTCTCTCTTAGTTCTCCAGAAATTTGAACCTTTCCAAGAAAAGAGAGTGAAGCATGAGACCAACATTATGTATACACTTAGAAACAGAAGATGATAAAAAGGAGTATTAATAAAATTATTTTCAAGCACATTTTTATTCTGTGAAAACTTTATCTTGTGCTTAACTGATGTTTTCTTCTTACCTTTGAAAAAGAAGACCTCTCCCCTGATATTTGCCACAGCGTCAAAACCTCCCTGACACCGCTCATGGAAAGACGGATCAAAACTGGGAGAAGGAAAGTTTCATCAAAGCTCCAGTAAACTTTTACTGGATATAGATTGGTGAAAAACAATCACTAAAGGGTGCAATAAGACCCAACAGTGACACAGTAAGGCTCGATCACAAAGCTTTTGTCTTTATGTTATCACTGGTCTTCAATTACTCATCAGTCATTCATTTTTTTAATGACTAGACTGAGTGCAGTGATATTCATAGTTTGTAAAAGCAAACGACAAGTGCTTATTGTCTGGATGGAGGTGCAGTCGGTTGTATTGTTGTCTCTGGTTAAACTCACGGCTGTGTTGGTCTCGGGGGAGGCGGACTGGGCAGACGTGGGAGGTTGGGATCGACGCCACCCGGTTGCCCTCCCTCCCTCACACCTACAACAGAATAGTGACAGCAGACGACATCGAGGAGGTTGAGGAGCTGATGACAGCACGGGAAAAAAACTGTGCAAGCAACCTACATTCTTCCCAGTAGCCAGAGGTGTTTCTTTTTTTAGGACATGAAAGGAAGAAGTTCAGTAGCTCTTGTGCATGGGTGCACCTTTACACACAATCATACCAGATTAATTGTTTGAGGGGAATTTTGGTTTCTTAATTACGAGGGTACATCCTCACTATTGGCATGACCATTTGGCAATTTGAATCTGTCTCCAGACTGAAATATTTTTAAGAACTGTTGGATTGATTCCCAAAGCAAAGCCTAATCGAGCTGCTAACATGGTTGTGGTGTTTATTCATCTTTACCTCTTTTCATATGTTCTTTTTGAGATAAATTCCACATCCATACTGGGCCATAGAAGGACTGCAACATCTGGTGCAGCAGCCAAAATATATGTCTAAGCTCCTATAGGACTTTATGTTTGCACCACTGTTTCCATGTTTAAACTGAGGTGAAGATTTCTTATCAGACAAACACACAAAACGTCAACACATTTTGTATGTTTGGTGTAATTAACACGGCAGACATTAGTTTGAGCTTCATTTTGATCCCTCGGTAGAGTTAGTTAGTGAGACTGCTAACTGACCGTAAAGCTGCTGGATGGCCAGCTTGTCGTCCATGGCCAGCTGAAACATGTTGGCGTCTCCTACGGAACCCTGGTAGTACGGCCTCATGATGGATGGATCAGTAGAGGAATGAGACAGGCCCAGCGCGTGGCCAAACTCGTGCACTGCTACTGTGAACAAGTCTGTGCTGCTGCTGTCACCTGAGGAAGTGTGAAGCAAATGTGTTACTGGATCACATAATAAACTTACAGGAAACTGGGCATTTTGTGTCACTGAGGGTGTTTCTGGTCTCTTTCCACTTCTATTATCACATCCCACTAACTAAGAACATTCTTTACCACATAATTTATTATCATGATTTTAATCAATAAATACCTCTATAGCTCCAGATCTCATGATCATCAAAGTGTGTGTCACCCGCCACTTCATCCCTGCCGGGGAAGAAGGCGTGGGCCAGGGTGCCACCCCTCCCATCAAAAGGGTACCCGTCGTCATGGAGCAAGCGGGCAAAAGACACTCTGATGTCCCCTCCAGCTGTGGCCCCGCTGCTGTCGCTCGACAGCTGACGGAAATTCAAGGGGGCCACGTCACTCCAGGCTTTGAAGGCTTGAATCAGGACTTGGTCCACCAAAGTGTGAGACAGGCCGGGCGAGAGTGAGGGCGTCGGGTAGCTGTGGACACTGCCGACAGGAATATTAGAACAAAATAGAAGACTTTACTGTACAATGTCTGTAAGACTGTTTTGTTTTTCACTGAATTTTACTTGTCATTTTAATAATGCATCATCAAATGTTTTTCAACATTTTCCATTTTTTCCTCCTTAACCAAAAGTTGATGGATATGTCTGGTAACCCTCTATATTTTTCACATTGCCAACAACTCCGATCAATAGACCAAAACCAACAAAGAAACAATTCTGTCTGTGTTGCCTAAATCAAAATATTCATGTGGGTCTAGATACAGAGACTGTAATTTATTTTACATGAATCTTTATAAATACACATCAGTCTGGTGATGTTAATTTTTTTACTAGTGCACCCAAAGTCTATTAATTCACATCTGAAAAAAGTCCACAACAAATGCACAAGTTATTCCTGTCTGTTTGATAAAAACTAAACTGCTTTTATGCTTGATTTAGGAAATTTACTTCCCAAGGTTAACACCAGTGTTATTTTGTTTGACCTTTTTAAACCTTAATGATGTTGGTCTTTTTTATAGCGTCTTTTTATATATTGATTTTATTATCTTTATCTCTTTTAACTCTTATGTGAAGCACTTTGAATTGCCTTATTGTGCAATAATAAAAAAAGGTATTTTATCCTATGTAAGAGCAAGTTGCAGAACTAACAGAGTATAATTGTTTTTCTCTGTGTACATTGGGTGGCGTTCTACTGACAGCTCAGGCAGCCTACACAGGTACGAGGGTCTCTTGTTGTCAGGTGCTTGTCACCGGAAGGGTAAAGATGATTTTAGGTTAGGTTAGGTTAGGTAGTTACTTTATTAATCCCCGAGGGGAATTTTTTTTTTTTTTATTTAACAGCTCTGGCACTAAGTTTGCACATCGCGTTGTAAATTGTGTGTTGATTTATTAATAGAAACTGGACAGGGGACATTTATGCACCATGTAAACGATAAAAAAAAAGATTATTACTCTTCACCTGGAGGAACAGTCTGCAGATTATCTACTCAATACAATGCACAGCATCTTGTATCGTATGGCAATGTCAGCCAGGTAAGTCCTGGGGACAGATGGGTCAGTAGGAGCTAAATATAATATGACATAAAAAATCTGTCTGTCTAATTTCTCCACAGATGCATACTGCTATATTGCATGATGCTTGGACGATGAAATATACATGGACTTTAAACTTGAACTTGCTCACAGCCACCGTGGTGGAAATAATAGATCTAAATCATTTGCATGTATTGTGTCAATATTTTTGTGATCTGATCTTTAAAGTGTATATAGCCACACAGTGGTATACAGTTATTTTACTTAAGTATGCCACACTGTAAAAACACTCCACTACAAGTTAAAGTCCTGCATTCAAAAGCTTACTCAGGTAGCCAGAAACTTGTCATCAGTAGGAGATTACAGAGTGGACTTTCTAGCTCATAAGTGGTGTGAGGAGTGTGCGTCTCTGACGAACCACCACGTCTAAACCAAGCCTTCAACTTACCTAATGGTTAAATTGCAGTGCTGTTGTGTGAGAAATCAATACAGTAAAGAGTGTTTAACTCGAACGGAGTGTGTTCTGACTGACACCCCAAGGCGAACATCACTATCCGTAACCTCTCCATACAGTCCTAAACTTCACCTCCACAACAAGCTGAGACACACAGTCCTGTTTTGTTTTTTGTTTTTTTTAAATTGTTTCTAATAGTGTATTTAGTAAGTTATTTAAATTGAGGAATTTTCTCAACCCATACAGAAACATTTAGTCATTGAGTTTATGAGAAAATTTCTGTTCAAATTTGGAGATATATGGTTTACACAGGACAGAGAAAGTGTTGCATTCTGGAAAGTAACTCAACTAAAGTTGCCAGACAAATGTAGGGGAGTAAAAAGTACCTCTGAGAAATGTACTTAGTTACATTCCAACACTGCAGGCACACAAAACAATCAAAACATGTCCATAAGTTTATGTGGCTCTGGATATAAAGATAAATCTTTGTCTAAAAAGATAGCTCCCACTTTTACAGTATCACAGGTGGTTTTAGAATTAACAATAATACTGGGAGTCTATAAAAAGATCGTATTGGACATAATGTAATTCTTGGGAAAAAACCCTACAGCAACAGTGGATGATAAAAAAAAAAAAAAAATCCCTGATTCATGTAGAGGGAAGTGTTAAAGCCACAATGTAACATGACAGGAAACACACCTCCATGTGAGGTCTGTCTTATGCCACTTAAGGCCTGACAGCGCATATCTCTTCCTCCTCTTCCTCCTCCTCAGTATGTCCTCACTTCCAACAATATCAGGCAGAGAGCATCGTGGTGTAGATATGAGTTTGAGGGTTGCAGCATCTGGAAGAGAATTTGATTACATGTTGAAACAGAAGGGCAGTTTACAGGAGGTTTGAGACATGGTGTGAGCACAAACTTGTGAAACGTAAAGTACACATTGGCTTGACAGTAAGTTTGGAGGTTGTTACCGAGCACCCCGGTCTCCTGGATTCCCCCAAATCTCTGCATGACAAGAATAGCTTTCTCAATCCCGTCTTTGGTCTGCAGTTTACTGGTGCGTGGGTCAGGAGGAGGAAGGTAGCCATACCGACTCAGCCAGTCCTGACAGAAAGAAACAAGGAACTAGAAGAAATGTGGTGATTTCCCAAAAGGATAACGTCAGGGACCCGAAAAAAAATATTTTCTTGTTGGTTAATGCACATTAACAAGACCCAAAAACAAAGTTAACCAACAGTACCGCAGAAATCTATTTCTAGACTTTGGTATATACAGTATACTGCTCCTCTTATGACTATAAATCATCAGTTTGTAGTCAGACACAGCACGTGCCTCACAAGGCCTTCAGTATATATTGTCAGCCTCTTTTTTTTTCTCATTAATATTGAATGAACCCGTCCTTGTTGAGTACGTTGCTCGATGGGGTAAAGGCTCACCACTACTGACAAATATACCACAGGATCTATTCAGAATAACCTAGTAGAAAAAGGACAGCAGGAGGAATTAGATGATCAATCTGGTGTAGTATTTCTTCTGTAAAAGAAATCTATTTCTTAGATGTGATTATGAAACCAGCGCTCTTCCTTCTGTTTTAACTCCACCCTGCCGTAACTGTATGTTACAGTTAAAAGGAAAAGGTGTGCCCGCTGCATCAACGGTTCTTTTTGTGGTTTTTACACTGCAAAAGATATTCACTTTAAGTACTTACATTCTCTTTTCAGTTCAACAGAAAACAGTCATTTTTTTGCTTTCTTTTTCAGCTAAGCTTTTTTTTTTATTTCATCGACATGTTCTCATACAAACATACTATATATACGTGTATGTACTGTATGTATCTTATTGTCATTCATCTGAAATAATACTATTTTACCTGACAGAGGTTTTCACTCCATTTAAATTTGTATGTATGAGGAGACACCAACAACACGTAATAGGATGGAAGCCAAACATGTCAACTCTTCATAGTCAGGAAGTGAAACAATCCTTTTGCCTCAAACTTATGAAAGAGTGACGCAAATGTAAAATTGCGTAAATTTTTCTTAGTTATTTCAAAGAACTAACAGTTAACAGGAAGCTCATAAATTTCCAAATCAGCTGAGATCAGCTTTTTCTAATTTGTTGATTACAGTGTTATGTTAACGTCTACAATGCAAAAACTATTGTAAAAAATAAATAACATCACATCTGTGGTCATTTTATTCCCCTAAAACCAACTTTTTCCTAAAAAATCAATAAAAACAGCACAAGCAAAAGCTCTTTTATGTTGTTCTAATCCTCGAGTCATCTGCACGCTGTTTTACTTTCAGTAGCCCCCCTCATCGCCATATGTTTCCTGTATATGACAACTATCCCGTGGGTCACAGAAAAGCCTGTGTATACTTTGTTAACATCTGCCAACAAACATTTACATTTACAATATAAAAGCACATGTGAGTAAGTATTGATTTTTCCCCAAACCCTTACTGGATATATATTAAGTGTATCATTAAATTGATATAACTGGGACGTAAAATGCTTCACTGGCACGTAAACAAATTCTAAAGTGATTTTAATCCTCCTCTAGCCCTTCATCACACACTGAGACAAAAGAAAATGTGAATTCTTTCTACAAAAGAAAATTAGAAAATTAATATCAGTTAAATATAACAGTCACATCTTACACATCTATACACAGCTAGTTGACTGCGAGACAAACGTTTCAAACTTCTTATAAAAGCATTTTTGTTCTTAGTATTTTCTACTCACCACTGCTTGGCTGTAGAGCTGGTCGGGCACCGCTGTTGTGCTGCCCACCAGGGTCAAAATCATGCACAGTAGAAGAATCAGCTCCATCCCAATCACTGCGATAAAGCGCCCTGTTATTAACAGGATTCTTATTGTTTCAAGGAAACACAGTCATTTGGATTTGCAGCAGCTTCCTCCAAACCATCTTAAATTCAGGAAAACTGAAACAAAGCTTACCGTTGTTTCTCCTCTGGAGCGTCAACCTCTCTTGGGACTAGGCAGGGCTCATTGATCAGTCAACTCTGTGTCTCTCTCTCTCTCTCTCTGCTCTGCCTTACTGACAGTAGAGCAAGTGGTTTGCAGTTTTTATTTTTTCTAGCTGTGAGTGCACATTTACTCACTGCATGCAGAAGGTGGGGAAATTAAAGAGCCCTGAAGACCTTCAGTATATATTTCAATTTTAAACTCTTTTAGACTTCCAAACTACACGGTTTCTGCTTATAAATATTGTCTGATAAGTGATAAGAAAGGTTTTAAGCTGTAAAATGTCCTGCTTAGATGTCAGCTACCTTTTAGACACACTCAATTTCCTTGACAAACTGGCTCCTCCACCTTTTTTGCCACTTATAAAGCTCATGAAAACCTGTGTTTAATATCATAAGTGACATTGTATTACTTTAATATTAAACATCAATAAAAAGTAACCGATTTAGAAAGTTGGTTTTCACAACCTTTAGACATCTTAGACACAAACGGTCCTGCTGTCTCCTCTTAACTTTCCGAACCACTATTAGGCTGCCCAAACCATCTTCCTGAACTTTTACCACAATTGGGTGATTTTGGCTTCTGCTATCATCACAATTAAACACTTTTTAGGCTGCTGCCGCCTTTGTGTTTTTGTCAAAGTACCCTTTGTCACTTTGGTCACATCAGATTGTTGGGTTGTCACCATCAAAAGCAGTCAACAACTAAAAAAGATAATATAAGCTTACAGTTAAAGAGTCTTTAACACAGGACGCTTAATCCCTAGAGTAAGAAATGTTTACTCTTACTCAATAAAATCATGCTCACAGCAACTTTTTTTTAATAAAAATTTGGCTAATATTTTCTTGGTTTGAGAAAATGATTTCACAGTATTTGTGATCCTATAAATGACATAGTAAACTTTGCGTGGTTGTATTTCAGGAATGAATATAGAAAACAAATAATTCAGATTTAAGCTAAATTCAAGACATAATTGAAATTCAGATGCAAAATTCTTGTCTTTAACTTCCATTTTCCAGTTTAGGTTGGACATTATCTACCAATTGGAAATCGAAAACATCTCCACAACCATTTATCACTTGTGCTTTGTAGTACTCTAAAAACATTTTGTAAATTCAAATTTTTTTTTTTATGTTTTAAAACATGAAATGAAAATGTGAATTTCTTTTTTTTTTAGATTAAGTTAGTTTAATCAAATTTAATCAAGTTTTATTAAAACTATCTTGTCTCACACCACACGCATAAAATCTCAAATTGAATATATGAATTCATTTTAACATTGAGACTCTTTATTCTCTACATCAGGGGTGTCAAACTCATTTTAGTTAAGGGGCCACATACTACCCACTTTCATCTCAAGTGGGCCAGACCACTAAATTCATAGCATAATAACGACAATATTTCTCTATGTTTAAATCATTGGTGAATGTTTTTGGATGATGAACCCTATTTTAAGGTCTTTCTGCAATAAACTAGAAACATAAAGACCAAAAACTCAGACATCAGCCCACTGTTTATCTGCCTGGGCTCTCCTCTGCAGATTCCCTAACAGCAAGCGCTGCTGCCTGTGGCAATGAGCGCTTCTGCCTCCGGAGCAGATATCACATTTACGCTGTTTTTGAAGCAATTACTGGATCGATTAAAAAAATTACAAAATGTTTGTACTCATAAACCTCCGTATTCTCATAGAAATGCAATTTATGTCTTTCTGTAATTTTCACACTTAGCAAAGTCATCCGGCGGGCCGAGCTGGACCCCCTGGCGGGCCGGATCCGGCCCGCGGGCTGTATGTTTGACACCCCTGCTCTACATTATGAACACAGAATGAAATAAATTTAGAAAATGAAGTATTAAATGTGGTTTTTTTTTTAGTTTTCCACAAAAAAACATTTTGTCCGTGTTGTTTAACATAAAACATTTGAGAGGAACAGATGACACTGCATTAAACGAGAGTGCTTTGGCATCTCACTTCACATCTTAGGGTCCCATTATGTTTGCCGGTCTGCTTTTTCATTCTGTCTGCAAAGCATCACTGGTGTTATCTTTCCCTGGGCCCCCTCCCCCCTCTTCCTCTCCTCCCATCTTTAATTTCTGTTTGTCCTCCAGGGCCCAAGTGAGTGATGCCATTAGCACAAAATGCAGCCCTGATAATAGCTGGCCAGTTTCCGTCATGTCCACTTCATGTTGCTGCCCCGTGGAAAACGAACAGTCTTTTAGCTGCTCAACGTGTAGTAGTTGGGATTATGCCAGTACTCCCTTACTCACATGTTGCCATGTGTATCGACCGGCAAATTATTAAGTATTACAGTCAGAATTTCTACAGTGAATAAAAGATACTTGGAGATATTGCTGATCTTCACTTTATAAATATATTTGTTCAACATTAGGTCAAGAGTATATGGTTGTACTGTGCAGACATTTAATTCAAAATTAGTTCTTTTAATTTGAAAGGGATACAGGAAGTCACAGCCTACTAATAAAGACTTGTCATTTTCTCAAATAAGAAACAGTGGAGAATCAGGCTGTATTATCTCACTGAATATTTGATGTTGGCATAAATTCAGCAAACCCAAGATGTGAACAACACTGCTCACAAGAGTTAAGATGTTCACACTCTTACAGTTTGTTCTGGGGTTCTGGGAAATTGCTCTATCAGAATCAGCTTTATTCCTTAAAATTCATTCAAAGTCTTCACTACATATATTTTGAGTCTGGACAGATATGGATGTAAACTTCAGCTTGATTGGCAGTAATTCTAGTTTTTTTTAAATTTTATTTTGAACCACACAGATGGTGAGTAAAATGTAATATGACATCACAAATGCAGACGTTTGAATTTATATTCGGTACACACAGTTTTATTTTCATTAAAGGGATCCAAGGCCTTCACAAAAGGGTTGACTCTTGGTAGCTATACAGTACTAACACAACACACGACAACAACATAAACAACACAAAGGACTTATGTGAACGAGTGAAAAGACAAATAAATAAGAGCTGAAAGACATTTCATATGAGATGCATCAACAAAACTAATAGTCAGAGGAAAGTGAGCAGAGGTTTAAACTCTGCAAAGTACAGTAACGTCTTTTGTACAATACTTGATTCATTTCTGCAAGTAGCTGATTGTCTATAGCGGCTTGTTTTGGTCATGCACAGTTGTTAAAGTCATTACTGTTGTATGGACAGTGTTGAAGTCATTTCACAGTTTATCCATTTTGATCTCCTCCACCTCTCACTTTGATTGTCAGTCTTTGCATTTGATGAAGGCAACCTCTTCTTGTTTGGTGTGCAATGATTTTTGATTGTCACCACCTGATAAATATGTGTCATTAGTGATGTACAAAAAAAAAAACAAAAAAAAAAAAACCTGCCAATCCAAGTAAGTGTCACTGATAAATATGTTATGGAATTGATTCTGTTGTTTTGATTAATTAAATGATGAGAGAAAATGAAATTGCTTTGCTGTATTATTTTTTCAAAAACCTATAATACTGTAAATCTGTAATATTTTTATATTATATTATTTGTATGATTAGTCTAGTATTGGACATTATATGACACCAATATTGACGTGTCACATCCTGAAAATTTATTCTGACAAATTAAATTTATGCTTTAAGGATGATTTGAGTCCAGAGCGTGCTACATTCTTCCCTCCAATAACATCTGACAATATTCCACTGTAATCTTCATCATACACAGATGTCTGTACAAAAATATGCAGTCGCGGTGTAATGTTACTGGCAGGATAGGCAGGATTTACACTTTTTATGGTACTTTTTTTTTTTTGTTTTAGTACAAGTGATTGCCATAAGCAAGTCTAAACTCTTCACAGTAGTCTCACACAGCTTATGCTTAGGGAACAAGCTAGCTATCACAATATCATTGAGCTGCTCAAGTAACAAGAAACTGTGGTTACACTTCACAATAAACCTGACATCTGCTGGCATTTACTCAGTACCACTGAATCACTTATTGAACCATTTCTATATGGCAGAATTAAAATTGTAACCCCCTCATCTGCTCAGCATGTAGGCGCAAAAATATTATTTTTACTTTTAATATTTGAAAACTTGAAAACCTATTTTTTTTTTTTTTTTTTTTTTTTTACATATTTTCAAAATAAAATTGGGGGGTAGGGGGTGCAGTTCAGTTTATCTGAGAGCTAGCGGTAATGTCAGGATAACTTTCTGAACCATTTATTATTTAAACCTCAAATCAGAGGTTTTACATTTACAAAATTTGAAAATTCCAACAAAATTTTAACAAAATTTGAAAGCCCAATACTCAATCTCGCCTCTCTTATATTTTCTAAGTTTTCAACCGCACCTCACGGTGTATTGAGGTTTAGGCAGGTGTGTAGTTAGTTTTTTTTTTTCTTTTCTTTTTTTCTGAATTTTGTTTTGTTTTCACAAATCTCAAAAAAAAGTAAGAGCAAGAATTTGGTAAAACCTTTGAAGGGTGCAGAGCTAATTCTCAACTATCAAATAACTTTCTAAAACCTGCTGTGCAGAGACAGCAAACCCTGACTTTGGCCTGATTATAATCCTGATTCTATTCCTAATCCTGACTTCAGCCCTATGATTAAACACACTATCCAAAAAAACACTGCAACCTGATAATACTAAGACAATACCAGTATGACCAGAATACTGTTAAGTGCAACCAAAGCTGCTCTTGGCTGAATTTGTAAACATTTAATGCATTTCGGGGCCTGCAACCCATCGAGACCCTTCTATCGCTCAGCCCTGTGCTTCCTCAAAACCTGCGTCCCCAATATTATGTTCTTGACCCTTTTTTTTTCTTTTTTTTTTTTTACATGCCCCCTTTTTTTTGTCTTCCTCTTTTGTTATGCCGGTTGGCAGTGATTGTCTGTTGCTCACTGTAATCTGGCCCAGTATTGACCCAGGTTCTGACTCATGCTCTGCGGCTCAGTTCCTGGGACCTGGACTGGCACTGACACCCCGGGTGATATGAGCCCTGAATGGAAGATAAGGAGAAGAAAAACAGTCAATATGGGGATCAGTTTACACTCTAATGTACCGTGTATTTCAGTAAGCAGCCAGAAATAACAAACAGACATGAAGCAAGTGTCTCCACGTCTGTTAGATAAACACTCACCTGTGTTGGAGTTGGCTGAGGGCGGAGTCTGCAGGTGAGGGGAGGAGTACGCCGAGGAGTCAAAGCTGCGCGGTGTAGAGGGAGATGGAGGCAACATGCAGGAGTAGGACGAGGCCGACTGGGGAGGAATTGACTGCAAGTGAACACAGGAGTGGAGGAGAGGAAATATTCTGATTAGGTTTCTATACAAAACATGACTATCTCATTTAAGAAATTCTTTTTAAATCTGACCCAGCATAAGAATGGTAATGCATCAACGTCAGTGTTGTTGGTAATCACCGACATATCCCTGACTGTGATAATCCAGAAGAAAATCCTTTTAGCATTTAATATATTGAAAATAATTCTGGACATTAGGTAAACAAACTGGGGTTTAAAGGGAAAAAAATCCTGAAAATGAATAAATATTTGGTTATGATCAGGACTAGTATTGGTTAAAAATGACCTGTGTTAAAATAAAAAATAATATTAATATATATTATTTTTATGGCAGATTTTCTGAGTATAATGTTTTAAAGGGGTACACAAGGGTTCAATAAATAGCCAGCGCTGTATACTGTACCATGTACTGTGAAAGCAGTTTGAAGGAGTAAAAGCACGGTTTCAGTTTAACCACATGGAGGTGCTAGAGTATCGTGGTATGGTACAAGTGTAGCGTCGCAGCAGTAGCAGCAACATTCTTTGTATTACATGTGAAAAACTACTTAATTTCTGATCTTCTTCAAGCCTGAAATGTTGTATTGAATAATATTTTCTGTGCAAGTGTGGTGACGTTTTTCTGATGTATTGGGTCTGAAGTTGTAACATGCATGACATTTCACAGAAGCATGGGGTTGAGCACATAGTTTACCATTAATGTAAAACCAGAAAAAAGTAATGTTTCTGAAATATGCATTGGGTACAATGTTAAAGCAGTGGGAATGATAAGCATTGTATATTTGTCTCTAAAAACAGAACCTCAGGAAACATATCTGTCACTCTGACAACCCAAGATTTTATACATTTATTTTTAATTAGCCAACTTTGTAAGTGCTGCTTTTGTCAAAAATGTCTCCAAGCGTTGCAGAATACTGCAAACCACCTAGATTTAAAATGGGTTTGATGACTCATCATTTTCAAGAAATGGCAAGGTCTGTCAAGACCTTCACTCCCACAGATCCCTTACATTAACTACACCGTGTTCAATCAACAATATAACAGCTCTGCACTTCAGGTGTTGAGAGATCTGCTTGATAATCTTTGACTGATAAAGATATGGCTGTAAATAGTTTAAAAAAATAAGTGTGCATCTCCAGTTTCCTCGACTGGATGCCTAAAATCCTACAAACAACCTGAAGAAACAAAGAGGCGGCACTCACATCTTCATGAGCTGTTTCATTTTCTTTAGAGGAAACCTTTCAACCTGGTGGAGTAATGGCTGAGGCTTTTTCACGGCAGTGATATCCAAATGAAAGTGCTTATTACAGTCAAGATTTGAGAGATCGTTGTTATAATTAGCGGGTAATTCATAGGGAAAGAAAAAAGTCATTTTCATTATTAATTAATATTCCGACAGTCTGCACAATTCATCAACTTGAAGATATGATATTGTATTTTCTGTTGTATATGATAACAAAAAGCAGCCATTTAGGAAGCTGTTGCCATTTTGGCTTGAAAAAAATTACTAAAACAATTATTCAGTCGATCATCACAGCAGTTTCTTTTATTTACCAGCTAATCAATTAATCAACTAATAGTTGCAAATCTGCTCATTTACAAATTCACAGATTTGCATTTTCTTCTGGGTTACCTTTTTGTTAAGTATTATAATTGCTGTTGCTGTTGCTATTATTATTTGTAATGTTATTACTAGTATTGTTTGTAGTATTATCGTAGCAATAGTTATGATATAAATCTATTGCACAAGCAGTAATTAATTTAATTTGACTCAAAAAGCAGCATTACTAAAAGCTATGATAATAATAATAATAATAATAATAATAATAATAATAATAATAAGAGAATAAATTATGCATTACTGTTTCATCCTTTATTATTAATATCAGAAGTGTTAGTCAAAATAAATATTATTATCAGCCATAGTGTTCATTTATTTACATATTTACTTTCATTATCATGGTTTCTGGCTCTAGAGGTTCTGCTCTGTGATAATGACTTGCTGTGGTATCGTTTGGAAGGTGCTGATGAATGATGAATGATGAATGTCCAACCTGGACTCCAGAGGAGAAAACTGACAGGGAGCTGTAGCTCGGCAGGGACGACTCAGCCTGACTCAACATGGACCCTGGAGAAAAACACACAGAGCAGGACAGAGCGAGACGGTGAGTGCACGCACGCACGCACGCACGCACGCACGCACGCACGCACACACACACACACACACACACACACACACACACACACACACACACACACACACACACACACACACACACACACACACACACATTTACTCGCATGTGATGGGAGCATCTCGCAGTGGGAATCTTTTAATATAGATGCGCTCTAATGGAGACATTCTAATGGTTTGCCTGCCTGTAAAGACCGGGTTCTGAGGTTTGCAATTATAAACGAGTGAAATATTTCTGTGAGCAAATGTATAAATCATAGAGATCAAATATAAACTCATGCTTTTAGTTTTACTGATGTGCTGTATGAGGAAGCAAATGAACACAGATATTGAAATTATAGAGTTATAACCATAATTTAGCAGTGCAGCAGCCTGCTGTTTACCTGAACTGCTGCCGTGCTGCTGATGATAGATAGACGTGTTGAAGGAAGTGCTCAGTGGGGCTTGGCTCTGTGAACAGGATGTCACACCGCCTGACCTCCTTTGATTGCGCAGCTTCTCTTCCCTCCTCCACTTGGCTCTTCGGTTTGAAAACCACACCTGTCAATAAAAGAGTCCCGTCGGGCTTGTTTACGTGTTAATGTATGTCAGAAAACAAACACTGCATTCCATTACTGTCCAAACATCAGGGGTAAATAAGAACGAAACATGACTGGAGGGTTGACTGAGAGCATTCTCTCACCTGTATCCTGGCCTCAGGTAGATCGATCTTGTTTGCCAATCTCTCCCTCGCAAAAACATCTGGATAATGTGTCCTTTCAAACTCTGTGGAAGATATTAACTAATGTCAAACACACAATGTGAGTCTTAATCGAGGATGACAGGACTACAGGAGAGCAGCTTGCCTCATCGCCCTTGCTGCATGGGGGTTCACATATTTTGGATTCCTCTGTGCGTCTCTTTTTTTTATGGGAAAAGAAAAAAATTCAAGCTTTGCAAAGAAATGATCAGAAATTACTTTTTGTCGACTCATTTTGTCAGATGTTGACCTGCATATTGGGTAATTACTGTTTCAGCATCACTAATTATCTTTCCATGAAACGTATAAATCCAGGAAGCTGAGCTGTATCCTTACAACCATATTTGAAATATTTATCTGTTGCACTTTGTATAAATTATTTATCCTCATGGAGCACGCAGAAAGTTCAAATGAAAGGATTCAAGTTGAGAAGCTGCCTAAGCACTTTATTTCAAAGATGGCAGATTAAAGCTAAACTGAAATAAAATCATCACAGGTTTTTATTTTGTCATCTATTGTTGTTTTTGAATTCTAAGTATGTAAAACTGGTATTGTGTCCCGTGTTTTATCAGGATTATGTACAGATTTACTGTTAAGTAGATAACAGACACAATGGCTTGATACGAGTTCATTCCTTCATCTGAAGTAGTTTGAACAACAGCGAGTTCATTTCATTGAGACTTTCTGTTTCAGAGTATCATTCCTCTTCGTGGCAGTTAATTTATAGTTGACAAACTGCTGACATTTTTGTTGTTGACAAGTCGAAACGAGAGTACGCCTCACCCTCTAAAGTGACAGACTGAGTCATCCTGATGAACTCTGAAATTTCGGGTCTTGTAATGTAGACATCTTTTATAGATTGAACTGTCTGCGCTTGTGATGCTTAACATTAGTTTAGCATGTCGATAAAATGTCAACAGAGAAACCAAAACAAATAAATCAATTAATGTTTTTTTTAGGCTGGTTGCATCTGAAAAGGCTGCAGGGTTGGTAATTATGTATTTTTAACATATAAATATATTCAGACTGGTAACGCATGATTAATAAATACTTATTTCACAAAGATAATGAAGGCTCTCTAAATTAAGTCTGTCTTGAAAATTTTTATAATTGGCTTGGTTATAATTGGCGTCTGTGTCAACACATGATTGTTATTGTGCCTTGGCTGTGCACTGAGGTCAGTGTACCTCATTAATGTCATTTGCACAGAGTGACCACAGTGATACATTTCCACTCGGCTGCACAGTGGACATTGCGTCCTTATTTAGCTCAAGGGCCTTCTGCAGCCATATCCAGTCAAGGGTGGCTTTCTGATCCCTCTCGGTGGATATCATGCTAGGAGGGCCACATCTCAGTGCATAATACAACCACAGTAATGATGCATTATCAAAACTCTGCTGTACTCGTTGCCATAGGCCTTTTGGAGCCGATCGGGAATATTTGTGGAGTTAAGATTGTGGGTAATTTGCATCTGGAAGTGATCATAGCAACGCTTTACTCTCCTTTGCAGGGATTATATCCTGCCAAATTACACAAGACTTGGTTTTATTTGTAATTTGTCATGTTTATGCTTCCTGTAATTTGACAACAAAAAAAAACTGTAAACAAGGTGTAAAGACTATAATCCAATGACAAAGGTGTTGGCAGGGGGGGGAAAAAAGCAGCAGGACAAGCTGCGTCATGACACACTCTCTGGTCTGGCTTGCGCCCATGGAGGGCAGCCATTGGCTGAAGAGCAAGGAGAGCAGTGTGCGTGCTTGCATGGCCTGACCTTTCTCCAGAGCCTCGATCTGCTCCTGTGTGAAGCTGGTCCTGTTTCTCTGCAGCTTCCTCTTGAGCTGCAGCCTCAGCTGAGACTCCTCGCCCTCGTCCCGCTCCACAGGGACTCCTCCTCCTCGGCCCGCTCCTCCTCCCCCTGCCTCTCCCCCCATGCTGCCCTCCGTGTCCAGCAGACAGCCCTCAGACACTGGCAGCGAGAAAGGTGACAAAAGAGATGTTTGTGCGTGCGTGCGTGCGTGTGTGTGTGTGTGTGTGTGTGCCAAGAAAATTCCTACAACGGAGCGTCGCACTTTAAGACGACAGAATGTGAGCTTCATGCTTTCAGGGAACCGACGGTCGGTTAGACAGCCACAAGTGCCGAGCTACTTTTAATTTACATGCGGTTTAAATTTGGTGACATTTACCCAGTGATGTGTGAGTATTGTGTTGGAAAAATGTCCCCTCACCTGTGCTGTGTTGTGTCTGAACGCCGGTTGGATCATGGTACCAGTTGTTAGGCCCACTCCAGTTTGAGCCGCTCTGCAGGTTCAGCATGGTTAACTTCTCATACATACTACGAGTGTCCAAACCACCATGAAGAGAAATAAAGGAGTCCTGTCCTGCGTATGTGTGTGTGTGTGTGTGTGTGTGTGTGTGTGTTCGTGTTCGTCCCTGTTAACTGTCACCTTGGCTCCTCCGTCCCTCCTTCGATCCTCCAATCCTTCCTCCTGGAGGGTGCGGGAGGGTTTGGAAGTCGGAGCAAAGAGAAGAAGGAGAAGAAGGAGGGGTTGATATCGCATGAGTTCACACATGGTTGGCATTGTGGTGAATTAGCCTCATGATGACAGACAGAAATGGAGTTCGTTACATGCACGCTGTCCTAACGCGTGTGTGTTATACATTGCTACTCTAGTATACCATTGGGGGATAAGGTACATTAGAACCCACTCTGAAAGCCAGACATTTATGATGCTACTTGCTTTCAGCTCTATTTTTTTTGCTGGTAAACTCGAGCATGCACGCACGCAGGCACACGCGCGCACGCACACACACACACACACACACACACACACATGCATAAAAACACAACGAATTATAGGTGGCCACAAACTGGCATCACAGACTCACACACAGCTGCCGTATGAACAAAATTTCCCAGAAAACATCCAAACCAAACTCGTCTTTAGCTTTCGGTTGAAAATATAAAGTGCACAAGTATGTCTTTAAACATTATTAGCTGCCTAAATAAATATGGGTCCAACTCTGAGATAAATAAACCATCATCTTAAATTCTTCGAAAATCCTCCCCCCACCCCCTCCAACGCCAGGAAAGCAAAGGTATGTCAATACTGAAAAATCTCCCAAGTTACTGCAGCAACACAATGTCAAAGGTCAAACTTGAATCATTTGGATTGAGGTCAAGAATTTATCGATCCAATTTTGAACCGTTGGCGGTGACTTTGACTCCAAAGCCTGCACTTAAGTCAGTATTCAGGAAGCAACATCTCCCCCTAATGAAACACATGAAAGCGATCCCAGACACCATTTTTGCAAACTTACCAAGTGTCCAGGTGAAACAATGCCGGGGTCCTGTGTGTTACTCTCCTCCTCTGTGGACCTTTATTCCCCTGTTCCCCCAGCGTCCCTTGTTCTCCAGCTTTGTTGACAATACTGTGTGTGTGTGTGTAAAGGAGAGAGTAGGAAAGAGATGGAGAGAGTTAGACAGGGTGAGAGAGAGTGAAAGAGGGAGAGGGGGGAGGGGAGGGGGGCTCTGGAGAGAGAAATGCGTCTGCGGGCACTCTTGTCCTCCAAGCCATGGGGAGAGAGAGGGAGAGAGAGAGAGGGCGAGGGAGAGAGAGAGAGGGCGAGGGAGAGAGAGAGGGAGCCACCGAGGGGTGACAAAGTGAGTCAACATCAGTGTCAAGTTTGAACTTAATGCCAGCGAGAGGAGGAGGGGAGGCCGAGAGAGTGGAGCATAAAGCACAGATAATGGAAAGATAGTGGATGATAAATAGATGATGGAATTCAATTTTAGGCATAAATCACACATAAATATTGAGGACAATTGGCAGTCAAGTGTGTTGCAACCAGACAATGACATTATTAGCTTAAACTCACTAGTTATCACCAGTAAGGACTGATTTTCATTTGTTCTTGTGTGGCTACTTAAAGATATGATCTTTAAAACTTTGATGAAGCTTTGACAGGCCAGCCTTCACCTGCTGGTTTAATGTATTGCTCCTGTAAAATGCTACAAGTAGAAACCGATCAGAACAATTACTCTTTGTTATATTCATTTATTTTAATTAGTTGAAGAAATTTAAGTAGTAAATAGTTCAAGAAATAATAGTAAGACACATGTCAATATGTATTTTGTGATAGTAATGAGAGCAGGTCTAATAGTGTATTTTTTTTTAAAATATATATATATATTATTATGATGCGCTTGTGCCGCTGATATGATGTCTAACATTAAAAAATGTCATGAATAATTCTAAAATCATAAAACACATATCCAATGTAATAAAGAGATATTTATAGATAATTATTAGTGTCAACATTAGATTATAGTATTGATTCCAATCTATTTGAAATAAATCCTGTTACCAAAGCACATTAAATATTGTTCACTACCAGATATATAAGTTAGATAAACATTTTAAATGTATCCATGTATCTATAACTTACTTGAGTGAATTGTTTGATTTAAATTGATACTATGTTATTCTGATGCTAATGTTTAAAAAATAACATTAAAGACTTTTGAATCCTCAGATATTTGTTCAATAAAGAGAAATGATAACGGATTTAAAAAAAAAAAATAAAGCTGCACATATGTTCAATACTTTCACCAAACAATGTTTACATATAAATGTATAAGATGATAATATACATTTAGAATACACAAATGTTATGAACTGTATTAATGACATATTGTTTCACAAAACATCTTCCGCCACAAACTAAAAACACACCTCTTCCGACTTTACCTTGAACAGTAGAACTTTAGTAGTCCTTAAAATGGCACTTAATGATAGCACTTTGTAGTTTGGCTTTCTTGAAGAAATTGTATTTTCTTGATTCCCGTTGTTCTGGGTTTTGTACCCTCATGATTGAAATGCACTTATTGTAAGTCGCTTTGGATAAAAGCGCCATCTAAATGAAATGTAACAAAAGCAGACTCTCTATTTATTCCTGTTTGAGCAACAGTTGCAAATAACAGTTTTTGTTCCCTTTAATGATCGACTGATGTACGATTTACTGTTTGGCCCATAAAATAACAGATCACAATTTTTTTTAAATTGCTGTTTTAGCCGATCAGCCCCAAACCCAAAGATAATCAATAAAAATAACATACGACAAGAAAAAGCAGGAAAATGCTCAGATTTGAGAAGCAGGAAACAGAAAATGTTTAATATGCTACTTGTTCTTGAGAAATTATTCAAATAATCAATTGATTATCAAAATTTTTTTTTTTTTTTTTTTTTTCCCCCCATTGATATGAGCTAAATGATATCAGGCTCATGCAGACTGGAGTTATTCAACCCTTTTCACCAGTGCTTCGGGCCTGTAAAGATGCTGTATAGGTGGGCAAGGTACATCTCTGAGAACACCTCAGTATTGTTCCCTGAATACAGAGGTATTGTTCGCCTGCCACAACACACTGAGCTCAAAGCTATAGGACAACAAACAAAGGCATTGTCTGGGCCCGGAGCAGGTTAAAGGAGCACCATACAGAAAAGCCTCTGCCATGGACACACAGGGTCTGATGTGAGGTGTAAGTAATGACGCAGGTATGACGGTACGTATGGAGTCAAAGAGCGAGAGAAGAGCAAAACCGGGGTTTAAATATATCTCTTTGCAACGGAAGAGAGAGAGAAGAAGAGAGAGATGGAAGATGGAAGCGGGGAGGCAGAGGGGAGAGATAGAGAGAGTGAGGAGGAAGTATGTGACTTTGGGGTGGGTGTAGGGGCTTGGGGATGGGGAGGGTGCCAGCTTGTTTTATTTCCGGTTGACAAGACTTTGCGCTCCCTTTCTCTCTGTCGCTCCCTCTCTCTTTCATACTCTGCTATTCTTTCTCCGCTGCCCCCATTGCTCCCTCTCTCTCTCTCTCTCTCTCTCTCTCTCTCTCTCTCCCCCCTTCTTTTCTCTGTTACTTTCCTCCAAGACATGCCTTGGAGAAAGGAAAGGACTTGACAAGTTCAAAGGTAAAAACAAGTAAGAACAGTGGCGGAGGGCGCATTTATTTAAGCAAAAGAATTCAAAGGTTTGATCCAAAGTAAAAGTCCTGCAGCCACGATTTTTTTATTTAAATAAAAGTAGAAACATGTGGTCAGCAAAATTTACTGAAAGCACAAAAATTTGCTGTCACTATGCAGCATTTGTATTTTTCAATACTAATCCATTACTAGACTGATATATAAACATATAAGCTGTTTTTTTTTTATGTTATAACTGGTTAAGGCTAAGCTCATTTATTTCATATGATGCTGGGTATCCAGTGCTTTACAATTACACTTTTACCATATTATAAATAATCATATAGATGGATAATTGTATGTTTTGTCCAAAATCGTAATCTTTAAAGTAACAAGTCAAACAAGGGGAATACAAATGTATGTTGATATCTTTCTTCTAATGTTTAGTGCAGTTAGTTGGCAAAAAGTTAAGTGCTCATGCACAAGTACAAGTGTTGTATTTCCTGAGAGTACTCCAACAAATGTACTTTGAACACAGACACTGAGTGGATAGTGAAACTGCTTGGTTAATTTAAAACTAAAACCTAAAAACATGGTATTAACACCACGCATACACCCCCCCCCCCCGCCCCCCTGCTTTCTAGCAGGTTACTCGTTTTGTTTTTCCTTTATTCAGAAATCATAGTTACATCTTATTGTGTTCCAGTTGTTGGACTGTGGCTTAACATATATGATCCCTATGTGCTGAGTGCAATAATGTGTGTGTGTGTGTGTGTGTGTGTGTGTGTGTGTGTGTGTGTGTGTGTGTGTGTGTGTGTGACGGCGCGTGCTTCACTGCAAAGATTCATGTAGCTCCAGGACATGCATTTTTTTTTAGTGCATCTTGTTAGTTCATTCCTGTCACCTCTCTCTCTCTCTCTTTCTCTCTCTCTAGCTCTCTCTCTCTCTCTCTCTCTCGCCATCCCTTGCTTTTTCATCGCTGAAGGGGGGATGGGGAAGGGGAGGTGGACAGGGCTGGGAGGGGAGGGAAGGGGGGAGGCGGTGGCGGCGGCGGTAGAGGCAGTCACCATGGTTACAATGCCACGACAAATATTCATCAAGTCGTTAAAATAAAAAACAAACGGGAGTGCATTATAATTGCTCTTACTGACTGGATCCAATAATGCGTTCATATATTATGAGTGAGCGGAGCAGAGCGGAAGGGCTCGCGCACACACACACACACACAAAAAACACTGTTGGTGATAAAAGTGAATATCTGCTGATCTGCAGGCAAAACGCATGTGACACACACACACACACACACACTCACTCACTCCCGCTCACACACATTTCAACTCCTTTTGTGCAACTTTATTTTGCCCATTACCTGCTTATGGAATTCCCTATGAGTACTTTCGTGAGTCTCTCTTCTCTTTTCTCTTTGTCCCTCCATCTCTCGCTCTTCCTCTACTGTTGTGTAGCCTCAGGCGATACTGTGATGTGTCCTCCCTCTGTCCCTCCCTCCCTTTCCCTCTCTCTCTGTCCCTGTCACCTTCAATTGCTCTGTGAAACTAGACACACTGCCTGGGGCAGGGAGGGAGGAAGGGAGGGAGGGAGAGAGGGAGGGATGGATACAGGGAGGGAGGGAAGAGAGGGAAAGAGAGAGAGACACAGACAGCTTTATAGACAGACAGAAGAAATAAACATTTGGTGTTGTGTAAAAAAAAAAAAAGGAATAACCACAGCCCAGATGTGTAGCACATTCGAAAAATCAATCAGCTAAGTCATGGTGATGTTCATAATTTAGCCTAGTAGAATAATCCAGTGCTGGAAACAACAAAAACACAATTCAGCCCAATTTAGAGCAGGGTTTGTTGACCTTTGACCTGGTTGTGTGTCTTTAAGTCAGTGTATCAGATGCTGTTTCTCTTGTGTGTTTGTTGTTTCTCCTCAAACAAACATCTGTTAAAAAGGTTGGTTTTTTTTCCACCTTTTTTCCTCCTCGTCCTGGAAACACAGAATTAAAGGTGCTTTAATTGAATTAATTAAATGAATCCTCAAGGAACCCTCAAGGAATACCAGGACCTCACACAGAAATAATAAAAGTGATATAATAACGAATTTTAATTCAAAACATGACCAAACTGCATATTTTATTATTCAACCCCTTCACACGCCATAAATTGCTTGTAGCCATACATTACAGACCACAATTTGCGAGTGTGGTGGTTTGTACACATAAATATGCGGTGCAAATTAATGAGTGGAGCAGCTAACCCTATTTGATGCCCATGAAAATACCCAAAACAAAGATATGATCTTGCAAACTTTGCTAAAGCCTCGACATGTTCACATGAATCTGCAAATTTGTATGAAAAATAAGAATACGCTCTTCTGAAAACATCGCATCCAGCAACTCTCAGCAGTGGCATGAGCTAAATAATAATATTAAGTTGAACAAAACATGATGAAGAAAAACGATAATACATCACAGTAAAACGTAACTTTGTATAAAATATGACTTCAAATAAGACCAGGCTAAATGTGTACGATGACTTACATAATGCAAGAGAAACAAGGAATAAAAACAAGAAGGCAAAATCAATTAAAGCAGGCACAATCAAACAACACTATGACTACAATAAAACAATCAAATATAGCCTATACATAACATTAGCTGCATCAACTTGTAAACAGGTTCGCATTGAAAGGGAAGTTGGAGGTGCAAATAGGGTGTTTTGCAAAATCTCTGCTCGTTTATTCAGCGAACACTTCCTGAAACCAAACTCGGAAGCGAATCTGATTTCTCTGCGGTTACATTAGTGTAATTTCATTGGCTCAGATGGAGGCGGGACAAAAGGTTTGATTGGCTGTAGGTGAGCCAGCAGGTGAGAACAGGTGGTTGAGATCGAAACGTTTAGTCGGAATCTGCTCGATACCGCAGGCTGTTTGGCGACAACGTGGAGGGATTTTGTCGACGGAATAACACACAGATGGAGGAGATGGCATTTTATCATTTCATGTAGGCCGCTGCTGGAGTTTCTGTCCTGAAGGACGTACATGCAGTGTTGGAAGTAAAAATCAGACTTTAACGATTCGGACATTATTAACTATATCAGTAATTTGCACCGCGAAACTTGTCAAAATGTCGCCGACATTGCGGTTTCCTGAAATGTTCTGGTACATGACAGGTGAGTATCGATCAGTACGCCACCACCCCGCTTTGTCTTTCCTCACTGTCTCCACGTTCCTTTGTCCACTTAACATATTCAACTTTGTGTCCTCTTAGGTAATTAACAGAATTTTTGTGTCCTGTCGGTTGTTGTTGTTGTTTTTTTTTTAAAGTGCAGCTGTCGGTCTGGCTGGATCAGAAATATAAATTGTGTTTATATTTAGGTATTTTGGCTTGTTACGGCCAAGAATGTGGCCGACCTCCATTAATGGAGAACAGGATTGTGGGCGGGACGGACGCCTCAGACGGGGCTTGGCCGTGGCAGGTGGATATACAGGTAGGTCCCTCTTTTTTACACCTCCACCCGCTGCATATAATCTTGTTTGGTATAAGCTGTGCCTGCGGGCTGGCTATATGTGTGATTTAGTCTAGGCCTTGTTTATCAAACTGACCTGCTGAGAGAGGGATTCGCCTGTGATGCTGAGGTGACTCACTCTTGTTTCTCCCCCTCGGCCGGTAGGGCTCTACTGGCCATATCTGTGGAGGCTCCATCATCACGGAGAACTGGGTCCTATCAGCCGCACATTGTTTCCCCAAGTAAGAAAGCTCTCCTCAGACAATAATCGGCAGGTAAAGTCATGGCCGAGCGCCCATCTGCAGGCTCTCTGCTTCATTTTATTGGGAATTCTTGGCAATGGCCACTGCTGTGTTGTTTCATCAAAATCAAATTTTCAGGCAGAATTCAACACCTAATACTTTCACTTTATTAGTGATTTTTTATTTTTATTTATATAGGCTATTTTTTTTTTTTTTTTTTTTTAAAGTGCAATATTGTAGTACACCAGAAGTCTCGAACAAGAACTCCACCTGTAATAAAACAAACACATCCTGCAATCTGCTTGCTCCTCATTTAAATGCATTACATTTTCAAATTTCAAAACAACATCTCCAAGAATATGATCATCACTGTGAACACCTCCTTGGTACAAACCCATTTAATACCCAGTTCTTGGTTACTATAAAATGCAAAGGTTTCACATTTCAGACGCCCCTTAGATTTCCCATCGAGCAGGCTTTCATTCTGCGTCTGTCTTGTTCCTTTTCCAAGTCCATCTGATGTGAGCTCCTACATCATCTATGCTGGCCGGTACCAACTCAGTGGCATCAACCGGCACGAGTCATCGCATGGCGTGAGCAGGGTAGTGATCCCATCCGGTTATGACCAGCCTCAGAACGGGAAGGACATGGCGCTGGTGCAGCTGTCCAGCCCGGTAACCTGGTCCGATTACGTCCGTCCCGTCTGCCTTCCCGCCTCTGGCACCCTGTTCCCAGGTGGCATGTTGTGCCATGTCACCGGCTGGGGGAACATCCGGGAGAACGGTAAGACTCTCCACATAGTGCTACCTTGTCTGCACAGAACTTATTCAGCAGTCAAATATTTAACCAGAAGCCCTTTTAACTTTGCATACATTACATCTAATGATTACGTTTTCCATACATGTAAAAGACAAAGGATTTAAGGCATTAATGCTTTTTGAACAGGTTGTACCAACACGTCCTTTACACGACTGCAGCCTTATGTTTAAAATGTATATGACTGCAGGGTTGTAATTGAATGTTTCTGATGATTAAGAGTCAGTGGAACATCATTTAACTATCAACAGTTTTGTCTGATGTATACTAGGGATGGGAAGTGATTTTCGAATATTCGAATGGTTGTTATAAAAATTGATTAGTGTATGCAACTATCGTTCTTCCTTATGTTTCTTGTTTTTACCGGCGCCTTTTTGTAATGCATTACTCGTGACAGAAGGTGGCGGTAATTCGCGTAAAAGCTGTCTGCCAGCTACCATTAAACAACACGAGGAGAAGAAGAACACATGGCCACCAGGCTGTTCGCAGGTAAAACTGCGCGGCGCTGTGAGATTAGACGCGACGGCGCAAACAAAGGGAAACGTGCAAAAAACGAATACGGCCGTCAAAAAGTTCTCGCATAAAACATTAATGAAGATGAGGTGCAGTCAAACTCTACAGGTAGAGCTAGAATATCAGTCTACCACAGCTGCGCGCCGACGTTAGACTGAAGCCCCGAGCACACGATGCCTCCGCTGATCAGTAATCATTGGCCAGACGACGCGAGTTTGATGTTGGACGCAAACCACAATCCTCATCTCCAAGATGAAGCTAAAGGCATGTTTCCTATCAAGGTGACGGTTTCAGAAGTTGGATGGCAATTTTTGAGTTGATGTGTGCGTGCGCGGTTGAATAGTCGATTAATAATCTAAAAGTTCAGAGTGAATTTGGAATAGTATTTTTGTTTGAAATGCCCATCCCTAATGTAACACAGTGGAACATACTTAATTGCACTTAACATAACTTTTAATGTGCTTTTTAGAAATATAATAAATCATTTTCTGTTGAATTATTATTATTATATTAAGATATTGATTTCAGCATTAAAATCCAGTCAATATGTTTGTTCAAATGTTTGAAATTGAAGCTTAACATTGGACACAAATACTTGACATTTCTTTTGTATCATACTCGTCTAGCCGTGCCAAAAAAAAGTTCTCACTCCTCTCATCCTCCATCTGTCCTCGTATCCCCTTCAGTCCCTCTGCCAGGAGTCGGGACTCTGCAGGAAGTACAGGTGCCAATCATCTTCCAGAGTTCATGTCAGGAGATGTACCAAACGGACCCGACGGAGCAGGTGGACATCCTGTATGACATGATCTGCGCTGGATACAAGGAGGGCGGCAAGGACTCCTGCCAGGTACGGTGGGATCAGCTGTTTGTGTTTACGTTCACTAAACAAGAAGCTGCAGTGGAAATAACTTGTTTTGTGCAGTCATCCACCGTTACGTTTGGGAGACCTTCTGTTCGAGCACTTTGATACCTCCCAGGAGTGAAGGCTGAATAAGTGCGTGTCTGTTGTCTCCTCAGGGTGATTCAGGAGGGCCCCTTGTCTGCCAGATGGTCAACGGGACCTGGGTGCAGGCGGGGGTGGTGAGTTTTGGACTGGGCTGCGCTCACCGAAACAAGCCAGGTGTGTATGCCAGACTGACCAGCTACTCGGGCTTCATCAGCGACACGGTGCCAGGGGTCCGACTGTACGGCCGAGCGAATCAGAACTGGTGCGGGAGGGCGGTCGTGTTGGTCGGCTGTCTGTCCACTCTGCTAACTCTGCTTCCGAGATGAGACACTTTGAAAACCAGCTGTCCGGGAGGTGGAAAGTGAAGCCGTCTTAATCAAGGAGATGAATTGTAAATGTCTGACTGAAGTGGTCCTGAATAGTCAAAATAGAAATCTGTTGCATCTGACGTGCACATGGAGCCATAATGAACTTAAAGTAGATCTTGATCATTTTTAGAATTCTAGATTATGCACTTTAAATCAAAGTAGTTTTGATAGGTTTGTATTTAAAATCAAAATTATGAGGTAAACAGTCTTTTGCATATGAAATAAACTGTTAATTTGATACCTAAAATCAGCTCACTCCTCTGTTCAACCTCTCTGTAAACCGGTTTTTTTTTTATAATGTTACATGTTCTTTCAAAACGTCCTTTTACATCCTCGGCCTCCCATTTAAATACATAAGAAGTCCCCTTTGAAGTGTTTTAAACCTGTTAGGGGGAAATGTTCTCTCGTGTTGTTATTTAAACTGTTTTCTTTATACCAAAATAACTTTACTTTTGAAAGGGCCTTACCGAGGCTGTCTGTGGTTCATTGAATATCCAGAAGCAGAGACAGGTGATGACACAGATTTCTTTATTATAAAGAAAGCGCAGCATGTCATAATGGTAAAAAAAAACAACAACAAAAAACAGATTGCTTGGTAGTGACCATTAGAAAAAGCTAGCTTTTAAATTAATTTGATACTTTCATGTAAAAAAAAAAATTAAAAGAAATACACAAATCCAAGTACTGTCTTGCCGTAAATGGGTAAGTCAGGCGTCGGGGGGGATGTTATCGGAGAGAATCATGGGAGAGCCGAGCTGCAACTCCTGCTGCAGTGACTCCAGATCAGCTGGAGTCATGCGGTGAACCTCACTCCAATCCGATAAGAGGGAGGCCGAGAGGGGGGCCGAGTCGTAACTGATGGAAAGGAGGAAAATTGCAGCAAGCATGAAAGAAAGTGTCAACATAGAAGCACAAACAGGAAGCAGTTTGGATGACTCGGATTACATCATACTTTGGTAATGACAATAAGAGCTGTTGTTTGCCTTTTCTCTGGGTTTAATAGGTTGTCTAAAAGTAGCTTCCTTATAAAGGGATGTGTATGACCCTTCAGTAGATGCTACTGATGTTACTTCTGTCAGATATTAGTTTGTATTTATTCAACTGCAAAGATATTTTGACAAGACTGTACAACATAATTATAAAACTAACATATTAGAACCACTTGGCTGGACACAACAACACGTTGGATTATGTTTTTGGTAACTGTGAAGAAAACTTTGCACTTTTTCTCTTCACATTTTATACACGAAATAATGAATTAATTATGTGAGAAAATAACTAACAAATTAATGGCGAATGAATATCATTGCTGGTTTCCACCATAAAACCAAATATGTTGTTTTAACCACAAGGAAGATTAAAATTGCCCATTGTAAAGAGCCATGGTATATGTGTGATGAAGCACCCTGTTTTTGACAGTGAAGTGACCCTATATTTTAAATCACAGTGATTTTCATTGTATATTTATACTGGCCTCCTTTCTGAGACTAATTGCTTCCATCGTAAGCAGTAACACAAAGCAGGAATTAGGTACTTAGAAGAGCCAGAGGGATGTGTCAAGTTGCCAATTTGATCAGCCGATAGTGGCCTGTCACATATATATCAGCATATATGTTGCGTTTGATAACAGCAGATGAGGGGTCCCTTCAAAAAAATGGTTCTTATATTTTGAATATACAGGGGCACTTTTTGGCCAATCAAAAAGTTTAGAGACTCCTGTTGTGCGTGAATGGTGCGCACTACTGCGATGTACACGCAGCGGGGGGCAGCTGTAACCTTCTAACATTAAATATTGCAGATTTCATAATATCACCACCTTGAGTGGACCTGGAATACTTATTCACGAAGATTATAGCATGAACTTTTTGATTGAATATTTTGATATTGGAATTTTTGTTCTCCCCAATATCAGTATTGGCACCGACCTCAAAAGTCCAGTACGTGTTGGACAAATGAAGTGAATACCTTTCAAAATCTTTTTAATAGAACTGGAGGTGTTGTGCAGCCACATGTTCCAAAATGACACTGGCTACCAGATACATCGCCGCAGATAAAAGTCTGATATGAATGGGTAAAACTCTTAATGACTCATGACTAAGAGTATTTCTTTTTTTTTCATAAGCGCCGGATTAGACCTCACCTGTCTCGGTCACAGTGTTGCAGGTCTGTGAGAGATTGGTTGAGAAGGTCGTCCAGGTCGAAGCCCACGCCGTACCCAGCCCCGCTGCCCTTAGGGGTGACGGAGAACACGGGAGGTAAAACGTCCTCCACCTGACAGAGGGAAAGTAGAAAACATTAGGTCAGCTGAACTTTGTATCCTTTAAATCAGTTCAAGGCAAGCAGAAGATTGTGACGTTTAAAACCTGGTATGTATGCACAAGAAAATATTAACTTCTGTCAAGCGATATGCTCCCCGAGGGAAAAAAAACACTACAACACATTTCAATGCACACCTGGGACTTGGAGAGCTGCAGTGTCACTGTGTGGATGTCGGGGGCGATGGAAGGTCCTGGCTGTCCAGTGTCTGTGAATCCTAAACTGGGATGAGGCTGAGAGGGGACCCCTAAGGGCCCACAGAGAGGGTTCGAGCTCTGTGGTCCAGTTTTCTCTCCTACGGAGGGACAAAGCTTCTCCATCGGTCCAGTGCTTGCAGTCAAGGGGTTGGGGTGGGAGCTGAGGTTATTTTGACCTCTGATATTCACGTTCCCGTTTGTGCTCAGTGTTGGAGCTTTCGACAAAAAACTCTCCAGTGGAAGCAGCTGCGACTGGGGTTGAGGGTCAGGTTGGGTTTGACTCTGAGGTTGGAGCTGGGGCTGGAGGAAGCTCGGCGGCGGAGGCTGTGACGTCCTGTTTGGCTGCGGTTGTTGTTGTGGTGGCCTCGTCTCTATTTGCTGCCCACTCCAATTCCCCAAACAGTTGAATCCACTTTGCCCGTTGCTCTCATTGTGAGGTTTGAGTGTGTTGTTTTTAACAAAGCCACTAGTGACAGTCATTATATCTATCGTTCCGCCTACAGCAACGACTATATCTGCAGGAGGCTTCCTCTGGCTCATGGAGAAGAGTAACGATGGTTGCTGGGCGCTGGGAGGCTGAAACAAACCCGGCTGGTTGGATTTAATTTGCGAGATTAACTGTTCATGAGTCTGAATCTTTCTCGCCTCCTTTTCTGTTTTATTGTTCAATGCTCCTTGGGCGTTATCCCCGATAACTACACCTCTGTGCGAGTTCACATTACTGTCCTTGCTCTGTGCGCCATCGTTATTGGAAATCTGAGATTTCTCATTGCGGCTGTCCATCATCTTCGTCCAGCGCTGCAAAAGGCTTTTATCGTTATCGCTCAGCAGAACGCCGCCCAGCGAATCCCCTTGTTTCCCTTCCCTTCTTTCCTTTTCCTTCATTTTCCTCTCCCGCTCTCTCGCTCGTTCCTGCCTTTTCCTTCTCTTCTCCTCTCTTTCTCGTTGACGCTCCTGGGCTGTGACAGGCCGACGTGAATCTGGAACAGAAGACAGGGAGGACGATACACCTCCGCCGGTGTCGAGGCCCAGAGTGGAGGCACCTCCATCTGCGAGGGAAGAGATCAAATTCGGATGAGGGCGGTCCAAAGAATGACATGAAAGGGTAGATATAGAAAACAAAGAACTTACCACCCCTGGCTTTATGCCTGAGTGCTGATTTCAATAAAGCTGCTTTAAGTGCAGCTTTAGTATCCTCCGAAATGGCGCCTTCTTTTCTGGTTCCCTCTGTTGCACATGGAGGAGGCCTCTTAGACAGCGACTGTGAAAGGGACTGAGAAAGTGACTGGGCCTGTGCCACAGAGAGGGAAAGGGAAGGCACAGTGGCGGGTATGGGTGTCATGGTCTGTGCTGGTGTTGCAGGAATGGAGGTGGGAGCCTGGGCCATGGACTGGCTCTGGGTGCTTTGAGCCAGAGGGGCCTGACTGCTTGTTAGCTGCTCCTGTGCCTCGCTGTCTCTCATTGTCTCTAATGGGGCGTCCTGACTCGACACTGGTGTTGTTAAATCTATAGTCTCTGGCTGACCGCTGTCTGAGTTGGCACTGGGCATGTCCACATCAACTGGGCCACTTTCGCTTTTAGTAAGGAGAGGAAAATTATGGGTCACATGAGGCGGGACGACTTCTAGGAGGGATGTAGGCTTACTAAAGGTTTTCATCTGATTTGTAAATGCATGGTTCGCCTCTGCTGGTACGTGGTCTTGTTGCTGTTGAGATTTCACTTCCCTTATTTGCTGTTGCTGGATCTGTGCTGTTTGTGGGTGCTGTGTGTGGATCAGACTGACAGTCGCAGGCTGAGCATTACACTGGTTACTGCTTTGTGCTGCAGCTCCGCCGTTCATTCTCGCCAAGGGCCTGAACTGCAGCCTCTGCCGGCAGGTCTGTTTCTTTCGATGAAAGTCCTGGATCTCCATCAGAATCGCCTCTTTAATTTGCTCCTTGCTCATCGGAAGCTTGTCAAACTCAAAGTCAAAAGCTGGCACACAAATTGGCTCATCATCTGGGTCGTGGTACTTGGCCAGGTAAGCATGCTCCAGCGCTTCTGTCACACCGATTCGTTCTCGGGGGTCAAAGTGCAACATGGCCCCTAGAAGGTCCAAAGCCTCCGGTTCAGCTTGTGGGTACAGTTTGGCCAGAGGCACAGCGGCCCGTGATGGAAGACTCTGAACATAGGAGCGGACCCTGTCAGCCCTAATAGCACCAATTAAACCCTCAGGAGGAGTTCCTAACACGCTCAAAATGAGCTGGAGCTGGTGTACGTAGTGCTTCCCAGGAAAAAGCTGCTTACGCCCCAACATTTCAGCAAATATGCAGCCCACAGACCACAAGTCAATAGCCAGACTGTAATGATTCAGAGACAGCAGTAACTCCGGAGCACGGTACCATCGCGTTGCCACGTACTCGGTCATAAAGGAATGGGACTCCTCGGGGTGCGAGCTGAGACCCCTCGCCATGCCGAAATCACCGATTTTCAGCTCACAGTTTTCGTTCACCAGCAGGTTGGAGGGTTTGAGGTCACGGTGGATGACGTTGGCAGAGTGCACATACTTAAGGCCACGGAGGAGCTGGTACAGAAAATAGCGTGTGTGCTCTGGGGTCAGAGTCTGAGCAGAATGGATGATCTGGTGCAAGTCGCTCTCCATGAGGTCAAGCACCACATATCTGCACACACAGGGCAGCAGAAAAAGGAGATCAGCTTGGTACACAATCTGCTCACATAACAAGAAAGAAAACTGTGGAAAAAAATATTCTAATGGCAATACAACGTGTTGGGATGTAATTTGTAGAAATTTTTTTGTTGTTGTTGTTTTTTTTGTATTTGAGTACCAATATTTGCTTTCACTCAACACAGAAGACCTCAGAGAAATTTACTGACGCTCCTTAGCCTTTTAAATGTAAATCTTCTAAAACTCGGGGTGATCAAATGGATTAACTCATAAAATATATCTGAAGAAATATGAATTAATAGTACCCAATGAAACCTGTGTAGGACCATGGTTTCAGGTCAACATTTTTTTTTTAAATTAAAATTTGGGTGAAAAGTGCCTCAAAGCTTATAACTTGATACAATATACATTATGTAACATTCATGTTTGTGCATATGTGAATGAGTGTCCAGATCTTACTGTTATTAATAAACTAAAATAATTCTACAGACTTTTCTGGCCTGAGTAGGTTCATGTTATTGAAAATGAAAAGTACATACACAGACTTGAAGGCAGAGTGAGGAAGGTTCGGCTGCAGGATGTCTTTGATGGCGATAATGTTGTCATGTTTGAAATGCTTGAGGATCTTCAGTTCTCTTAATGTGCGTTTGGCATTTGTCACCACTTCAAAAGCATTAGAGATCTTCTTTATCGCCACCTGCTGGCCTATGAAATAAAAAACAGAGCAGAGATTAAAGGGAAATGTCAACTAATGATCAATTTCTACATTTATTTATGACGGGGCATTTTACTACACAGGGAATGTCTTGTAAATCAGCTCTACCATTGTCTCTTCTCCTGGCAGATGAAACGACGCCGTAGGCCCCGGTGCCGATGGTTTCTATGACGTCATACTCCTCTCCCACGTCAAACTTAACATCGAGAGAGTGTGCTTTAAGCAAAGCCAAGTTTTTTGCTGCCGTGCTGGTGTCTGTGTTGCTGCCTGTTGCTTCGACTCCACGCTGGTTCTGGTTTTCTCTGCTCTTGTCAGTGGCCATTCTTTCAGGGGACTCCGCAGGTTGACCATTTTTACCTTCTCCGCCCTCCTTAGTCGACATTTTTCTATAAAGAAACAAAAATAGCAAGGTAAGAGGTATTCGTTGGTTTCATCGAACAGGCTCTTACTGCACTGCTTGAGATTAGGTTATGGTGCTCTGTTTACCACTAGAGTTGAATCAACATATAACGTATTTTAACACATTGTAAATTCTGGCCTTATAATTCATGTGAAAAAAAAAAACACTGCATCAGTCCTCTGTTATTTTTACTGCTTGTATTTGACCAAAATGTTTATTTGGCATTTTTGTGATCCATAATGTGATCCTGTTTAAAGTTGATAAAAAAAAATTAAAAAAATATATATTGATCAGCCCTATTATATCTAATAATACCGTTAAAGTAAATTTGAAGCACTTCATGGATCGACCAAAAATAATTGGCAACTATCTTGATAATCAAAGAGATGGTCGAGTCATCTTTCCGTTAAAAATGACAAACAAATGTTTGTCCCAGCTTCTCAAATGTTGAGTATTGGTGTGTTTTGTTTTTTTTTCTACGATAGAAAACTGAATATTGCACTCGTATACAAAGTGATTATTCAAAAAAATGTTGTTCTGTATACATGTGATGTATTGTGATTTTTCAGTGGCATTACCAATAAGGGCTGCACAAATTATTATTTTCATTATCAATGAATCCGTTAAGTATTTTCCCAATTAATGAAATAGCTATATTGTATTTAAAATGTCTTAAAAAGTATCTGGGATTTGCCATGAACCGACAGTCCACAACCAATATTCAGTTAATGATCATGAAAGACAAAATATGTGAAAATATTAACATTTAAGAAGCTAGAACCAAAGAAAAAAAAGGTCATTAATCAGAATAGCTGGTGATAGTTGATAGTTCATCAGCTAATCGAATAATCGTTGCAGCTCTATCAATGAATTTTATGTAAGGAAAGCAGAAATGGCCTCGGACACCACCTTGACGGGGGCAACATACTAAAATAAAGGCATTAATTGAAGCACAGTGTGCCAAGGAAGAGTTGTGCCATGTGTTTGCATTTTGGTGAATCATAAATGTATCATTTCTGTTTTAAGAGGCCACCTAACTAGGAGCAAATATTAACATAGAAAAAAAAAAAAAAAAAAATCAATGATCCCCAGCAGCCACTTCTAGTCTTTCCTTTAAAAGGTCAGCCATTCACACAATAACACTTCGCTTGGTTTAGATGAAGAATTGAAATCGTTAAGTTTCTAAAACACACATGTCTTTCAAATTTAAATGCAGGTAAATTGTGTGAGGATGAGCTGATAGGACAGAAACTGGGCGTGACCAGAAACCTCACACCCATTAGGCCTGGCGCTGAAGTGGTCAAAACCTGTAGCTCTCAGTTTAACAGCCAGAGTCTTCGTCCACGTAGGTAAAAAGGAAAAACCCACGAGAAGCTGTCTGATAGTTGTTTTTTTTTGCACTAAATAGTGAGAAATAAAGCAACGACATGACAAAGACGCAGCCTTACCCAGTTCTTGACGCAGGGGCGTAGGGTAGTTAACGTTACCTGAAGCCCTGGCTTTCTGGCAACGTATGTCATTAAACCCTGCTTTTCTCGGTCATACAGCCAAACGGGAGAGCGCACACGGGTGTTTCAATACGCCGGAACATACTTGCGCTTCGTAAACCAACCACGACATCCGTATTTATGTTTTTAAATCCCGTAGTAGCGCGACTATCCTCTTGTTTTTGTCTGCCGTTTCGTCATACAGTTCCGCGTTGGGTTTGAGTGTCACGTTGCAGACCAACCAGGTGATGTGGCGTCATAGAGGCCGTCCAATTAGAGCAGAGGAAGCTGTAGAAGGCGGGACATTGCGGAAGACTGTGGATTCTCTGTTTCTGAAATTATTTATTTATTTTTGGGTTGTGACGCCAATTTCCTTAATGTAATTACTTCAGGAGGGGACACATTTGGACAAAATTATCGGCACTGTATGTGTGATGGACTGGTCTACAAATTGTGTGGAAGAATCACTACAGCTGCTCTGATTAGAAGTACTAATTATTACAATAACTAAAAAGCCAATTAATAACATCAAAGAATGAAAGCAAGCAAGAAGGAAGAAAGATAGAAATAAAGAAACTTCTGGCTCAAGACGTTTTAAAGGAAATATGAAATGATTTTACTTCACTGCCTTTATTACACAGCTTTAGTTATCCTACACGAAATACATTTTTTAAAAAAAGAAGAAAAAAAACATCCTGGTTTGCTATGAAGTGTTTAATAATGTTCGTAAAGTCTAGAAGAGACGCACTGGTTGTTTTATTTTATCCCCAATCCAGTTAGCGTAGAGCCAGACCGGAAGTTAGCTGGCTCGGCCGGGTGAAGTCTCTGGTGCGCATGCTCTGCCCACAGAACATGGCAGCTGGACTGTTTGCGTTCATTCAGCCAGCGCGGGAAAGTCACATATTACAGAGGAGGAGTTTCTCTTTGCCGACGAAGGACTGGTAAGAGTGTGGAAAAGTGTGGGTGTCGATGACGTAGAGGTTGGCAGGTTTGCGACTGTGTCGTGAATGTAGAAATCGTGGCAGAGAGTTAGGATGATGATTGAGATTATAGTGGAAAGGACTTGATACACGTCCATCACCAGCAAATAAGGAAAAGCCTGTCAATGAAAGGTCCAGCAGTTCAAGTGAGGAATGTGATGGCAGCTAAAATCGCCAAGATGTCCTCCAGCAGTAGTCCTGTAACTAATTGCTTTTACTTATGTAAAAGTCCTTTATTTTTTAATGCAGGACTTTCACTTGTAGTATTTTTGCTGCTGTATTGGTACTTTTGCTGAACTAAAGTTTCTGAATTCTTCAGCGGTGCTGCATGAGCAGTGAGGGCTGAAGTCCACAGTAAACACACGTTGAGCACGCAACAGCTGGATCCGACCGTCCAATGAAAGACGGTTACAAAACTCGTCCAGACCAATCAGAAGTGAGAATCGGACTTTTAACACGTCGCTTTGACTGGAAGGAAACTTCACCGAAGTCCGAGAGGAAACCGAAGCGCACGGCGGTGACTCTAATCTGAACGTGTCCACATGGCCGCGGCTCCGGGATTACCGATATGGGAGAGAAAAGTGCGCGTATTTTTGTGCATTTTCGGTTTGTTTTTGTCTGTTTACGCCCTTCACGTCGAGCTGTCCCGAGAGAGCAACCCGGACTACAGGGCGATGTGCGACCTGGGGGAGTCTGTGAGCTGCTCCAAAGTCTTCACCTCCAGGTAGGATTTCATTCCTCCTTTTGGTTTGTCACTCACGTCTACGCTTTTTGTGCAGAATCATCTATCCTCGCCGACCCAAGTAGCCACTGATCCCTATCTGGCACTAAGCTTTTCTTGCAAACTGCTAATTTGATATGTTTTGTGGCAGTTTTCAGCCCTCTTCGTTGCCACGTGTGACAAAATTCTTCTGAAAATACTTCACATCAAGTCCTGTTTTTCATTGAGAGCACAAAATACATACTTCTCTGTTGACTTTTCCTGCGAAATTGCGTATTATATTTAACGTCACAAGACAATGTCTGCATTGCTGGTTTTTTTTTTTTTTTTTTTTTTTTTTTTTTTTTTTTTTTTTTTTATAATTATAAAGCACTTTTTTGTTTTCATTTTATTTTGAAGAGAGTTTAGTTCTGACTGTTAACCTCTTTCTATTTTTTTTGGCAGATGGGGACGTGGTTTTGGTTTGGTCCAGTTCTTTGTGGCCAAAGATAACCCTCTGAACCAGCCCAACAGCGTGCTTGGCATCATATTTTACACTCTGCAGATGGGTCTTGGTGAGTCTGTCATTGTATTCTGCAAATTATAGTGCAATCCTCAGTGTTTTTGGACAGAATATCTGCGGCCCAGTGTGTTAGGGAACCGTGGCTGGGCCTGCTTTTCAGATATTTGCACATTTTGTCGGTGAAGCTATCCATTTACTTTCACTCGAATATATCAAATTCCCACTGTTTTTGTTTTATTGAGGGACTGTAATCCTCTGTATTTGTCTTTATTGCAGGACTGCCTCTGTCTAAGAAAGCAGCATTATTTTTGGTCCTCGCCTCCTGGTTGTCCGTGGCCGGTTCACTGTATCTTGCATCAATTCTCGTCTTTGTTCTGGGAGATTTCTGCATCGTCTGTGTGTCAACGTATATGGTTAACTTTGCATTGCTCTTCACCAACCTGAAACGAAGGAGAGCGATTGAAGGAATGAAGGAAAAGGCTGGATAGAAAGTGTTACTTGTGTAATGTAACACCTTTTTAATGTAACACCTTTTTTTTTTTTTCCCTGCTGACCCGAAGCCACATTGGATCTGAAGAGACAATTCTCTCCCACAGTATTTCTTATTGTTTTGTGCAGTATTTCCATTGGAAAATGACAAAAGTTTCATCTCGGAAGATTTATAAAATGATCAGTAAAGAAAATTTATAAAATAACATTTTCAGTAAATTGCTCGGTGGTGAACATAGATCCAGTACCACACAGTTACACAGCCCCACCAGCAGATGGAGCTCAATGCCCAGATATTTAATCTCAGTTCAAACCAACTTCATTGTCGTTGATGTTAAACTTACATTATTGCTCAAACTAAATACATGTATTGACTAATCATGATTTACACCAGGAAAACAAAATAGATCACTGCTTTATTGAACAAATATACTTAAAATTTTAATTATAATATAATGAATCATGTTTTCTCTTCATAAGGAGTAAAGTTTACTGTTAGTGTGGTGGTGGATTTGTTAAAGTATTTGTTCTATTATCTCTGAAAGTTTGGTACTGGTCAGGAAGCGATTATTAACATGTGATGCAAACTGAAGGGGAACACAAGTTTAGTGCTCTGATTCTATAGAAGCTACAATATATACAAAGTATGTGACTGAAAACAACACTTGTGAAACACTAGTTTATTTACATCTGGAATGAATAGTTAGAACTTGTATGTGCCCCTTCTTGAAGGTAGGAGGCAAAATAACAAGCTCCCTCATATTCAAACTGCAGATTCTCTAAAGGGTTACTATTTACTCTCATGGCAGTCTCTAACAATGCAATGTAGACACTCTGCAGCTTGTGACACCCACTGCTTGCAAATAGTGTCAAGATAATAGTCATATTTGCAGGATGTGACTGAGGTGCTGCTGCTGTTGCTCTTGTAGTCCATCAGTGGTGTTGTTTATGATGAGACTGCAGGTGTGAAAATGCTGGCCTTGCTGCTCTGTATGATTTGAGGTACTTTGGACAGAGTGTGTGATGGTAGACTTCAATTTCTTTGAGTCCATGAGAATTTTCTGTGCCAGATCTCTAGCATTTTGTCAATGGCTAAACCAAAGAGGTCTGTGTGCACTGTAAGAGTCCAAACAAAGTCCACTCAATCCTGGAAAGACAGCTCTCCATGACGTATCTTGTTTTGTATTGTACTACCATAGTTGTTATTTTGCAGTGGAATTTGGTATAGTTTTTAATATGTAGTATTACTGGATACTTAACTCATCATATGTCCAAAAAACTGCAAATATCAAATAAAAGCAATCATTCTTGGTTTATTTTGTTTAACTTTTATCTGCAAAAATAGATTTTCAGATGGTTCCATTCAGTAAAACATGAATATGTGGCTGTTTGTTTAGCCTTTAGCCGTGAACAAACCTTTAATTCTCACAGTTAAAAGGGTGAAGGTGGCCCTTAAACTGTACATACAAAATGACATCACTTTACTCTTTTGTCCCAAAAATGATACAAATGGAATAAGGAAATTGTTCAGCCTCTTGGCTGTGGGGTCCTGATGGGAGGAGCACACCTTGTGGCAGGTAAAAGGGTAAACCAAGAACATAAAGACTGGCACACAAGAGTTGTGCAGACACACAATGGCTTTCAGCAAATGGATGTGTGTATTTACTCTGGTGAACCTCCTGTCCACAGGTAAGACATTTTTTTTAGAGACTACCTACATCTTTATTTCATGTTAATACTGGTAAAATAGTTTAAAAGTTCTTTTTTGATTGATTGGAGTGCAGAGAGTACTGTGCAAAAGTCTTTGGCACACCTTTATCCATCACACAATACCATCAGGGAGATACCTGCTAATTATTATTGCTATTATTGATAGTTATAGCTGCTCTGTAAAGCATTAATACATGATTAATTTACTATTAACAAAGCCATACAGTATAAAAAGCTTTCATAAATGAACTTAGAAATCGAAAAGTGCTAGATCAAAAATGTACAATTTCATTGAAAACACAAAGCTTGCTTACAATTTTGTTGAAACACAACATTTTTATGTTGTTTTTGTGGAGCGTAAGTCTAAAAATAAAAGATTAAAATGAATAACACTGATTCATTTGTGTTGTCTTTCCCAGAATCCCATGCTCAGCTTGATGGTATGTCCAAATAAGAATTTATCTGATTAAATCTCTCCTCTTCATCCAAATGTTTCAAGTACAACTGTTAAATTATGAGATTTTCCAACCTTAAGAACCAAACATTTGATCAACTATTAAAGTGACAGCCTGGTTTGACTGCGGTAATTGTAACTAATTGAGTAAATTAGTATTTTAATTTGTTTTGACGTAATTTCGCCTCTCAAGTTTGGCCCAGCTAACTGATCTCTCTTTCAGTATGTGGCACTGCTTCACTCAACACCAGGATAGTTGGAGGTGAAGATGCTCCAGCTGGAAGTTGGCCTTGGCAGGTTAGTCTGCAGAGATTCGGTGGCCATGTTTGTGGCGGTTCCCTCATCAACAAGGAGTGGGTGATGTCTGCTGCTCACTGCTTCTCCAGGTGAGGGATGGAAACCTCTACGCAGTCTTTATTACAGCAATGATCCAGTCAGGACCGGGTGTTTTTCAGTCTTTGTCTGAGAAGGCAAATATCAGATTGGAGTTGCTGAATATTGACATAACTGACATTCCTGAGCCAAATCATTCACAAATATTAACATACCAACCACCGTCTGTAACTGTTTCCCATTTTATGTTTTTTTCAGCTCAAACCCAAAGGGTTGGATAGTCAAGTTGGGATGGCAAAACCAGCAGGGCAAAAATCTAAATGAAGTGTCCAGAAAGGTTGCTGAATTACGGTTACATCGAAATTATGACAGGAGCACCAGTAACAATGACATCGCTCTGCTCAGACTCTCCTCACCAGTTAAGTTCACAGACTACATCAGACCTGTGTGTTTGGCAGCGAGTGGCAGTGTGTTCAACAACGGCACTGATAGCTGGGTCACTGGCTGGGGGGCAGTCGAGGAGGGAGGTGAGTATTTGAACTTATATAGAGCTCCAATAAGTAAAAGGTCAGCAATTTCAAAGCCTTATACAATCAAGCAAAATTATACTTTGAATCAAACTTTGTTTAAAAAAGTATTCAAAATGTTACAGGTAATATTTATTTCAAGGAAAATAGATCCAACCATGCCTTTTATTTTCTTTGTTTAATTATTTTGAATGTTTCAGAGAAAGTTGAACATTAAATACAAATAGTTTTCCTGTATCTGAATGAACATCCAACAACGTAAATAATTTAAATAAAAGGTATTGCTTCCATCTAAGAATTCTTAATAATCATATGTTTCAGTGCCCCTCCCCTACCCTCAAACTCTTCAAGAGGTGGAGGTTCCAGTTCTGGGAAACAGACAGTGTAACTGTCTGAACGGAGTCGGCACAGTCACAGACAACATGATCTGTGCTGGTGTTCTGGCAGGAGGCAAAGACTCATGTCAAGTAGGCTGCTTCAGTTCATGTTTCACCTGGTGGTGAACGTGGTCAGGAGTATCTAAAAGTCTCAGATGTGTCCTCTCCATGTTTTCAGGGAGACTCAGGAGGTCCATTGGTGAGTCAGCAGGGCTCCGTCTGGGTCCAGTCTGGAGTTGTTAGTTTTGGTTTTGGCTGTGGTCGGCCCAATCTGCCAGGAGTCTACTCCAGAGTGTCCCGTTACCAGTCCTGGATCAACTCCCACATCAGCTCTGATAAGCCAGGCTTTGTCCAGTTCAGCTCCAGTGGGCTGGATGTTGACAGCAGCTACACCTGCCCTGGTCTGCCTCCTCCTCTTGTTACTACTACTACTTCGACTACTATTACTACTACTACTACTACTACTACTGGTACTAAGACTACGACGACTAGTTGTGCAGAACCAACCATAACCACAGATTCATCATCTACAGAATTAAGTGCTGAATGTAAGGATCCTGACTGCCACAAATCTATGAAAATGAGAAACAGTACTTTCAATGATACAATTAAGAAATAATGACTGAAGTTTTATGAAAAAATTGATGTTAATTTTAACACGTTTTTTTCTACAACCACTTCTTCAGTATGTGGCATCACTCCTCTGAACACCAGGATAGTTGGAGGTGAAGATGCTCCAGCTGGAAGTTGGCCTTGGCAGGTTAGTCTGCAGAGATTTGGCAGCCATGTTTGTGGTGGTTCCCTCATCAACAGAGAGTGGGCGATGTCTGCTGCTCACTGCTTCTCCAGGTGCGTAAATAATATATTTATTCAGGATCCCGGTTCATTGTTGTGGCATTGAAATAAAAGACAAAACTGCATTCATAAAGAAATATGTTTTGTGTTGTTTCCTTCACAGTACAAGTACGACCGGATGGCAGCTTTCTCTCGGTCGTCAGAACCTGCAGGGTGGAAACCCAAACGAAGTGTCCAGAACCGTTGCCACAATCATTCTGCATCCAAACTACGACAGCAGCACCAGCAACAATGACATCGCTCTGCTCAGACTCTCCTCACCAGTCGAATTCACAGACTACATCAGACCTGTGTGTTTGGCAGCGAGTGGCAGTGTGTTCAACAATGGCACTGATAGCTGGGTCACTGGCTGGGGGGCAGTCAAAGAGGGAGGTGAGTCTGGTTGCTGTTGTTTGTTAGGTTTGTGTTTCATTTGTCTCTGAAACTTTTTTTTTTTCCCCTCTCAGGGTCGTTGCCGTTCCCTGAAACTCTTCAAGAGGTGGAGGTTCAAGTTCTGGGAAACAGACAGTGTAACTGTCTGAACGGAGTCGGCACAGTCACAGACAACATGATCTGTGCTGGTGTTCTGGCAGGAGGCAAAGACTCATGTCAGGTAGGCTGCTTCAGTTCATGTTTCACCTGGTGGTGAACGTGGTCAGGAGTATCTAAAAGTCTCAGACGTGTCCTCTCCATGTTTTCAGGGAGACTCAGGAGGTCCATTGGTGAGTCAGCAGGGCTCCGTCTGGGTCCAGTCTGGAGTTGTTAGTTTTGGTTTTGGCTGTGGTCGGCCCAATCTGCCAGGAGTCTACTCCAGAGTGTCCCGTTACCAGTCCTGGATCAACTCCCACATCAGCTCTGATAAGCCAGGCTTTGTCCAGTTCAGCTCCAATGGGCTGGATGTTGACAGCAGCTACACCTGTCCTGGTCTTTCACCTTCACCAACGATAAAACCAAGTCCAGTAACAAGTCCATCAAGTGAGCAGCTCTAAAAACTCTTGCAGTTCTAATGTTTCTAAGATACACTTTGGATTACATCATTTTTGTATTCATATATATTTGTCCTGCTTTTCTAAACCATTCACTTCAACAATTTAGAGTCAGTTTGTGGCAAAGCTCCCATGAATAGTCGTTTGGTAGGTGACATTGTACCTGGAGGAACGTGGCCATGGATGGTGAGTCTCCACAAAAATGACATCTACGCATGCGGAGGAACTTTAATCGCGGACAACTTCGTACTCACTGCTGCCCAATGTTTCTCTTCGTAAGTATACAAGCAGCATGTACTGTATGTATTTTATATTACAGACATCAAGATGTTGAGATTTATCACTAAAGTTGCCTCCCATCTTCGTGACAGCCCCGTTCCAGATGTCCGTGAGTGGAGTGTGTTCCTCGGCCAGCGCCTTATAAATGGTTTTGAGGAGTCTGAGGTGTTTTCGGGTGTTGTGAAAATTACATTAAGCAAAATGACCGGCTCCAACATCGCACTGTTGCAGCTGGCCAAACCCTTCAGCTACAGGGATTACATCCAGCCTGTTTGTTTGGACACTACCAATGCCAGATTCTTTCCCGTTGGTAGTCAATGTTGGGTGGCAGGCTGGAAGAACAGCAGCAAGAACGGAGGTAAGGGATTGTTGCAAGGTTTGATCTCATCACGAGCACAATATCAATGGATCTTTGACAGTTTCTTCATCATCCATTGATGATCCAAAAAAATCTGTGTTCATGCGAGTAAACATGATTCTTGTAGGTGTTGGTAGAGCTGGATCAGGTCTTCGAGTGCTTGAAACTCAAGTGGCGAGTTGTGGGAACGGTTCTGATACGGAGAACATATGCACGTACACCATGGACCTTCAACAGGCAAAAAAAAAAATCCCATCTACCAGTTTTTTCACCAGTATTTTTGGCTGCAAGTTTTCAGACCAGTGATGTCAGGATCTTACTGATGATAAATTCTCTTTTTGTGTCCACAGGGGGATCAAGGAAGCCCTCTGCTGTGCAAGTCAGACTCATCCTGGTTCCAGGCAGCTGTCGTAACAATGAGTGAAAGTAAATCGAGCTGTGCAGACGTTCAGGTCTTTGCCAAAGCTTCAAAATTCAGCTCCTTCTTAAAGGAGACGGTGGGTCACATGCCTTCTCTTGCATCAACAGGAAACTCACCACGTTTCTCAATTTCCTTATTCCTGTCTTTCACTGTCCCCATTGCTTCAATGTTCATGTTGTTCTGATCTATTGCTGGGGGATGGTTGAAATAGTTCAACATTGCACTGAAAAGTCGGGCTGACTGACAGCTAAGGATGCTCTTCTTAAGTTTATATTCATTTAATGCACTTACAGTACTCAGGTCAAACTGAAGAAATTCTACATGAGACACTTCCAAAGATGTTTACATGTTTATAACAACAAAAGTTATTTTATTGTAATATGATGACACTTATATATTAACTAATTATACAGGAATATGTCTTCAAAATGAGAGCTTTTAAATGATTTGTTCTCTCTATTCTGTACATTATACATTCCCTTTGTTGTCTTCGTACATAGAAATGAAATAAGTCAGAAATGTTATCTTCTTAAAATTCCTTTTAAGCAAATATATAATAAACACAGATGAAGCATAAAATAAGTGTCTTTTTTGCATAAATTCTGAATACGTAAAGCATTATTATATATTTTATAATTAATCATTTTAATTTTGAACAATAGTTTTATCAAATACTGCCATTTTCTTTATAAGCAAGCATCTTTTAAGCATACCACATTGTGTTTCAGTACATTATCTGATGAAAACTAGATTCAAACTGATGCTGTACAAACAATAAATTCTACAAATGTACACACAAAGTTTGCAGCAATAATAATAATGCAGAAATGTTTTGTTGTAGACCAGCAATAAAACTACTAAACAGTGTGGATCAAGACAATCTACAGTCACTTTGAAAAGAAAACAAAAATCCAAAGCTCCTGCCACATTACATCACACGTCTGGATAATTTGGGCTGCATTCAAAAATAACTCCCCATGTATTATAGGACACTACGTTTGCCCTGCACCGTTTTATTTTAAATATCCCAAATCTCAGTGTAAATTCTCTGGTCCATATAATGCCTGTAACCGGAATTTCTGTGCTGTGCAGAGTCAACTACATAGTAGATCAAGTCCCAACTTTTTTTCTTTTGTTGTGTTTTGATTGTGATCCCTTGTCATAGGATGCATGTGAGCGATGCGAGTAGTTCATTGATGATCATTTTTTTGCTGCTTGGACTGTTTTATTTGAATAATTTTTAGCATCCTCAAAATTTACAACTGTTTTTTTTTTCCTGTTTTTTTTACTCCCTCAAAAGGAAATTTACATGAATCCCTATAATTTATTTTGTTACCCTTTGTTGGGATCTTGACATTTAGGAACCTCCTGACATAGTAAATGAGTGGGTGAGGGAGTGATTTCAGACACAATCAAGCTACTTTTTAATGGAATTAATAAAAGCTGTGGCAGGGATATTTCATCCATAAAGCTATGCTCATCCCTTAAAAACTTGAGATGCTATACATTTTACATTTATGATATAAAACACTAAAACACAATTTATTTATTTATTTTTTTTTGCTCAGCTACAGTCAGTAAGCTATTCATACAAATGCATTCAATCTTAATGTAGCTGTGTGTGTGTGTGTGTGTGTGTGTGTGTGTGTGTGTGTGTGTGTGTGTGTGTATAAACTAATTTATGTTGTTTATTCTGGAGTGGGTGCACCTCCGTCAGCCCCTGGACTCGCTGCGTCAGCATTTTCAGTGATCATCTGTTGTAAGTTACTCCGGAAGAATCCAGCCTAAGAGGAAAAAAAAAAAAGAAAGTTATATAAAACGACTGCAATGCTACATTAGAGTCTCATCATCACCAAACCAGATGAGAGAATAACTGTAGAGCACATATTTCATAATGCAAAAACGCTGCATCTATTTATTTTCACTGACCACCTTTTACAGTAATGATTTCTCGTCCTTCATAAAGCTGCGTGCGAAATTGAGAAAGTGCGTCGTGTGTCTCACCTTATACAGGCCAGCAGTGAGTAAAGCCAGTAAAGCCAGACCTCCCAGGGATCCTCCTACAATCGCTGTGGTGAAATCTGGTTCAGGATACACTTCTACTTCAGCCACAACCTAAGATGTGAAGAGACAAAATGCAGATCAAATTCAAACACACAAATTTAAAAAAAAAAAATTTTTAATTTAATTTTTTTTTTTTTTACCTAATTAAGAGAATGTGATGTGCACTCACCTTGTGAACAGGAGGATTGTTATTAGACCCTGTTGAAAAGAAGATGTAATTGTGTTTATCGTACTCCAGACTGGCCGTGCTGGTCAGGAGGAATTTGGCAGATTGAAGTCCAATCTGAGGGGGACAAAATGAAACAGGACAAGCGTTTAAATATAACTTTTTGTGGTAAATTCATACCATAAAAACAATGGTAAAAATAAAATTATTATCTCTGAAGATTTAACCAAGATATTTTACCACTATATAGTCAGGTCCAGTTGTCAATCAAAATATGTCTCAATTTAGCACTGATCATCTACTACACATCAATTACCTGCTCTATCCATCCTGAACTAAGGTTGGCAGAGATATTGTACATCTTGCTTTCCAGTCTTCCCATGAACCTGTTGCACTTGAACACTTTGCACCTGGCTACAGAGCAGTTCTGTGGGAGAATAAAAGAAGACTGAATGCCCAGAGATCTGTTATGCGGTTTGATGTGCTTGTCCTAATATTTCATTTAAGTTTTTACTGGTAAATTTGAGTGCCTACTTACCACTATCTTACTTGTCTGTATCTGAGCAACAAAATCTTTGACGACAGGTTCTTCATCTTTGCCTCTTTGACAGTCTGGAATCTGAAACGGAGCTGATTTATGTCAGTTCAATGGCTCCTCGTTTTACCACATCCATCTATTCTACAACTGCATTTTATTACCTGCAGCAGGCTCGAATCCACCCAAATGTCTTTATCACCGAGCTTCACTGGTACCTTGATCACCGTGGTGAAATTCAGCGCCCTGATGTCATTTGTAACCTAAAAGAAGGGGAGAAAACATAAGAATAGTACCTCAGAAGATAATCAAATGTTAAGAAGTCTGAAATCAGGCAATGATCTTAAAAATACCACTGATATTAAAATATGAAGTCATATTTTACCCGGATTGATTGTTGGACTGGTGTCTGCAAATTATTCTTCCCGAAAGTGAAATTGCTGTAGCTGAGGACGCTGAACAGACATTTTAAACATTCATTTAATATTATATAATTATATATATATATTCATATATATAATTCATATATATAATTCAACCATTTCTATTGTTTCAACTGGAACAACACTGACCTTTCGATTGTCATAAAAATGCTGTACTTCACATCAATCAACTTGTTTTTGTAGTGTTCACTTGCAGTGGAGTGCTCCGGATTCCCACTGAAACCGAGAAGTAAAATGAATCTTCCAAGTTAAAGCAGGACTACCACATCCACAGTATGCAGCAGATGAACTGTACCTGGTGGCATTTGCAGTGACAAAGATCCTGCTGTCAAGTTCACTGTCGGTTTTGATCCCATAGGAGACGATGAAGAAAGCCTAAAATGAAATGAATGAGAGGGATTATCTTGACTCTTCTCTTGGCCCATCGGTCTGCACAGCAGTGAGATGAGATCTTTCTGTATAATAAACTAACCTCACTGCCGCCCTTGAAAATGGGCTTGTCAACCGTGCAGTCTGTCCTTCCTCGTGATAAGCCACCTTCGCTGTCCAAGGAGTTGCACTCAATTCTTCCCTTTTATTAAAAAAACAAAAGTAAGTGCTGCATGGAATGAAAGAGCAGCTGATCAGACTTGATCTCGATGCCTTACTTGGAGCATTGTGAACTTCCTGTAGGAGAGCCCAGCTGGGTATGTGAGAACAACACGGCTGTTGTAGGAGTTTTCCTCTCTGTTCTTCAGTGCAACTGTGACATCCAAAAGCTCATCAATGCCCACTCTAACCTCGACGGATCTGACAGATTATGAGGAAAGACAAGAATGAAGGTAGAGGAAAAGTACAGCCTTGCTACGGCCATTTTTTCAATGTAGAATTTTTCTCACTAAGAAAAAAAAATACAGATTTTTTTTAAGGGTGGAAAAAGTAAATACAGCCACTGCATCTAACAGTACATTAACATTAGAATAACTATTATTCTTTTAAAGTCTCTTTACTGAGGTTTTGTTTTTGTATAAAAATAGACCAAAATATGTCATTTGCCAAACTTTTGCATAACTATAGCCCTAGTGCTTGTGTTTTTAGTAGTCTGTGTTGAATCCAAAAACTAAAAGAAAAGCAATTCAAGAACATGGAAATCAGTCTTGGTGTAGAAAGTCATCAAGAAAATTCAAACGTGACCCCACACGCCAGCAAAGCTCTGCATTTATAACTGGGTCTCACCCGGTGAAGTTTAAGTCCACATTCAGGTCATCTACACATTTGTTGTCAGTTCCACAGTTGATCTCAAACCCTAACTGTGGAAGAGAGTAGGATGTAAATTGTTTTTGCTCACAAAGTAATTACATTTGAACATTGTTAATGATTCATGATTATTCCTGGACATGTCATAGGACTGCAGAACTCGTCGAATGGTACAACGTAAAATCCATCAAGTCCATAATGTTGCAACCATCACATTATTCAGAAAAAGAAGTGTCTGGTTTTCATATCTTCGTACAGACTATACTTTGTTGTTCAGTTAATATGGTATCTTTAAGTTACTTGCAGGATGAAAGGTTGTTGTTTGAGCCTGCTCGGCGAGACTGGGTCTGAGATTCTTGTTAGAGGGTAAACCATCAAAGGTGAATTTGAGCTCATTGGAAAGTGGATTGTGAGCATCATCTGGACAGGCCTGCAAGAAAAGGTCTTGATTATAAGAATGGATTTCTCAAGGTTCTTATGGTTGGTTTTGATTCGATTTTTCAGGACTTTTAAAAACAAAATGAGAAAAATAAAATTGTATTTTTGTTTGGCAAATTTAAACTCTCTTGCTCCTATTTACTGACGACATTATGTTTTACCTCAACATAGAATTTGGCTTTGAAGCACCATGGTCGGGTTAGATCAATAGTAACAGATTTGGTCTCCTCTCGTTGTTTCTCTCTGATGTAGGCTCGGTTGTTCGGGGCCTTGCGAGTGGCGTCCAATGTTAAAGTATAATTAATCCTTGCTTGAGCTGTAATTGATCAGAGTTTCATTTAAAGGTGACAAATGAAATGACATACAAAAATGTAAATGGATGAGCAATGGCTCTGTGGTTTAGAAAATGAGGTACCTGTTGCAACTGAGGAATGTCTGCTCATGGTAAAGCAAATGCTCGCTATATTCTCGAATGGCATTGAGCAGTCTGGATTTTTAGTTGGGATTAGGTTTGGTTGGAATGACATCGTAGCTTCTACCATTACTATAGGCCTTGATCTGGAAATGGACATAGTAGGAAAATACATGTGAACAACCTTTGGCTTTGTGGTTAATCATCAAACAGAATACCAAACTGACAAGTGGTCTGGGCTACCTGAAACAATTGGTGGACTAACCAAAATTAGTAACTAGACTTCACAATTTTCTAACCTTTCCTTCGCTCTACATACATTGCAAAGCTAAAATTTGACAAACTATTAAGGTTACAAGTTGACAAAAACGGTAAAATTACCATACACAATCTTTTTGCATTATCAGGGTATTGGATTTACCTGAGTAAGACAACTGTCCCCTTTGAACCCACCGCTAAGTCAGGCAGCCCGTCACCACTCTGGTCAAACGACAACGGACTGATCGACCTGCCAAAGTACTTCAGTCCTGACCGAACTTCAGAACCAGCAATTCTCTGTAATATTGTGATAAATCAAGCAGCAACTCGTATAAATTTTAGTTACAGTGAAAAAAGACCTTACATAGTGGATGTGTTTAATATTCTTTTGTACTTCATTGGCGTCGCTCACCTGTGAGTAAGTATGACTGATACTTCTTTGTCCTTCACCGTGGAATATGTAGACGCTGCCTTGACCATCATCCTCTGAAGGTGCTCCAACTGCCAAATCACTGAGTCCATCATTGTTTAGATCAGGTAGCACGGCAAGAGAAGACCCAAACCTACCATTTTCAGACGCAGCTCCTCTTAGTACTAATGGATCATCAAAATGACACTCGACATTCTGGTGAAAATACAAGGACGAGAGTGAATGGTTATTAAAAAGGGGACAAATAAACATATATATCAGTTTAATAGCAACAGATATAACTGTCATTTACCAAACGGATTAATCTGCAAACGTAAACCCTTCCCTCTCTATCGGGGTCCATGTACATCGGGGCAGATATGAGGATAAGGTCAGTGGTGGCGTCAGAATTCAAGTCCATGGCACAAACCTCTGCCCCAAAATATTCACCGGTCTAAAAATGCAATATGTTATCAATTAAAAGAACTGCAGTAAGAAAGACAACAATTGTTACTTATGAAAATCATTTTAATATGTTTTATGTTGTTTTGTTTTTTTAGCACCGTCAGTCTTAGTTTAAATGCATACCTGCCACGGAAAAGGTTCAATCATTTGGGTGGATTCAACTCTGTAAACAGCCATTACAACTCCTTTGTGTTGATACCTTGGAGCACCAACAACTGTCAGTGTGCCTTGTGGGGTTTCGGCAACTGCCATGGAGTAACCTGGTATTTTTAGACAAAGTAGACAACTTATGTATATTTTGCTGATTTTTTTTTAGGCATTAATTAGAAGATCATTATCATTACCTTTGCAGGGAACACAGTTGAAAACTATATATTTCAACAATCATGAATTTGTTACAACCCACAGAAGTGTGTCTTAAATTAGCTCCTCCGGTGAGTCACAAAAAAAAAACCCACTTGGTTGGGGAAGGATAATGGTTTGGGTTATATTTAGGACTTTCTAAAATTAACAGTCTGCAAACCTTTGTCGTCATGGCAACAGTAAACGGTGTTTTAAAAACATTATCCTGACTCATGGTTGGAGAAAGGAAGTGAACAGCGGTCTCCTGGTAACCTGGTTTTCCAGACCCAACTTCACTCCGGGAATATCGTGTCTGGCCACACTCCTTTGGGGATTGTTTTTAGTTGTTGCATCCCAATAGGTGTCGACCTCGGGGTTCATTTTAAAACTATTGGTGCAGCCTTTAACCAATCAGCATTTACCACCATTTACCGTATGTTGTGCACTGAAACAAACCCTTGCTCTGAACAATAGTCAGGCGGAGCGTTAGGCAACCTTCGTCATCATGGCAACAGTAAACCCAGTTTTAAAAAAAGCAGTTTTTTTTTTCAGTTGGAAAAATTGACACAAACAACGGCCTACTGCACCACTGCTGTACCGCCGTCATCTGAAGTACTTTTCATCTTCTATTTCATTGTTTATACGAACACCAGATATCACTTTAATTTAACATGTAACTGTGGGTTGTAAAATTATTTGTTATTTCGGTCAATTTTGTCATTTTCAAAAGATTAGAGAAAGGGTTGCAGTAGAGCTGTTCATTTACATGATCACATGTGCTTGTGTTGGTTTGTAATTACTGTAATATTCTTACCAAGGTAACTGTCAGGCTTCATATTCTCTGGCTCATATGAGCTCACCTTCTGGCCCGTACTGCTGTATTGCATATAGCCTCCTTTCCACTGGTTGGCACCTACAGTAGCCATCTGAATTCCCTGCGATGTAATCAGAAACATTTTAAATCAGAATTGTTTACTTTAAAACGGTTTGCTTTTCAGATGTAAAGGTTGATGCGGGTTATTTGTGTTTCTGTTTTTCTAAGACTATACTGTCCAGTGAGTTCCCGGTAAGTTTAGTTACCCCAGGTACAAACGCCACATTGAATCCTCCTTGAGACATTTCCATTTTCAGTGACTCGCCACCGGTTTGAGATCCTGTAACAATAAATTAATGAGCATTTCGGAGGCAGACTGAATAAAAAAAAAAAATCCAATTTGCAAGTTCATGCTGAAACAGTGTATAGATACAAAATTTAATTGTAGCTTCGAGTAGTAATTGCCAATGATTGTTTGCTGTTTGTTGCTGACAGAGAATGTTCTTCTTGAAATGAGAAACTAATTGTTTACTTTTTGGAACAACAACATTTACAGGAATTTCGACAATAATCAAAGTTGTTACAGCAAGTTTACATATGCACCTTCGATAGAGAAGATTCTGTCCTGCAGAGTCTGCCTTATTATTTCAAGTGCGTCAAAGCTCTGCACTTGAAACACGTGTTTTTCTGGGGGAGACGATGCAATGGTGTCCAGTTCCCGTTTTGCTTTATTGTCACTAAATGCGCTCCCCACCTAGGATTGTTGAAAAAAAAAATTTGGAGATACTTTACTGTGCAAAGAGATTTGTTTAAAAACAGATCAAAAACTGAAGCTTTTAGCTATATGTCTTATAAGGTACAATGGTTATTTTTTTTTAATTATTATTTATCTGTATTAATTGCTGTCAAATTAATGGACATTTTCTTGACTGTGAAACCTGCCAGAAACTAAATGCTAGATAACAGGCCTGCAGTACATCCTAATTAGTTTAAAAACAGGGTTTTCCATCTACAATTGGGCTTTGTCATTTATTTAGTCATTTATTTAGTAGTTTATATACATTTACATATAAGAGAACCTCCATTACATTCAAGTCAAACGAGTTCACACATTGCGGATTAATCCTATCACCACCACATATATCTCTCCGTACTTCACATAATGAGTTTTTAAATCTGATGTCTGGTGTGACATTCCCGCACTGGCTAGTACTAAGCATGCTCTATGGCCAGTAGACACTTTCACCGGCTAAGCCAGGTAATTTCAAGTTTAGCCCTTTGCTATTTTGAATGAAGGTAAAATGATTTAATCATGTGGCTCTTCTACACTTTCCAAATGGATAAAATTTAGATCGTGAAATAAGTCATTGATGTACGAAGACATTTTTCCTCCAGTTTCCACTACATGATGTATGCACAGTGTTTTTGTAATTACTCTCACTGGCAGAAGAGGGAGACAAAATTTTAAATTAATCAAATAGCATCATGTGACACTGTAGTGTCAAAACTGAAAAACACAGTCTAACTATAATTGATTAACTGTACTACTTACCCCAATAGCAAATCGAACAATGTTTTTTTGCTCAGCTAAGCGTATTGCTCCTGGCAAATTAGCATAGTCATTAGAGACTCCATCAGTAATGACGATCAAGACCTTCTTTACATTTAATCTGGACCCTCTGTTTGGATCGAAAACGTGTTGGCTGTCAAAAGAAAAATCTAATTTCAATACACCTTTATTGGGCATTTTGTAATGTTTTCTTATAATATTACTTCAAAATGCCTTTTTTTAAGCAGCATTCCCATCAACATTACTGTGATTTTACTTTGATGGATGTTTATAGTTTGTGTTTCCAGATGTGTGTGATTTATCTAAGTAATGCAAGTATAATTTTCCAAATTTAGCTCTTCTGGTTTAAATGTAGTCTTGGCTGCTACACCGTGTGGAAGTCTTTAATTCAATACAAGTGCAAACAGTGCCTCTATTGAAAGGAGTTGCATTAATCAGAATAAAAGTTCACACAGTGTTGTCAAATTCATTGGAAAGAATGATGATGTCATCAGCCCCTTGGAAATATCATGACAGCACTTACACAACATAGTTGATGGCCTTAGCTGTGAATGTTGCGCCTCCGTGTTGATATATTCTATGAATGTTTGACTCCCATGATCCAGATGTAAAAAAAGTATCAAAGAAATAATGGATATCGGGCGACCTGGAGAACTGGGTGATAGAAAACTGAAAAAAGGGAGAAAAAGTGTAAAATGTGAATATTTAACAGTCATAGAAATAACTGCAAATGGTTGCATTATTTTGTGTCTGTGCTACGATTTAACTGATAGCGGTGCCACAATCCCTCACCTGCGTTTCTTTTGACAGAAATGTCTGCACCAGCTTTTTCACAAAACTTTTCATTGTCTGAAAATCTATGCTTGAGACGCTGCCTGAACCGTCCAACAGAAAGGCAATGTCTGCTTGCGCTGGGCACCCTGCCAAAGACATTAATCAGAAATTTGAATAATTTGAAAAAAATTCAAAATATCATATTGTGTCCTATTATGCAACAAACACACTCTCAGTAAATTCTCAGTAAATGGACTTAAAATACAGACTTCTCTTTTAATTTCCTCATGAAGCCTTTCAGTATACCTGCATTTACTGTACTGACTACATCATTAATCTTTGCTTTCTGTCTGTAAATGTAATTATATTTGATGCTAAATTTAAAACGTGTTCATATTGTTGGAAATTATAAAAAATTTGTGATTATACAAATTTAAAAAGAGAAGCAAGCTAATCGATGGTTATCCAAGTTCGAAGTTATCAAAGTTTTTTTTAAAGTTTTTTTTTTTTTTATCTTGAACTGCTTGTAGAGGTGTTACTACATGTCAAAGATTTAGCTTTAAATACAATTATTTTTTATCTCAAAATTTGCATTGACTTCTCTTAACTTAAGAAATGTTCTTTTTTTTTTTTTTTTTAAATTGCACCAACGCCTTTCCCTTAGGAGGAAGCTCAGTATTTTGCAAAATGGATATTAAATGAATCTTTATTTCATTGAAATCATGTGTTTTTCCATCACTTTCTACTCTGAAGTTGAGCCAGATGTTAAAATATTGTTGAAAATAGGTTTAGCATATAGGATAAATGTGTAATTTAAATTCAGTCCTTATCTCAACTCATCCTGTTGCATTCATCAACAAGACACGTAGGACAACATAACTTGTGAGTGACTTTTATTTATTCAACAAATTTTGAAGCCAAAGTTTGTTTTACTATTTCCAGCTTCCTTAAAAATGTATTCAATTTAATTCAGTATTAGTTCATTATATGGATGCATTTTTACAAACACAATGTAATGTTACCTTCAGCAGAAGAAGGTACAGGAAGTCCAAACTGGTTAGCATTGTCTATCTGAAAGCACACACCGTTGTACAGGGTGATACTTTTACAGTCCTTCGGGATGGTCGGGCCACATACCTGTAAGGAAACAAAGTTAAATCTTGATTAACAGGTAAATGATTAATTTCCTGCCCCTTATTGAGGCTGCAAGCAGAGGTTTTTACTAGCGCATAGAGGTGAAATTGATTTTGACTGACCTCTGAACTTTAATTGATATTAACAATGTGCCGGAGATTTCAGCAGCTTACTAACTTACCATCGTGTTTTGTGTTCCGTCATCACTTTTCATTGTCAAACCGAGAGACATATTGACTGCAAACGCCGGCACTGCAGTGAAAGCATTCAACCGTTGTTAAAAACAATTTAAGTGACAACTAACCACCAGAAGTAAAACACTTTCCCATGAAATGTAGCAACTATTAGCAGCATTATTTCATTTAGACTCACTGTAATGTAAAACTGATAATCATGGCCGTTATCACATTACTTTGTATATCGTATACTTTTAACGGGACGAAATGCAAAACACAATTTGATTTCACTGTTGAGTCCTAAAGTCTTCACAAATAAAGGAAGCTGGAACAAGTGTAATCTTATTTTTCCTGTTTTACTTCAGCAAATGGCAAGTAAGTCAATAACAATTTTAAGGCTAAATCTCACTGGCAATATCGCTAATATAGTAACATTTACTATTTAATTAAAAAATTGAAAGTGTTCTTCAACTGTCATATGATCCATTCAAGGTTGTGTCCCAAGATCTGTTGAGAAACTGTTTGTTGGTAAAGTAGCTTTTAGCGTCATAGTTTCAGCACATCCCATCAAGACATTTAGAAATTAATGGTTGCCTACCTTCAACTGGCATAATTTGGCAATTTTCAATGGTGCAATGATAGATTTGCCCCCTTCCATTTTTTGAGTACTGTTCAAGAGGGGCACTGACAAGCAAACTAAGGAAATAAAACCAGAAAAACATTTGAGAGTCTGGGTAATAACAAAGTAGTGAAAGAAACCCCATATTTTTCTATATAATTGCATGCTCATGTCCTCATCACTGTGAGGCATGCACACAACAGAGATGTCACTTGGGGGCAAAAAAAAAAAAGTTTTTTTAAGCAGGCGATATTGTGTGTGGTAGATGTACACATTTAAAACTGCACGATCTGACTTACTCTGATTGTCTTTGCACCACCTGGTAGCCAAAACCTGCAGCAGGGTTCCCCAGAGACTTCCAAGCAACAGGATCGATATTGAAACAAAATGCAGCTTTTAACACTGAGAAATAAGGAAGAAAGAACCACACTGTTTATCTTACGTAAAGCCACAATGTGTCAAATAAGGATGGGATTATAGCCACTTTAATTATTGTAATCCAATGTGGTTTTGTTTGTTGAAGAATGTATACAGTCTCTATTATTCCTGTCAGTCTATTTTTCGGGTGGAGCAGTGTGACTTGAGCTCCGCCTTTTTGAACACCACTAGGGAGCACCACAGTCAAAGAAGTTCTGATCATGGTGACTCTCAGCAATTATTCATTTGTGGAGTCTGTTTTCTGCCTTTCTGTTTACTTTTGATTTGTCTTTGTGATAAATCCTCTGTTTTTTAAAAGCTGAGACATTACATAAAAGACAAGACACTATTTTCCATAGCAACAGATAGGAGGCCATTCTTGGACACAAGCCTTCACATAGGATTTCCTGACATTCAGTAATTCTTGTTGCCTAGTTAATGCCCTCTTCTTTGGCCTCTGCATGAGGTTTTCTAAAAGTAGCCGATATGATGTGAAAATATTTTTTTGGTTATCAATGACTTTAGAGTCACAAGACTTTGTATGAATATATAGCAAAGTGCTTTTGTCTGAGACCTTAGGTAGATATTGAGACATTTTAACTTACTGGACTTTTCAACGTTTTTGACGATAACATTATGTGATAACTCCGCTGTTATTGTTTTCTGAAAAATATCCATAAATAAGATTACATCTTGATGAGGTTTTGCTCTTTCTCATAGTCTCTACAGCCTCAGTCAGGCTCCTGTCGCCTTTGTGGCTTCAAGATATACCGAAAATACTGGACCACAGATGTATACTTATGTCTGTTGTATTTTGACACTGTCTTAACTGCGACTTGACTTAATATATACTGAAGTAAACTCAACCACCGGTTGCAGAGAAAATGAATGTGCCTGTAGGGATGGTGCAAGTGGGATAGATAAGTAGGGTGTATCTAGAGAATGCAAAGCCTCCACTCTCCTGTAACCATGCACAGCCCAAGTGTGTGTATATAATGAATGCATGAAGGATCTTATTCCACAGGTGGTTATGGGCCCACGATCAAGAATATTGTTTTGTGTGTGTGTGTGTGTGTGTGTGTGTGTGTGTGTGTGTGTGTGTGTGTGTGTGTGTGTGTGTGTGTGTGTGTGTGTGTGTGTATTTATGAAGTTTTTCTGTGAAAGAATTCTGATATTCAAACTAAAAAAAAAAAAAAGTATTGTTTGGTGAACTTAAGCTGCTCACATAGCTTACAATAGTATAACAGCAGAGGCAGGTTGTCTAATTTACAGAGGATTAAATGAGAAATAAGGAAATAATCATCTCAAAATGGTTTTCTAGTTAGTGGGGTTACAGTTATCAATCTTTTCTCCCTGGAATTTTGTTTAAATACCACAAATAATAGTTGTCTATAAAAACAAATGTGGCTGTGCAGTTTGGAGCTGCCCAAAATATAAATAAACCAAATAACAGATTTATATTTTCAATGTCAGAGCTGAAATTCATCTTTTCACAATGTTAAGACTAAATCTGTAGGCACAAACTTGTCTTACCTGATAAGAGTAGTGGAACAGTAACTATCCAGTCCATTGTGTTACTCCCATGGAAAATAACTAAAAGTGTGATGTATTCTCTAAATTCAGAGATGTATTTAGAAACGGTGGGAGGTAACTACTTCTGCTACTTGTAAAATGTCAAAGGGTGAGATGTTGGAAGCAAAATGTAGAAATGATGTGACATCAGCTCAAAGCCAAGGCAGTTAGTTTGAGGAAATCTTTTGTAGGAGGGGTTAACAGTACAGACACTTTCTTTTTTTCACAAAGCATCAGTATTGTTTAATATTGATCCAGTCCTTCAACAATGTTTTTTTTTTTTTCAAACCAAGCATATACATTCATTGACAAGTTAATTAAAACAAATTAAATATAACCTTACCTTGATAACATATTGTAATGTGTTGGGATAGGCGATGGGGTTAAGGTGTTAATGTTTTTAGTTCTTTGCCCAACCGTGTTAGTGATTTTCATAATAATTCTACTGTGTTTCTATACTTCTACATTCTATGTTATGACAGAAAGCATTCAGCACCATGAGTGAAGTGAGTTGGGCATTATTGTAAAGATCCTGCAGTGAAAGCGTTTAACCTTGCTAAAAAAAATTTAAATGACATCTAACCGCCAGAAGTAACACTTCCCCATGAAATGTAGAAACTATTAGCAGCATTATTTCATTTTGACTCAGTGTAGACTTTTTTTCAAAAGGGTCTTTACAATAACGCCCAACTCACTTCGCTCATGGTGCCGAATGCTTTCTGTCATAACATAGAATGTTCTCGTGGCATCTTCTACAGTCAAATAAATAACATTGTGTGTGAGGTGTGAGGGTTACGGGACACAGCATCTGCACTCAAATAAAGTTCATCTCTCTGTCTGATCTTTACCAGAATCCCTGAGCTATTACAACATAATTTATGGCAGCTCTTTGGCAGGGACTTTGTTCTTTAAGAAAACAGAAGTGGATTTCAGGAAGTGAGTAAAGTTTAGTTTTTCCTTTTTTTTTGCAGATACTGTTCCAAACAGCAAGAAGGCTTGTTGAGCATTACAGTTGTGGTAGACAAAAGGGAAAAGCTGATTAAAAAAAATAATTGCTGTCCTTCTTTTAGATAATAATACTTTGTTTTTTTTTGTTTTTTCAAACACTGCTGTTGGTGACTCTTGTCTCTGCTTCCAAGACCAATGTGAGAAAGTTAAATTTTAAATTATGAAAATATCTGAATTGATTATCTGTCCCACTCATCAAGGCGGGACTGATGTGGTTCAAATAAGTCTCCTCGTGAATTAGTAAACCTAAAAATAAATAAGGCCCATTTCTCCTTTTTGGTAGACTTCCTCTGCATTGTCTAATCCCATCTGTAAGTCACTAAAACTTTTACAATGTGTCTGTTTTATAACATGAGTGTACAATAGACCCAGTATCTGGTTACTTCATGTTTGGCGTTGGCTGTTTAAACTTGATTTTCAAAAGAGAAACAATAGTAGATGTTGTGTGAAGACAACAAATCTGCCCATGTACACGAATGCGAAACCTGCCTGGCTGAAAGATGATGAACTGGATCACAATACTTGTTTACTGCATGCAATAGTGCATGCTGCCTCATTCAGCAGTTCACCAGTGAGCCTCCTCCAGAGTTGTAAAATGTGTACAACTTTTGAAATACGTTTTTTCTGCTTTGATCTGAGTGTGAGAAAATGTACTGAAAGTAAAATGTTGTACAACTCGACTGCACAACACGTACAACCTTCACCATGGTTTGTGATCTACCTCTTCCTGCCAAGCAAAGACGATCGAGAAAGGTTGTGAAAAGGTTAAGGACCACCGCACCATGTTGCAGTGTCTGGTTTGGGTTTCTAAGGGCAGGTTAGCAATGGAGTCACATGCTCTCAAGGCCTCTGTGTGTGTGTGTGTGTGTGTGTGTGTGTGTGTGTGTGTGTGTGTGTGTGTGTGTGTGTGTGTGTGTGTGTGAGTGCGTGCGTGCGTGCGTGCGTGCATGTGCATGCGTGCGTGCATGCGTGCGTGCATGTGGATGCGTGCGTGCATGTGGATGCGTGCGTGTGCTATTAATGCAAACTACATATACCCCAAAGTTATCTTCCTCCACATACCCTTAAAGATGACCTCTGGGTGATGAGATTTTAAATTGACTGCAGTTAAATATTGTACAAGATCTACACTTTTGAATGCCTCATACTGTCATAAAAATGGCTTAAACTGGGGTGTAAAGTGTGTATAGTGTGTAAAGGGTGCAGAGATGCGCTTGAAAGGGGCAGAATATTTTTTTAATATAGGGAACATCGAAGTGAGACTAATTCACTATATTTATATTTAATATATCTGGATCTTCCACTATTCCACCAATCTACTGATACCATACCTTATACAACACTTTCTTCCCCCCATGCATCCCACCATGGCTGTCCCTCACTCCATCGGATTCTCTGCCATTCACTGAAACACTCTTTGCCCTTTCACTGGCTGCTCCCCAGCATGTTACTCCAGCCCCAGTCTGCCTGAATGTCACAAGCCATCTCTGGTTGCGTCCTGTTCTTTTTATAGCCGGGCAGCTGAAATGTGAGGGGTCACAATGGGAGGATAAATACAAGGGCCAGCGGGCTGCAGGAGTGTCGCAGACGAAAGCCGGATCTTCTCCCTCCCTCTCTCTTCTCTCAGCTCTCCTCCCAAACTCAAAGGTAAAAAAGAAAAGAAAATTTAATGGACAACTGTGAGATTTACCCTTTCTCTAACTGGATTTGTGTGTTACCTGCTGAATATTTTTGATTGTATAAAGCATGAGGTGAATGGCAATTCCCATATATAGTATTGAGTTAATGTTCCACATACTCTTATAGCCATGACAAGCTGGTTTCTGTGACTATTTATATCTACATGAGATGAGCAAGACCAATAGCAGTGTCACAGTTAACCTACAGCCTCATTTCTGCATTACAAATGACTGTGCTGAGAACACCAGATACTAAAACAACCTGAAATAACTCTGTTTTTTTTATACCCACTAGTCAGTAATGAACTGCTTCACTTGCACTCTACTCTAAACCATGCATGATAATTCTCCCTCAGCATTACATATCTTCACATATACTAAACACTAATTGTCATGACTGAGAAGTTTAGCTTATCTCCAGTGCGTCACACGTCGTTACAACACCTTATTTTTAAGTGATGAAAAGTTTCCATGGTCAGTGGTGACTCAGTTGTGTGACTAAGCTCTGGTTTAAAACCATCCACATTTTTCCAGACTATGTGCTGATGAATCTTCCTGCAGGGTGGTATGACTCCTGAACAATAGAGTGTGAAGCTGCACAATTCTCTTCTATGAAATCCCTTCTTGCTGGTGCTTTCATTGCCTTGTGCAATGCAGTAGTACACTGTTTATTTTTAGTCCAACCTATTGATAGTGAGGGCATGAACGGGGGAAGAGGGAGGGCATGTGTGATAGCAGACCAGGGAAAGAGGAATGGAAAGGTCAGGGATAAGAGGTTAGAAAATGGAATAGGTCACCCGCATGCTTGTCGTGATTTCTCAAGGGTGGTCAGATGCATGGAGGGTGAGGGAGAGGAGGGTTAAGTGCTCTCTGACACTGGATCCCCTGTGGGACTGTACATTGTGCCTGTGAAATAGTGTGTAATCCCAGCTCATAAACTACTGCTGCAACAACCGCAGTTAGACGGTTGTGGCACCAGGTGGTTGGATTAGTCAACAGAATATGGACAGACAGGAAGGCCTTCTTGTCACACTCTTTTTTCACTACTTCCTCCCACAGCCAATCTAATTTCCTGCCCTCTTTGCAGCTTACTATGTTTACACCAAAAGACCACAACCACATTATAGTTGTGCAAATTCAACTTTACAGATTTGAGAGTGAAATTGTTGCCTCCTGTCCTCTCTTTTAGCAAACCAAATATTTCCTTATTTTCTGAAATCGTATTGTTTTCCTCCTCTTATCCAGAGTCAAGATGCCTCACGCATATCCCTTCCTCACTCCTGAGCAGAAGAAGGAGCTCAGTGATATTGCTCAGAGGATCGTCGCTCCCGGCAAGGGAATCCTCGCCGCAGACGAGTCCACAGGTAAATAAATTTCATTCATTTTGGAGTCAACACTCTTCTGATCAGGAAGTACAATAGGCTGCCAACAATTTATAACACACACAGCAGAGCTGCTATGTACTCTATATTTGTGATGAGGAACTAATCCCAAAACTTTTGGCCCAGCTCTGGCCCATATACTGATATCAGATTAAGAATGTGCTGCTGGCCCAGGCCCGGCCCATGTACTGCTTAAAGGGTTGCTTTGTTGCCATGGAGATCAACCCCCCTCCCCACCCACCCACCCACACCCACACACCACACACACACACACACACACACACACACACACACACACACACACACACACACACACACACACTTTAGGGCCAACTTCTGTTCCTCAGGGTATTTTTGCATTTGTTTCAGCATTTTAGACACATGATCATGTGTCTTAAAAGCTAAAACATGATACTCAGGTTTTCTCTAAATTAACAATAATATTACAATTTGGCTGAGCTGCAGTTGTTGAATACTAAAATAATGCCATATTGTGCACACACACACACACAAACATTAGCCATTGCAAATAAATTGGAATAAATAAATTACCTGTTGCTTAGCATATAAACAAAACAGATGAAAGAAACATTGCAAAATTACATTGTGGAACAGAGGATGATGCAACACAAATAACCCCTGGTAGGAATGTTGATACATACTTTTGTGTAATGCTGTGAAAAGTAAAAAAAAAAAAAAAAACAATAAATATGATTAACTCAACTTTAATTAGATGTTGCAGGTACTTGGCCACAAATCAAAACATTAAACACAACATATTGAAAACTGAGGGCGGGGCTCTTTTATTGATAGGCCTGGGGTGCACGTCAGGAGTCAGATCACCGCTCGTTCCATCCCAGCTCATCCAAATATGGTCACCTCTGGGTCCAGAACAGTAAGATGGCGAAGGAAGAAATCTGAACTCGAGGCTTCAGAAAAGCAGCTCACAAACCGATGCATTAAGTCAGGGTTGGTTTCTGGTCGGTTCAGAAGTCTTTGATGTCAGAGCGTTCTTCCTCATGCAGCTGATGTGAAAAACAAAATTACAGAGACCTAAAAAAATGTTGCACAAAACAAAGAACAAAGATAATGTGGTAAAATGTCATGATTCAGCAAAGAACTATAAGGACCTGTGTTCTTAGAAATAAACTGAATTTTTTTTTTATTATTAGGATGTCCTCCAGTGCTCACACGAATACACCAGCTAAATTGAAAGACAGATTTTTATTTCGTCTATCCCATGTTTTCATCCAGGCAGTGTGGCCAAGCGCTTCCAGAGCATCAATGCTGAGAACACTGAGGAGAACAGGAGGCTGTACCGCCAGCTCCTCTTCACCGCTGACGACCGCGTCAACCCTTGCATCGGTGGCGTCATCCTCTTCCATGAGACCATGTACCAGAAGACCGACGATGGCAAGTCCTTCCCACAGTACCTCAAAGAAAGAGGCATGGTGGTGGGCATCAAGGTTGACAAAGGTGTTGTCCCCCTGGCCGGAACCAACGGCGAGACAACAACTCAGGGTGAGCGCAGAAATGACTTAAAGACATGAAAGGAATATCAACATCCTTAAATATTATTGTCTAGCTCATCTCCTCTCCCCCTGAACAGGTCTTGATGGACTCTATGAGCGTTGCGCCCAGTACAAGAAGGATGGTGCTGACTTTGCCAAGTGGCGCTCCGTTCTGAAGATCACCCCCACTACTCCCTCAAAGCTGGCCATCCTGGAGAACGCCAATGTCCTGGCTCGCTATGCCAGCATCTGCCAGATGGTAAGACACAACAGATAGATGCTGAAATCCGAGTGAATTCTTTGTAGATTTTCCAAGAATTTTACAAGCTTCCAGGCAGGGAAAGATCTATGTACAGTGTGTAGGTTATCGGTAGAAAAACATGCCCTGTCAGCACCCTGTGTAGCGACTCACACAAATATCAGTTCACATACACATCAAAGTATTTGTGAGTCCACTTGCAATCGATGTATCATCACAAACAGCTGCCTTAGAGACTGTTATTGATTTGTATTTATGCAATTAATGCTATCTTGCAGCAGACTTCCTGTGTGGGTGGATTAAATATGATAATGTATTCATACTTAGAAAACCTGAGAACAAGCAGCCAAATGCAAAAATTTCTGCACAGAAATATATTATTGTAAAGTTTGCACAGCAACTTGGACAATAATGGAGAAGTATTAGAATTTTTTGATGTGCAGTAATAAGAAACATAGACTGCATTCGTATTTCCTGCCTCCTTATTTATAGCTTGTTTTTGATAGCTGCCTATAGTGCTAACACACTCCTCTTGTCTGTGCCCTCCTCAGCACGGCATCGTCCCCATTGTGGAGCCTGAGATTCTCCCCGACGGCGACCACGACCTGAAGCGCACCCAGTACATCACTGAGAAGGTCCTGGCTGCCGTTTACAAGGCCCTGTCCGACCACCACGTCTACCTGGAGGGCACCCTGCTCAAGCCCAACATGGTCACTGCCGGACACTCCTGCTCACACAAGTACAGCAACCAGGAGATTGCCATGTCAACTGTTACTGCCCTGCGCCGCACTGTGCCCCCTGCAGTTCCTGGTGAGCTGGATGCACATGACTCTCTGTTGTTGACACATTTGGAAGCTTTACCAACACAAAGTTTTATCAAATTCTTGATTGAATAATCTGCATGACGTTGACTCAGCTGTTGACAGAAGTGCATTGCATGACTATTTTATTCTTGCGGTACAGGCATTACCTTCCTGTCTGGTGGACAGAGTGAGGAGGAGGCCTCCATCAACCTGAACGCCATGAACATGTGCCCACTGCACAGGCCCTGGGCCGTGACCTTCTCGTACGGCCGTGCCCTGCAGGCCTCTGCCCTCAAAGCCTGGGGCGGCAAGAAGGAGAATGGAAAGGCATGCCAAGAGGAGTACATCAAGAGAGCTCTGGTATGTGTGAATATTAATACAAATTATGATATAAAATGTGAAAGTATCGATTAGATGTGAGAGAACCCTGGGGATTGTTAGCATCAAACTTATTCTTCCAGTGTCCCATTCAATAATATTGTCCCTTTTCTTCTCTTGCAGGCTAACAACCTGGCCTGCCAGGGCAAATATGTTTCCTCCGGAAGCAGCACTGCTGGTGGAGACTCACTGTTCGTGGCTAATCATGCTTATTAAGCATGGACACTCTTTCCACCTTCTTCCCACCATCATTACATCACCATGGAAAATGTCACTCTCTCCACTATTAACCACAGTAACAGCACTTTTACAGCATCTTGGTAGAAAGCAATAGTAAAAGATGGAAAAACAACTTTCCTTCAGGTTGTCGCAGCAGGACAGTTAGGACATTCTGAAAAATGTTCTGCCTCCATTCCCTAAACTTTTATTTTTAAACACCTTTTTTTCAGGTGAAGTTTCCCACACTGTTTTTACACAACATGTACTATTTTCATTGGTCCATTTCCACCAAGTGCAGTATGTGACTTATACTGGTACCAAGAAATAAAGTATTTGAGCTTATCTGCTTCACTTCCTTTTCTAATTCTATTTTCGGGTTGACTTCCTAATGCACAAAATAATGTCAAGTTCACGTGAAAAAAACAATGACAAGCTAGAGCCACAGAGACAGTGACACTGACAGAAGGAGTATGATCCACAAAAGAACAAAACAAAAAAATAAAAAAAATACATAAGGTTTCAGCATTTTACTAATTAAAAGTAAAACAATAAAATGTGCAAGACTTTATAAGGTTAGGTTAGGTTAGGTAGTTACTTTATTAATCCCTGAGGGGAAATGTTTTCGCTACAGCAGCATGCAGAAGCAATAGATAGTAACAGAACAATAGAAAAGCAATAAAATAGCAGTAAAATAGCAGTAAAAACTATAAAATATAAATATAAAATATATATCATATATATCATATATATAAAATATAAGAAATATAAGAAAGCCTAAAAATATAAGAAAGCTTAAAAAATAGAAGATTTTGCAAATGTGTTACAAGGGAAATTTGTGGTTTGTTTTTACATCTAAACCACAAACTTCCCTCAAAGATAAGACGTCAGTGTTTAAATTGACACTTTGGTTGCTTCCTTTTTTGTTTTGTTTTTAGCACAAAGTGTATGAAGAAGAAATGCACATCGGGCTCAACAACGGCAGCCACTGGCTTGAGTGAAAACTTCTCACCTGGCATATGAGCCAAAACATTTTCTGGCTTCACTTTTAGCCTTGTGCAAGCCCATTGCACTCAACTCAACTACAACCATCATTGTGCTACATTTATGTTAAATTTTGATCAAACAGAGTGAAACAGAAGAACTTGTTAGCGCTGAACTGTTTTATGGAGCTAAAACGTGAAGCAGCAACATTGTCATTAATAGAACAACCAATGCAAGCTCAGCTGCAAGCTTGGTTGAATTTGCAGAGATTGTGCTGCGACACACGAAGCTGCCGTCTTGGTCAGCGCCATTAGCAGTGAATGTTACAAAGCTAAACTTTGCCTCCGCCGCTTGATCTACCATCCAGGTCTGGAATTCAGACACTCGGGCGTAGACCTCAGGGAAGCCAGCCTGGGCACAAGGTACTCCAAAACTGGTAATGCCAGCCTGAATCCACAATGCGCCTTGTTTGCATTGCAAAGGGCCGCCGGAGTCCCCCTGGAAAAGACAAGCCATAACACAAATAGTTGTAATGAAGGATCTAAGTATTTCAACTGTATGTAAAATATATTAGTAAGTCATGTAAGGAAACACTTCAAAAGTAGTCCAAACTGCTGCTTAAAATATTAGGCTACAAAAACGTGGTATTGCTTTCACCTGACATGCTCCTTTATTCTCTTGCCCCGCACAAATCATATTGTCAGTGATGTTTGCTTCTTTGTTTGGGAGGTAATTGCACTCGCACTGCTTGTTTCCAATGACGGGGATCTGAACCTCTTGTAGTGCAGAAGAAGCTGGCAAAGGCTCTGTGGAGGAGAGAATATAAGATCAGTTTCCTGTCATGCAGTTTCAGTAATTCAGTAAAAGTATTTATGAGCTAACAGATTTCTGTCTTACAAAATGACAGGCATCATGCGAGCAGATGTTTTTTTGTGTGGTTTTTTTTTCATTTATCTGACATTTGGCTGGTCCACCACTTTGGTCCAGAGTCTTCACACTGAACACTCAGTCTCGAGTGAGTGAATTTGATGATCTCCAGAATTTTAGCAGCACCATGAAGCTTTCATGGTTTTTAGAGAAATGTCTCAACAACTATCTAATGGATTGTGATGTAATTTGCTCCAGACATTCATGCTTTAACAGGACATTCATTCACGCAAATCCCCATTAGCCTCAGCAGTAGCCTACTTAATTAATATTGGCATGCTAACGTGCTGACAAGTATGAGCCTCCACTTTTAAAAACGTTTTTATGATAAACTGAAGCTATAAGGAACAGTAAGGAAAATATGTGACAAAGGAGATGGAGTGGGGCTAGCTGGACCACCTTAAAGATCAGTCACCTTAAGTAAGCCTGATCAGTGTTCCAACAGGCACCAGGTGTAGCTTGTTAATGCTCCTCTATATATGCTGTGTACCAGGCAAACCCTCAAGATGAAAGGACACTGCCCTTCATCCATGTGGTCACCACACTGCATGGGTTGTATGAGATTAATTAAAAACAAAAAAAAAGGGTGAATTCTTGTTTCTGCCCCAAGTGAGAGTGGATTTAACTCACTTAATGACAGACTGTTTTGTTTTTAACCTCAGTTTTATCTTGAAATATTTTGTTGCTTCACTTGTTTTTAATGTAGAAAATGTGCCTATATTCCACCTCTCCCCATCCTAACACTTGTGTCTGTCTTGTAGGCCAGAACTTTATCTGTGGCAGGGGGCGGAGGGGGTCGTGGACCTGATCAACCCAGGGCCTATGCAGAGAAGCCATTCCTTCCTTTGCATGGTTGTGCATTGTTTGCACCTCACACTTGAGGTAGGTGTGTGTGTATGCGTGATATTTCACAAACCTTTTGCATAGGTGTGAGTGCAACCCTCCATCCTGACTAGTGGTGTTGGGTTTGTTTTTTTTAAATTTGTGTATATTAGTAAACCTAATTGTTAACCTTGGCAACTGTTAGCTCCGCTGTTCTCTTTCATGTTGTACGGGGTGAAATGTCTGAAATGGTTAATGGTACGACCTGAGGGGCTACTCACCGTCCCTTCCAAGTTTGCCCCAGCCGGTGGCCCAGCAGAGGGTGGAGTTGTAGAACAGGCTGGAGTTACTCGCCAGGCAGACAGGCCGGATGTAGTCGGTGAAAGTGACGGGGCTGCTGAGCTTCATCAGGGCAATGTCGTTGTTGAAAAGTGTGTCATTGTAGTTGGGATGGACAATGACCTTGGACAGGGTGTGCTTCACCTCATTAACATTAGGGCCTGCCTGAGTCTCTCTGCCCAGGTAGACAGTCCATGCACTGGTTGAGTTTCTGTATTTATTTATTTTTTATAAAAAAACAAAAAAAACAACGTGATGCATAATGTGATGAGGGTGGTTTATGTTTGTTGAATCAGTGTAGTATCAATTAGTTTAACTTATTGGGATGAAGTTGCCAACATGTTGCCTGAAATTAAATATTTGGATGTTTACGGTGTGTATGTGGGTGTGAAAGCTGTCAGCAGGGAGTCCTCAGTTTGAGTCCCATCTGGCTCGATCTTTGTCATTCGCCTGCTCTCTTTCCACATATTTCTTGTCCGTCTCTATTGTGAGAGTCGGATAATAATTTTTGGAAAAAAGAGAAACCAGTGCACCACTCTTGTGCAGTATACTCTTGTTTTTCCCCCAAACACGGAAGAAGAGTGAGACAAAATAAAACCTGAGCTGACCCAAACTGTACACTGTTTGGTGGAGTCAGACTTAAATTGCCAAAAGTCTGTGCAAGGCTTGGCACAAGCCTAGCTGGATCGGTCAAGAAATACAGCAAATATTTGTTCAGGCAGTCAACTCTGACACAACAGCACTCATTGATTTTAGTTGTACTGTCCTTACATTTCAGTACCAAGGAAGTGCCACCGTTTTTGTCTTTCCACTTCCTGTCTACAGAGTACGGATGTTCCGTGTTGTGTAGCTTTACATCTTCTGCATGTGAATACCTTGCATCTATACATTTTAGAAAATATCTGACCAGTTTTGTAACAAAGCGTAAAGTGTGAAAGACTGAGAGCTAGAATGAAAGGAAGAGTTTCTACTACAGCAGTCTGAACAATATCCAGCAGTATTTACAAAGCACCACTGATTAGATTAGTTATCCAGCAATGCACCAGGATCAGTTGGTCACATTACTGTTATAGTAGTCACGGTGACTGGTCTGAATGTGGTGGTATTTTAATTTCATTCCGTGTATTGCAACATGATATGATGGCATTATGTGTGCTGATGCAAAATATATTTTTGTAAAATATATTTTTGCATCCAGCCCTGTAACAGGCAGGCCAAGCAAATAGTGGAAAGTTTCTACTTGGATACCATTGTTAGAGCATCTATGTAGTCTTTTTAGTAGTGTGGCTGCTGATTATATTATTTAGGAGGCTTTAGCTTCTCTGTCATCGGTTTAATGTTATGCATCTTACCCTTATTTTTTAGCCCTTTGTGTATTCGGACTCTATATGTTAACTTTCTTCTTTTCATTGCAATCTGACAGTCCATAGACATGACAGTCATACTTTAATGAACATTTCCAGGAGAAAAATTAAACATCTCTCTGGTTCAGGGGTCTCTTTTTGAGTTGAGGAAGGATAGTAACCGGTATGGGAGCTTTCTGGGTGGAAGAAAAGTTTCAAAACTCCAGTAAGATTTCTAATGTTTGAGCGAGAAATGTAAGAAATGGAATGAGATCTGAGGAGTATGTCTTACGTTACAATGCAGTGGGCTGCAGTGAGTACCCACTGGTCACTGATGAGGGTCCCTCCACAGATGTGAGCGCCAATGGCAGTGAGGTGTATGCTAACCTGCCAGGGCCACGATCCAGCTATGGTGTTCTCGCCACCTGCGATCCTTGTGTTCAGAGGTGCCACTCCACAGTCTGACAGAGCAGAGACAACTGTGTAAGTATGCAGCGTAGTTATTCCGACACGCATGCAAAACTACAAATGTTTCATCATAGTTGTTCATGTTCAGTAGATCATCTGAGTATGCACATCATTAAGAGCATTGACATGGCTGTAGGGATTGTATAAAATGATACTGCTTACCCTGAGCCTTCGATCCTGTCGGAATAAGAGATGAAAGAGTTACTGGCATCTGTATCCTTTGGGATATTCTTACCACACGGGTTAAATAGTGTAGCAGATGTGTAACTGCAGCCATAAGGTAGCACCACTGTCCCAGCTTTCTCTGACTGTACAGTACATCATATACAGCATATCACATTCATATTTTATTTTGTAACATCATTGTTAAAGCACTGCACAGCTACTATTATATTGTTTGGTAAAATAGTTTATAGTTAATAACAGAAGTTAAACCGATTTAATGCAGGGCATCTGTATTTACATTAACATTTATATTTATGTCATCAATAAATCAATCTCCATGTTTTAATATTACATATGATTTGTTTAGAGTCATGTAAGAGTTGAATGATTAAACCAAACAAACACAAACCTCTTTAAACCAGCTGAAGCCAACAGCACCTACTTGACAACAAACCTCTCAGTGGTTTAAGAATTCATTATTACCTCCAATGTAAAACATATCAATTAATAGTTCTGTGTAGGAAAACGGCACCACAGTAAATGACCATGAAGTAGAATATAAAAAGTCTGTAATTCTATTAACAAAAACTACTAAATAAGCTTCAAAAGAGGACATTTAGGTTGTAGTACTGTAAATACAGTAATGGTAATAAAAGCTCACCTTGCCCAATGAGGACGGTGCACATCAAGAGTATACACACAGCCCAGGCTGCCATACTGCACATCACTAAAGTTTTGCCTTCAATAAACAGAGACGGTCTTTAACATACAGCTTTTTCCCCATGTTAATCTGCAGGAAGTAATGTGCACTATTTTTGTAGAACAACCACTCCCAACTCAAACCTGTTTCTCTCCATATCTGCACATAAAAGAATGTTTTCATAATAACTCAGCTGTTGCATTCAGTTATGAGCAAGCACACATACTATACACAGTGTCTTTTGTCTGTGATGTTTGATTTGGTTTCTGGAAAGTTCTGTTTTCTTTCTAATGTTCCACAATAACATTACAAAAATGTATAATTAATTATTAACGCATAAGCATCGTTTTAGTGTTGCAGCTGATAAAGGTGCAGTAGCTGACTTTTACCTTTTTAATGTCTTTTTTGGTGTCAAATGTTTGGCCACATTTGACACCAAAAAAGACATTAAAGGCATCAAGTTTTCAGGTTGTCTGTCTGTCCCATGCTCATGGATGTGATATCTCGGAAAGATCAAGGGATTTTTTTTTTTAAACTCACAAACGTTCACTCCGGCTTAAGGATACACTAATCAGATTTGAGGTATTTTTAAAGGTAAAAGACTTCACAAAACACATTTGTGACCATAACTCAAGAATTAATTTGCTAGTTATGACCATTTTTCACACAAATGTCTTGTAGGATAAAAATGATGAAGTGATGACATTTTGTATCCAAAAGGTCAAAGGTCAACTTCACAGACATTTTAATGTTCTGCATAAACACTTTTCTGGCCATTATTTAACAGGAACATAAATGGAGATTGGACAAAATTTCACATTTGGTCAGACACTGAACTGGTGACACTTATCTTGGGTGTTCACCTTGAAACTGTGCTGATTGTATAGATCTTCTATTGGATTGATGACGTATGTGAAGCATCTATAGCAACATCCATATTTGAAGCATTGTGTCCTGTCAGGGCTGCAACTTTGTTAAATCAAAATCTGATTTATTGGACGAATTCCTTCAAAATCTTTACTCCATGACTCTGGTCAGAAATGGTTGTAAACTGCAACTTGACAGGTTTGCAAAGGAATACTACTGCCAGGCCATAATTGTAGCTTTTATTTATTTTTCTTTATAAAGAAGATTGCACTATTCACAATCTCAGATTTTTCTTTTTTTTTAAAGGAGTAGGCTGACATTTTTTTTTAATTAATTTCCCTTTCTTGCTAAAAATTAAAATCTGCCCTCCAGCAACAGTAAGGAAATCAGCACAAAAGATTTTGCTGATGTCATTTGAGTTAAAGAATCTAGACCATGAACTCAACCTCACAATAGTCAAGTAACCTCATTCCTTCAATCAGCTGGTGTGACTCCCATCAAACACACAGGTACCTCGTTTTCTCTGAACCTCTTGATTCACTCAATCTTTCAGCCTGATGAAAGCAACGAGAGTGTCAGACAAAGAAAGAAGAGAAAACACAATGTTCAATCAGAAAGAGCCGTATGTGAGCACAGGTACCGAAGGCAAACAAGGACAGGGAACACATAAATCATTTTCTTTTTAGGTCACTTTTATTTCCAGCTGAAGTGACAAAGCAGAAAGGTAACAAGAGACAATACTTCACCTTGGTGACACAGACAACCTGCAAATCAATACAGAAATGAACCCTGACTGAAGTGTGTTAAGATCAATGAAAGTGCAAGGTCAAACAATTTAAACGGGTAATTAGGTTGATGAATATTCAGAGGGGGATGAAACAGAAAACACATTTTCTTTCAGACATTGAGAACTTATTCTGGCTAAACATTAACTATATCAGAGGCACCAATCATAGCAGGAAGGGACTGAAGACACAGAACACAGAGAGAGAAAAGAGAAGCTCTTTTTCTCTGCAAAATGTAACGCCACACTAACTTTTCCCCGGATAGAAAAGAGTTGTAGTCTCGCCTGAGTGTTTGCCCACATAAGCTCAGTGGGATTACTCTCTCTGTTTGTTCATGGCAACACTGCACCAATGTAAAGTAGCCCCAAAACCTTGGCCACAGGCCTGTCTGAATTTTAAGTGACCAGTGCCCCCACTTGTGTGTCCCTGAACATCTCCCTCTTTTTTTCCTCACTCACCCTTCTTACGCTGTTACACTTCAAGGCTCGCTTATTTAAGAGGATATACACATATCAAGGGCCTCCTTTCACTCCTGTGAGGCCCAGCAACAATATTTCTTGTCTCCCAAATGGCAGGACAAACACGCCCACTGTCACCTCATGGCTCTATATAAGACGGGATAACGACCTGATGATAAGAACTTGGTCTCAAGACTAGCCTAGCCATGCAGTGTAAAGTCCTCGTCCATGTTGTGCTCCTGACTCTCATAAACAATGGTGAGTATTGTGTCGTTACACTCACTGCGTTGATGTTTCTCTAAGAAATGACTCGGTTTGAATCGAACATATTGATAGTGAGCTCAGATTGAACTCTTGAAGCAGCGATGCTTGTCAGTTAAAACTCTAGAAACTAATTGTTAGTTTGTCTAGATCTTGTAGTGGTTTACCAGGCGAGCGTTAAAGTACAGATAGCACATGTTGATCATACATTTTAGAGGTAACATGCACCTGACGTTTACTTTGTTGATTCATGGTAAGACAGGGCTATATGACAACACGTAAGTGAAACATTAGTGATTTGTTTCTTTCTTTTTTATATATATAAAATTGATTGTGCTGTTGCTTTTTCTCCTGCTTTAAAGATATTGTGACCAATGATGCAAATCAATGAATGGGACTGCACACTGCTAATATTGGATTTATATGATTTTTGCATCTTTGTTATAGAGTTCTGTAATTTGTGATTCAGTCAAAACTGCACATTATTATTATTATTCAGTTATTATAAAAAAAATGTCTTAAAATTGAATTTCTTGAAAATTTGAAGTGTTAACACACACACACACACACACACACACACACACACACACACACACACACACACACACAGACATACACAATGACATATAACAACATAATATTGAACTATAAAATTGAACGTACAGAGATTTTAGTCTCGTCATCCCCCCTAAGAATGTTCACATGCACTGAGAATAATGATTAAGGTTTTTGCTCAAAGCTGTGAAAAAGGTAAAATTATACTTTATGTACAGTTTGACATTCTTCACTGTGTATGAAATGATTATCATTACCATGGAAACAAGCAATGAAAAATGTCCTGTAACTGAGATGACATTTTTTCAACTAAATTTTAATAACTTAGGCTCAAATGCTCTGCTCTGATCTGAGTGTTTTGAATAACTTTAAACAGTCTAAATTGTTGATCTATATTAAATGTAGCATTATAAATAACTTTTTAAATGGACTAGTGTGATATTAGCCCTTGAGCTAGTTTTGACTCTTTGTATTTGTATTGTCAAAAATAGACGTCTATTAAACATTAGTCATATCTATTCACCCTCATTCTTGTCCTTGTCAGCCTCCTATGATCCATCACACTTCACATGAAGTGCAACATAAACACTTCACACCAAAGAAAGTTTTCCACTGCTCGGTGCTATACCTGCGAACAAGTATTTATTGTAGTAGTTACTAATTAAGCTGGATTAGTTGGTCGGACCTGTTGGAAAGGCTTTATGTTTACGCTGATTCATGCAGGTATACTGAGATTACTTATTTACTATTAGGCATCAAAAGAAAAAAATTGGATTTCATGAAACTCAAATCTCTGACTCTATTCCTTCTCACTGCTCATTCAGGGTTATGAAGTGTCAGGTTAACAAAAAATAAACGGGACTGGTGGATTTGTTTTGTTTTTTTTGTTCAGCCTGGGACAGATGTTTACTTTCACTTTACTCTTGTGGTGATCTAACAATATTCATTATAACATTAATGTCATCAAAAACAGGAGAATGACTTCAGGGGAGCTTTGGTCACTTTGATTAAACAGTGTCAACAGGTTGAGCAGTGTGTGTCTGTTGTGTGTTATACTTTGTTTAATTCTGTGAAAATGAGGAACATTGTGATGGTTTTTTTTCTTTTTAAGGATGGAATGGCTTCAAGTTTTGCACAATAGATGTTGGTTTCACTCAGGTCATGACACTTCTTCAAAATGTGTTTCATTGAAAACATTTAGTAAACTTAAATATAAACATTTAGCTGTTCTTTGTATTGAGAGAGCTGTATTTTCAAAAGAAACTAGTTTAAGGTCAAACCTAACCAAATAGAAAAAAAGGTACATTTCACCAGAAGTTCACGCACACTCTTCAGTCATTGTATAGAGATTCATGTTTCAGTAAGGAGCATCGATAAGTGCTGTTCAGTGATGGCTCTTTAATGTCTCTCCATCTAAACTTTCTCTTCCTGTTTTCAGTGTCTTCCAGTGAAATTCAGGCCAGCCCAAATACAAATGCGACCCTTCCCTGCAATGTGACTCTCCCTGCATCAGTAACAGATGCGTCTTCAATCAATGTCACATGGATAAGTAACAGCACTGTTGTCGCCTCATTTGGAAAAGCAGCACCGCAAATAAAGGAGGGATTCAGCTGGAACACCACAGATTTCTCCAGTGGGGACTTTTCTCTGACCATCCTCAAAGCCAGTCTCGACCTGCAGGGGGTGTACAAATGCACAGTCGGCTACCAGTCCACAACTCTGCACTCCAGTAATGTTACATTCAGTATCCTGGGTACGCCTTTGTTTACATCCTGTAGTCTGATTTGTGCTTCATTTGAACCTAAAATACAAAAAAACAAACCTGGACTTTTTTTGTCCTTTTTGTTTTTTCCCCTTTTCTAGCCTCCCCCACACTTTCAATTCCACAGCAGTGGGTGGTGTTAGAAACAGAGAACCAGCTTAAATGCCGTGCAGATGGTTTCTACCCTCCTCCTGTCTCTTTCTCCTGGACCAGAGATGGGCAAGTGATTCAGTCTCCCTACCAGGTTGAAGGTGAACTGACTCCAGATGGGTTCTACTCAGCTGTGGGCAACCTGACAGTCTACCCCTCCCGCGAGCACCAGAATATGACCTTTGGCTGCAAAGTGTCCCACAGTGGCAGCGGTCAGGAGCTGGACTTCCAACTCAACATCACCTGTGAGTGACTCAAAGGGGGCCCTGTTCACACCTGGCATTAACATGTGTCTCAAGTGTGCACTTGTGATCGGATCTCACTGTCCCACTTTATATGTAAAGAAACACTCATGTAAATAAAGACATAAATAAGACTAGAGGAGTCACAGCAACAGCCAGTTTACAAAATAAAACATCCCTGCTCAATCATGCCTCCTTTTAATGTTTCATCCATTAGAAATCTATCGCATATGGCACGTCGCAGTTCTTTGCACATTTGCATATTCAAAAGTGACTTCAGTGCCTAATCACATTATTTTTTTCATGTAAAACCACCGCTGTCATTATAGTACAAACTGTGACATATTTGGGGTTTTTATGTACTACAAAGCCTTTATGAGGCTAAAGGTTATAATTATTTCCTGAATGTCCTCCTCAGATCTGCCATCTATCAGACTGTCTGTCGTGCCGTCGAGCTCCAGAAACACTCCTCTCACTCTCTACTGTGACCTGGAGAGTTTCTACCCTGAAGATGTGTCTGTGTCTTGGTTTCAAAATGAGACAGCCCTCCCAGAGCCCCCCGTCACCGAGCAGAACCCAGATGGGACCTATAGAACCAGACGTTATTACACGTTAAGCCCCGAGCAGAGGGGGCAAGGTGGGAAGGTGGAGTGTGCAGTAAACCAGCCTGCGGTAGTGATTCCTGTCAGTGGCTCGGCATATCTGGAAAAAGTGGATCCTCAGGGTACGGTTTTAATGTGATTGTTAGACCGAAAATATTACAACAATGTAAATCATCCAAGGAATTAAAAAAAAAAAAAAAAAAAAAAAAAAAGACTGCAGAAAGGCTGCTTAATAGGCATAAATTGTGTACAAAGTGCAACTTTTGAAGGCAATTTGACTTATTTTGCATCCTGTTCTGTCCTGTTTTTTTCCTGTTTTTAATGCTCAGTCACTGTCATGTGTTCATTCTTTCTTTCAATTAATTTCCTCCTTCTGCTTCCTTGCAGATGAGGCTCTGGTGTTGAATAAATCAGCCAAAGCATCCGTGGCTATGATGTGCATTTCTATAGTGCTGGTCTTCCTGCTTTGTTTCGGCTTTTCCTGGAGGAGAAGAGATGGTGAGTCTGAACCTGGTGTTGCAGCCATTCATATGAGGCAAAGTCTATTTGTGACCCTCATCCCTAGTTTACAATCAATATGAAAATGGGAGAAAAGCCGAAAATAAATCATCCTGACCAACATGTTATACCAGCAAATCCGCAGATAATTTAAACATATGCACGTAAAGATGCATTATTTTACTTTTAAACCATCATCAGTTACATATCTTCTTTTTTTTTACATGTCCTTTTTCTCACCAACTCTTTTTATTCCCTCTGTCTCACCTCACTCAGAGAAAAAGAAGTCCCTCAGTGTGTCAGGGATCATCCTCCCTCCACGTGTGATAGTAGGTCAGAAGGGCAGGGTGTCAGTGAGCATCGAAGGCAGGCGGGTGGACCGAGTCCAGACTGCATGGTTTCTCAATGACACTCCCATCTCTGACACCTCACTAACAGGTACAAGAGCTTATATGCTAATTGTTTGCCTCTTAAACCCCACTGACCTGTGTCAGTCACTATAAACTCAAGCTGTGCTGCAAAATAGTGTTGAAACGCACAGATTTTAAATTGTAGTGGCAGTCAAAGTTTGCAAAGCTGTCACATATGCCACGCTGGGTTTTGGGGAAACACATTTTTCCTGTGAATATTACCCTGGTGTAAAAGGGGAAACCGCAGAACAAACTGATTCAGAATATGAATGATTTGTCAGACAGTGAGAAAAATGAGGATTTTCCAACCTTAAAGGAACAGTTAAACATATGTATTGCACAGGCATACGAGTGATATCTCTCAAATGAAAATGTTGAACTATTCTTTTATAGTACATTTTATAGTATATAGTGCCTATATGTTTCTGGGTTAATAAACAGAAGAAATAGGAAATGAAATGTTTAGATTTACATATATAATTATGATAATACATGAGTGAACAATTATCTTTTGTTTGTGTTGCAACAACTTCTAAAACACACCCTGTTTTCTCTGTAACACTTTTAACTGCTAACAATTTATAAACTTACGCAACAGGAACTTCCAAAACTAATTTTAACTGCCTCTATAACACTCTAACAACCATCCATCTACCCTACGGTTTAACTCTCACCTCACCAGCATCAGAGAAAGGGCCTCTGCTGTCCTCCAGAGGCGAGATGGGTTACTACAAGCTGCACACTCAAGGGCCGCTCCATTCATCTGGAAATGGCACTCAGCAGCTGATCTCCTCGCTCACCTTCATCCCCCAGATTTCGATCCACAAGGGTGCAGTGTTTAAGTGTCAGGTGTCCTACGCAGGCAAGGACAAGATCGTGGAGGAGAGGGTGTCAGAGAAGTTTACTATTCTGTGTAAGACTTTTTTTTCCCCCTCTTATTTACTTTGCATCAAGGCTGCATATTTTTCATAATTTCTACAAAAGAAACTTTTTGGGTTGTCCCTCAGCTGCTCCAGAGGTATCAGAAATACAGCTGGCCGAGACACAAAATGACTCGGGTAAGGAAACAGGTTATTCTTTAATTGTATTCCAATGCATTTTACACATTCCTAATTGGAAAAGGCTACATCTTTTCACTTCCTGTCTTCCAGATGTGATCAGCCTGACAGTCCGAGCATCACATTTCCATCCAGATGTTATCACCTTCCGCTGGTTCTGCCAGGGCGGTGAGCTCAGCCCTGTGGCCTCCCAGGCCTCGTCCTCTCCTCGGCCAAACGCTGAGGGATTCTTTTCAGCCTTCAGCCAGTGTAAACTTCCCCGGAGTGAACTGGAGAAGGGAGCCACTAAAGTGTGGGTCAGTGTCCACCACATTGCCCTGAAGCAACCGGTCACCTGCGAGACCAGAGGTAAGAATGACATTACAATAAAGGCTGTACTGTTTGTTGAGAAGTCAAAGATTAAATATCCTATTTATCCCAACCAGGCTTCATCAAGATGCCATGTGTGTCCGAAATCGTCCGCTCCACCCATTCTTCTGATCAGACTTCAACTCTGGGATGTGAAATCACAGAATTCTTCCCTCCAAACATAACAGTCACTTGGCTGAAGCTCAGAGAGGGACAGGAGGATGACAGAGAGGACGAGGTGATAGAGGGAGGAGAGGTGTGGGGCCCCATACAGACTCATACCAGACTGTACAGGGCGACAGCCACTCTGAAGAGACGGGCAACAAACGAGGAGAAAAAGGACAAAAGAGGAGGGATTATTTGTAGAGTGGAGCACTCTTCTCTCCACGAGCCTATTGAGAGACACTGGAGAAATGCTGACATCGGTATGAATTATTATGGACACTTTGACTTTTATATTATTATATATCTTCACTCACTTTCTGTCTGTATTCCTCCTCCTCAGTTGCTCCGTCAATTCCTCCGTCGATCTCGGTGTGTTGGAGCAGTGAAGGCGTCGGCGTGTTCTCCCTCCTGCTGAAGGGAGGTCACCCGAAGGCCGAATTACTCTGGGCGGCAGGAGGATACACTCTGTCACCGCTGGTATCCAGTGAGACAGAGGAGATAGGAGATGACGGACAGAGGGAGCTGAGGAGTGTGTGCGCCCTGGAGATGTCTACAAGCGTGCCAAGTCCGACAAGCAAACAGCCAGAGAGACGGAAGAATGGACATGCAATAAGTACTTGACCCACATGTCTTCATTTTTAGATCAACAGCAAGTTCAGGAGACCCGTTCATAGTTACCTTCTGTGTGGAACAGAAGGTAACTATGAACGGGTCTCCTGAACTTGCGAAAATATAGTCAGTCATTGGCTAGTGGATAGCCAACTCTCAGTTTCTTTCGTTGGTTTTTCAAAAGAAACTGAACACAATCAAGTGTTAAGAAATATCTGAGTGACATTTTGGAGAAACTAAACATGTTGGCGCTTAAACCACAAAAAATCTGAATATCCTGACATCGCCTGAGTCTTAATTTTTACGATTCTTTTGTTGTTCTGTCTCTTGCAACACTCCTGATTTTTATTGTCTGTGAAGACTCTCGCTCATCCAGCTCCTTGTCTATCTAACGGTTATCAGAAGTCTACTGGACTTGCTTGAAGTCCCTGAGACATTAGACCTGTCTAAAGAAGTCCTTTTTGAATGAGTAGTGAAACCTCTTCAGGAATCTCAAGCAAGTCCAGTTGCCATTGAATAATCCTACTTTTTATAGCAAAGCACAATAATTAATTGTTGGAATATTCCCTTACATTTTCAAGGAAGTGGAGGTTTCAATTCCATCATTACTTAAACTTTCTCCACCTACAATCTGCTTGAAATTTTCAGGCAGGCAAACATGATCTACAGTTGTAGCTTTGAAATATAATTTGCCTTGTGTGGAAACTCGATTCATATCCTTAGCAGTGTACCTGTGTGCAAATAAGTTGTTGTACACTCCACTCTGTGGCCTCTCTGATGCATCTTGGTGGAGGAACCAGATTCAAATAACCTTGTGCAAACTGTCTCATGCAGTGTTGCTATTTTCTCTGCCATGAAATGTAAAGGTTTTGTTTTTATTTCTGCGTTACTATGTGAATATTTGGGCTGGTTTACCTTTTTACCCGTGTCACTTCACAGAAACAAAAGCGGCAGTCACAGACCCTGATGCTGAGGGGATAGAGTACATCGATGAGAAAGTGGACGGAGGGAATAACAACATCGGCAGGGACGAGGACACGCTGTCAGAGCTGGACGAGGACAGTGACAAAGAAAGAGAGGGTGACCCGGGCGCGCTGCACATCAACAGAGTCAACCTGAAGAGGGGTCCCAGAGAAAACGAGAGGACGCGTTTGAGAGTGTGTGTGGAGATCGCACACCCTGCACTCCAGCTTCCCGTTTATCGAACTTGGACAGGTAAGACAAAGAAAAACATTGTTCTAACAGGAAACATCTAACTTGCCTCTTAAATGTCATTTTTCTACATACACGCATGTTACATATTTACAAAATGTACATCATGAAACATCCTGACAGAGGCCAAGAAATTGTATTGGTTGAGTGACATTTTACTAACTGTCATGTTGTTGCATAGGAACAAAATAAATCTTCACGCAAAAGGAAGTTTGTTCCAGGTAAGTTCTCAGATTTTATCTCATGTCCTCTCTTTCAGAGCCCAATGAGGAAAATGTATCTTCTGCATGAAGTCCCTGCAGGACATCTTCTCTATTCCATATATCTCACATAATGCATCTCATATTTATCTCTATAGTACATTTAAACTAGTCCTCATGTTTTTAGCATACCCAACTGTATCCGATGTGATCAAGAAGTGAGGTTTTACTTGCAACATTTGTCGTCCATATTTATACTTATTATATCGTCTGTCATCTTTTACTTTTTCTTTCAACTCCAAGATTTTTTTTTTTTATATATATATATAAATGTTCATATTTTTGTACAAATAATTTTACAATAATAATCCACTTGGGTGGATTGTCTTTTTTATTCTAAATCTGCTTGGTGAAATAAAAACTATATAATTTTGTTGGCGATGTTTCTTTGTTTTATGAAAATGAGCCAACAGCCAAAGTTACTGCAGTTCTCGTGTTTCTGAGTATTGTTTATGAAACGGTTATCAGTTGTTGGTCAACGCTGCATCTAAAATAACTTCTCATTTCCAAACACACTTCTGGTTTTTTTTTTATTGTTTTTTTTATTGCACTCCGACCACAGGAAAGTCACTGTCCTGAGCAGAGGAGGTGCTGCAAGGTTGAACTGAATAAGATGTTCTTTTGTTTGCACCTTTCTTTTCTCAGTTTTTATAGCAGCAGTTTTACAGCTCCATCACTATCATGAACATACTATTTTATGTGCTGTATAATATTGTCCACAATAAGTGCCCCCTATCATTTAACACAAATGATTAGCCAAATAAAAATGTAAAAATTCTGACTATTTGATGTGACAGGGACAATTAAAAAATATGACAATATCTAGCCTCCATTTTCACCATGACACAATATCTTGATGATGGACTTTTGTAAATATGGTTGTGAAGCTGTTAGTCACAGGTCATGTGCACATTAATATAAAATGGTAGAAGTGTTGAAATGTGAAAAGAGCACTTCATTGTACTCCTAAAATATTGTCAAACTTGTGATAAAACAATTTTTTTAAGGATGAATAGTGATACAACAGAGCCAGGGACAGACAGACAGACAGAGACACAGACAGACAGAGACAGACACACACACACACACACACACACACACACACTTACTTGTGGAACCACAAGCCTCAAGCAGCGATAAGGAACATGCTGCAGAGGTGTGATAAACTTACTTCTTTATAACACTGCACCCCTCTAGATTATATTTTTCATTCTCAAACTTGTAGTCTTCGACTGACTCAAGAAATCAATCGAAGCAGTTTGACAAATGTAGCACACCTCCCTATTGAGCTACAAAAAGCTTTATTTCAATGTTTACCTGTATGCAGCATTGTTTCCCAACACTTAAAAAGACATATGTACAATGAGTGGAGTTCCTCTTTATGAAGTGTAACTGCGCACAAAAGGGAGAGTCAAGAAATTAACCGACATGAATAATATTAGTATTTACAGCAAATGTATCTTAGGTTTGCTTAAGTGCATAAAACTACATAGGTTACTTGACCAGGTAGTCGTAGCAGCAAATCCCTCAGAAAGGCTCAATTTTCATGCCTTGGCAATCAACCTTTTATTTGTAAGATAAAGGATATAGCCTATTATTTTTTTTATTTTAAAATGTCTTGCTTTAAGCAGTCTTAAATAGCCTACTGTATAAGTGGGAAATTTAATTGAATCATTAGTAAGCTAAATGCCCGTAATACTGCTCATGTTCCCCAGTCTGTACTGTTATGTTCAACGTTCACTGAGAGTCTTAATTAAAATGCGCACTAAACTTTAACATGTGTAAAGTCGGTTCTCATGACACTGTGGTAAATGTAGTCATGCAGAGTCTAAATATAGTCAGACAGGAGCTCCGAGTGTTTTTCCACCATCATTGTTACTAATAGGTATTAACCAATGCTGTGGGTGAGCAGTCCTATTCTGAAACTGCATGTCGTGCGTCAGTTCTGTATGATAAAGTTTCACACGCATTGGGTTTGTTTTTTTTGTTTTTTTGTACGGTGACTTATCAGAAGCTCTGTCCACATCCGCAAACTCTTCAGAACGTCGGCTTGATGCGCTGGAGACCATCAGCTGTGTTAACCACCCTCTTCCTCATAATGATGCGCCGCAGAGGGAACTGAACTCGCAGCTGATGTGTGCAAACCCCACGGCCGCGTTTGATTGCAGCTTTCTGTCGACTTACACTGTTTAAAGAAATTAAAGGCTGGTTGAGCGTGTCGGTCACATCCAGAGCACTTTAAGTCATATGCTGAGACCGTAAACGAGGCGGAAGTGTGAGGATGGACCCGGACAGCCCCATTTCCAGGGTGGAGAGGACTTTGTGGACCGTTTGGGTGAGTCGCAGCATCTTTTAAATTTAGTGTCTACGTGTAAGGAGATAACTGCTTTAAGTTTAAACTTTGAACCCATTACATATGGATGTAAAGTCTGTCACTTCCTGTTTGGGTCGCTCACATTTAATGAGGCTGAATGTCCATCTCTCCACCCACCACTCCCTGCCCCCGTCTGGTTTCCTGTGTGTTTTGTGCAACTTCCGCACGCACGCACACACACACACACACACACACACACACACACACACAGGACGTTTCTCTGACTCCAGTTCAAATTTGCTTTATTGTCATGACCACAACCAAGCACTCAGCTGGCAAAGAGGGTTGTTCAAGGTTTACAATCTATATTATAGACACAAAAGTATTTAAACATCATTTCAGTTTTTGAATCTGGCTGAGCTTGTTTTTTTTTTTTATTATTATCTGGAAAAAAAAAACTTTAGTTTGCACAAAGTTTAAGATTGATTTATTTATGGCTGTTCTGAAAGCAACTGTTGATTTGAAGGCTCTATTCTTACTCAGGAAAAAAAAAACATTCAGTGAAAACTTTTTCATATATGTTCATTTTACATTGCATGTTTAGCTGACCTTCTATGTACTGACTAATTGCATTTGGGTTAAGTTTCACGATATCAGAATTAATTGTGGTTTACCACTCAGACACTGCCTGTATTTTGCCTTTTGTTTAGCGTGAAATTAAACACTTCTTTCTACCTGCCTAGGAAATTATTTGATTTTTACAGCTGAAAGTTTGACAAACAGGAAACTCTCATATGTAACTATATCAGTAGTGATGGATGTATTTTATGTTTCAGGGCCTTGCTGCTGCTCACTATGTTGGTATTGCCTGTAATGATGAACGCACAGATAATTATCTCTTGATACTGTGGATTACATCACCCTTAGGCATTTTGGTGCCTTTCGGCTCATTGTTTTGGTTTCACAATTAATGTTTAGATAGACGTGTTACAGACTCCATTTAAAACCATTTATGTACCCTGCTTTGCGCATTGGGGCCAAATCATGAAAGGGTCTTCCCCAAACTTGCTACAAATCTGGAAAGACGTACAAAACCAAGGGCACTGTACACAATGGTATGTGTACAGATACTTTGGGCCATACATTTGAATCATAACTGTTTAAAAAAAAACAAAATAACCAAACATTAAATGGTAGAAACTCTACCAATATGATTGGAAACAAAGCATTGGGAAGAAATTAATGTAATCAAATTTTCTTTAATTGACGTGATACAACTCAAATATCCTATAAACGTAATACTTTCTCTTCATCTCTTTCTCAGTACTATTTCTCTGGTGCTGTAAACAGATTCTTCAGGCCACAGCCAGCTGACATCGTCAGCAGTGAGCCAAACTCCTTCCAGGGATCTGCAGTGGACAGCGAGCCTACTGGCTATGACCATGCAGAGGGTGACACCAGAGGAGGAGGAGCCAATGAGGAACTGCCACTTGCCACAGCCTCTACACTTAGATCATCTTGGCCAGTTGTTGCCTGGGAACTTTGCACTACTGATGAAGAAAGCACGCAGTACAAACCCCAGCTGAGTGGCAGCAGTGAGAGCAATGAATCTGAGGATAGTGAGGGCACAACAGAGGAACAGTTCTGCCAAACAGGAAATGATGATGGAGGGCAGCTCGTCACTAAAGGGACAAGAGCAAAAGAAGACGAACAAAAGAAAGGGATCGTAAAATGGTACACTCCTGAACGAAATGTGAATGACGAACATGAACAACATGTGAATACAGGGTCACAAAATCTTGCAGATGATGCAATGAGTGGAGACATGGAGGAAGGAAAAGCAGGTGATAAGGTGGAGACTGTGAGCACAGTGACAACAGATGATCATCTAAAAATGGACGAACTTGCGACAAAGATCCAAGTAAAGGAAGAAAAGGATAAAAGGCCCCATGAAGGTGAGTTGGAGGCAGAAGAGTCTGAAGTAAAACTCTGCACAAACACAGAAGAAGAGGACAATATGCACATGGACGATGCAGTTCCAGTGGTGACACAAGAGGAATCAGAAAACTGTGAAGGTGTGTTACAGATGGCTTCTGGACAGGAGAACAAAACAGACGAGGCAACAAAACAAGTTGAAAAACAGCTTTCAGTCGATGAAGACTTGTCAGAAGATGAGCTAATTGTTGTTGGAAGAGCGTATGTTGTTGCTGATCAGGGTGAAACTGATGAAGTTGAGAAAGAGAAAGAGGACAAGCGCTCGTTGGATGAGAGGGAGCAGGGTGCTGTTACTGAGGAAGAACGCATTGATGAGGCTGCAAACAACCAGACCGTAGATAAAATGTCAGAGCAGGAAAAAAGCATCAGAACAGAAGACGGCCTTGAAGAAAACATTTTAACAGAATGTGTTACAAGCAGCGGAGAAGCTGTGCAGAACGCTAAAACCTGCCGGCACACAGCTGAGGTCACAGATAAAGAACAAGAGGATGTGGTGGTCACCGAAGAGCAAAGCAAAACAAGAGAGACAGATGTGACGATAACAGACATTTCAGTCGATGAGAGACTTGTTGATAATGATCAAGTGGAAGGGGAGAGGTTCTTCAGTGAAGTAGACAACAAAGAAAGTTGTATGGAAATAGTGTGTACGACCTCCTCAGTTACGGTAAAAGCCGAAGGCAAGACTGGACAGGAAATAAGTGGAGAGCTTGGAAATATTCCCTCAGAGAAAAGTGAAGGCCAGGTTGTTGTGTCGGGGGAACTAAACTCTTCAACATATGAGGAAACACAAGAGGCAGTTCCTGAATACAACAATGAGCTCGGGCTCTATGAAAATACAACTCAATGGTTCCTAGAAGTAGGAGATTGGGAGGAATTCCCGACCACTCAATTACCAGAAAAGGTGGAGAGCAAAGAACGGGAGAGTCTTCAAAACAGCGTCTGTATCCCTGGAGCGGACTACTTATTGGTGAGAGAGCTTATGCAAGAGAAACAAGAAAGCACAGAAGATATTAAGAGTAGCTCTGTGGAGGAGCAGACCGGAATACTGCACCTTACTGATACTGGACTGCCTCAAGAAACAGAGAAACCAATTTTTGAAGCCGTAATTCAAGAATCAGAACACTTATTCGACAAAGACGGAGGAAAACTGTCGGAAATCTCAATGAAGACGGAGGTCAGACACTTCGAAAAGGAATTTGAGACACATGTTTGCTCAGGAGCTGAGATTAAAACAACAGAAGAACTGCATGATGGGACTGAAGAGATATTGGTGGACTTTGGAAAAGATGAAGGGTTATGTGATTCCCAAGAAGCTGAATCTGCTGGTGATGGCTGTGCGAGGAGAGAAGCCGAGGAAGTGTTTGGATTTGCTGATGAAACTTTAAAACTCCTTGAAGTTGACGTTCAGCAGATGAAAAAGTCAAGCTCCCTTCAGGAACTGGTACATACCACGGATTCAGAGAAAAATGGCAACAGGAACCTGAGTTTGCAAGAAGACATTACTGAATCTGTCTTCTTGAAACACTCAGTTGAGATTGAGCCTAGATTACTTGACGATAGTCCTGTGGGAATGAAAGATGCAGTGATGGATATGGAAGGGAAAGGTTATGTAGATGAAGAGGAGGAAGCAGAAGATGAAATCAAGAACAAAATGAAAATGGATCTACATCTGCAGGTAGCAGGAATGGCAACTGAGCTAACCACAAATACTTTGATTTTAGATTCTGAACTATCTAGACAAGTTGACGCACAACAGATAACAAATCAATCCCCGGACAGAGCATTTGAGATAAGTGAGAGAGAGACGATAACAGACACTGAAGCAGCTGATGAATCAAAGACAACAGAGCCTAAACCAAAAGATTTACCCGTGATGTCAGCAGAGGAAACGGCAAAACATGAGACAGAATCAGAGGAGAGCTACACAGAGGAACCTCGTATCTTTGTCAGTGGACAAAATCAAGATGTTATTGATGAAGAAATCCTTGATTTGTGGATAGAGACTGCAATGTCAGAGGACACTGATGGTATTCAAGAAGGGCCTGAGCCAGGGAAACAGATGGACACCACAACAGACAGATTAAATGAGGAACGAGGTGAAATATCATCAGAGAAGAAGAAGGAGAAGCAAGTAGAGTCAAATTCAGGAGAACCTGGATTAGTAAGCGACACAGAAATGTCCTCATCCACAGTTGAGTCTGGATTTCTGGACCAGTCTCTCAGTGAATATGGTGCTCAAAACAGTGAAACTCGGCTACTAAAATCAAGCAGCGGCTCACTTCAAGGTATCCATGACATGTTGGATAGCATTTCAGAATCAGTCGACATGTCGGACGTCTCTGCGCCACAACCCAACTCTGAATCTCAGAATATACTGATGGAGGAAACAGCTGAGACAGTGCAGGCTTACCTGATAGAAGAGGGATCAATCACCGAGACTGGATTTTACCCCAACTCAGGAGTTTCATCACCAGAGGAGAGGCATCTAAATCAGGAATCTGATATGTCAGAAGAAAAAACAGATGAAGAAGTAGTTGAATTAGTGGAGACTGAAACCAGATCACAGGAAAAGACTGAATGGAAAGACAGTGAGGGAGCAGATGTTACATCACTGACAGAAATAAGCGCTCTTTTACGCGATGAGAAAACAAAAGTTGAAGATGAGCCTGTTGAGATGATTGTGTCTAATTCCTCAGAAGAAATCCAACACAAAGAAACATCTACATCTAGAAGTGGCTCCGAGGCTTCGTCAGAGGAGGAAATAGTGTCGACAGAAACTGATTCACAAATCAACATCTGGACTGAATCCGAGGGGACCTTTCCGAAGTTGTTCTGCTCAGAAGATATTACTGAGTCATTACCTTGGCTAAACAAGCCAAAGTCTGAAGACCAGAATGAGGTATCTTTTCTAAATGGCATAAAAATATCTTATTAAATAATGAATACATTTTGGATTCAGCTGTTTGTCTTATTTTGTTTTTTGTCAATGCAGGTGGATGCCCGCTTGCTGGACTTCACTGTTCAAAGGTCACGAATTGCTGTTAAAAACCCTCATGTAAGACCACCCAAAAATCCCCGCGCCCTGCTGCATATGCCCTCAGCAGATCCCATGCCCTCTTCACATGTGCCAGTCAAATTCCCCACCCGTGGGCCTTTAGGAGGCTTGGGTGTTGGAATAAAACTGCCTGGTAGGTCACTTGGAGAGATAAGCCACTACCTTCAGTCTTTAAGGTCCAGTTTTTTTGTCATTATCTGTAAATAATCTTGCATGTTTTTCTTTTTTCTTTTTAGGGCTCGGTGCAGGTTTTCCTGTTTTAAAAAAGACACAGAGGGTGGTGAGAGAAGAAAATACCCAGGAAACTCTCTCACAGGTACAATTATTACTCTTCCTGTTTCTTCTTATTTTTAGAGGAACACGTGATTAAAATGTCACAATATCAACAGGAACCTGAGACAAAACCAGAAGAGAAGAGTGACACTCCCAAACAGGATGAGGTGCAACACAGACCTAAATGGATGCCACCAAGAAATCCAGGGTAAAACAACAACAACTAAAAGTCTCAGAGCACAAAAGAAGCATCTTATGTTCAAGCTTTTTCTGATTCTTAGTTTTGTCATGTCTCCCCAGATTTGGAAATCCACTTATGTCTGAGCTGAAGACCAAACTGAAGAAAACCCCCAAAGAGTGAGAAGAATCATTGGAGCACTTTGTGAATATCTGGATATAATATAGAAATGGTTTTATTTTTGTTTATCAAACTGAATGAATGCAGTGATGAAATGTCCATTGTGTCACTTCCTTGTCCAGTGTTCAGCTTTTATAATAAAGCATACCTGAAACAGGAATGGTATTTTCTTTCATGCAAAGTGGTCCTGTCCTCACTGAGTTTTTAGCAAACACAATTGTCATAGCTCAAATGTCAGTGACAAAAACAACACACAAAGGACTACAACAAAACAGAAGAATCAATATTACCCAACATGAATGGTCTCAATTTTTATATTTCAATTTTATTTCAATTCAATTTAAATTGTATTTATATAGCGCCAAATCACAACACAGGTTATTTCATGGCACTTAACACATTAAAGTCCTTACAGCAAGACTTTACAATAAATATTTGTCATGCTGGATGATTAGAAATTTAAGGAAACACATTACATATCTAAGTCACGGTCTATGTTCTAAGTAAGTTGTTGGCCCACAAAAACGGATTCTCTGCCATTCTAAAAATATTAAAATATATATATAAATATATGGGTCTATTTTAATTATGGCCCTACTTTCAGACGACGAAAGTTCAATGACTATATTTAATTTGTTATGTAGACAGTAGATGGCAATGTTGCTCCATCGTGTGAAACACTCACCCACCAGTAGATACACGAAGAAGAATCCCTGAGCAATGATTGGTTGGAATTGTCGAATGAGCTTGAAGCAAACTGACATTTGAACTGAAGCGGCGCTGCGGTGGTCGGGACTTCGTGAAATTCCCGATGTTTTTCTGGCATTCAGTGAACTTTAACGTACAAGTGTTTCTCGAAACAGACTTGAATTACGGGAGGACTATTTGAAATATCTTCACAAACATTAACGGCCACCAGGAAGTGCGTGTTGATGGGTAAATAAATGTTTTTTTTTTTTTTTTTTTTTTTCGTTTTACCATCTAGCGTTACGCAACAAACATGAGCTTAACATCGATCGGGACTGTGTCTCGTATTTCAAGCATAACATCAATAATTTAACCGTTTAATCTAAAATGTTGCATGTGGATGTTAACCTGCCTTGTCTGTGATCTTTCTCTGTCTGCTAAAGTTGCCATGTTTTTGTATTTTCGGCCTGTTGTTCTTTAACGTTCAGTCATACAGCTCCAATACGCAACGTACTACTACTGGTATGATCATCCTTAGCTGTCAGTGCTAGATATGGATGACCCTGTTCAGGGGTATTTAGTTGGCTTTGCTTTAGAATTAAAACCTTGTTTTCACCCTTTTATGTACCTTGTGGATTTTACCCGCTTGCTATTTCACTAACTTGTCTGTATTAGTCTGTGAAGCCATTTTGAATCAGCAGGACAAGTGTGGCCAAGTTTACGTGATCATAAATGTCTTGCATTGAATGAAATCTTTTAATCCACAGGCAGCAGGCACAGAGCATCTGAAGACACCTGAAAAGATGCATCAAAAAGTCTGAGTATTGTGCGCCGTTTCCAAAACGCAAGAAGACCCTATGTTGTTTGTGTGAAAGCAAAAATCGTACATCATGGCCAACAAAACAACGGCACAAGCCTCGTGTATTCAGGGGAGTCCAGAGGCTGATGAATGCTGCGAAAACATTCCACCTGGAGTCACTGCTGCAGCTGGGACGTCAAAGCTCAAAGTCCCCGTAAAAGATATCATGGAATACTCCTCCATGCAGCCGCATGAAGAAAACAAAACCCTGTCTGACGCTTGCAACTTTTCAACACCAGCTCCAACTGGCGGCAGTTGTCGAGGCAAGGCAAAACCACGCTTCTCTAATTTCTCCTCTGCTCTAATGCCAATTTTAAAATTCTCAAATGTTGGCAGCAAATGTCCGTCTCCAGAGGCTTTCAAGCATGGGAACAATCCTCTTCTGACAGTTCCTCAGACAGGTTGTTTTGCCTCCAGCAGTCACACTGGGCGAGTATTAGATGGTATGGATGCTCATGTGAGCTGGCTGCATGATGAAAAATTGCCAGATATTACTCTCTTTGACGATTCCATGATGGAGATGACCAGAAATGATTCTGCTTTTCCTGACAGCGAACCTGCAACACCCAAGATTGAGGGCAACACTTTCCAACCCACCCAGTTGAGCTCTTCCACTGATTTAAACTCCCCTGTTCCAATTTCCTGCCCACAGAATATGACACATGATTCCTCCCAATCTAAGATCAACATTACCAAAGAGAATGAAGTAAAGAATGAGGCAACGAATCAGGCTAGTTCATGTGATGTAAAGGACTTAACGTTTCAGAGCCATTCCCTGAACAAATCTGAGGGCAATTCTACATTACAAGAAGCTGTTGCTACAACTTTTCAACTCCAGAATAACAATTTCGATTGTAAACCTCCTACGAAGCAGAATGAAACAATAGCTTTGTCAGAAACTAGTGACTGTCACCAGAGCGCTGTGGGCAAGCCCTCACCTCCTCAAGTCTGTAAAGCAATCACGGGCACTAAACAAAATAATCCTGAACTCCACCCTCCTGCACCGTCAAAACTTATTGGGACAGCAGCTCGTATGGACCGTAATGCCAAGATGGTTGAAACCCCTGAGAGGAAGAATGCTTCCGTGTACCGGCTGGATGATATACACTTTCAAGAAATTACCCTCCTTGAGGTGACATGTGATTCAGAGCTATCGCCAGTGGGGCAGTCCTCAATGGAAATCACACAGGATTCTCCACCACTTGATAGTTTGAAAAACAGCAGAACTCTGGCAGAGCTAAGCGGACAATTTGTGGCAGAGCTCGGCAGATTGCACATGAATCAAAGTGAAGAATTGTCATGTAAAATTGTTCAACCCGACAGGCATGTGGGGGGAAATGTAATTAAAGCTTCCTTGGAAGTAACTCAGAATATTACAATGGACAGTGTTCTGGAAAACAGTGGATCTTCATCAGAGCCCAGTGGACAAACTGTGGAGAAGTTTCAAACTTCAGCTGAAGAAAGAACTGAACCTGCTTATATTACTCTTGACATAACCTCCTCTAGTGACATGTCTGCTCAGTGTGCACAGCTCTGTACTTCTGCCATGGATTGTAACACGAGTTCAAAAGCAGTCCCCTCAGAGCTGCATGGTGAACCGGCGGACACTCCTGTTACTGTGGAAGCTGGCAATGAAGAGCTACTTACCAGCCATGACACTGAGTCGACCAGGAGGGTGTCACAATCAAGCCCAAAAACGGCCGGGGCTGCGAAAAGCACATTAACCATCGTGCAATCCTCCAACTTGAGTGCCTCCTCTGATTTAAACTCTACTGCTCCGACTTCCAGCCCTCGGGATAAGACACAGGATCTTCCTACATCTAACGAAAAGAGTCTGAATGTGGCGAGAGAGATTACAGATCAAGCAAATTCAGTCACCACTGAAACATCCCTCACGATGAACCCAAATTGCTCAGCTGTAAATGAAAGCAATTCACACGTTGTGCAGAACACGACTTTTGACAGACATTCTCTTCAAAAGTCCAGTGGTGACACTCTCTTAGAGGAAACTCCGACCAATCCCCTCCTCAACACTTTCGACTGTAAAGCTGCCTTTAAAAACAACGGCACACTAACTTTGTCAGAAATGAGCTCAAGTGACAGCCACCTGGTCACTTTGGACAAGCCTTCCTCTCCTCAAGTCTGTAATCTAACCACTAGCCTTAAAGACAGCACTCCTGAAGTCCACCCTGCTGACCTGTCAAAGCAAAATACTGCTACAGACCTTAGTGGCGAGGTGGTTAAGACCCCTGAAGCAAATCCTGTTTCTGAGGTAGCGTCTGGATCTGGTAGACGTCAGACTGAGGATCATTCACAGTCAGGTTTCCCTGTGAGAGATGGTCTGTCCAACAGTTTAAACCATCAAAGCATGAATTCAGAGAACATCAAAGAAAACACGTTCAATTTGGATGACACGTTAGACTTAAGGCCAGACTCCCTGTTTACTTCAACGCCGATGCTGAGCTGTAAAATATTCACTGTTGAGCGAGAGAAGGGAAAAACCCTCGGAGCGCAGAAAAAACTGTATGGGGATGGCGCCCGTAAGGCAGCTGGTCAGGTACCATCGGGTATTCCATCGAACCTAGTCTCTGACCGTAAAACTTTCTTGACGCAACCTGCTGTTAAATCCCATTTGCCTACTTCGAAAGCCACGTTCCAGCTGTTGAAGTACAAGCAAGCCTTCGCACTTCCAGGACCAACATCAGGTCTGCCAATGACGAGGCGAAGAGCCCAAGCAGGGGCTGTAAGAAATGCTGCTGCTTCTGACGCACCCCGGACGGTAGGATCTTAACGTTCTTTAATATCTTTTTGCAAGTTTGCAAAATGTTGATAGAATCTTCTGTTTATTGAAATAGATCTGATGACCTCATGTCTGGTACGACTCATAAAAAAAAAAGTGGATTCAGCAAATGAAACTGACATGAGGTCAATCCATTTTTTTAGGAGTCATACCAGACATCTTTTTATTACACAAGCACTGGCTGCATGTATTGATGACGGTCTGTCTCTAAAATCCTCTGGTTTTGTGTATTCAAGGCCACAAGAATATCAAGCACTGACATCTTACTCACAGCAGGTAGGCAGTGTGTATTTTTGTTTTCAGAAAGGCTTCCCGTTTTATCTTTTATACTTATTAAGGATAAATTATAAGAAAACCGGGATAAGAATTTCTTCGATTTTTTTTTTCCTAATGAAATATTTTAAATGTGTTTTGGTTTTTTTAAGATTTGTATTTCTGTTCTTAACTTTGGTTTTGTTTTTAGCTACATATAGTGCAGCATCAGAGCCTGACTTATACTGGATTTTTGGGGTTGATACCAATATTAGGAAATAAATAAAATTCTGATATAAATAAATATGGGTGATATTCTTCGTGTATGTTCACACACAGTATAAGCACACATTACATGTCACAAATGTAGTTTTCAAACACTTGACACATAGCTTTACTGGGAATTTAATAATTATATTTTATAACTTTAAAAAAAACAAATAATTTTGAATTCAACCCAAATGTTTCTTTCTGCATTATGTTTTTTTTTTTTTTTTTTTTTTTGCTTTAATATATGCCAATATAATCTGCCGTCTGATATATTAGTCACTCTCAATACAGTATAATACCCTTTTGAATGAGTGGGGTGTGTATGTGCACAGTATCCACTGTCCACACTGTCTTCCTTCTCTGCTGCTGTCAGGATCCAAGCCGCTCAATTCTGGTCTGCGGAGACTGAGTGGAGTTCCACCGAGCGTCCAGAGAGTTGCACCGGGTCTCAGGCTGCTACCAGCAAGAACCAGTACACTAACTTCAAGTTCTGACAAACTCTGTGGACCTGCAGGTACTCTCACAGTCGTCAGACGAGGGGTCCCACCTATCGTATTGTTAATATTTGTATTGTCATAATATTTATTACGTTAAACAAAATTATATTGTGATAATGGATATTTTGGCTTGTCGATTTCATGATATCATACTGTTTACATAGCGTAACAGTACATGCGTTACGTGCATTACGCAGCTTCACAGATGAACTGCTGTTTGTTTCAGTAGGCTTTCAGTAAAAGCATAGCCATCATTTAATTGAAAGGGTCTTTTAAATATTGTAATAATGTAATAATAAATATTGTTTTCTTTCTTTATACACATACAGCTGCCAACCCTGTGACGAAGACTGCACAAGCGAAGAAGCACCCTTTAGCCAGAGGGGAAGCTTTGCCGTTATCGAAGAGAAAGAAAATGGGTAAATATTGATTTGCTGCAACAGCATGCTGTGATAACACAGCTGTGTCAACAAATCCTCCAACTAAAACTGTACAACACAATCTGAAATAAAATATTCTTAGCTCAATAAATAACTACAATTTAAAGGTAAGTTACTGTATGTCTGCCTCACACTTCTATTCCTCGTCTTTTCAGATGCTGTCGTACCATCAGTTAATGCCGAAACCTCGACATCGGCCTGTGATGCTACTAACAGAGCCAGAAACCTGAAACAGCCCACAACCACTCAGAGAGCTTTGTCAGCTAAAACCCAAAGAGACGGTAGGTGTTAGGAATGCATCACACGACTGTTATGTACAAACGATTCAGGTGTGATATGATTTGTGGTTGCTGGAGTTGTTGTTTTATTTCTTTTAGTTCTCTCGGATACATGGTCCTTATCGCATGCTTTTCAGATGCTGCAGTGCCGGCAAATTCTGCAGAATCCTCAACATCGTGTGACGCTGCCAGCAGAGCCAGAGCCCTGAAACCGCATGGAGGCAGCCACAGAGCTCTGCCAGCTAAGCCTCAAGGCCATGGTAAGCCTGGAGTGCTGCGGTACGAAACTCAGAGGGCCTGTCTGGTGTATTTTCTAATTGTTTTTTTGTTTTTTTTGGTAAATGGAGCCATTTTGGTTCCATCCATCTTGTACTTAGCGATTTGTCTGAAGGGAAGTTGTTTGTTTTCTGAATTGTGTGCTCCATTATCACCTGTTTCCAGTTCTTACAACTGCTGACATCAGACAACAACAGGGATAAATGTTTTCTGATGCCAGCGTTTCCATGAGTAATGCTTGTCCCTATAGTTGTGACAAAAAATTATGATATTTGCTGTATATATGATGAACACATGTATAAAAACAAACTGTCACAGTGTATGAATTTCTACTGTAAGACAGAGTGACGGCGTCACGCATTAAGAAAGACATTAATAAGAAAGTAACTCTCAAAGACTCTAGGGACCAGTTTGACAATTTCATATGAGGATAACAACTACTGCACTCACCACCAGGACCATAAAGCATTGACTCAAAGAAGCAGGAGTAACATACAAGTTATAAATAACTGATTTACAGGTGATAAAAAGTGGAAAGTAAAGGATTATTTGACAGACACCCGAACCTGAGTGATGTAATGATTCAAATTGTGTTGCAGGTTGTGCCAACTGTGTCGTGTTCGAACGGCATCTCAAAGTGAAAACAGAAGAAATAAAGAGACTGAATGAAGGTATGCTTTAAAATACAACATGCTGTCACTGTCTGAAATATCTGAAAGTTATCTATGTTTTTGTGCAAAATATCTGGAAATTTTGTAGAATAAATATGTTTATTTGGCAGATTTCCATTTGATTTGCCTAATTAGATGGCTGACACCGCATGTTTGCTTCTTCAGATGAACAGTTCAATGTACTTCACACAAAACGATGGCTGCAGATTTTATCCTCATCACTTACAATGGCACTGTAGGAAGTGTTCCTTTGATATTTGGTATAGACATGGGGAGCGATTAGAGCAAGCAAAACCCGTTTCATTCTTTATATGGTCACCTGTCTACTGTTCAAGACCAGTGATGAGAAGTAACTAAGTACATTACACAAGTGGAATTTTGAGGTACTTGTACTTCACTCAGGTATTTCCATTTGATGTCTGCAGGGAGGCAATTATTGTACTTTCTACTAAACTACATTTATGTCACAGTTTTAGCTACTTTTCAGATGAAGATTTGACATAATGGTTAATATAACAAGCTTTTAAAATACAATACATGATTAAACAGTAAACCAATGGTTTCCAAAGGTGGAAGCTAACGATTATTTGACAGATATTTTGTCCTCTGTAATGTAATGATTCAAACTGTGTTGCAGGTTGTGGCGTGCTTGAAGAGCAACTCGGAGTGAAATCAGAGGAAATCAGGAGGTTGAAAGAAGGTATCACTTGGTGTTGTTGTTTTTTTTTTATAATCTTGATTCAGTTTCTACAGATGATTTAGAAAATATGCTTTTGAAATGAAAGCAATGTTTATCTGTACCGCTCAGTTAGAAGTACGTATTTGAAAGACTCCGCTCTTTACTCCATCAGATCTTATTGTAGTTGCCTCATCAGGTCTGATTAGTGACGATTGGCTCTTATGCTTTCCAACTGTTTTTGGGTTTTTTTGGTTGATCTTTAGTTATTGTGTAATTATGTCAAGATCCTGATTTTCCTTTATTTTGTTAAATGTTTAAGAGTTTGTTATTGATTAATGTTTCTTTTTTTTCCCCCAGAGCTGCTAAAGTACAGTAAACAAGACGAAGAATGCTGATGTTCCATTGCAGTCCCAAAGTTAATATTTCATAGCACAGTTGTCATTTAAAAAAAATGTTGCATTTCACCTGTAAAATTATATTAAATAAAATGATTTTAAGAAGAAAAATGCTTAAATGCAACACAGCTTTACTCACTGAAGTATTTTAAAAAAAATATATATATAATATACGTTATTAATCTCTTCATTGTAGAATAGTGGCTTTTGTTGACCAGTTATTCCATTTTAAAATATGGTCTGATATAACATGCTCACAGGAAAACTCCAGTAGGATACGTTTTTTTTTTTACCCCTCATTATATTTTGCCTTAGTCATTTAACAACAACAATACTGAAAGCAGGAAAAGGTGTCGTGTGTGGAGAAGTTCAAAATGGTGTGTTTAAGGTGCTCTTTACTAGGGACCGTACAAATACAGAAAGAAGGAAAAAGTCCAATCACCTGGCAACAAATAAAACACATTTTTTTCAGATAGCTACTTCATAGTGAAATTCTAAAAACAAGGTGCTTACACACATTAAAACAACAGCCGTCTACATGTAAACAGCTATCTGAATAAAGTTGCTATGTTTTGCCAGCCTTGGACTTTTTTTTTCTTCTTTTTGAAGAATACTGAAAAGACATGACAAAGGTTTCTTGGTAATCATGAGGCTGAACCTTTTAATTTTCCCAGTGTATTCATTGACAACCATAAATCAAAGTATGTGTGTGTGTATAACAGCAGCAGCAGGGGTGAAGTGGTTTCACCGTCTTACTCTGACATGCGAGTGTGGACTTCATCTGAAATAATCTGGAATAAATATACTGAGATATCCGAGGTGTGAACTTTGCATTTTATTTCCCTCTGTTATGTTATGACCTCTCTATTATCCATATTGGATAATCCTGACCACCCTCTCCACCACCTGCTGCAGGGACAGCGGAGCACTTTCTCCAAAAGACTCCTCCAGCTCCGCTGTCACAAGGGCAGATACAGGAGATCATTCCTACTGACTGCAATAAGATTACAATAACTCACCTCTGGCAAAATCCATCACAACAATAACACTGTTGTCTGTGTTTCTTGGTTGTTTGTATATAATATATATAGGTTAGGTTAGGTTAGGTAGTTACTTTATTAATCCCCGAGGGGAAATTTTTTCGCTACAGCAGCATACAGAAGCAACAAGATAATAATAGAACAATAGAAAAGCAATAAAATAGCAGTAAAATTATAAAATATAAAATGCACAGTATATACAGTGTATACAGTACAGTATATATCTATATATATTATATACAAACAACCAAAAAACACAGTCAACAGTATTATTTTGCCAGAGGTGAGTTATTGTACAGTCTTATTGCGGTCGGCAGGAATGATCTCCTGTATCTGTCCTTGTGACATATATATACTGTACTGTATATACTGTGCATTTTATATTTAATATTTCTTTACTGCTATTTTATTGCTTTTTATTATTCTATTATTATCTTATTGCTTCCTGTATGCTGCTGTAGCGAAAAAAAAATGTCCCCTTGGGGATTAATAAAGTAACTACCGACCTACCTCTCGTGACACGGCTGATGTACTTTCTTTTCAGCCCGCTAGGTGGCAGTATAACCGGGCGGCCTCGCTGTGTGCAGATCCGCAGCGCACTTCCTTTCCTGACGCAATTACCCGGCGAGGCTGCCTCGCGCTTTATCTGTGGTCGCCCTACAGCAAAACTGGATTTTATAACACATCGAAGCAGACAGACAAAGCGCCGGATCATTTACACAAGGACATAAGTGAGTCTGGTTCAGTAAATGGCGCAACTGCGTGGGATTATTTCGGGTTTAGCGACGTGTTTTAAGCGGCTACAAATGCGGTGAGGCCCGGTGTTAGCATTAGCTTAGCAACGAACCCCGCACCACGTTAGTTCTTCTCCAGTGGAAGTCAGCGTTAGTTTGGCAGCTGATAGACGACAGCGTCTATTTATATCACTGGATTTTGTCAAAAATATATTATATGAAGCGTTTAGCTGCAAATACAGCGTGTTTTTTGGGGGGGTTGTTTTTTTTTTTTTCGCTACAGCAGCATTATAGGTACAGGAAAGCAATAAAACAACAGTAAAAAAAAAAAAAAATAAATAAATATAAAAATGCACAGTATATACAGTAGTTATGTGTTCATGAGCATAAGGACTTCATTCAGCTTTTAGAAAATTGCGTTTGAATAATAATAATAATAGGAAGTTGTTTACTGGCGTACATTTAGGTCACAGAGGAAAGCATGTTTTTTTTTTTGTTAAAGGATGATTAGTTTTAAGATAAGTAGTCGGTCATTACCTCTGTGACCTGAATGTGTTGCAGTACATGACAGGCACAGTTTGGGTTTTGTAGGAAGTAAAATTGCTCCTTTAAACATCGGATTTTCACATTCCAGTAGAAATGTCGAACAAGTTGGATTAGATGTGGCTTATTTTTTATTTTATTTTTATTTAATCTCTTAAATTCTATTTCTCACATGCAATGTTGTCCTTACAGATTGACTGTTTCCTGCAACAATGTCTCGTTTCTTTGCCACCGGGTCTGACAGCGAGTCAGAGGAGTCCTCATCTGCCGATGAGATCACTCCAAAAGCACCCGGGACAACTTTCAAGCAGTCAGTGCAATTTACAATAAATCTCAAAATCATCAGGACTCAAATTTCTCTTTTTGTAGTTGTCTTACACTTCCATGTTGTTTTCACAGGTCGTTGCTTCTTAGTGATGATGAGGAGGATACTAAAAGGGTGGTGCGCAGTGCCAAAGACAAAAGGTTGGTGCGGTTTCTTATCAACACCATGCAAACTGTACGTATTGTCAGTTTTTGATTTAAATGTGTTCATTCTTAAATTTTAGGTTTGAGGAGTTGACCAACCTGATAAAGACTATCCGCAATGCTATGAAGATTCGCGACATGGCGAAATGTCTGGAAGAGTTCGAGCAGTTATGTCGAGCCTTCCTCAAAAGCAAGAATATTGTGGACAAAGAGGGTGTTCCCTCTTTCTACATTCGTCTTCTGGCCGATTTGGAGGACTATCTGAACCAGGTCAGTAGCCCTGCGTTAAAATGTAACTTCCAAATTTAACAACATGATGTCTAGGGACGTCCTAGTCAAGTTACTTGCCCTTAATCTGAGTCCTTTGATATAATTAGTGGCTGACGATTCAGAGTCCTGATCCGATACCTTTCCCTAAATAATACAGCTTCAATGCACACTTAAAGTTCATTAATATTATTAAAATCAATCTAATATGTATGCTTGAAATGGTCTGTTATGCATTCAGAAAAAAAGGCCTGCATCTGTTTCTTGAGTTTTTTTTTTTTTTTTTTTACAAATTATAAACTAAAATATTAGTTATATCATAATTCCATTGATGGCAACAAATCTTTTTACTTCTGTTTTAGCTGCTTGCTTTTCAGGCCTTTTCCCGTCTGGATATAATTTGTAGTGTCTTAAAATATGAATGAGGATAACTTTAAAAATGGCTTGATCGGCACCGGAACCAATCTTTTGGATTGGCTCAGGATACTCTGAATGCGTTTTGCTTTTCTTGACGCAAATAATCAACATTATGTTCTTTACAGCTTTGGGAGGACAAAGAGGGCAAGAAGAAGATGAACAAAAACAACGCAAAGGCCCTCAGTACACTGCGTCAGAAGATCCGCAAGTACAACAGGGATTACGAAACAGAAATAGCAGCATACAAGGAGGTAAATTAGGAAACTTTCTTACAGTGGTCCTGTGCTTCAGGACATAATGGAAACTTTCTGTTTAAGGGATATTATCTTCTTAAGTGAGGGGCGGGTTCAAATGTATAACATGAATCTGTGTGGTTTGTAAAAGCTGCATTATCCCGGTGCCAGTATAGCTATTCAGTGTTTAACAGATCGGACTGTGGCTGCACTGTGCAGCTTTCTTGTGTGCAACCTGGGAAGTGTATAAAGAATTTATGCAAGAGAGCAGACTTGGAAAAACAAAAGCATCTTCTTTTTAGAACCCACAAGAGTCTGCAGATGAAGAGGATGAGAAAGAGCCAGGGGATTCTGGTAAGACAGTTGTTTAGACATGTTTCTATAAAAGCTTAACAGACCTATAAAAATTAGTTGTGATTTTTGTTGCACAAGGTTCGTCTTCTGAAAGCGATGGAGAAGGTGAAGAGGGAGCCAAGGCCTTCCTAAAGAAAAAGCCTGAGGCTGTTCCAGATGCCAGCAAGTTCCTCAAATCTGCCAAAGGATCTGGGGTAAGAGACCGACATGCCATATAAGATGTAGAACAGAGTGCAGGATAAGAAACCTGGTGGAAAAAAACCCAATACTTGTACTCGCGCTGAAAGGGATAATGTGCCGGCATTTTCTCCCTGTGACAGGATGAGTCCTCTTCTAGTGATGATGATGATGATGATGAAGACTGGGGCTCGGACACTGTTGACAGTGGCAGTGAGAGTTCAGATGACGGGGAAGGAAGGAACGCTTCACTGGCCGTCGTCTTCCTCAAAAAGTGAGTCTCTCTTTGTTTTTGGTCAGTTGCAGCCCCAGCAGTTATTAAGTCAAAGAAATTCAAGTAATAACTTCCCGCGCTGGTTTCTGTCCTCAGGACGCAGGAGTCTGAGAAGTCCAGCGAAAAGAAGCTTGGAAAGAAGAAGAAGCTCAAAAAGAAAGAGCGACTGGAGGAGGAGGGCGAGGAGGAAGGAGGGGAAGAGGTTGAGGGAGGCTGGGAGAAGGTGAAGGGAGGCGTCCCTCTGGTCAAGGTAAAGAAGAGATGGTGATAAACAGCTTCTTTTTAGATTTAATGCCATTATGATGCAGAAACAACCTCAAAGCTAGCTTAGCTTTTAGCTCTTTTTTTTTTTTTTTTTTGTCCGGGGGCAAATACGTTCAATTGAAGTAAAGAGTAACGTTTTTTTGTGTGGGATGTTATTAAAAAAAAATACAAGAAGCTTGTAAAGAACCATTTGCCTCGACGGAAACATCCACACGATGCATATCATCCATTTCAGTTTATTTACATTGTTTGTGGCGCTTTTGATTAATCAGGAGAAGCCCAAGATGTTTGCTAAAGGCACAGAGATCAACGTACCGGTGGTGGTAAAGAAGCTGAATGAGATCCTGCAAGCAAGAGGCAAAAAGGGCACAGACAGGTAACACTGCATCTTTCACGAAAGCTCAGACGAACTGAAAATGCGACTGCACAATGTGTTCGTTCTTACAAAGCATAACTGATCACTGTGAGTCAATAACACACACGTCCTGTATTGTACGCAACATCCAAAGATACAGTCATTGTTGTCTTTTATATTTGTGCCACAGTCTCTCATCTCCACTCCTTCCTTTGTTTCTTTTCTCCCACTCGCAGGGCCGCACAGATCGAACTGCTCCACGCTCTGGCAATCATCGCTGCTGAGAACAACTTGGGCCAAGGGGTCCTGGTCAAGATCAAGTTCAACATCATCGCCTCCCTGTACGACTACAACCCCAACTTGGCAGCTTTCATGAAGGTGAGAGTCGCTGTTTTTAATGTTACTGCGTTTGTTCAATTCAGGGCTTGTACCAGGACTACGTTTATTAACCAACGCTAAAAGATTTTTTTTACCAAAGAAAATTGGGATAAATGTTTATTTATGCTTTGATATAATAGATCCATTGGCATTTTTCACAATTTCTGACCAGATTTTGTATATGCTTTCAATGCAACAAATTATGTGTAAGTGTTAAACGTTTTGGATTGAAGAGCCAGGACTACAAATCTGTTGTTTCTGACTTGGATTTAGCCTGACATGTGGAAGAAGTGCCTGGATTGTATAGATGAGCTGCTGGACATCCTCTTTGAGCACAACAGCATCTTCATCGGGGAGAACATCGCAGAAGACAGTGAATGTCTGACAGTCACCGATCAGGTAATGCATCTTGGTTTCCTGTTTTTTCTTTTACATGTCTGGTGTTTTTGGGTGGCAGCTTGAATTCCAGAAAGAAACTACAGGGCCTTTCATTTGAAATTGAAGTGGCAGCATTCAGCCAACCAATGGTGTAACTTTTATCCTTCACACACTTATTGATAGACGTTCACTTTATACTGCGTTCCAGCCAAAACAAAAATAGTGTATTCTTATTTACCGAATTAATGAGCACCCGTATCTTTTCAGCTCAGTGTGAGAGTCTCAGCTGCGTTTCGCCGGCATTGACAGTCACGCTAGTTTCTAGTTTCTGCCCTCTGATATCTGTGTTTCACAAAGGGCGGAGTCTACGTGTGGGAAACACTGCGCTTATCTACGCCGTTTTCCACACCAGCTCAGACTGTGTGCGTGTACAGATTATCGCCGTGTATTATTGTGTTGCCACGATCGATTGTTAAGTCAGAGCTCCATCTTTCCTTTTCTTTCGTTCATCATGAGCTAAACTCCCACATCAGCGTTAGTTAAGTCAGAGTTTAGTTTTGTTAAACCAGTCGGCTGAAGCGGGTTATTGAAGAAACTCCCTGCAACTGTGTCTTTGTCACCGTGTCATCTGTGCTGTATCTCGTGGGGTTGTATTGATTGCTATTTCATTTTGTTTTGACAGCCTTTCAGGGTGCGTGGATGTGTCTTAACTCTGATAGAGAGGATGGATGAAGAGTTTACCAAGATCATGCAGAACACTGATCCCCACTCACAAGGTGTGCTGTGACTTGTAATTGTTAACTGTTGTAAAAAAAAAAATGATTCATGCTGTTTCCGTTTCAGTAAGGTTTACCCTTGTTTTGCTAAATTACAAGTTTAAAAATGTAAATGTTGGTGTAAAGCCCAGAATTGTGTTGCCGTGTCGTGCTGCTCACGCTGCCGTAGATCTCTGTATTCCAACTTGCTCACTGTTTTTCCTTCTCCGCTCTCCCTTCAGAATATGTCGACAATCTCAAAGACGAGGGACGAGTTTGTGGTATCGTCGACCGGCTGCTCTCCTACATGGAGACCAAAGGCAGCACAGAAGAGATCTGCCGCATCTACCTGCGCAGAATCATGCACACCTACTACAAGTTTGACTACAAAGCTCACCGGCGCAGCCTGGGCCTCCAGGGAGAGTCCAAGGTGAGAAAAGCAAAGGGGTGGTGTAGCCAGGTTGAGACTATTCAAGTAGTAAGAAAGAGAAACTTCTTTTCTGGACAAACACATCTGCAGCGGGTTAAACTTAATATTCTTAAAGTGAGGGAGTTATACAAATCAAAATAAAGGAAAAGAGGGTATGGAGGGTATAGCATGTATCTGTGTGCAACTTCATGAGTCTACAGTGTCTTGTCAGGAGTTGGCTGTTGACTCTACGAGTTTATTAATAAGTGGGATGGGCTAAGTTGTGTCTGTCTGCCGTTTAGTCCGAGCAGGACCAGGAGGAGAGCGAGGGGGAGGACAGCGCTGTGATCATGGACCGCCTCTGCAAGTACATCTACTCCAAAGATCGCACCGACCGTATCCGCACATGCGCCATCCTCTGCCACATCTACCATCATGCTCTGCACTCGCGCTGGTACCAGGCACGCGACCTGATGCTCATGAGCCACCTGCAGGACAACATCCAGCACGCTGACCCGCCTGTGCAGGTAGGCAGACGGACACGGAGCACAACGCGCAGTAATAATAATACCTTTAATTACAATACGGACCACATGTCTCTTTTTCTTCTTTTTTTTTTTTTTTTTAAATCTAGATCCTGTACAACAGAACCATGGTCCAGCTCGGCATTTGCGCTTTTAGGCAGGGCATGATTAAAGACGCCCACAATGCACTGCTGGACATCCAGTCGTCGGGCCGCGCCAAGGAGCTCCTGGGTCAAGGGTTGCTCATGAGGAACATGCAGGAGAGGAATGCAGAGCAGGAGAAGATTGAAAAGAGAAGACAAGTAAGACCTGCGTGATCAGTAAACTACGGTCCAGGATCGAGTTATTTTCTCTTGCTGATGACCTGCTTAGTGTAACCTGGCTTTGCTAAATCAATGAGGAGCTTGGTGGTCTTGGTCGGGCTCCTCTAACAGGACAAGCAGGAGGATGAGGGACATTTTGACCAGTTGGTTCAGCAGTTAGGCAACACATGAATATCTCAACAGCAACAGGATGGATTTCCAAATTCATGACGGTAATATCAGTAGATGCTCATTAAAAACGCGGTCAGTTGAATATTAGATGTGGAAAGCCTGGAGATACACAGTTGGTGGCGCTAATTCCCCACTCGTGTCATTAAACCAGAGCAGAAGAAGAAGGGGGCAACAATATGGAATCATTGAGTGGCACTCAAACCTGAAAAAGTGAAGAAAGAAAATAGACATAGACATTGTGGTGGAAAATAGATCATTTCTATTAGTTTTATCCAGCAGTCAATCAAAATGAAATCAATGATTATGCAGAATAATTGCGATCATGCGACTGAAGTAATTGTGACGCGGCGTCGGTGCCGCCTGTTGCGGCCTGTTGTGTTAAGTACCACCTTCCAAACACCAGGAGGATTTCAACAACAGACTTGCTGTCAGGTTGTTCGGCAGCTGATAGCGTGATCATAACATGTGTCCCTCCCCAACAGGTGCCATTCCACATGCACATCAACCTGGAGCTGCTGGAGTGTGTGTACCTGGTGTCAGCCATGCTGTTGGAGATCCCCTACATGGCCGCCCATGAGTTTGACGCCCGCCGCAGGATGATCAGCAAGCAGTTCCACCACCAGCTCAGAGTGGGAGAGAGACAACCGCTGCTGGGTACGGAAAATGTCACCCAGCAGCTTCTTCCCACCCGGATGTTTGATTTCGGAGAGAACCCAGAGAGGGTAACTGCAGCGCTCTTGTTTGTCCTCCAGGACCCCCCGAGAGCATGAGGGAGCACGTGGTGGCAGCCAGCAAGGCCATGAAGATGGGAGACTGGCGTACCTGCCACTCCTTCATCATCAATGAGAAGATGAACAGTAAAGTGTGGGACCTGTTTCCTGAGACGCAGAGAGTACGCGAGATGCTTGTCAGGTTAGCAAACACATTATTATTATTATTATTATTATTATCGTACATCACTTTATTTATTTCCAAATGTTTATGTTCAGTTACTTATTATAGCTGTTGTGTTTTAAGTGGAGTGACAAGTTATGTCTTAATATTTTGAGGAATTAAAACAGTCCTGATTGTTTCCTTTTTATAGGAAGATCCAGGAGGAGTCGCTGAGGACGTATCTGTTCACGTACAGCAGTGTATACGACTCCATCAGGTAAGCACAAGATCCAACAGTAAGATCAGCGCAAGCATCGGTGTAGACCAGCATGCCTCCACTTGGAGCTTGAGTTTGTTTCCACATAAACCAGAGATGACTCAAACCTCTGTGCTGCCCAGTGTTCATGCAAACTACACAAATAATAACGAAAGCTGAGCCATGATTTTACTTTGAGATGAGAAATTGAATTGGAGTCGTTCCAATTTTTGTGTCGGTGCTCCAGCATGCAGACGCTGTCCGAGATGTTCGAGTTGGAGATACCCACAGTTCACAGCATCATCAGCAAGATGATCATCAACGAAGAGCTGATGGTAAGTTTCGGTGTTGAATTTTAGTCCGTATGGACACAACACAATTCAAAAGATGGGCTCTGTTGCATCTTTACATAAAAAGTTGGTGTCCGTTTGTGCAAATGTTTGTGTTTTCTGTCTTCTCCCTAACAGGCATCACTTGACCAGCCCACACAGACGGTGGTGATGCACCGCACGGAGCCCACCTCCCTGCAGAACATGGCTCTGCAGCTGGCGGAGAAACTGGGCAGCTTGGTGGAGAACAACGAGCGCGTCTTCGACCTCAAACAGGGCGTCTACGGAGGCTACTTCAACAGAGGTGAGTTCAGACTGCTTTAACCTGTTTCTGAATCACCACAAGTCACATGAGAGTACTTCTCTTCAGCTATGAATACTGTATCTTGTAAAATACCTGGAACATATCTTATAATGGCTGGTTGAATATTGCTTCTTTTTTTCTTTCTTTTTTTTTTTAGAAACGGTGCTAACTGTTTGTTGTTTGCTTTACAGATCAGAAAGGTGGCTACCAACAGAAGCAATCCTACCAGAGAGGTATGTTGAGCCACACTGAGGTTGTTTTCTGTTTATTCACTGCTGTTAACTATGTTGCTCATTTGGCTTGCGTGCGTTTAATAAAACAATATTATTTGTTAAATTAACGATGAGAATCGGGTCATGTTTTAGCGATCTAGGGCTGTTTTTTGTTTTTTTTTATAGTTGCATTTGAAACCATGTGTAACCCTTTAAAGTAGGTCAGATAAAAATGTTTTCTTTTTGACGTGATTAAATGTTTTCCTCTTTGCTCGGTCAGGAGATCAGAAAGGTGGCTATCAGCAGAAGCAGGGAGGCTACCAGGGAGGCTACCAGGGTGGCTACCAGGGAGGCTACCAGGGTGGCCACCAAGGGGGCTACCAGGGTGGGCACCAGGGAGGCTACCAGGGTGGCCACCAAGGGGGCTACCAGGGTGGCCACCAAGGGGGCTACCAGGGTGGCCACCAGGGAGGCTACCAGGGAGGCTACCAGGGAGGCTACCAGGGGGGCTACCAGCGAGGCGGCTACAGGAATCAAAACCAAAGCAACTACTGAGCTCGGAGCGCCTGGATTTCAGTTTTCATTCCATAACAACAACAACAACAACTTGGGTGTCTGCGCCTAGATGCATCCCCTTCTCCCTTCTCAAAACTGTCTCCAGCTGACCCCGAGGTGTCATGTCCCAGTACCACCAACTTCTTGGACAAACATGTAGAGTTTTATTATTGCTAGCAGAAAATGAAGGCATTGCAATGTGTCAGGAGAAAGACATGTCAAGTATTATTGACTCCCAACTTATCAAATAAACAATAATATACAGATTGTTTTGGATTTTTGGGAGATTTATTTTGATGATAATTCAGTGCAAATACAACAAAAAACAAATCATGATACAAAAAACTAAAAGGATAACTTAAACCCCACTTCTTGGTGTTGAACTCCATATCAGTGTCACAGGCCAGCTGCCGTCAGAGAGCTTATCAATCTTGTTCTGGAAAATGTGTTAAGAGGCTCATTTTGCATTTTTTTTAACGACCGCCACGAAACAGGCCATCTCCAAATAATGGTCTGCCATGGGTACCTAATGAAGACATGAATTTGAAGTGCAAATAGAAGAGCCGTTTCAATCCAAAGGAAAACATTGACTTCTGAGGTTGTTGGGCAGTTTGCGGACGCTAACTCATGAGCTGGAAAAGTACCAAAAGAAGCATTCATTTCGTTCACGATTCAGTATGCAGGAAACGGAAAGATATCCTCCTCAAATAGGTTCCATAACCTTAATATAATAGTATATAAAGACAATAAAGAATCAATTCAGAGTAATATTCCTTTAGGGAGACAAAAACTTCAGGAACTTACTTTTACTTATCTACTGATGTGTTTGCATGTATTCAGCAAACCACTACAAGGTAAATGTGTCAGGTCAACCTGACATGAGTGAGACTTAAAACACTAATCCTCAAACATCAGACTCCTTCAATGTGTCACAACCGGACACATTTTCTTCTTGCTAATTATTTGTTGCTTCTGACAAGCTGTTTCTTGAATGTCCATTCAAAATAACAATCTATACAATCTCTTCAGCACTGCTAAAAACTACTTTTCTGCAGCGTCATTACATTATAAACCGAGTTTGACTGCAGAAAATAGCAGTGGTAAATGTTTTCACTGACTCCCTCCATTTAGTTTCAGAAATACAGCTCAATATTTAAATGAAAATAAATATTGCGAACTTAAGAACCTTATTTCTATAAAACAAAGATATTTGACATTTAATGCACAGCAGCAGTATTACAAGTCTAGCAAACTTAGTAAAACACATTGTTGTTACTCGTTATCAAACCATACCCAATTTTGTGCTTGATTTACATTTACTTTAGTTCCTAATGTTTTTGGGTGCTGCAGACTCAAAAGTTTGAAAATGGATTTGATTTTTCTGTTTTCAGTGTTCATGTGGCCTCTTTATTCGTCCTGATTGGTGAATACGAGTGTGTCCAGTTGGGCAGCAGTTTACACCGATTCTCACACACACACACACACGTCTTTCCTCTCCGTTTCTGGTGACGTGTTAGCTTCCTCCTCTCAGACTCAGCTGGAGTCTCCGGTTGAGCTCCAGCCTCAGAAGGTCCCTCTCTTTGCGGATCCCCTGCAACACCGTGCGATTCTCCTGAGCACGGCGCACCAAGTAGGGAAGCGTGTCGTCCACTGAGCCGTACGGCACTGACTTGTACACAGAATAACCCTCCTTAGCTGGAACAGAAAGACAAAAAGTGTGAACACAATCATTAAGACTGTAAGTTAGGTTAGTTACAATAAAGTAACTAACCTAACCTATATTTACCCAGTTACTGTATATGAAATATGAATCAGTCCAAAGGCAAAAATAAGTAAATGTTAAATTCACTAAAGAAATTTTGCTCTTGTGTTTTTAAGTCAGTCAAAATTACACCAAACATTTGAGTTGCAGCGCTGCGTGCACTCACTGTTAATTACTCAGTAATCACTATTTTCCTCATACTTACACTTATTAGAGTTACATTAAGACGATAAATAAGGAAAATGCAGTGCTTTCCTTCTATGCTGCTCTGCCTAATGATTCTGGAGGATTTGAGTGTGAGCGTTGTATGTTGTGCATATCAGTTGAAATGGTGAGGGACTGCGTGGTCAGAGCTTCTGTCCTCATTGTCCGGAGGTTCAGTCACTGCAGCAGTCGTGTGTTATATCGAGCTGTGCAGCTCACCGAGCGTGAGGGAGACGTGATCACACATCCCCAGCAGCTGGCCGAAACACACCGAGCCTCCGTCTTTGTCTATCCCCAGCTCTTCCATCCTGAAGGTCATATACACGATATTTGCTTCGTGAATGATAATGGTACCCAACCCGGGGCTCAAGACCCTCAGTAGGGGCTGCAAGATATACTTGAGGGGTCAGGAAACATTTAAAACTGCACTTGGACAAGTAAGACTTTTTATAGTTTTTAGAAAAAGATTCTTCAAAATTGATGCCACAGACATTGCTCTCAGCCTGTTGACTACGTTACCCACAATGCAACTTGAGACTACACAGAGCAAACTGAACTACTGTTGCATGCGAGCCGTTTCTTTTTTTCTCTCTACCGTTCTGTTTTGTTGACCATTGCACCATTTAAATTAAAACTCATAAACCTCATAAATGCCTGCAAACCATTGATCTTGTGTTTACCAGGTTTTTACAGCTGGAGGCGTCTCAAGCATGCACATCAAGTGATATTCAGGTGAGATCAGACCACAGGGAGAAAAACAATGTAGTTTACATCAGAAAAAAAGAAAAACTTTGGCCATAAACAAGTTGTTCCTGCTTACTTGTTTAAGGTTGCTTACTTGAACTTGTTTATAGCTGCGTGCATTCTTTCACACTGCTGTGATAGTTATCTAGTGTCACTGATACCAAATGACATGTGTTTTTCACTTCACAGGGTCTAACCATTTGGCGGCTCGTCTCACTGAATCTTCGTTGTGAGTGGCAACTATGATCCTGTAGCGCTCGGGTTCCTGGGAAATGACTTGCAGCATCACATCCAGGGAGCCGTTATAACTGCACAAACACAAGTAAACGAGATGAAATGTGTTCGGAGTCAAGTTCACTGTCAGAGACGACGTGTGCTTTCAAGAATGTCAAGGCTTTTATGTCATCACACAACAAATCCACGCAATGCCATCAGATTTTTGACCCATTGTTTCAGCCGTATGTGTTTTGTCGTTGTCTGGGATGCATTTGCCTGGTTGTGCGTCCTACCTACCTGTCATTGGTGTCCTCCCAGCACTGGTGGATGGGGTCCACGCGACCCTCTTTCTCTGCTAACTTTCTCTCTTTGTCCATGTAGGCTCCTCTTACTAGCTTGACCCCCAGACAGAAACCCTCACTCTTGGACAGACGCAGAGCCTCCAGCAGGAGAGACCTGGACTCCTGGCAGACCCAAACAGAGAAGTGAGGATCTGATTACATCTCTCATCAAGAAAATACTTGTTAACTGCAGCACAGAAGAGAAATATAAAAAATGAAAAGGAGAAACATTTGCATAATTGCCTTTAGGTAACATTGATACGTGTTCCAAATCCAGGGGCAATCTTTGTTAAATTTCTTCATCATCGCCATGGTGACAAGAGACAGGGCGGGGTTCATGTAGGTGTACTCTGCATCAACCAGGACTCTCACTTTGTTTACACTCGCCTAAAAAAAACAAAACACTTTTATTATAAATTTGTAACTGCGCATATTAACACTACTTCATAAGAATGAATCACAGCAACGTCTTGTAGGTTAAAATTGAAATAAACTGCCAATATTTCAGTGTTTACAGTGGTGCTCCCATGCGATACAGATTTCCCATGATCCTTCGCATCTGTACCTCTGCTATTTTGTTGAGTCTCTGCAGGCCACACAGGAAGTGGCTGGCCGCCTTTTCTTCTAAACCAGGGAAGGTGATTGGCTGAAAGGCAGTTTCAAGCAAAGGTCATTTAAACATCAGACGCACCCTGTTCAGTATTGTAAATATACAGGATGGAAATCAAAGGAGGACATGTGACAGATTGAGTAATCTTGTGGATGATTGTGGGCTTACCTCTCCATCCATTGCTCTGACAAGGAGATCTAGATTGTATGGTTGCGGTTGTTGTGCGAGGAGGGTTGTGAGTTTCACCTTTGACACAAATGGTGTTTTCTCATCAGTAAGAGGAAAAACATGATGTCAAGAGTGAATCAAAAGACAGAGTAGACACGGGGAAAAGAGAGGCGTGAGGAGGTGACCTAGAACAGCTGTGAACACATAAAACACTAAAATGTGTATTCTTATCTTTTTTTCCCACATATTTAAAAATTAATGCGCTGGCACTGTGAGCTGCCTCAGTTCAACTTCGCAGTATGAGGTTCTTCTACGGACTCAGACACCTGGATATAGCACAAATAATTGTCCTTAAAACCAGGTAAATGGGTAAAATTGGTTTCCCAAAAAACTGAAATGTTGAAAGGTGAACTGGAGGGTTCTCCTGTATTGAAACATTTAAAGAACAAGCATTTGAAAGTTTAGAGGTCTTTGGACATTTTTTTGCAGAATGACATCTTATTTATAATAAATATGTTAGTAGAAGTTTGACTGAAAATGGCCTGGTGTTTCCTAAAGGCATCGTTGGTGACTCCGAGGTGGAGGACAGAGCCTTACACACAGCTCCGGGCTGAGCAGGGCTGTGATCTTCAGCTGCATCATGGGGTCTTTGCTCCAAGCGTTGCTGTGGGACAGCCGCACACATTCCAACATGGCCTCCATGTTGTCGTCGTATCTTTTCTCTCTGGAGAGCAATCAGAGAGAACTTGAATCTGATCCACCTGCTAACAACGGGGTCAGAGCTTGAGCAAACTGTGCGTGACTTGTGAAACTGACCCAGTGCTCTCTCCGAGGTCCTCCTCGATTGGTACGGCAAGCATGGGCCTCAAACCAAGCCAGCTCATCTTCTCCATGGAATGAGAGATCTCACTCTCGTTCTCTCCAGCCACAAACTGAGCATACACAGTTGGCCTCAGCAGCAAGGAAAAACCCCTCCTCCCCAGGAGGGTGCGTGCTACGGACATCAGCTGAAGAAGAAGAAAAGACAGCAGGACAGAGGTTCATTAGGTGACACAGAAACAGTCTGTCACTTGGACTTTTTGCCAATAACCCTGTCTTATTTTGTATATTTTGACGGATGTGCCCAGTCTGCAAAATTACACCACATTGCAGCTTATTGAAATGATCAGTCATCCATACCAAGACAACACAGTCACAGAAATGTGACATAGACTGACCAAAAAAAAGGAAAAGATCTTTATCCAAGCATCACTCTCTTTTCAACTCACTCAACAGTGTTATTCATCATAATTTACATTTATATACAGATCATTAGTAACATGTGGAGTCTCACCTTTCCACAGTTGTTAATCAGCATTGGAAAGGAGCAGAGACGGAAGATGCCCAGAGCGCGGAGCAGCTCGCATGCACTCTTCGCCCTGAAGGCGCTGGGATCCTCAAAGGTCAAAGTCTCTGGGAGAATTTGAGGCTGTTTGACCGCCACCGTCCTGGAGGCTGCACTACCCAGGAGCCTCAACGACCGGAGGTGAGGGAGTGAGGGAAGTAAATGTGAGCACAACATCTCGGGATGTTTGGCACTGACTCAGTTTGTTGGTGGTGTTTAAATGTTTGTCTAAATCTTCCTTCTTTTTTTTTTTTTAATATTGAAGTCTGCTCAGAAGTCGCTGTGTCAAATAAAAACACAATGATCCGGAGCGTCAGAGTCGGATTGGTCAGCTCAGGAAGGAGGAATGATCCTCATGTCAGAATCTGTTGGAAGAGGCAAAACAAGTGTCCATACAGTCACCTGCTTTTCTGCGTGGCGCCACAAGAAGTAAAAGGATCAATTATAATGTCACTACTGAATAGCTTATTTCTTTGCATTGAAGTGGGGACATTTTACAGAACAGATTTACATAAATTCAATTTCAATACAGTTTGAATTAGATGCATTGAACCTAAGAGACTTCTAATATTCTCCGTGACCCGGAAACAAATAAAATTGTATAAAATGTAAAAGGAGAATTTAAATTAAAAAAAACACCTCACCCTCCGTCCTCATACGGCACTCGGAAAACCTGAATGATGACAAGCTAAGCAAGTGCAGTTTAAGGGTTTGAGTGTGAATCAGTAAAATTCATTTTTGGCTTACCCACTGGTTAATAAGTGACTACTTGGAAATGTGTGTAAACATCAGGTTGACCCTTGGCTTTAACCCACAAGTGTTCCCCTGGTTTGAAATCAACCCAATGGACATGTATAAATAATAAGTATAAAAACATGTCCTGTTGAATTTGGCTTTTCATTTATTTTTTGCGCTAAGTTTTGAAATAAATTTGGCTGTAAAAGTTCTAGTTCAGTTCAGTTGAGCTTACACACATTTCCACAAACAGCCAAGCAAAGCAGCGAGGAGAGGAAATGATTAACTGCTGCCATCCTTGTTGTGTATCTCTGACCTGATAAATAAAAAAAATAAAAAACTCAAGTCTTTGCTCTGCAGTCTCTGCCGACCAACCAGCCATGAAAGTACTAATGACTGATGCTGTAGTTTTCAACACAGCAGGGCAGCACTGCTTCTCTTCATCTGGTTAAGGCCTGACACTTCTGAGTGTCACTCAAACTCAAGTGAGATCCTTCAGGGTCATGATCTCACTGGCAGCTAGCAGAATGTAGTAGGTGCCATACTAACAAACCAAACACTAAGCAATGGTCATATTATAATGATAGTTATATTACAATAATTAACAGTAGATGTGCTAATTAGTGAGCTTCACTGAGTGTTAAGACAAAATGTCTTAACATTTTACGATTTGATTTACATGTGAATTTTCCCAGAAGAGCAAACATGACATTAATATTATCTTCTAACTCACAGCTGTCAGGAGTCCGGTTTTCCTCCGTTTTGTCCCCCCCGATCACCTCTCCTCCTGTGTCCCCTCAGTCCCGTCTACTTGTTCGGTGTCCTCCTCTTCTCACCTCCCGTGGACACGCCCCTCACCGGTCCCAGCAGATGCAGCCACTCACCCCTGATCACCACCTGCAGGTGTGCTGCATCTCCCTGATCACCTCCCCGGACTATATGTACCCCGCCCCTGCACTCCTCTGGTTGTGGGTTCATTTGTTAGTCACCCGTCCATCTGATACCTAAGTCTGTGAGCCTGCATTTGGGTCCTGGTAAACACCACCTCATAACAACAGCAAGAAAACAAATCTGTGTAATTCTCAAAAATGTCACCTAAACGGAGGAACTCCAATTTAATTAAGCTAGTTTAATATTTAAGTTGCAAAGAATTAAATCACAAAAGCTTGAAACAGTAGTTTTTTATTTTTTATTTTTCACACTGGAATGAATATTTGAAAAGAAAATCTTCCAACGAATATATACATATTAGTATCAATTTTATCAATCAGTTCATCAGCTGAGTTGTCAAAAAGACAAACACACACAACACTACACTACACTACTACTTGAACTAATTCAGCCCATCCACGTTCCCAGAGCATCAAATACTTACGTTTAATCAAAGCTGAAGGCGTTGGTACCTTTACCACCCCTTTTGAAAAAGGAAGTCAGAGTATAAGTAGCGACGAAGTACGCATAGATTTAACTAAAGTAACGTAAGTAAGTAAAATGTATTCAACCAACATAGCGTAACTTATAACATATTACATTATGGATGTGAGAAACATACTTATGTAAACTAGAACCATCTTTTCTAAAAACTTAATCACGTGGTTTTGGTGCCTAAACCAAAGACACCTTCGAAGTATCTCTGACACAAGTGGACTGTGAAAAAACGGCAGTGTTTGACACCCTGGATGAGAAAAGCTTGACTAATTCTAATTCCCCCTAAGGCGCCACCAAACCAAGTCATTTTGACAACATCAATGTTACTACATGTTTCAAAACACTGCTCTTGTGCTCATGTCCAGGTAGGACCCCTGGGGGTGGGGGTGGGGGTGGCCATGGCCATGCTGGTGTTGTCTGTACAGATGCCTGAATGGGATAGAGAGGGACGAGTGGGGGTCCTGACACAGCCGGAGAGGGTAGGGGGGAAAGGCGGGGTAGAGGGCCGGGGGAGGGGTGGAGGAGGGGAGCGAAGGGTCCAGCTGAGGGAGGAGAGATGGGTGGTGCAGTACCATCTCCGGGCGATACGGGGCAGCAGCGCCAAACTGAGAGATGCCACCTAATTCAACTGGTGGATATGAGGTGGAGCAGGAGGAGAAAGCGGTATTGGGCAGGTTTTGAGGATGGGCCGCTGGTGGCAGTGAGGCAGCAGAGGTAACAGACTGCTGGAAAGGGGAGGAGAAAGCCAAGCAGGAGGAGGGTTGGAAAGGAGGGTGAGGAAGGGAGGACGACGGAGGGGTGAAAGAGGCGGGGAAGCCAGCAGGAAGACAGGGAGCTTGGGCTTGGTGGCTGAGATTTGGGAGGTGCAGAGCAGGGTGGGCAGGGCTGGGAGACACATTGGGAAATGAGAGATTTTGCATGTGTGGAGGGACAGAAGAGAAAGGAAAAGATGTGGAGGAGCCATGAGCGGCTAGGGAGCACGGCAGAGACGGAGCTGGTGCTTGGTTTTGATTGGTGAGAGGCTGAGCTGTGATTGGAGCAGGAGCAGGATTTGTAGGCAAGATGTTTGGATAGATGAATACTGCTGAGCTTTGATCAGTGGGTGAACTGTTGCCATTGGTAACAGGTTCACCCTGCAGCTGCTGGCTGGTTTGGGTGTGCAGAGAGTGAGGAGATATTTGGTCCTGCAGACCTGACGGACACGTGGATGACGGGGCAGGGAAAGAGGCGTCGGCTGGAGTGTGGGGGCCGATCATCTCAGTGATGGATTGATAGGTGTTGGAGGAAGGGGAGGAGGACGACAAAAGGAGTGGCTGTGGCGAGGAGGAGCTGGAAGGAGGTGGAGTGGGGAAGGTGAAGGAGGTCTGCTGCAGTGAGGGGGTGGTGGAGGTGGAAGAGAGCGTGGGGGAGGACGAGAGGAGAGAGGGATAGTTGATAAGAGGGATGGAGGGCTGAGGTTCGGATGTGTCTGAGGAGGCGGGGACAGAAAGTGAGGAGAAGGAGGAGGAGGATTGAGGAAGAGGAGCTGAAGTGAATGAGGAGGAGTTGGCTTGAGCAGCAGGGAAGCTGGAGGTGTAGGCTGGTTCAGCCATGGTGTCTGATCTGTGGAGGAGAAAAGAAATGAAAGGTTTTAATAGATTCAGTACATTTTAGTGCCTAAACATGAATCAATCAAAAAATAGGACATTGACAATATTAATAACAATTAATCATCGCCACCGCAGATGTTAGCTTAGCATAAAGACTGAAATCTGGGAGAAACTACTAGCATGGCTTTTGTCAACAGCTCAAAGGGGGAGTTTTGTCGTTGCCAAAATTCTGACTTTGGTTTAAGCTAAAAATGAAAACAATAATTTTCCCTCCGTTTCCCTTTGTTTCCAGTCATTGTACTAAGCTAACCATTTCCTGGGTTCATGTCTGCGCAAACAAGTCGAGTGTCCATCTTCCTGTCAGCCTAGAATAAGGGAAATATTACCCATAAATGTCGTACTATTCCTTGAACATTTATAAACAAGTGTGTCCAGATATTCCATGCTGAAAATATAGAAATATACAGCGTAATAAAGTGTTTGTTAACACAAATAATTGAGATATTAGGCTGCATATATCATGAAACATGACTATTTTATGATGCCTGTTCAAGTTGATGCTTGTATGTTGATTGTCATGTACATTTCAGTCTGCATACCCACTAAAAAGTTAAAGGCAGATAAATTCAACAACATTCCCACATGATTAAATTGCTGTATTTCTGCACCCCTACCTTTCAATCATACTATTCGCCACCTCACTTCCTGGTGCCTCCTGCATCCCATTGGTCATCGTGATGCCGATATCAGACATCTGGGAGGCCATAAATGCCTGGCTGAGGTCTAGAGACTCCTCTGGAACCAGCGTGTCCTGATAGGAGACCTCGTCTGGTCTGAACCCACAGGAGGGGTCAGGCATCGGGGGCAGAGAGGCCAGAGTGAGTGCCTGCAGGTCTGCGCTGGTGGTTGTGGGCTGCGGCAGAAGCTCAGCAGAGTCGCATGGATCACAGTTCACTGATAGAGTCAGAGGGGTAAAGATGGTTTAGGAGAAGGTGACTCAAGGAAATGTTAGAAATGGCAGAAAGATCATGAAAATGACTTAAAGTGTCATAAGTCTTGTTACCAATATCCAAGGTTTCTGTCAAGACGGACACTTTGCGCTTCTGTCTCGCATCTCTTTGTCTGTTAAGAAAAAAAATAGGAGTTTAGATCCTTCACAATATGGAGCCAGCAATATAAAATGTGTATCTGTGATTGTGTTTATATATAGTTTTGTGCATTACTTTTTGCTGTTCATTCCATCCTCTCGGAAGCCTTTAGCGAAGGGGTTGGCGTTGATCTTAAGCTCTGTGATCTGAAAAAAAAAAAAAAGTTACAGTTCGTTTACTGTTTTCATACTTTTGGTTATTTGCTCTTATTCTGTTATCTGTTATCTCTCAAATACAATACAATCATTGTTCAGAGAAATATGTGTCTCTGTAAATCTGCAGCTTGAGATGTTAAAACATAAATTGAAAAGTTTTTATCTGGAAGTTACTTAATTTAAAAATGTAAAACATTTTATGATACCTTGATGTTCTGGTAGGCGGTGACTGTGATAAACTGAGTCTCTGGGAAAACAAAGGAGTGCTGTCCTCCCCCCCACCGTAACACATCTCTGGCTTCAATCACATGAACTCTGGGCTGGTAGCGATGCAGCGAGTGCAGGATGATCTGGAAGTAAAAGAAAAAGACTCAAAATGTACCATTAAAAACGAAGACTGCCAGTGAGACAGTTATATTTATTTCAATCTGCAGTGCTTACATGTCCCTGTGAGTCCAGCGTGTTGTTGGTGAGCTTGGCATAGTGAAAGGAGATGGTGCGGCTCTGCCAGTGTGCACCTGTGGCGGGCGAGTCTGGGTGGATGAACACCCGGTCTGGTAGCCTGGCTTCTGCTCCGCCGACAGCCTGCCAGCCTCCACCTTGGAAACGATAGCGGGACTTGTCCACCGGAACGATGTCCAGGAGGAGGATGTAACGGAGAGACGGATTCAGGCCTGACAGCTTCAACCTCAACCCGGGAAACATCCGTCTAAGAAGGTGAGGAAAGTGGAGGAAGATGAGAATAACATGGACGTGTTTGTCTTATTATTTGAAGTTATTGGAAGATTGTTTGTCACATGTATTCAGATGCATTTTTAGTTGTTCTTTCCGGGCAGGTTCAGTGTTGTGAGCAGGGACAGAGGAAGGTAGAAGAAGAAGATGAAGGGTAGAGGACAAAAAGCAGAAGAGATGGTAGACAAAAAAGACAATTAGAGACAGATGCCTGCAGGATTCAAAAAGCTGTGTAGAAGAAGTAAACGAAGTGGTGAGTGTGTGAGAATTATAAGTGAATATCAAGAGGAAATCGAATAGTTGCAGTAGCAGAGAGTAGACTCAGAGGTCAAAGGTCATTGGCTAAACACATCCACAGTATTCTCTCACCTGCCCTTCTTTGTGATGATCATCTCCGTGCCCACTGAGCTGAAGTGTTTCCATAGGGACGCGTTCTCCAGCTCCATCTTCACCTCATCTTTTTGGGGTTTGGAGGCATCGTGCTGGCTGGCGACGGAAGGAGGGCCCAGCAGTCTCGGCGGCAGAGCTTTGGCCGCCACGTCACAGGCGGGAGGGAACAGTGGTATGTGAGCAGGAGCCTCCCGGTCTGTTGGAAGGACAAATCCAAGGTAAGAAACTTTGAATTGAATGGTAAAAAAAAAAAGCAAATGGGGGAACATATATTGGGTTGTAGAAACATTTGACCCAATCAATTTTCAGTCACTTATTTATTAACAAACTAAGAGTGGATTTGAATCCACTTTTCTTTAAACTAGTGAAGAAAATTTATTTTCAAGGCTTTTATTGTGATAAAAATAAAATCTTCTGCAAAATGTTTGACATTTTTTTTAAAGAGTAAAATGTCTAGCCACAACTCAATAATTTTTTTAGAGCATTGCTGGTCTGAGAGCAGCAATAAATTACCCATCATACCCCTGTCTTGGCTAAAAAAAAATGTATCATTAGCTTCTGTTACAGTTACAGTGGTTGTTCATTGTTTAAGACCTTGAAAGGCAACTATTTATTAAGGTAATAATTCATGAAAGTCAACCATTAAATTCTTGAATGACCATGCAAGATCTTTAAAAACATCTCATGGATGCATGCACGTACATAAACTCCCTCTCACCTCTGTAAAAGCAGTCTCCAATCAGCTGTGGTCCCAGAGTCAAACCAGGGTACATCTCCATGCTCAGCATACTCCTCGTCTGTGTTTGTCTCTTCACTTGCAGCAAACTCACATTTCACTCCTCTGTTCTTCGTACAGATTTTCCTCTGTTGTTTATAGCAAAAACAAAGTAGTTGCACTGGAGATCTCGTCTCAAAATTCCCTCTTGTCTTCTGACTCCTACTTGTGTTCCTATCCTTCTGATGTCCTTTACTACAAGAGCCCACAGTGCTGACCTGCTCTGTTAAATAGGTGTGGGAGACTTCACACATACGGACAAATGGCCCCATTTTCACAATGTTTTTCATTTGCCTCCCCGACTCTCCACCTTTTCCCCTTAACTTCCCTTCTGTCCCTGCTTGATAAACACAAACAACACTGGTCGTATTGCAGGGCACTGGAAAAATCAGGGCTTCAATATCTAGAAAGAATTATGTGATTTGTGTTATTTAATGTCAGGATTACTTAAAGGTGTAGGTTTATCTTGTTTTTATTTTAGTTGAACATTTTTATTTTTGCCTTTTTTTTAAATTTTCCACTACATTTTAGCAGCAAATATAGTACTTTATACTTTTCTACAATTATTTTACAGCAAATAATTAGCATTTTACATAAATTCAGTAGTTAAACTGCCAAAACTATTGTTTTGCTATATAGCAGTTATTTGCTCCACCTCAACCTTACACATTAATGCATCGACAATTAAATGTACTACATGCAGGACCTTTACTTTTGATGCATTAAGTAATTTCTTTTGCTAATACTGCTGTACTTTTCCCTCATAACTATTTGCCGGGATAAAGGATTTGAACACTTCTTCCATCCTGACAGGCCAGGCTTAAATTAATCAGTTATACACACTTTACTTGTCTTTGATTTTAGTCATCAGTACAGCTTTCAGTCCTAAATACACAGTGTGTGTGTGTGTGTGTGTGTGTGTGTGTGTGTGTGTGTGTGTGTGTGTGTGTGTGTGTGTGTGTGTGTGTGTGTGTGTGTGTGTGTGTGTAGGGCATAAAACAGCAACTTTCTTTTATAATCTTACTTTCCTGACTTTCTGTGATTCATTTAATAATTCCAAGAAATGCAATCCCTCTTTTTCATGCATAGAAATCTAGTATTTTACTGGCAGGTCCCCTGTGGCTGTTTGATGACTTGATGACATGTTTCTTCCTCCCAGCATGCAGCCTGTTAGGCTTTCTCAGCAGGGAGTCAGGTCCTGAATGTAGGTGGAAGAGGAGGACAGTTTGGCCAATGGCTGCAATTTGGTCGATACACAAACATGAGTGTCTAGAAGTTTTTAGTGGTGGAAGAAGTATTCAGACTCTGCACTTTAAGTAAATGTACTATTAAAGTAATGTAAAAATACTCTATTACAATTGAAAGTCTTCAATTAAAAATTCTAATTTCAGTGAAAGTATTAAGGTAAAAAGTATTGGAGGGAAAGTACTGGGTTGACTGATATGTTATTATAGAAACATCATTAGATTATTAATACTGAAGCATTAGTGTATAAGCAGCATGTTACTGTTGTAGCTGCTGGAGGTGGAGCTAGTTTGAACTACTTTATATCCAGTTTTATATCCAGGGACATTAGATAAATCTCAGCGGTCATCAGATGATAACTGAGAGGAAAGAAAAAAAAAGTTCTGATCCACAAATCTGTTTTCAGTTTGTGGACTTTTTCTCTGATCTTTACTGAGATATTGGATCATTTGAACTTCTATTGAAATTAGACCATGTGAGAAGTTTAGAGGGGAAAATCAGGTCTTAGTGGAGCTGTTAACAACTCAGAAATCTGAAATGTGACCTGACTACACATATTTTTGTAAGAAGTCAGAGGACAAACAGGTTGGAAACCACTGGTTTAATCTTTCACAGTGTGTTGTATTTTAATAGCTTGTTGTATTATTAATCGTGTCTGAAAAGTAACTGAGGCTGTGAAATAAATGTAGAGAAGGAAAAAGTAGAAAATTCCCTACTGAAATGTGGATTGGAATTGAAGTATAAAGTAGCATTAAATGGAAATCACTCAACAAAAGTACCTCAAAATTCCACTTTAGTACAGTATTTGAGTAAATGTACTTAGTTACTTTCCACCACTGTTTGCATGTAGGTTTGACTTCAGTTATGAGCTCAGTATCATAGCTCAATCTGACCCAAAAGTTCCCAAAACACTCAAGTTGTTCAAATGAATTGATTCACAACAACTTCTGATGTGTTGTGATGAAAATTTGGTGAACAGTGACAAAAATGTAGGAGTACCACAATGTCATTTTAATCTTTGAAAGTAGCAGCAATCAAAGTGTTGACAGAAAACAGGTCCCAAATCTACCTGCTTTCCAACATGGATGCCACTACATAAAAGAGACAGCTGTGGTCCATTTATAGGAGTGAAGTATCTATGTTGATGTAGTTGTTGTTTTTCTTCTCCATTTGTGTGTTGCTGGGGATAAAAGCTACGGAGGACTGAGGGGAAGTGGAGGTGTGAACACCACACTGAGACAGCGGTCATTACCTTGATGGGGGCAGCAAGGTGTGTGTGTGTGTGTGTGTATGTAACGTCTCTTAATGTTTTTACGACGTGACAGGTGCGTTTCAGGCGCTGCAGCTACAACACTCTGTAAAGGCCAATAATGATGATTGTTGCTTGTTTTTTTTACCATTACCAGAGTGAGGGCGGGTAATGTATGCTGTTTACAGTGCATTACGTATTACCATAGGCCTGCTCTTTGACATGTCTGTGCTAAATGGTTTGATGTCCACTTATGTTTGCTTACCGAGGTCTAAAGGTCATTTTATTCCAGAGCACTTGAGTCACTCTGATTTGTAATTATTTATTTAGGTGCAGTAGAATGTATTTTGTCTTGTAATTTGGGTTTAAATTCTCATAGCCGACTCAGATTGGTGCTGATGTTCCTGCTGATCGAGCACTTTGTTGGGCAGGAGGATGCAGTCTTGATTTCTAACAGCATGTTTATGATGGAAAAACAAGCTTTTTAATCTGATAAAGATGACTTTTTTTTTAATTGTTATTATTATTCCTGTGCATTATGCAAAAAAACTTGTACTTTTAGGGAAAATTTGTGGATGTTCTCTCCACACCAAAGCCAAAGGCAGACTTGAGGTCACTGTCATCCGCAAACAGAACCAGTGTATGTACAAGCTACATGCATTTAGATGACAGATTACATGCTTTATCTTCAGCTCGCCCTGCATTTGTAGGCTGATGCTATTTTGTCTTATCCAACACGCCTACAGTCCATTTTGGTCAACCAGAGCACATCTTTATTAAGACCCTGCCAGAAAGACATCATAAATAGAACAGCATGTACCAAGGAAGCAGTTTTCATCATAGCATGAGGCGCTGCTTGTTTTTTTTTTTCCCCAGAAATTTTGTGCTTATGTTTTACAGTCAATAAATTGCTTTACACAGACAGTATTTTATGAAAACATGTCACACTCATCCATTTGGATCACTCAGTTTTATCCAATCAAAACAGTGATTAGTAATCCAACAGACTAACTGGTACAACTGCAAGTCAGAGTCGGTCAGACGACCTCCAGAGGGTCTCTGTCAGCCTTCGATATCACCACGGTTACACCATCAGGAAGACGCACAGCTAGCCTCTCCCTGAACACTGACAGGAAACCTCGCTCACTGTTGCTGTGTTCACTGAGGATGACGCTGGTTCCTTTGGCAACCGCGTCCAGCACCTCATGGTGGGACATCTCACCTGAGGAATGGATATAATTACATCCCTCGGCACCGGACTATAAACCAAATTCACTGATAATAAAACAAATGATATGAGATGTATATAATTGTTTCATGTGAACACTAAACTTTAGTTAACCTGTGATGTAGAGATCCGCCTTGACTCCATTCAGTACGGACGCCCCAGAACCAGCACAAACAGCCACGGAGCACACCGAGGACTCTGAAAAATATCAGTCAGACACACTTACATCTCAGGGCCACTCAAACAAACATGAAAGTTAAGATTTAAATTATTTTTTAAAAAGCTATTTCCTGAGCTTTGTGTTTGTTGGTCTGTATTTGTGTTTGTGCACATGTGTGTGTGTGTGTGTGTGTGTGTGTGTATGCGTCTCCTCTCTCCCTCACCCAGCGTCTGCCCTGATCCCAGAGCCAAACGCAGGTGACTCAAACCCAAGTGGGACTTCATTTTCTGGATAGCTGTTGCCACGTTTACTGGCTGCTCCAAAACACTGAGTCGTCCTTGTCCGTGGCCCAGGAGAGGACGCTGCAGGGAGTGACAGGTGGAAAGTTACTACCACGCATTAAACAGGATATTAGAATATCCAGCCACAACTATGCCAGAGGTATCTTTTAAAATATAACACAATTTGTTTACAGTGAATGAAAACTGTGTTATTGAGTTTATCTTGTAATTGCATGTGATGTGTTTGTGCTGTACCTTCTCTAACTTTAGGATGTTGAGAGACCGGCTGAAGTTACTGTGCCGTAACAGAGTCTGGACACTTGGGGTCAGTGCTGAGTCACTGCAGGTTACGCTGACCTGGATAACACTGCTGTCCGGTCTGTTATGAGGAGACATGAACTGTTATTTGCCAGTAAAAAAAGACCACAAAGGTTTGTTTTTGCATGCCTCAACCTTTCACGCATGTCCTTTCAATATGTTACATGTAAGTAGTAACTTACAATTACAATATGAAGCACGATTGGAATAATTAACACGAGCGTGTGATTTCTACCCAAAACCTTGCTGTCAACGTTCGCACCTTATTGTAACAGCTGACTCTTAAATCTTTGCACAAACACAGCTTCATAAATCTGGTTTCTCAATGTTACCTATGAAGGTGTCTGCCAGTTAATACATTTATGCGTGTTTGAGATAAAGTAACAAAGTGCTTGTTGTATGTCAGCAGTATATCAGACAAAACCACAGAGTGCTCCTTCTGTCAAATTTAATACACGTTTTAGTTCATGCACACAACCTGCCAACTGAATGCTGTAATGTTGTTCCACCGTCACAAGCCTTCAGTTCCTCCATGGCAGCGTTTAGTTCCTCTGTGCTCCTGACCGTGAATTCCAGTTTGTGACTGTGGGCGGCGCCACCGAGGGCCTGACTCAATACGGACACCTGACCGCTGCCTGAGAGTCACAGACAGACACCAGAGATGGAAAAAAAAAAATCAGTCAGGGAATGAGATGGAGGACACTTGGCCAGTGGATCAGTGTTACAACATTGTAGCCTTTACCTTCATTAAAATGCAATTAGAGCAGGTGTGTATGTCACATATTTTGCATTCAGAAAGACCTCTTACCAAGTCCCCCGACCAGCCAGTCATTTAATCCTCCTTTAACACTGTCCCACGACGTGTGAGGGGAGAAGACTGCCATCCCGGCCTCCACGGCCCGGATGGCCAATTGCTGCTTCCAGTCTTTCTGAGTGAGACGCTTGATTGGCCGAAACAGTGGCGGGTGATACGAAATAATGAGGTCACAGCTCGCTGCCTCTGCTTCCCCCATGACAGCATCCGTAAGGTCGTTGGTGAGCAGGATGGTCTTAATAGGCCGAGGTTTGCTTGGCTCGACCAGCAAGCCGACATTATCCCAAGACTCGGCGAGTGACAGAGGAGCGAGCTGCTCCAACAGCTCCAGAACTTCCTTTAGGTCCATCGGGTCGCCGCAATGAGCAGAACGAGAGAGGCAGCGGGTGGAGGAGAGACGAACGGATGGAGGCGCAGGAACGGAGAGCTGTCGGCTTGTCAAAAAGCTGTGACCCTGAGTAGGTGAAGGGAGAAATGGAGGGACAGATGAAACTGTGGAGGCTGAAGAACAGGAAGCAGTCTGTGATTTGAAACTCTTCCTGGTCCCAAGTCTTCTATTAGTGAATGATAAAAATGTCCAAGAGAGATTTCTACATCCAGTCAACATCAGTGAAGATCTGTGTGAAGAAAAAGAGAAGAAATACATAATGTTGTGTAACACACAATCAACAGGCTGTACCCCTCCTGACTAAAAATGAGTCTCAGATTCAATGTCCAACAGCCGCTGAAAGGATTCATCACAATTCTGATGATAAATTAATTAAATCTATTCCTCCAAACAATAACTATTTTCATTATCGATGAACTGTTGATTATATATTGATTAGTCAATTAGTTGTGTGGTCAAACAATGAAGAAAAACGTCAACTAATGTTTCCAAAAGCCCTAAAATATCTTGGGTCTCGACCAATAGTCCATAACCACAAGATATTCAGTTCATTATCATGAAGGACTAAAGGAATTGGGAAATATTCACATTTAAGAGCCTGGAGTCTCACAATTTTAGCATTTTTTTCCCACTAAAGATGTTCTATGCTCAAATAATAAAAGTGATGCCTTCAGATTGATGATTCATGCCGAGTTTACAACAGAATTTAGAATCTTTGGCATTTTTGCCAGAAGAAAGTACCTCAACCAAAAAAAAAAAATCCATTATGGATCATTTTCTTTTCTTAATGGACTAATTGATTATTTTATCTCTAAGCCGCTGCATTTATTTTATTGCAGCTTCTGTTTTTAGACATTTAGCTGAAGATGTTAAGCGTATAGAAAATGACACATTGGTAATCATGTCCGATATTTTAGAGGTGAAACATGAAATAAAAACGAATAATATATATGACAGATTTGATCCCACTTATCATTACCTCTGATCAGGAAAACCTCCCAGACCGAAACATCTGTCTGAAAACCTCCCAGACTGAAACATCTGTCTGAAAACCTCCCAGACCGAAACATCTGTCTGAAAACCTCCCAGACTGAAACATCTGTCTGAAAACCTCCCAGACTGAAACATCTGTCTGAAAACCTCCCAGACTGAAACATCTGTCTGAGCAGTACACCTGAACTTTTTAATGTTTATCTACGGTTTTATCTAATGAGCTATACAGTAGAGATTCCAAAGCCCAAAACTTAACATTTAGTCGAATGTGAAGCAAACTGAAGTGACAAACAAATGGGACTTTTGGATTTTACAATAACAGATTTAACTTGATCAACAACTGACTGCTGTCGGTACAAACAGCTGACACGCGGCTAACAGCAGAGCTAGCTATCAATAGCAACACACTAGACCGCCACCGCTACATTTAAAACCACAGCATCAAAACGTAAATATGTGCATGAGAGTACTTATCACACTCTCGCTTGCCTGTCACGCAATAAGACTTTTAACTTTATGTTGCTGAGCACGTTATTTTGTGGGCAGAGCGGCTGCACTTACTGGTAACTCACTGTGCCCCTTCTCGGCTTCCGTCGCAGGAGTGGCTAAATGTCAGTGAGCAGGGCCGGCTCTACACAACCGGGGGGACCGACTTTCTTTGGGGGCCCTTCTTACTTTGCCAAAATCCGAGAACTATGCAATAAAACTAAACAATTATATACTGTAGAAGAAACTATATATAGAAAATACAGAAAGGAGTTTTCTAAGTTCCTAAGGGTGGAGCTGCCTGAATTACTCGTGCGATTTAAATAGGTTTAAATGAGCAGTGTGTAGGATTCCCTGGCATTTAGCTGTGAGATTGAAACCAGTTGAATACCTTTTGCCTTACCCTCCCCTTCCTAGTGTATTAGAGAATGTACTGAATGACTGCAAAACTCACAAAAACACTAAAGTCCCTCTATCTAGAGCCAGTGTTTGATATGTCTCTTCTGGGCTACTGTAGAAACATGGCGGGCTCCTTGGAAGAGGACCCCCTCCCTATGTACGTATTAAGTGCTCATTCTTAAAAAAAAAATGAAAACACAGAAGTTTTACAAATAGAACTTGAGAGGGTGAAATGCAATCAGTTGAAGCGGAAGCAGTTTACTGAAGGTTTTATGATAATTTTTCTGTCAGTGACACAAAAAGTCCTCAGCCCCACAACAGATGTCTCTTGTCATAGTCAATTCTTTCTTTAAAACCTCTATTTATATTGTGCAAATACACATGTAATAAAAACACTTGAGCATCACCTAGAGCCAATTAAACATCACATTAATCACATTACACAAGTTTTTGTCAAATTGGGTTTGGCTCAAATGTTTTTAAACATTAAGCCAACTCTATATAGCTGTTGGTATTACGTTATACAGTCTGTATGTAACGTTATAAAACAAATTCACAGATTAATGTGAACGGCAAAAGACTAGATGATTTTGATAAACTGTATTTAATCTCACAGGGCAGGTGGTCCAGCAGAAGATACCCACACTGCTTCCGGCTCTTCTCAGAAAAATTACCCGCAGTTTCACCATAAACAAATGAAATGAAAAAAACAAGAACAGAGCGGAGTGTTTGGGGATGATTGCAAAGGGTTAAAACTGCTTTCATTATGCGGGCTGGTGGGCCGAGCGGCTACCTCAGAATTGAGTCGGATAGCGACCAAGAGAGAGATTATTGTGGATTAATGCAGTAAAAGTCGATGCTGGATGTTAAAGGGATCAGGGGAGGATCAGGGCAAAGACCGGGCAGCAAGCATTACATCATCTGATTCTTCCTTTGGTCTCATCAGTCTCTCTTTGCGGTACAGCCCCCCTCAAGTTAAGTGGGGCCCCCTCTTCAAAACACCCGTATTTACATTTACAATAGTGTGCTAATAAAATAAATGAAACAGTGTACTCAATCCTTCCTAAATGACTTTTCTGTCTCCGACTCCTTATCAACAGAAATGAGCAGTTGTGGATAATACAAAAACAGAAAATCTATTACTCATACATTAAGTATATTTGGCACAGCTATCACCACTTATTGATACCCAATTTGTGGAGTGCCATTCACAGATGTGTGTTTGGTTATTAGATCTGTGTTCAGAGAGAGAACAGCTTCACTTTTGTTAATTGGTACTTAAGCTCTCGTGCCCCATCTGTCCATCCATTTCAGGTTCTGCCCAGTTTGTCATGTAATAACATCTGGCTGGTTGGCCCTGCTTGTGAGGGTGCAGTGTGTCCCCATGTGTGTCCACATCCTTAATTTCAACCCGGGTATTTCATCTCTGTTGGGCTGGCCTTCGATCAGCTGGACACGGTATTTGTAGATGAACCACAAGAAAAATTCTGTCCACAGGTCAGGGTCGGAAGAGAAATCTAATTTAGTGCAACTTTATTTTTTACTGTATTTCTACAACCTGTTCTTCCAGATGAAAATACTAACTGTATATTAGTGGAAATAAACTAGCAATTCAAACAAGAAGTTCTTCACTGCAAGTATTCTTTAATACTCTTAAACTTATCTCAGTGTTTGTCCCCATGTGTCCATGAACTTGCACTGGAAATTTCCAAATTCAAAGAACAGCTCAACCAGTTTCTCTAAAAGGCACAAATCTGAGACAAGCAAATCCTGCCCCTCTCGCTCTCTTTTTTTATTTTATTTTTTTAATACCCAAAAATCTGTTATGCAGGAGTCATGATGTCACAATTTGGATATTTCATGGGTAGCAGCCTTTTCAAATCGCTGGTTTGCCCTTTTTTGCTCACACGATCTCTTTATCCTAATGTTTTTCCAAAGCCAGGGCAGAGACATTGTTCAATCCACCACTGTTCTACCCACTGTGGCACAGCATCGCTCATGATTTTGGTCACTAAATGCCTTCATTGGTACATGAAATCCATAGACCATTGCTTTGATTTATTAAACAAGCAGCAGGTTGTATGTTATAGGAGAAGCATACATCAGTCAGAAGTCATATTCATCAAAACTAATAATAAAACCCATCAAGTGTCCTTGGATTACTTTCAGGGGCTACACTGGGACTACTTCTGAAACATTTACTTCATTTAGACATTTTATTTTGTTTTTAGCCAAACAAAGGCAGATTCCTGTTACCAGGATTTAATTTGTTGGATTCTGTCCCCCTCAAAAATATAGATCAACAACTTACATATTACAACAAGCCCAGGCTAAATACTGTACATATAAATAGTAGTAACTTAACTGTAAATGCTTGATAACTTATATCCTAATTTGCCTAATAGCATTGTTTTTATGATAAGAATAATGCAATACTGTCAGAATATTTCAGTTGGAATAAATATGTTCCATTAGCAATATATACATTTCCAAAAGATCAATCCAATTCCACACACCAATCCAAAATAACTTCCTCTATATACAACACTTATAATCAAACAAAAAGAATATACAGTTCCACTTGGTCAGCGGCCTTTTTCACTAGTCTTCAAGAAAAAAATGCCATCACAAGATTATCAGTCTTTGCATAGCTATAAAAGTCTCAGAGAACAACTTTATATTGCTTAATGTTTCTTTGCAGCATTTAATTTAAGTGGATCGTGTGTTTGTTCTGAATGTGCACAAGATGATTCGTTAAAGAGCTTTAGAGATAGACAGCATCAATATCAATGCATGTTTGCAGAGGTGCAAATACATTTTCTTGTTTGGCATCGTCCTCGACTGTCATTGATGGGACATCATTCTGACAAATTCTGCAAGAGGGGAGAATAATTGGATTAGATTACTGTTTAGTAAGAAATGTAAGTCTCATTTATCTAAATCTGATTAACATCACATCATATTTACTATAGCAATATACTGCTCAAACTTGACTGTACTACTACTGTTGATAATAACTCCTGGCTATGATTGATATATTATCATTATGTCACTGCAGGTGGAAGACAGTCCTTACCTTCAAAGTTTACTGTGCCATCCCCGTTGTCATCTGCTTCTTTTACTATGGTATCGATTTCTCTTCGGCTCATGTGGTCTCCCATCAGCTTGGTCATGGCTGACCGCAGCTCCTCTGTCGTGATCTGTCCATCACCGTCCACGTCAAACTAATCAGAGGAAAACGAGAAGATTATGACACCATGATGATGGGGATGACAAGTCAAATCTGATAATGACGAAAGCAGCTGTGTCTGTTAAGTTTCTGGAAAGTGTTTCACCCTCACCTCTTTAAAGGCATCTTTAAGCTCCTTAACACCAATCATCCCAGCTGTCTCTGCCAGAAGCTTCGGGGCCATCAGTTCTACAAAGTCCTCAAAGTCCACTTTGCCTCCGACTAGTGAGGCAAGACAAGATGCAGAAATGAAGATAGACTCGTCACACTTTATTCGTGCTGACATTGCATTATTTGTATTTATGGCAGCTATGCAGCTTAACAGTTTTGAGTTAGTCCTGAGTCACATTTACATGTCTATGTAGTTTTCTATATTTAATTAAATCTAATATCTGCAAACCAACTGCTAACTGTGGAATTCTGCAACAAATTCTACTGTTAAAAAAAAGTTTGTAATATATTTTGTTTAGTGAGGACTCACGGTTCATATTGATATTTTGGCTCAGCTCGATCAGCTCCATCTCAGTGGGCATGTAACCCATGGTCCTCATCAGGTTCCCCAGGTCCTTGCAGCTGATCAGCCCATCCTTGTCTTTATCAAACTCATTGAATGCATCACGTAGCTCTGCAGCGGTGTACAGAAATAATATTTGAAATATTTTTCAAAGTGAGTGTATTAAAATGTAGCCTATAAGTGGTAAACTAGAAAAAAAAAAAATCTGACGTAGCGATTTAAGATGCAATTTACCACAGAAACAAGAGAAAGTATGCAGAGATGGTGAGAATTGAACTTACCCTCAATCTCATCATCAGCCAGCTCTCTTTCCTGCACAAAGAAAAAGGAAAAATTGCTTAGGTCCAGTGAAATTTTGACATTTACATTAAACACTCTGCACTGTCATGCAAGGTTACTTTTAAATACAGCAGCTGTTAAAAACATGCATACAAACAACATACATACAAACATACCATGCACATACAAACAGCCATGAACTTAACAGTCCAATATAAAACATTACTACAGAATTAAATGGAATTGTAACAAAGCGATTAAACTGTGGAATTATGTTGATGGCATGGATTTAAGTGTATTATGGGCTTCATATGGGCCAGAATCCTCAGTGTTATGCACAGATTCTCTGAGGGTCTGTATATGTCTCATTTGATCCTGTTACCTTTGGGGTTATAATCCGATCAGCCTTTCAGATCAGTTTGCAAACATCAGTACAAACCCATCAAAAATAATACTAAAATTATTTTACTGCAGCTTATACTTACAATGTTCTTCCCTCCTCGCAGGAAAATGCACGCTGCTCCAAAACTCATTTCTGCAAGAGGAGACACAGAGTGTGATGTTTAATTAGGAAAAATTCATCTCTGACACATGATACAGGACTGCCTGCTACTTGACAGAACATGTATAAACTTTTTTTTTTAATTCTGTATTTGATCAATTGATTGAGCAGAAAAAAAAATGCTTCTAATAAATACAGTTAAATAACAAATTAGTCCAATTAACTTCATGCAATGTTTTAAACTGTGCAGTTATATCCTAAATGTGAGAGCATTTTATAATTTTTTTTTTAAAGATTACAAACCATTTTCGTTATCTAAACAACAAAGTTACAAAGAAATGTCATGGGCCATGTGGCTTTTTGTGCTCACCTTCTTCTGGTGATTTCTTTTTATCATCCAAGTGCTCATACACGATCCTTGGAGCCGAGAGTCAGCAGCTGAACTGTGCTGATCTGAAAGCCCCCTGTCTTCCTTCTGTTTCTTAATCTTCTTCTTTGTAGCTGTCCCGTCCCTCCTCAGCCTGTCTGTCCAGCCTGGATGCTTGGAGGTTGTATGAGGGATGGTGTGGCTGCATCCTGTGTTGTATGCTGGTGGGGAGGAGTCAGCAGGGTGACAGAAGAAGGATCATGAGCTGAAGAGATGACGCCCCGGTTTCCAGCTAAGTGACGACATCACTATTGTAAATTATACTGATTTCTGAACCCATGGCTCACAGCAGACATACATTAGGATACTATCAGTTAACAGGTGAAAGGGTACAGTTGCTTGTTTACAGGTTCTCTTGTTTGCGGTGAATTAAATACAGTTTACTTCTCCTATTCACTCAAGTTTTACACAGCAGATTCACTTAAACACTTAAAAAGTCTACCACTCTAAATAAGTATTTTAATCACAGAATAAAAGAACCAGAGCTGTGTTTTATCTTTTTATAATTATCTATTTATTTGCCAGCCATTTTTTGTCACTAATCATTTAGTCTCGTCAGAAAATTACAAAAATAAACATCACAAGTTGTCAGTGGCAAAAGTCAGATCTACAAATTGCTTGTCTATAGTTTAACTAATCATTTAAAACAGAGGTCTTCAACAGGGGGTCCGCGACCCCTCGGGGGTCTGCTAAGGTACTGCACGGGGTTGTGAAATTTTTGGTTGATTAAAAAAGAATTTTGGGGCAAAATCAAAAACTATTACTGTTTTAAAATCAGGAAAGAGCAGAAAATGTTTACATTTGAGATGCTGGAACCAGAAAATATGACATATTTGGTTGATAAATGACTTCAAGGATTTTTAAAGAGTTTGTAATTCATTTTCAGTAGAATTATCAATTGATTAAGCAAAATTCATATTTTAACATACAAATCTGTTGTGCATGTTTGTTCCAGTTTCTCCGCTGCATTTTGCCTGGTTATTTTTTGTTTGCTTGATTTTGTGGAAGTTACTTTCATGTGAATTTGTATTTAGTTTATTACCTGCCTACCATATCTGAAATTCACACAGTTTTCTCACCTGAAACTACATATATAATATGACCAACAATAATTTCAAAGTATCTTTTACTTTACTTTTCACACTTCAGGATTTTTTTTAACAATGATCGGAATTCCCAGGACAGTTAATAAGGTACTTAGTTATAACAGAAAGTTTATTTGGATTCCTCTTAATAAAGTTTTTTTCTCTAGTTTTACTGATAAGCAACAGAACTGGAAACATGTATTTGAACAAGTCAGATATTACTGGTGTGTGTGTGTAACAAAAGTTACAATCAAGCAAGCAATTTCATTTGTATAGCACATTTCATACACAAGGGCAATTCAGTGTGCTTATAAAAGCAAGAAAAAGAAACATTAGTATATTATACAATAAATATGATTAAAAAAACAGTGTGAGGTCAAATACAGATAGTACAGATAGTATTTACAACTTTTTCATAGTTTCTTTGAATCAAGAAACTCATCAACAATTCTTAGGAGGTCGACTGAATAACCCAAAATGAGGAAGGCATTGGTCATTAAAGAGTTAACTCAGACAACATAAAGTAACATTTATTATTTTATGATGGGTTTTACACTGTTGAGTAAAATAAAACTGACAAAATGAATGGAACACTCCCAATGTGCTTTATTTTTTCTGCTGAGAAACAGATGACTCTATTGGTTAATTTAGCCTCTCTTGTTTTCAAAGACATGAGTGAAAAACTGATTTTATTTTATTTTTTTTAATATTTTTTTTTATGTATTAATGAGCCACAGGCTAATTACAGCTGTTATCCTATTGTGTGACCATCTGCATATGTAGTGGTTATATTTGCGTGGAATAAAACCATGATCTCTTCCACGAAATACCCAGCTGAGACTGGGATTAATATCTCAGGGTCAATCTTCACTTCCTACAGCAAAGAGATAATGCAGAGTCTGACTTAAATGGGCTGGAAATTCTGAAGTCTTGATCTATGTGTGTGTGTGTGTGTGTGTGTGTGTGTGTGTGTGTGTGTGTGTGTGTGTGTGTGTCCTCTGCTCTGACCTTTTCCCCTTCGCGTGCTTCGCTGTTATATAAATTCATCAAAAATCTGTTTGCATAAGAAGCATAATCCGCTGGGCTATGCAATGGGAACTAATAACGATTTATTATGTTTTTTTTCTTCTCGGGTCGCAGTGGGCAAGCTGAGAGGTTACGCAAGGCCAAATCCACGGCTGTGAAAAGAAATCTGTGGAGTGGAGGCCAGGTGGTTGAGGGAGGGGAGGAGGCAGAAGGTTTCGGTGTATAGGCTTAATTTTAGGATTGAGAGAAATTACACAGGAAAAAAGTTACTTTACAGAAATGTACTGTGCAATTTACAGCTTTATTGTTTTACTCCATTAAGCATAAATGGCAAAAATATACAGTGGGCTAAATAAATGCCTTTTTTTAATTTGCTGTTGAATAACTTCCTGTAATTTGATTTTTTTTTTTACTGTTTCTTTTACATTGATTTTTTTTTTTTTAACAATGGAAAGCCTTCAGAACAAATTGTAAAAAAAGTATTTTATACTGTTTGATCAGGAAAGAAAACGTAAGATGCTCCTACACCACATGAAAGCACAGCAAAAATCTGACATTTCAGCAGTTAATTTCTGATGTGTTACAGCCTGATGAGTAACTGGTAATAATCATATAGAAAGGTATGTGGAGAAAAATACTTGTTTTATGTGTTTTGTGTATGTGTCACCATCATGGTTTTGAGTTTCTGTCTGTTCATTCATTCATTTGGTCCAGTCGTTTGTGAAAACAAGCTGTCATTTCAGACCCTGACGCTCTTACCTGCCTTCCTTCAGCGCCGGTAGAATCACCTGACCTGCTCCTCTTCCTCACTCACCTGTCTATCTATTCCTCATTCTCTCATGACTTTTTCTATACCTGTCTGTTTCCACTTCTCGTTCTGCCAGATTGTCTTTGGGGCTTAGCTTTCCACCATTCTGCTGTTTTGATCCTGAGATTGTTTTGACCCTGTCTCTGTTTTTGGATTTCGCCTCAGTCTGTTCCTTTGTACTTAGTTCGCCTTCTTGGATTTTGGCATCCTTGTTTTTTCTAAGTAAAGACTCTTTTACTTTTAGATCTGCTTCCTGAGTGGTGCATTTGGGTCCCACTTTCTGAGAACCATGACAAAACGTAGAGATTATACTGAGCAGATTATGACAGCAAATGCTGGGGCAAACAATGCATATGTGTGATTGTGCTGACAAATGTCTGTGTGCGCAGAGATAATTTGCCATCAAATCAGCTTGATGAAATAAAAACTAAATTTAAATTAAGAGGAGAGTTGCAATTAGTTGCAGAAGAACAGCTACATTTTAAATCACTTAATCCCAATTGTCCTTTAAAGCAATGATAAACGATGCAATAACCTGCTTAATCTCTAAAATATAATCTGTAAAAGGATATTTTTAATTCTCAGCAAGAGACCCGAAATACTGAGCACTGTTGCAATGGAAGGATATCTGACCCGATATCTATTTTTGTGTGTTGAGTTGAGAGTGGACAATGGCACTAATCACTACATCAAATTATATTATTGAAAATAGTTATTCTTTGGATCAAATCATTTTTCATTCAAGAAATGCTCCTCTTCCTCACCGTCACAGAAGAGCACAGAGAAGCAGCCCTGAAGCTGGAAAGGTTTTGACACCTCGATTTACACTTTAGCAGCTGCTGACGCAGAAAACACAACCCTTTGTTGACAGGGAAAAGTAGGCTTAAGTTGTAAGTTAAGTTTTCAGACAAATATAGTGGCGTAGAAAGTACAATATTACCCTTGGAAATGTAGCCTAGTGGAGTGGAAGTATAAGATAGCATCAAATACATAAAATCAAGTAATGTACAAGTAGCCTACTTTGAATATGCACGTATTACTTGAGTAAATGTACTTACGTTTCATCCTGTGTCTTTATATATATTTATTATATATATATACATTTATATATATTTTATTTATATATATATATATATATATATATATATTTATTATGTAGTTTACAGTATTTGTAAATAGGGTTTATTGCTGACTTTAATCGTATCGGTGTATTAATTTTTTGGCCACATGAGGTTCGTGTTACTGCTCACGTGCCCGCTTCTGAAGCGTCGAAGAAGAGCACTTCCGTTTTCCTTTCGGCTCCCGCCCCGCTCCGCCATCATGAAGTCCTGAACAAAAAACGGCTGAGAGTCGAGCAAAATGGGGATAACACGGACCGGAGATGAAATCCGCCGACGGCACCGACGCAACGGCAGCACGAAGCGGTGAAGGGAGCGGAGCCGCGGATTTTAACGAGTCGGTTTCCCGCTGAAAACGGTCCCGGGCGCCTCCCGACGTGATCCAGTTAGCGGCGTCGCTAGCAGCAGCCAGAGCTACTAGCACCCCCACCTCCTCCTCCTCCACCACCTCCTCCTCCACCTCCTCCTCCACCACCTCCTCCTGGGTTTCTTCAACCTGTCACTCTCAACCCGCCTGACACTTTCATGTCAAGCCCCACCGACGTGCAGGCTGTCCGTTTGACTGGGAGCGTCGGCATGGAGGGGAGTTCAAGTCAAAGCGTCGACAGACAGACTGCGGTTTGCTCGTGTTGAGGAGACACGAGAGCCGAAAAAGGGGGAGAGAGGAGGAGGAAGGAGGAGGGAGGAGGAGGGAGGAGGAGTGAGACCGATATTTTCCAGCCAGGCCAGTTAGCTAGCTCCAGAGCTAGCTACAGTGGATCCCATAAGCCACGGTAAGACGTGTTATAAATCAATCAGCGCTGTAAAGACACACACACACACACACACACACACACAACAAACAAAAAAAAAAATGCGCATCCCTGCTCCTGTTTGCAGCTGGGACACCACCCCCCCCCCCCTCCACCACCTCCCCTCTCCTCCACCTCCCACCTGCATGTTTAAAGCCACCTCATTTTCACATCCTCGAGACGTTGACATTGAAGCTTGTATGTTGGCCTGCAGCCTGAACATCCAGTCCAACCTGGACTTTGTTGTCTCGCCCGCTGTTGAATACATGTCACGCTTCTTTTTTTTTGTTTTTTTTTGTTTTGGCGAGCAGAGATAAAAAAAAAAAAGTCTTAATTTGACCAGCCAAAGCGCGAGAGACACGCAGCTTCCTCGGCTGAGATGCACACAAAGCGCACATCTTACCATCATTATTCCTCTTGTCTGTTTTTGTTTTCTTGTAAACTGCATGCAGGTGAAGGGGGGGGGGGGGGACTTTTTTTTTGTTGTTGTTGTTGAATGAAACCACATAGTTCTGGTATTTGTGGTCTCTTTCCTGGCACCGGTGTGACATGCACGGGGGCTGTTGTGTGTTTCTTAAATAGACCCAAGAAGCTCGCCTTTTGGCTCGGGCTGCAACGTTTAAAGAACTTCTCGTTTTTCAGAGGGAACAAGATGCTTCCTTTTTTGTTCAGCAGCCCGATGACCACGTAAGAAATGTTTAATCTGATGCATTTTAATGTGTCTGGAAATGCTGGAGGCTCTGTTGCATACTTAGTGACCATTAAAAAAAAAAAAGATAAAAGTAGTGATAAAATCCCAAGGACCCGTGATTTATCCAATTTCAGGCTGTTAACTTGACAGACAGTGCGTCACACAAATGAGCTGCTCCTGTTGGCACCGCAGATCCACAGAAGCATTCACTACACGATACTTTTCCAAAAATATAGTTTGTGTCTCTGTGTCTTTTCTGCTTGTAAAGTGGGAGACTGAACTGATAGCCACTGTTACACGAGCATCGCAAACTAACTGACTCGGTGGCAAAATACCGAACGGTATACCAAGTGTATTTACTTTTTGCCAAATGATCTTTTCTGCACCCGTGCTTCCCAAAGTATCACGACGTTCGGTCTAAATGACTGACGTGTGGTTGTATGTAGGCCCTCTGTAGTGCCACACATCTAATATGGTAATGACAGTGCAGCTAATTACTAATAACTAATTATGAAAACTACCAACCACATTGTAATACTGCAAAGAAGCAAATTTTGAATCAATACATATTAAAAAAAAATATATTCTGATGTTCGTTGCTAGGCATCTGCATGATAAGTCTGTTGCCTCAGAGTATGTCGTCTCATATCAGCTGACTCTACTGGACAGAGCAGGAAATACTATTACATTAATTATCAGTATGATGGCCTAATCTGCCACATATTTAAATGTGGTCCTGAGTGCTCCTGTTAATGACCAACGCTCCTCTGCCTGTATTACCATAATTGCTCAGGAAGCCTTTGAATAGACTTTTAGAGAGGCTGCGCTCTAAAAACACGGGTAAATCAGGTGGTCACGCTGTTCCTACACAGTAGGCAAGTCATGGACCTGTTAAGCTGGTTGGCAGTTTAATTTCATCGTGTGATGTTTGGCCTGCTGTGGTCTGCTGCTGTTCAGAGACATGTCTTTCTGGACCAGAGCTAGGCTGAAAATTGGCAAGACTCAGGCTGTAAACTGTACTCTATGCTGGTCACAGTTCATTCAGATCTACGGTATCACTGTTATGATCGTTGTTTGTGTTTTAAATAAATTACTATCAGATTATATATTGTTATTGGATTTTTGAAATTCCCAAATATGAGTATCGGCCTCACGAATCCGGCGTCAGTCAGGCTGTAATTTTGACTACAGAAGTCCCTCTCTCACCTCGTGTTTATTACTTCGGCTTTTATTTATGTATTTGTTTTGGGCCAAACAACGTATCGTATCAGCATCAACATTGCAAATCAGACCAACCATGATTCACTCTCCTAAGATTTTACTGCTTGAAAGAAAGCTGATCTCAAAGACAAACCGTTGCGTGGACCTGGTTATTTACCCGGACTTTACTGCGCTTTCTTCGCTGTTTTCTTACATATGCCTCCACACATGCCGTCTAGTGGCAACGGCCATGCCGTCGAGCTTGCGGCCTGGTGAAGGACAAGTCAAAATCACTGTAGGAGTGTTTCGTTTCGAAAACACTGAAAATACAAAAGCATTTCTGTGTGGGTTTTTTCTTTTTCCTTTTTTTTTTTTGTAAATCACACTTTCCATGAGTCATGAAAATGAAGGAAACCATTACAAAAAGAATTGCTCGGGGAAACTGATGCTGCATCTGCCGTTTTAAGATATTTGGATCTCTAAAACAAACAAAAAAAGATAATCTGGTCCAAAAAAAACAAAAAACCAGCAATTAATTCCTTCGGTTGGATCTACAGAAGCTAAATCTGTAGAAACTGTGTCTGGTGAAATTCTGGTAATTAACCAGTCTTGAATATCACAGGGTTGGATGTAAAAATGAAAAATACGGCGTCTGTAAATTCTGCCAGTATTGTTCAGCCCTAGATTTGTGGTAGAGAGACAGATGGATGATGATGATGATGATGATGATGATGATGATGATGATGATGATGATGGATGAACGAATAGGTGGTGGACTGATGGTCATTTGAAGCCAACGGGCACTTTGATGTTTTCCGTCCAAATGAGCCAACACAAATTAGCATTTTTGTATCATTAGATACTTTAACCGCAGTTGTAGTGCAGGATACACTTTTTATTCATGAACCGAAGTGACACAATTCTGTGAAGTGGAACGGCAAACAATGTCTGGAGCTGCCGACTAATGTGTTGGTAATTGGTGAGATTCGCAGAGCCAGGAATAATTCAGTGTCAGTGTAAAATGATAACTAACATTGTGTAAGTGAAGGTAGAAAGGTGCTCTCGCTAATTGCTGGGCAGGCACCAAGATCTATTACAAAAAAAAAGTTTTTTTTTTAACTTTCAATGGACGTTCAAAAAAAAAAAAAAATGCAGCAGCTACATCCTTGTATACGACTTCTCCAACAGATCCAAGTGTGTCGCTCGTACCTGACAGACGAGAGCATATTTCCCAAGTGTTTCCAAGCCGAATGTTTCCTTCCCGATAACAAGACGCTCACCCCGTGTGTCTCTCGTCCCGCTCACCAGGCGCTGGTCATGCCGTCGAGTGTGCGGGCCGGGAGCCTGAAGGACCCGGAGGTGGCCGAGCTGTTCTGCCGGGAGGATCCCGAGAAGCTCTTCACGGACCTGAGGGAGATCGGCCATGGGAGCTTCGGAGCAGTCTACTTCGTAAGTTACTTTCATTGCTGTCTGAGTTTGTCAAAGTACAGCAGGGGCCACAGTTTGCATGCGCACACGTTAGAGCTTGTATATGCGATACTGGTAATCTGTTGTTGGGTAGAATTGTCTGTCTTTTTTTAAAATTTTGTTTTATGTCAACTGGCCTCAAGATGCGGGTGAACGAAGCATTTAAAACTTAAAATTTGTGCTTTATGATTTTGTGCATTATCATATTTGAAATGATAAAGTTTAGTTTGTAGCGTTACCACTCTGTTGATACAACTACATCTGTAAAAAATGAATACGATGTCTGATGATTTAAGAAATAATGATAAGTAACTGAGCTGAAAATCTGTTATTGAAATCTGGACTTCTCTTGTTTGTTTTTTTTGTCACATAGTTTGCGTTGAATTTTCTCTAGCTGTTTTTCTACTTGTTAAAAATGTGCTGATTGATTTCTGTTTGTATTATGCACTTGTCTGAGGTATGGAGCCAGCAAGGCATTTGTATTATGAATCTTGTTGAGCTGTTCTTCAGATCAAGACATAAAAGAAAATGAACTTGTTTTTTTTTTTTAATTTATTTTTTTTATACTTTAACAACACATAAAGTCACCACTGTACAATACAAATGAACCATTATCTTCCATAATGTATTGACTGGTCTACTTGTCTCCGGTAAGACAAAATCTCCCCGGTCTTTGCTACCTTAAGATGGAAGTTAGTCATAATTTTGGCTTCATATAGACAAAATAAAAAAAAAAACAATCTATAGAATGAAGTTAATATTGAAGACTGAAAATAATTCCTAGTTATAGTTTTAATAGTAATTGATTTAGCAAATCAAACTCCATGAGATAGTTGCCACAAATAACATTGTCATGGTATAATCCAAAAACTTTTCAAATGAGTGTGAAAAAACATACATTTAAAAGGCTGTTTTTTCACATTATTTAATTTGCGGTCTCATCATTCAAATGTAGTTACTGTGGTGAATCGAGCTTATGTCAGAGCAGGAGACAGTAAGCATAAGAGAATAGCTGACAGTCGACAGTGAGAGTGATGTTGTAAGTAATACGGTGGATAAACCTGTCAGCTGAAGTTGAAAGGTGGCAGGAGAGAGAGAGAGGGGGGAAAAAAATCAAAACATGGTGTGAGTCGGGCTCAAAGAACAACTTTCCAGTGGTGGATGAAGAGCCCTGTTTAATGAAGGGTGATGAAGAGCTAGTCATGGATGACGGGACGGACAGGGGAGGGCAGAAGAGAAGCTCAGCAGAAATCTCTGGTTTATGTGATAGTGATTTCTTTGTTGTGTTGAATGAAAAAAAAGAAAAAAGGTGACTGATGAATCACATTGTTCTCAAGTCTTTTGTGGAAAAAAAATTGTTGCTTTGGTGCCGTCAGACAGCTGACGCTGAACCTTAATTCTAATTAACTGGTTGGGAAAAAAACAAGGCAATGCCATCTTTACTATTTAAAGAAAGCTGAAAAACATGGTTTGAAAATCATCCATTGCTTCAAGGAATTCATCTTTTTGCCTCTAACATTTCTACATCAGGCCCATGACATCCGCACAAATGAGGTGGTGGCCATCAAGAAGATGTCCTACAGTGGCAAACAGTCCAATGAGGTAGGACCCGACAACTGTCCCGTCCTCAATCTGCTGTAGATGAAAGATCAGTTCATCTGTGGGAGCAGATTTGCTCTGTGGTGATCGGATGTCTTGTGCTTGTTCCAGAAATGGCAGGATATCATCAAGGAAGTGAAGTTCCTCCAGAAACTGCGCCACCCCAACACTGTTGAGTACCGTGGCTGCTACCTGAGAGAGCACACCGCCTGGGTGAGTGTGTGTGTGTGTGTGTGTGTCTGTGTGTGTGTGTGTGTGTGTGTGTGTGTGTGTGTGTGTGTGTGTGTGTGTGTGTGAGAGAGAGAGAGAGTATGAGTGTGTGTGTGTGTGTGTGTGTGTGTGTGTGTGAGAGAGAGTGTGTGTGTGTGTGTGTGTGTGTGTGTGTGTGTGTGTGTGTGTGTGTGTGTGTGTGTGTGTGTGTGTGTGTGTGTGAGTGTGTGTGTGAGTGTGTGTGTAAATTGATTGTGCAGGGCAGACATTCCACACCACTCAACGTTACGTTCATGAAATTCATTATTTTATATGTGCAAAATGTGCTTTTCAGTGGGTAAGTGTTGGTACTTTAGGCACACCGAATCAGACTTTTAGTAGCAGCCCCTTCAAACTAACAGGTTCTTTACAGGCTTTCAACCCCTCCTGCGATTTCAGTGCATGTTTTTGCACCACCAATGGCCTTCTTTGACAAAAGGACAAAAACAGAACTAAACTTAAGAAATAAACTAGAAACTAAAAGTCCCTCCTGCATATTCCTCTGTTTCCTCTGTGTTTGAAGTACCATTAAGGTCGGTTAAAACCGTCCAATGATGGATTAGAAAAAATTGGCAGCATTTTAACAACAACAACAAAGTGTCGTCATGTTGTTCTTTTTTTGCACTTGCAAGACTGCTTCAGACCCTAAGAGCCATGAAAACATGACATCAAATCTGTTTCTCTCTCGTTCCTTTTTTCTTTACCTCCTCACCCTCATCCTATTGATGGCAGCAGTTTCTAGTACTTCCTTATTTTGTCCAGGAAGCAGTACGCAAGTTATAGTTGCCACAGACTCTGTTTTTGACTAATGACTGGTTGTCAGCTCTTCCCCAAAACTTCTGAACCAACAGAATTTGGACCGAGATCGATTTATTCTCTGTTCCTCAAAAGGTTCTTGGTCCGTCTGTAAAAGTTGATGCGGTGGCAAAAGCCCTAAAAAGTTAAATTATTTCAGTTATCTGCTGTATCGTGTAAGTGTATTTTTTACAGTAAAGCATATAGCACTGTATTCTTAACGTTCATACTCTCTCGTAATGCTGGTCTGACACATTGTGTAATGAGTTTGCATCTGATGCAGACGCTGTGGGATTGATCCGGATCTCCAGAGGCAAAAGTCAGACTTCTGTTTTAGCATGAGAATACTTTCCTGGGCATCACCTTAGATTAAGAACAACTTTCCCACTTTAAAGGTCCCATACTGTACACATTTACATATCTATTTATTTATTTTTTAATTATAAATCAGGTCTAGATGCTATATAAGTAGGGTAATAGTGTCAAAAGACTCAGTCCATGGAAAATACACAATCAGCAACTGTGCACTTTGGACTCCTGTAAATTTGAGATGTCACAAACTCATGCTTATGTCATATGTTTACCCTCAACATGTCCCACTGTCCAACCTTTTAGAAGAAGATAATGCCAAGCAGTTGTTCGGTTGCAGCGCTAGCAAGCGGCAACACCAAAGAAAACTTGTGATTGGCGTAAGCGTGCGTCACTCAGAAAAGAGTCAGCCAATCAGAAGAGAGGATTCAGACACAAAAGCTGTTCTTGGTACAGCTCTAGAGAAAAACTTACGAGAGGAGGTGTAAAGCTATTTTGTGATATTTATCAAAAAAAAATATATATATATTTTTGAACTTAAAACCACAAAAATGTCTTCTCACAGATTTGTCAAGTTTGCAAATAAAACACCAGAAATGTGTAAAATAGGTGACATTTAAGTCTGAGGGAAAACTGCCCTAAGCGCAAAAACCTCGTGGTACACTCGTGGGCTGCAGTTTAACTCTCCTTGTCTCTCTCATAGCTGGTGATGGAGTATTGTTTGGGTTCAGCTTCTGACCTCCTAGAAGGTAAGCAGGAAAGAACAGAGACAAATGAGTCATTACAAAACACTAACAATGAGTTAATTACATTTTGCAGTTATTCACATCATTCACAAAACACTTGACGTCTCCTAACACCTCTCTTCACCCAGTCCACAAGAAACCCCTCCAGGAAGTGGAAATAGCTGCCATAACCCATGGTGCATTGCAGGGACTGGTGTATCTTCACTCTCACAACATGATTCACAGGTAACACCCCCCCTCCCCCCTTCCTGTTCTCACTATCTACATCTATTCTGCTCTCCTGCTGCTCTCCGCTCACACACTGAGCGGCAACACATTTCAGTGCATCTTGCTTGTCCCCGACCTCCAACAATGCAATTTGTCTCACGTGTCTCTCTGTTTGTTTTGCCTTCCTCACATTTTTCCTGTCCTGTCATTTTCCTCTATCTGATCATTTCTCCCTCACAGGGATGTGAAAGCAGGAAACATCTTGTTAACGGAGCCCGGCCAGGTCAAACTGGGAGACTTTGGCTCTGCCTCCATAGTCGCTCCAGCCAACTCCTTTGTGGGAACACCTTACTGGTAAAACATCCAACTTTCTACTCATAAGTGTTGACATATAATTATGCAGTCCTTTAAAAAAAAACAAAAAAAAACCAATCAAAACGATTGCTTCTGCAGAGCTGGAAGTGATTATTTTTTTTATTTTTTTTTTCTTTTTCTGTAAAAGCAAATCAAGAAAACAAATTCTGACTAATGACTGGCGCTGAACTGCTGGTGCTCTGGGTTGGACGACGAGCTTTGTGCTAACATTAGCATCCTTGCTACTTTCAATACATACAGTAGTATTTAAAAAATGCTCAAATTTCGCTGTGATTTTCAGCAGATTGAGAGCGAGCTATGTCTTTAATTATGCTTTTTTTTTTTTTTTTTTTTTTTTTTTTACAGTCACGTACCAAGTGCCATCAACTGTAGTACAAGAAAAGTGTAACACAATCCCATAAATCTTTGCGTATCGCATCTCCATTATTTTGACCTGTATACCTGACTGGCGGGAAGCACTACTGTCAGCGCTACATGTATATTTCTCACAAGTGCATCAGAGCGAGCAGCGTTCAGCCGCTGCATGTTGCTGTTACTGTACGAGAGGCAGCCAACCCCTCATCATGTCTGTTCACGTGCTGTGGACATTGGAAATGACTGTGAGCCCTGAGGTGCTCTTCTTTGTTGGTCCAGGATCAAAGGAAAAGAGCTGGAAACGGCTGAACTGCTGTTGCTGTGTTGTTGTCGTTTCCTCCATGCAGGATGGCCCCTGAGGTGATTCTTGCCATGGACGAGGGTCAGTACGACGGGAAGGTGGATGTGTGGTCACTTGGCATTACCTGCATAGAGCTGGGTAAGACGTGGCCATGAAATGGTTTTTCTTTTTTTTTTGTGTCTGTTTGTGTGTTCACAAAATTGAAAGCATCCAACCATTTCCTTTGCTTTCTCCTTTGTCTCCAGCGGAAAGGAAGCCTCCTCTGTTCAACATGAATGCTATGAGTGCCTTATACCACATCGCCCAGAATGAGAGCCCCGTATTGCAGTCGAATCACTGGTGAGACATGATTAAACCTCTCAACTGGTCTGAGTCCTTGTAAGCAAAGATGATCATTTTCTTTGGTCGTTATTGATTATGTCAAATGTTAATGGTTTCAAAGAGTAGCTGCTTTTATTAGAGGCCTTCTCGGGTTTCAAAGCATCGAGGATTGATTGAATTGATAATTTCGCATACCGTTACTGTTTCGCACCAGTGTGCTGTCTGTCAGGGTCGAGACATTTGAAAAGGCTTTTAAAGTCGGTGCTTTGTTCTTTTGATGTTGCAGCTGAACAAACTGCACAAGCTGCTTTCATTTATCAGAACATAATAATGAAAATGTGATGGATGCCCTTTATAAAGACATTTTTATGTTTTACAGGTCGGATTATTTCCGCAATTTTGTGGACTCCTGTTTGCAGAAGATCGCCCAGGACAGACCTACCTCTGATGTGCTGCTCAAGGTAAAAGGAGGCTTCTGAATATCAGATTGTTGAAGATTATCCTTGTAAAAAAAAAAAGGAAAGAAGAGCTTTTAGCCAAAGGCCTGATATCCTCAAATAATTTCGGATATAATATGTATATGTTCTAATAAAACAATTCCCTCAATTGATGGTTACATGCAGTCAAGGGATTAAAATGCAGTTTTCTGTTTTGTTCATCAGGTGTTCTAAATTACATTAGAATGAATTTGTTCCACTTTCCCTTCAGTTTTCGAGTCTCTGTCTATATTTGCTTTCGCTGTTTGCTCCAGCATGCACCGGCATAACCAGCAGGTCAGCTGGCTGCTGTAGGGGGAAACAAATAATTTGCTTTGCGCTTTTAATTTCAAAGCATATTTTCCTGCTTTGATGACGGAAAATATTGAGTGGAGGGGCAACGTGCCAGCAAAGAAGGTATTATCATTGAAGAGCTTTTGTGTCAAGCAAGGCAGGGTAATTTAGTTGATGGGTAATTTTGCGCCAACAATCACGGACATTTGTATGTATTTTTTAAATGACCAATCTTTTGTGTTGTATAGCCAGCAGCTAGGACTAGTGGCACTGTGCCGACGTGCAGCCCATCATCTCTTTGATGGAAATCATCAGAAACATGTTTCTTTCTTTAAGCCGTCACAAATGCTGAGACGAGACCATACTCACCACACAGATGAATGAAATAGGCCCAAAGTTATGCAACATATAAACGGTTACATATTTGGGTTTGATTGATTGCATCATGAATCCCGATGTGTCCAGAAGTGTCATGTCTTCTGTGTTAAAGATACAGATGTACAGAAAAAGTCCCCCAATGTGAATTTAAGGTCTGTTAAACTACTTATTGTGGCTGATAAGCAGAACCCCTTCATAAAGACGAATAATGAACATCAACATATGAGCTTTAATCACCTAGCCCCGAAACCAGCACCCCAACTCGCATGTAGGCTTCGCATTGGTTGCTCCTGATATACAGAAACTTTGACCTCTGACCTTCAGCAACCTGTGACCATTAAATTGTTCCTCCTGTCTCGGTCCATTTCACTCACTCTCTTCACCCGTCCATCCACCCAGCACCACTTCCTATGCAGAGAGCGGCCCATGACAGTTGTGATGGACCTGATCGCGCGCACCAAGGACGCCGTCCGTGAGCTGGACAACCTTCAGTACCGGAAGATGAAGAAAATCCTCTTTCACGAGGCACACAACGGTCCTGCACCAGAAGGAGGCGATGAGGAGGAGGTGAGAATGGGACGGATGAGGAGGAAGGGTTTCAGCGCAGAATTTGTGTTTCCTTTGAACATTACAGTGGATTACATGGATTATCCTGGTTTTGTTGAGTGAGGACAGTTAGCATTGCTTTAAATTTATTAAGTCAATCTGACTGGTGTTAGACTGTAGGCATACAAGCTGCCGTAAAGAAAGACATGGATATACCGAAACTAACAATGTATCAGGATCTCCTAAAAGATCCTGCCTTTGTATTGTTCAGTCACATAGAACCTCTTCATCTCCATACAAAGGCCTTTGTTTCGATTCAGTTCTAACTGGATGTTCAACCAAAAGGAAATGAAGGAATTCAGAGAATTTGTATCTGCGTTTTTCTCTCCGAGGCCTGTCTTTTTAAAGTGTGCCTGCTCAGAGAGATATTCTGCACAGCATAAGCATGTTTATGAATGTTAGAAACTGTCTGTCAGTCTGTGAAGCAGAGGAAAAACCCAGTCCCCATCTTGAAAGTGTTTTCTTTGCCCCAGAATCTTCTAACCATTTTGACAAACTTCCTCTTGTTCCTCTCTGTCAGGATGTGGAGCAGTATATGCTGCGCACCGGCACAGTCAACAGCATGGAGAGCTCCCACTCTCTGCCGTCCATGTCCATCAGCGCCAGCTCCCAGAGCAGCTCGGTCAACAGTCTGGCGGACGGCTCCGACGACAGCGGGGAGATGGCCATGATGCAGGAGGGAGAGCACACCGTCACCTCCAACAGCTCCGTCCTACACAAACCCCTGGTCTGTCCAATAATCAAACTGTCTGTGGGTGGATACGTTCTCTGAGTGTCCATTCCCTCCCAAACTCCTCCCTGATGCCATGTCCATCAGTCTTGTAAAGCGCTATTGCTTTGTGACACAAAAATATCTATTTTTTTTTTTTTTTTTTTTTTTTTTTTTTTTTTTTTTTTTGTACATTTAGTACTGGAGTTAAACTATTTTACTTTATATTGAAGTATTTCTGTTGTTGTCAGGCCAGTTTGACATGAATACTTTCACCATCTATAGGGAAAGGACAATAAAAGAGCAGACATGTCAGTCTTGCCACTGAAAGAGTAAAGCAGAAAATCACAACACTGCACTGTAGCAGGCTCACGTACACAACGCCAAACCAGCTGCCCGACCGTCAGTGGTTGTGACTCTTGACAGTGACTGTTTACCTCGACGCACAAGCCAGTTAAAGTCAGGTTAAATGTTCCTATTGGTAAATCATACCCTTCGTGTTAAATTTTCTTTCCTGCTTTGTTTTTTTTCTCCACCCTGTAGAGCCATGACAACATCTACGATGATCCCTATCAGCCAGAGATCGACCCACAACGAGAAGCTTCATCTGCTGGAGGTGTAGGTGGAGGAGGTGTAGTTATAGGTGGAGGAGGAGGTGTAGGTGTAGGTGTAGGTGGTGGAGGAGGAGGAGGCGGAGGAGGAGGCGGAGGAGGAGGAGGGGGCCGACGCAGACGTGGCCGAGACCATTTTGCCACCATCAGGACGGCCTCGCTGGTCACCCGTCAGATCCAGGAACATGAGCAGGGCTCAGCCCTCCGAGAGCAGATGTCTGGGTGAGGTCATGATTCTTATTAGGTGTACATTGCTTTAAGGAACAAGAAAACTTGTTGAGTTTATATATGTAATTATTGATACTAATTACACTTGGAAAGGGATGAGCAGAGCTCACCTCATAAAACTTTAAATTAAAAGGACAGCCTTAATGTTTTTGACTTCAAAAAGGACGAAGGCTTCAGTGAAAACCTTGTTCGAAATAGCCTTCAAAATGATCTTCTTCCATCTCATAACTTCTGGCCTTGTGTCTGCTCACAGGTACAAGCGGATGCGACGCCAGCACCAGAAACAGCTGATGGGCCTGGAGAACAAGCTGAAGGCAGAGATGGATGAGCATCAGCTGAGGCTGGACAAAGAGCTGGAGAATCAGAGGAACAGCTTCTCAATGGAGGGAGAAAAACTCTCCAAGAAGCATGTGGCCATCCTGGACAAAGAGGTGAGCTTGTGGTGGAACGAGTGACGGTGAGAGGAGAACGAAGAGATGGAATCGTACAAGATGGGAACGCTAAACAAGTCGTGAAGCAGATGTGTTGAGCGCACGTGCGGGATAAAACGATGTTCAAGAATCAACTGCAGTTTAGGACACCATGTGCATTTTCTTTTTCAGTCTCCATGTTCTGGAATTTCCTTCCTCTTTTTCTCCTGCTTACTGAGATAGAATTTTTGTTTTGTTTGTTTGTTTGTTTTTTACAGACAAAGGCGGTCCTGACTGAAGAGAAGAAGTTCCAGCAGCACATACTGGCCCAGCAGAAGAAGGAGCTGACCGGTCTGCTGGAGTCCCAGAAACGACAGTATCGACAGCGCAAAGAGCAGCTCAAAGAGGTGCTTCTAGGTTTAGTGACATTATGTCACCAGTCAGCTGCCGAGCAGTGATTTAGACAAACATCCACAGTGAGAGAAGTATGGATTATAACACGGTTCCTCTTTTGCATGAAGTGGGTGTGGGTGAACAGTTTTTCATGTTTGTGACGCCTCTCTCCCGATTCAGCTTTTGTTTTCTTACACTGCAACTTAAAACGAACTTTGCAGCACAATAATAACACTCCAGAAGCTGCGTTGGTTTGGCTAAATACCGTTCTTTCCATTCTAGGAGCTGAATGAGAACCAGTCGACACCAAAGCGGGAGAAACAGGAGTGGTTGGTGCACCAGAAGGAGTGTCTGCAGCAGCTGCAGGCCGAGGAGGAGGCCGGCCTGCTGCGGAGGCAGAGGCAGTATTATGAGCTTCAGTGTCGCCAGTACAAGAGGAAGATGGTGCTGGCGCGCCACAACCTGGAGCAGGATCTGCTCAGAGAGGTAGCTTCTTTTTTTTTTTCCAATTTGATTGACGTATCAAAATTAGATTAAAACATCATGAATAAAAACATTTTGGACAGAAAAAAATATTTTTGGGGATTCAAACACCTCATTGTCTGAGTAGTTCAAATTATTGGCATGTGGATTAAAACTTTAAAAAGACAGTTGAAACTGGATTTCAGAGTTTCCCACATGAAAACTATACGCTGCATACTTTGCATATGTAATTTAGGTTTTGACAAAACATCTGGAAGATCTTTGAATATAATGGCACCCAACTTAGTTCAACAGTTTGGAACAATCTCAGTTTATTACTTACATTGCATTGAGCTGCGGTGTCCTACTGGCCTCCATGACATCGAATTGTTTCTAATATTTGATCTCCCTCAATATAAAAGTCAATTGCAACACCACTGCGAACTGCAAGCTTAATAATAGACATCCTATAAAATACATTTTGCAGGTTTACCTACTAAAGTGACCACTGGGTGTTATTTACCTGCCTTTACATACGTATACTTTGGAAAGTTGAAAGCATGTGCTCTGTGTGGGGAAACCTAACGTCTGTAGAGAACTGTTTTCCGTGAATACGTCTCCCATGTCCACCTCTTCATTATGGTTTCTTCTCCAGGAGCTGAATAAAAAGCAGACTCTGAAGGACTTGGAGTGCGCCATGCTGCTGCGTCACCACGAGTCCACCCAGGAGCTGGAGTTCCGCCAGCTGGGTTTGGTGCAGCGAACGCGGGCCGATCTGATCCGCACGCAGCACCAGACGGAGCTCACCAACCAGATGGAGTACAACAAGAGGCGCGAGCAGGAGCTGCGTCAGAAACACGCCGTGGAGGTCCGCCAGCAGCCCAAGAGCCTCAAAGTGAGTGAGAGCACCCAGAGCCAGGGGTCTCCCGAGGAGAGAGACAGCCAGTCGACAGAGGGGCCGAGCGACAGCTGGGACAGTGAGGCAGGGCCGGTGGAGGTGGAGGTGGAGGTGGAGGGAGGTGGTGGTGGCGGCGGCGGCGGTGAGTTAGAGAAGGAGAACGAGGCGGTAGCGAAGGAGGCTGATGAGCTTGACGGAGCAGTGGCGGAGTACAGAGAGGATGGAGCTTTCAGTGGAGGCACAGACGGGGTGGAGGGAGGGAGTGGCGCTGCGGCCGGAGGGAAGGATGAGGTAGACGAGGAGGACGGGAAACCAAACGGAAATGAAGGCAGAGAAGATGAGGATGAGTGGAAAATTGGGGAGGAGGGGACCGAGGGGAGGGAAATCGAAGGAGTTCAGTGGGAGTACGAGGAGGATCCCAGTAACACTGCACATGTAGACACCGATGATGATGTTGATGATGATGATGATGTTGATGATGATGATGAGGAGGAGGAAGAGGGCCGGGGTGTGGCTGACGGTTGTCCATCGGAGCACATATCGTCGTCGTCCCCAGAAAAGAGACGACGCAGAGAGCGAGACATCGATGAGCTGTCAGAGTTTGACTTCCCTGACGCCCAAGAGGAGCTGGAGCCTGTAGCCGCCGCCCCTCCCCCCCCTCCTCCCCCCCGCCCAGACTTCTCTCCCCTCACTCTTCTCTCACGCCATCTGCCTCCTCCTCTCGCTCTCCGCTGCCCGCCCAGCCCTCCAACCTCACTTTGCTGCTCCTCTGCATCTTCCTCCTCTCCCTCCGTCGCTCACCGCCGCTGCCCTCGGTGGCCTCGCTGCTCCTCTCGGCCGAGCTCGCCCTGCTGGCGCTCTTCTTCTCGTACCTCTTCCTCCGGTCCTGCTGCTCTCTGTCCCTCTCCACCTACCTGTCACTCAGCCTCTGGGCCAGCAGCCTCTTCAGTTTAGGGCTCTCCCTCAGCTTAGGGATTTATTACATCCCCGTGATTTTGATCTCGGCCTCCTTCCTCAGCTCTCCCTCCCTCTTCCTTTCCCTCTACTTGGTCGTGGTGCTGATTGTCAGGCCGGCCCGTGACTTCCTTCAGTACGCACCCCGCAAAGTCAACCGCCTCTGCATGCGCGTCCTCTTCCGCCTGCCTCGACCCCTGTTCGCCATGTGCCAGTCGGTCCTGGGCGGTATGGCCGAGCGTAACCTTTACGAGATGTTCCCCAAAGCAGGGCGCAACTGGGGCGTGCGGCAGTCCAAAATCCCCGTCCCCCTGAAGAGCTTGCCGTTAGAGCATCAGGCTCGCTGCAGTAACACCTCTCCCGTGGCCAAAGGCATGCTCTGGGTCAGGCGGTTCAGCAGACGCCCCCTCGGGGTCCTGGCCGATCTGGCTAACTCGGTAGTGCTAAAACTAGCCGGGCAGATTCTTAAGAAGCTGCCGCTCAGTGTCCGGACCAAACTCCAAACTCTGGGCCTCTTGAAGACGGAGATCCCGAGCAGGTTGCCCCAACTGCTGCCCTGGGAGGTCAGAGACAGGAGACAGAGGGAGAGCAGGAGGCGAGAGAGGGAGAGGCAGAGGAGGGAAGAAAGGGAGAGGATGTTTCGCGACGAGTCGAGGTGGGAGTGCGCGTTGAGGCGAACTTCATCTGGAAGGTTTGTCAGGAGGAAAATTCGGCCGTGGAGATAGCGAGACAAAAGTTGAAGAGTAAATGGGGGCGGAAACGTGTGCTGGTGGTGGCGTGTGTGAGCGTGATCATACTCCACCCTTCCATCCATCCGCCATTGTTTGTTTGTGTGTCTTGTTGGTTCGGGCCCATGTGTCTCTCATAATTTCCAAACTGGTTTCTGGTCACATTTCACAAAGATGAGCCATATTTACCTGCAACACACACACACACACACGCACACGCACACACAAGCACACGCATGTGCATCTGTGTGCGCTGGCTGAAAGGGATTTTGGCTTTAGAAGCATAATCAAACACGCGTGCGTGTGTGTGCACTCAAGCCATACTGTTGAATCAGTGGGGTCTGCAAGCTTGAACCAGCTGTTGAACCCACAGTTGTTGCACCAAACCCAGTGAAGTTATAACATTTAATTATTGTGCTTTTTGTAAAAGTTCCTTAAAGTTTCTTTCATTTTATGATTTTGCTCTTAATTTGTAAGACAAATATTTTTTTTTTAATGGTTATTTTAAAGACCGTTTTTTTGTGCAATCTTTTTCTCTCTCTTTTTTTTTTTTTTTTTTTTTTGGGATCGTGGTCTTATTTCACAGGGTGCACTGTTTTCTCAGCGCAGAACAAATATCACAGTGTTACATAGCTCTGTGGCTACAATTTTTACTTCCCCAAGCTGAATACTGTGAAAATGCAGAAGATAGCTCCATATTTTCACTAACGTCACCCCCGAACACTAGCGCTCAGTCAAAAGAAAAGTGCAATAAACGGCTGAGTGCAAATACCTTGGACCATTGTGAGACATTGTTTGAAGCAAAGCGGATGAAGCTCAGTTGAAGGTCTTTTTCGTTCTTCAAATTATAAAGCACGGGGGATCATTTAGCTGGGTTCAGTGTTTCGTGTTAAGGCATGATTATTGTTTTTATTATTATTACACACACAGCTGGTGGAACCATCATCTTTAAGATTGTAGTTAGGTATGCTCTTTTGTTGCGCTCTTATGCAATACTCTTGTTATGATTTACCATGTAAACATTTCCCCCTAATAGTCATATAAGAATAGTGCCTATACTTTCAACTGTTTGCACAAATGTTAGGAGTCTGTTGTGAAGTGCCGTGTCCTACATTTATTATGGAAACATTAGGTAACAGGATGAGCTTTGGAGTAGTAAAAGTAGAATAGAATAAAAGTCTTATTTAATATTGCAATGTAATGTAATTTATACGAAGCCATATAGGCAATCTTTTGAGACATACAATCTAGAGCGTGATTGTTACTGGATTTTTGAGGCTAATACCAATATTAGAAAGTCAAACATTTCCAATATCTATTATGTCTGCCAATATTATTTACATACATGTTTACTGTATATGCAGTTAATTTGAACACGTATGTGATAAGCTCTACAATCATGAAAATTATAAACAGGATGATGAAACTACTGAAATGGAAATTTTAAAACTTAGCAGCTCAATATCAAATGAAGAAAAGACTGATGTCAAATAATATCAAATGCTGATTTCATTTTTGCACTGTCCCAAAGGCCTTTTTTTAAAAAAAAAAAAAAAGAAATACCAAATGCTGGAGAACATGTCATTTCAGTTTAGGTTTGGTCATTTGCAATCATAATTTTTTTTATGCTGATTTTTTTTTTTTTTTTGTCAATTAAACACTCAGCCTGTGAAAAATCAGAAAATAGTGAAAAAAAAATGTTTATCGCAAATTCCCTTCACCTTTAAGCTTGATGTCTTCAAACATCTCTTTGCCTCCTGAAACCAAAGATTTCTAGTCACCATTATTAAATGAAAGAGAAACGCAGGCAATCCTCTGCTGCGAGCAGCTTAAACCAGACAATGTTTGCCTTTTTATTTTATTTTATTTTTTACTGTTTTTGCTTGAAAAATGGACTGAAACGATGAGTTGATCATCAAAATGATCTTCTTCTTTTTTTTTTTTTCTTTTTTTTTGCCAGTCAATGAATCGTTTCAGCTCGACTTTAGCCAGACCAAAAAAAGAAACTCGACACTTAATAGTGCTGTTTCTGTCTCTCGACACCAAACTCGCTCTGATGAGGGGAAATTGGAGGTGCGACAAACAAAGATTTGCGAAAGGGGAATCTGACCGAGCAAAACACATTCGTGCTTAGAAGTTAGCGGGACGACGTTTCGAGCCGTTTACATGGAGGAGTCTTGTACTCGGTGTGTTCGCCGTAATACGACCGAGGGGGAACAAAAACGTCAGGCTGTTTTTTTTGTTTGTTTTTTTAAGAGGACCTGCATTTAAAAAGTCCAATTTAAAAAGAGAAGTTTCAACCTTTTTGTTTTATTTGAATGTAACTTATTTTGTATTGATTTACATTTGTGTTGAGTTACTTCCTGCTCCTCTGTGTATGTTTACATGTTTGCGTTCTGTTTTGTTGTGACACTGTCTTGAGTGTTTTGAGTTTCCACAGAGTTCTATCACCTTGAGGTTTTTTTTTTTTTTTTTTTTATTTTTAATTTAATTTATGCAGTATTTATAAGTCTAATACTGCATTCTGACCGGCAGACATTTTATTCTCAGTTTTAGCTGCATGGGTGTTGGCGTACTGTACAGCCGTGTGCTGGCAAGCATAGAAAAACATTTTGTCAGGTTTTTTTCTTTACACAGAAAATAAATTCTTTTGTGTTGAAATCATTGTCTTGTTTGTTTTTTTATGATTTTTGTTTGTTTCCATTATTGCCATGTCTTCATTTGTTTATTTTCTTCCCTAATCTGTCAACAAATCTGAGCGTACAGAAAGATCCCTTCACCATTTTGTTCATTGTGATTCCTCCTGTATCTCCGCACATTATATCTGTTGTCATCCGGTTAGCCCTTCCCTTTGTTTATCATCCTCCAAAAATAATTGCCAGCCTGTTCTGTGATTTTTATCAAATCGGAAGGTGGAAAATGCTGAAGTCGTTATAGGCCATGAAGTGGGCTGTTATTTAAATACACTCAATATGCCAAGGGTTTACAAGCTCGATGTTTATTCCACTTTTCTTCCGTGATGATAACAATCGAGTATGTTAATGTGAACTTGTTCTCCAAAAACATAACTTTATTTGCTTTAAATGTCCGTACAGATTAATCACATCTGTGTTACATTTTGCAATCCAAATGTCAGATCCAATAATATTTGGACCGGAACACAAACCTATTTCTATTTCTGTTCTGAACTTGAATGAAGTTGCAGATTATCTTTTTTTATTATTATTTATTTATTTTATTTAACATCATAACATAAATCATGCAAAACATTTGGTTTCAACAGAGCCGTAGACCTTCTCCACGGTTTAAAGAACGTTCCTCCAACATCTCCAAATCCCTCAAAGTATCGTTTTTGGGGGAAACGTTCCGGGCTCGTTCCCCCAAAACTGCAGTTTCAGACTAAATGGATCGAGCAGCAGTTCTAAACAAAACATTTCACATTTCTAAGTGGTGTTTCTTCAAAATCAGCATCACCTGTAGCAAAAAGACGGACAAAGAAATGATCGTTAGGTGTTTGTTCATCCCATATGAACAAAGAATGCAGAAGATAAATGTATTTCTTTCTTTTTAGAAACATCTTTTGGCTGCTTGTTAAAGTCAGTAGTTGCAACAGACACAACCTGTTTGTTTTTACCCAAAGACCCTCAAACCTCCTCTGCATATATCTGCTTTATGATACTTGTTTGAGAGCTTGTGTGGAAATGTGTCTAAATTCCATCTCGCGGTTACACTCCAGTAAACTGTAATAATGCTAGAACTGCAGTATTTGTACAACCTGTACACAAGAAAATGAATACATTTGGTGCTCACAGAAAATCACGGGTAGAACTCATTTCGTGACCCGTCGACCTTGAACAAAAACATCATTTCACTTCAGAACAGTAATTTGGACCATGATCTGAAGTGACAGAATTACTGCTGACAAATAATTACACAATTATTTTCCAGTTGCGTAACGTTAAGAGCAGCAGATTACCGTGTGACTCTCAACATTCAGCCAGTCAAATGGATTCAGATTAAATCCTGCTGTTAATCTGTGAGGAAGTTTGATTTGAGAACGCAAATTGGAAAAAGAGACTGATGAGCGCAAACAAATGAATTTTCCAGTCCAAACGTTAAATGCAATTTACTTTGGGACGTACTCTAAAACGGCAACTCTCAGCTATTTCTTTTTATAGACATAACCGTCAATATTAACCGAACATGTTTTATTTTATTTACCAGGTAACAAAAAAAAACCCCACCTATTATTTCTCAGTATGTCATGTGGTCATGTCATTGCTGGCTTTAGAGAAGTCATGTATCTTAGATGCCACCTTCTGGAAATAACGAGTAAACATAAACAGCCCCGATAACAGACATCAGTATTTTTCAGAGTTTGCAGTCAGGTGAATTAAATCCAAAAGTTTTCCTAACTCCAAAACCAAACTTCCAAGCAGTACTTTGTAGATGTAATATTTGGTTGAATTCTTCCTGATGTTTAGGTCCAGTTACGGTATACAATTAACCTTAATTATTCTAACAAAATATTTTGCTGACAATTTAAATGACATTTATGAGACACACACCCAGTAAAGGAAGGGAAAAAAAAAGAATATGAATACAATCTAAATGTTACTTAGGCTTTGATAAAAAAAAAAAAAAAAAAAAAAAAAAAAAAATACAGAAGTTTAGCTTAAAGTACACTTAAAGTAGAAAAAGTAAAAGTACTTATCTTGCAGAATGGCACTTTTTGGTCTTTTATTGTGAAAGAGCTGAAATGCTTTATACAAAAATCTGCTGATTTTTTAAAAACTAATTAGTGATGGAAAAAATATTCAGATCATTGTAAAAGTACTAATATAGAAATGTAAAAATACTCAATTACAAGCAAAAGTCCATAGGTCTAAGAATTAGCAGAAAATGTAGTAAAAGTGATTTATTGGTCCCTCTGACTGATGCATTATTATATATGACATCATTAGATTATTTATATTGATATGTTACTGTTGTAGCTGCTGCAGGTGGAGCTAGTTTTACATCCGCTTTTATACACGGGGACAGCAGAGAAATCTGAGGAGTCATCAGATAATTACTGGGAGAGGAAAGAAGAAAAAGTTCTGATACACAAATCTTTTTTTCAGGTTTTGGACTTTTCCTTTAATCTTTGATTTATGGTGAGATACTGGATCATATGAACATTTATAGAGATTCAATTTTAAAAGTTCAAAGATAAAAACTTTTTTTTTTTTTTTTTTTCGCTCAATGTTCCCTATTGAACGTTCACGAAACGTTCCCTATGGAACCTTTGACACTGGCTAATCTGTGTTCATTTCTGAAACCACAGGAGCACTTCAGCCCAGCGGCTTCCATCTCTCTTCTTCTCTCCTCCAGTCCAAAGAGCTTCAGATCAAGCGTCAGTTCCAGGACACCTGTAAGATCCAGACCCGCCAGTACAAGGCCCTGCGCAACCACCTGCTGGAGAACACGCCCAAGTCGGACCACAAGGCCGTGCTGAAGCGGCTGAAGGACGAGCAGACCCGTAAGCTGGCCATCCTGGCCGAGCAGTATGACCACTCCATCAATGACATGCTGTCCACACAGGCTGTGAGTAAGGCAAGGAGACGTCGTTCACTTCACACTCGCACCACACCACCACTGCCGTGCCCGGCTCCGGGTCGGGCCCTCTCGCCCACCCGCCCGCCCGACCGCCCCGCCCGCTCGCCAACCAGCATCCTCCTGGTCCCTCAGTGTTAATGTTCACCTGAACTCACATTTCCCAGTGTTGGAGCTATTGATCCACCCTGTTTCCCCTGCAGTCAAACATTTCTGTGCAGCTCCTACTCCAAAACATCTTGTCCCATAAATTTCTGGGAGAAATAATCGTTTCCTAACCCTGCCAGAGGAAAACTTGGAGAACATGTGTTCAGAGTTAAGGCGGAACTTCGGGACTGAGACCACTGATGTCCAGCCAAGTAACACATGCAGGCAGTTTCATCTTTAAAACCTTTCCATCATTTTAACATTGCAATCCTACAACATTGTCAGCCTTCAAACAGCTTCATACAACTACTTTCTTGTTGTATTTGCAAGTTCCCTTTGTAAATGGCACCTTTTCTTACACCTTTTGTTACATGAGAGCCGATGTATCTGAGCGTCTCTCTGCTTTAGACGTGAAAGTGCAGCATCTTGAGATGATCCATTCTCGTCCTTTTACCAAATTATTGTGCGGTGTTGTGTATATATTTTTTTCTTTTTGTTGATTGTTTTCAAGTCCTAAATAATATATTTTATTTAATATTTTTTTGGACTGAACATCCAAATACTTAGACCCACAGACTCCCAGGGGACCGTGAAGGCAGGTTTACTCCATAAGTTATGTGGGTCAACATAATTTGATTAACCACAAATTTGTCCGAGAACCGTTCAGCTGCGTTACGACCTCCCATCTTCTGTCTTGTAGACCGACCCCCGTGTCAAAATCAAGTTTTAAGATCCAGAGCTTTTTAGTTGATATTGAGCTCCAATGTTGTAAAGTGTGTTTAGTGTGTAGTGACCAGACAAAAAAAAACTCCCGACCATGCGGTATCATTCCACTACAGGAGAAGCGTACGGCTGAGAAAGGTGTTGTTACCGTCACTGGATGTTTCAGCGTAGAAAATGTCACCCATCAAACTAAAGATGTTGAGTTTACTATCACAGAAAACTATGAAACTACCAGTGCATTTTCAGCACGATTAATCCATTACCAAATTGGGGACTATTAATTATCTTTCAGTCGACTTAGTGAATTGTTAATAACTAATCGTTTCAGCTCAACAGGGCCGTTCGGTTTCAGGACGTCCCCGAGATAATGAAACTGCTCTACAGTTGGGGTCAAAAGGGTCCAACGCAAAATTGTTGCCTCGTGGCCTCTCGGGAACTTCATCCACACACAGAGTCACAATCACATCTCTGTACTGACCTTTACTTTCCACGTCACGGCTACAGCTAATCACTCCGATTCCAACTTCGACGCAAGTTTGAGAAATTAGTCTGGATTGATTTACAGACCAGGTCGATGTATAATATCGGCACATCTCGGCGTGCTTTACTAATGGCTGAAGTGAATATATGAACAATGTTGGAGTCTTCTCGCTCAAGTGAAGTGTGACGATCGAACCAAATATCGATAAACTTTATATTTGTCAAATCTCTCCCAGCTCGTAATGCACAAATCCCAGGCTTTTAAATGAGCGAAACATAGGAGGAAGAGGACGGACGTAAAAACATGTCTCCTCAATGACATAACCCCCTGTGCTACTTTAATTACCTCACAGGGCAGCGCGCCACGTAAGCCCGGTAAGCCAAAATCCCCGCTGCCCTTGTTTTGTGCGCAACATCTCCTCATGCTGTTTGGGAAGGTTTCCCAAACACTGATTAAACTCAATCCTCAGGTCAGAAAAGTACTTATATGTTTAAATGATGAAACAATCTGTTTCCTGGAGTCAGGCAATAAAACAGGCATCACGCACGCAGGCCAACAGACTTCAACTGTTCTGCAACATTTTGTAATTCCGGATTTCTCACATAAACTGCACACATACCGAAAGGTGCATTTAACTTCACCCTCTCAAATACAATATGCAGCATACACAGGCACGGGCTGCTCAAACTTCCTCAGACAAAACACTGATCTGACGACACTCGTGGTCCTCCCCTCAGCTCTTTGGTGCGTCTCACCTCCCTCTTCTTTACGTTTGTCAGCCTCTCTAAACCGTTCCTCCTCTCGCCTCGTCCACACCGAAGCAGAAACTGTTGCCCACACAATCGTGCCGAATCCATTTTTCATCGCGCTCCCTCCCTTTTTTTTTTTTTTTTTCTTTTTTTTTTTTTTTTTCTGCCTTTCAGCTGCGACTGGATGAGACCCAGGAAGCGGAGTACAAGGTGCTGCGGATGCAGCTGCAGCAGGAGCTGGAGTTGCTGAACGCCTACCAGAGCAAGATCAAGATCCACACCGACACGCAGCACGAGAGGGAGGTCAAGGACCTGGAGCAGAGGGTGTCCATCCGCCGGGCCCTGCTGGAGCAGAGGGTTAGACTCCTTTGGCTATCGCTTACGTGAAATCAGTGACCTTTTGAAACAGCACTTAAGGACCCCCCCCCCCCCCCCCCCCCCCCAAAAAAGGTCCATTTAGTAGATGTTCTGGAGCTTTCAATCATATCACACAGTCTTTCTCAGAAGAAATGGACAATTAAACATCTATATTGTCTTCCTCTAAAAAAAAAATTAAAAAAACACTACATGGGTTTTGTTTGCAAACGGCTTATTACCAACCACAGCTAGGATCCACTTTTAAAGATGTTCGTGGTTGTATGAATAAGGAACAATGTGAGGCGTTTCCGATGGCACCCGTATAAAGTATTTCTGTGTTTAAAGCAGATGGGTTTGAGTGTACGGTTCGATACAACAACAGACTTGGGTGCCGAAACGCCCGCTCACTTCCCGTTTCTACCCATGAGTCGGGACACTTTTTTTGAAAGCTGCATTTACCGTTGCCATAACAACAAACGCTGCGTTATTCTAAGGAAGAAGTAACTTTAACGTCCAAACCGTTATGTTTCCCCAACCGAGTGTTTTTTGGGCCTAAACCTAACCGAGGGTGCTGATTTAAAAAAAAAAAAACCTCTGCTGTGGGTCGTGTTTGAGGGTAGGAACAAACAACCCTTAAAGTCGTTTGGGTTGGAGCGCCTGTTGCCATTTCCACGACAACTGAGTGACTCAGTCTGCTAAGGATGACCATGTGGTACAATTGACAGCTCCAGAACAGTCACTAAGTTGACCTTGTGGTAAAGGTCATACTGTCATAATGTCAGTTGTTGTTTCCAAGGTGAAGAGCAAACTCGCCATCTTTATTCATTCATTCGTTTACAGTATAATATGAGCTCCAGAGGATTGTCAAGTTTGCTAAATCTTAGTTTTGAAGCTTTGAAAAATGGCCTCAGTCGTTGTAAACTTCTACTGACCTCGGTGCATTTGATAATGACACTTTTTTTTACGGATGAATACAAACTGTGTCGTAACGGTCTTTTCCCAGATCGAGGAGGAGATGTTGTCCCTGCAGAATGAGCGCTCGGAGCGTATTCGCACCCTCCTGGAGCGGCAGGCCATCGAGATTGAGACCTTCGATTCGGAGAGTCTGCGTCTGGGCTTCAGCAACATGGCCCTGTCGGGCATCCCCAGTGAAGCCTACCCCAAGCAGGGCTACTCCAACGCCCCGCCCTCCGGCTCCCGCTCCGCTGGCCACTGGAGCCACGGCATCCACCCGCAGGGCACGCCCTCGCAGCAGCTCTCCCGCCGCAGCCACAACAGCAGCAGCAGCAGCAGCAGCAGCGGCATCGGAAGCGGGGCGGGGGGACCGCCGGAGCGAGTCGTCCTCTTCCTCCCACGGCTTGGGATTGGCCCTGGGGCTGGGGCGGGACGGGAGGGAGGTGCACCATTCGTCCCGCTCTTCCGCCTCCTCTTCCTCGTCCTCCTCCTCGTCTTCCTCCCACCACCAACGCCACCACCTGCCCCAGCACTACCACCACCAGAGCACGCCGCAGCTCTACCGTGAGCGGGAGAGGGATCGAGATAGGGAGCGGGAGAAGGAGAGGGAGCGGGAGTGGGCCGGAGTGCGAGGCTCCGGCGGCGACCTGGCCCACCCACACCCCCTGCCCTTCTCCCATCACCTGCCCTCGCGCTCCTCCTCTCAGTCCCTGGCCATGTTACCTCCCCCGCCGCCTGCCCCTCCCTCCATCTCCGGCCCGTCCTCCTCGTCCTCGTCCTCGTCCTCCTCGCAGGGGGGGATATACGGAGGCGGCGGGCTGGCCGTGCGCGGCGCCCCCAGCCTGATGGCCCTGAGGAACAGCCCCCAGCCTCTGAGGAGGACGGCGTCCGGCGGGGGGCCCGGAGGCGCCGGGGGCAACGACGGCGTCCTGAGCCGAAGCACCTCTGTCACTTCGCACATCTCTAACGGCTCCCACCTCTCCTACTCTTAGACAGCAGGAGGAAGAGCAGACAGGGCGGTAGCACGATGGGTGGGAGTGATTTAGGAAGGTAGCTATCACAGGTTGCGTCTCAATACTCTCAGCTTGCCTCTTTTCTTTCTTTCCTCAACTTTTGAAAAGCTGAAATGCAGCAGATTTAGGGATATCACCCTTTTCTTTCAATGCACAGAAGGTCCAACATCAGAGGCGAAGAGAGGACAAACTGACATTATTGAGCTGCACCCTGCCTCTTTAGACTCAGGGTGGGTAGAGAGGCTTTCTCCCATTCTCAGGTATAAAAGAGGGAGGGAGGAATGTAACCACCTGTAATACTACTGGATTAAGGTGATTTTAGAAAAAAAAAAAAAGAGGAGGTTTGTGTTTAATGTTTTTATCTTTGTTACCGCCTGTATATAAGTGAGCTAGGACGCGTGAAAGGAGGGACATTTAGCCTTTTCTTATCCTCCGAGAGCTGCAGAGGGAGGGGACGGCAGCCATGTCTTCTTCTATGATGTTCTAAATGCTGGAATGGAGAAAGAGCGAGGACAGGGGAGGGGAAAAAAAGGAAGATGATGTTTCGTTGCATTGTGTACGTACTTGTATGTAGTCTGTAGTGTCCAGATATTATCTAGCAAGCACTCGAGACTCGGACTCCGGAGAGGGCAAAAAGGAGATGATTCAAAATAAGGAGGGGTTACTTTAGTCTCCAGCCTGCTGGAGTTTGGAGAAAAAAAAAAACACTTTTTATTGATTTACAACTATTGATGTTTTTTTGGAAACTTTTCTTTTTTGTATTAAGTGTATAAAAAAAAACAAAAAAAAACACAAAAACAAGTTGCTTGGAGCGTCACCAATGCCTTTAAGGGGTTCTAAAGGGATGTCGTGCCATCAAAATTTTGTATTTGATGACCGCAAGATGATTTAAAACCGAATACAAATACCGCGAATGTTTGTAAAGTCAAGAGACTCTTCTAAAAATGCAGCTGGGACGAGGAGAAATGTTTGCGTGGAAAAATGTACAAATACATATGAAAAGAAAAAAAAAAAAAAAAAGCTTTCAGGCAACCCATATTGAGTATCTAAAAACAACATAGATGTCTACGGGAGTCACTCCGATGCATGAGATAGATGTACAAAAAAAAAAAAAAGATTAAAAAAAGATTTGTACACATGACCAAACACATTTGAAATGTACCGTAACTGTCCAAGTTTCACCGGCATCGAAGATCACCTGTCCCACATTTTTGATCTTTACTGTACATATTTATGGGAATATTAAAAACAAAAACAAATCATTTGGTTTTATAGAGTAACAAAGATAACGATAGTAATTTTGATATATTCAAATGAGTATTGAAGTCAAGATTTAGAGCGACAACTCCGACTGCATTTTCTATAGGTGTCAATATTACCATAACTAATCCTGATGTAATTGTTGTTGTAATCATGTTCACAATTTTCTTGCGAGAAGCAAAGGGCCCACTTTTGACTGTACAAAAAAAAAAATAGTTGATAAAAAAACTGTTGCATTGTCAGGTATGGTGTGTGTTCAAGGTATTAATGATTATTAATAAGGCATTATTAATAATTGATTAATGATTTATGTATGTGTGTCGAGCGGTAAAGTCTAGTTATATTGCCACTTTGGTTTTTTTAGACGGCAAAACAATAGAATTTTAAAAGACACTCCTACAGCAACACCCCACTGTTCACGTGAACTCTGACCACCTCCTCCTCCGGACTCTCATAGGAAAAAAAAAAAAAAAGATTTAACAATTGGCCACTGGAATGTAATTGCTGGTTTTCCGTCTTATTTATTTACTCATTTCAGTTTGGGATTAAGCTGATAATCTGACTGCTGAAAGGTGCAGCATGCAATCAGTGCAATCAGCTGGAAGAGGAAAATGAAGAAAAAGAAGAAAAAGAAAAAGAAGAAGAAGAAGTAGAAGAAGTAGAAGTAGTAGTGATTGGGACGGGCCTCGACTGAGCTGCTGTGAACGTGCACCCTCTTGTGCCGACAGAGCAGCAGTGACAGCAGCAGCCCGTCCACTCGGATTTAGAGACCTCTTAGTGTTCAATGAGCATGATGCTTCTCAGGCCCTCCCTGTGGGCTGTCGTTTACTTGAAGGAGATCACAAATAACTGGACTTTTTTTTAATTTTTGTTGCCGTTTTTTTAATTTTTTTTATTACTATTATTTTACTTGGAAAAAAAAAAAAGAAAAGATAATCACCCTGCTGTTTGTATGACTCAGAAACACCAGCTCAAGACAATTCCCTGTATAACCCACTACTTTATGCTTGGTTGGAATCTCAGTGCATGCATAAACTCCTTATATAAACTAAGACTGGCGGGTTTCGGGACGGCCTTTTGTGTGTGGAAATCAGTGTGGTTGTGTTTTTAGGTGGGTTGTTGTCGGTATCCGAGGGTTCGTGGCGAGAGCAGTTTCCTGCCTGGCGCCTGCAGATGAAGGGTGAAGGGCGAAGACGCAACACAGGCACGTCTGTGTTTTGCAGAGATTTTTTGGGGGGGCGGAAATTCTTAATAAATATTCACATCAAGCAACTCCAAGCTTGAGGAGGGGAAGGAAGAAGGGTCTTAACTCATGTATTGGAAAAGAAATGGGGTGTTTTAAAAAGTAATTTAAAAAAAAAGATAATAAATTGATATTAACACATTAACTCGTCTTGATTTGGTTTTATTAAGAGGTTTATTACAGGGCTGCAACGAACAACTATCTTAGATGAAACAAGAAGTCGGCAGCTAATCTGTTCATTGATTAATATTTGAGTATCTTTATTTATTTTTCTATAAAATAGCAAAAATAATGCCTGGTCCAGTTTCTAAAATGTGAATATTTTTTCCTATGAATATCTTTGATTTTTTTTTTGTTGTTGTTGTTGGCAAGGCATTTTCTGAGCAACATTAAAAAAAAAATTAAATCATAAAAAAACGTAATTTGCAGCCACAGATTATTTATCAATTTTCGAAATTATGTTCAAGGTTAATCAATTAAACGTTATATTTAAAGTTTACAATCACAGTTAATTATCCAATATTCACCTCAATACTTTTTTGCTTTAAAATGATTCTTGTTTTTCTTCTTGTTGTTTTACCAAGCAGACATACGCGTTGCAAACAATTATTATGATCCATTGTGTGAGTATCCTGAGCTTCTATTCGTCCTGTACTGATTTTCACTCTGACATCATTATTATAGGCTGACTGGGAGGATCTGTGCGCACTGCCCTTTAAGATGCGTCTGTCATCGCTCCGTTAATGGAAAGTCGTCCTGGCTGTTTTCTACGCTGCAGATCTGTTCCGTGCGGCCTGGCCTGAGGAGGGGAGAGAAAAAAGAAAAAAAAAACACTTTGGAGAGCATTTTGTGTCGGCCGACAAAAGACCAGGAAGGAAGGGGGAGAGGATAGGCTCCGCCGAGAGAGACGGAAATGAGAGGGGGGTGTCCAAAGAGGAAACCCGATCCCTTTAAGAGCAAGTGGGACATAGCGGTGCGAGAAAAGGAGAGGAGGGGGAGAAGAAAGAGGAATTAAAAAAGAAAAGGAAGAAAGAGACAGGGAGGGAGGAGGGAGAGCGGGCGATAAAAAAAGAAAGATGACATCCTCGCAGCTGAACGGCCGAGGTGGAGCGATAGGCTGCGGCCCGGCGAGAGCGCCGCTCGCCGGGGTCAGGGCTTGAATCCAACAACGAGGCTTCGACAAACACCCGATTGGCCTATTGGGGGGAAATCGGAAAAATAGATTCAAAAATTAAAAACAAAGCATGACCTGCAGTGCTACCAGATACGTGTGTTATAACTCATATTTGTTCTCTTGCGTAAAAATTCATTTATTTCACGTAGACTGGTTTATGTTTATTGCGAAAGTCTAATACTGTAAGATGCGATTTTTTTTTTTTTTTTGCTTTTGAAAGTAGTTTTGTTGTGTGATACTGCGTTTTAGTGAGATAGGTGTTAAATGAATTAAAGTTAGAAACCAAAGTGAAAGAGAAAACGGGCCATTATTGGACCTGGCCTGCTCCACCATTGCCTGTGTACTGCAGCTTGCATTAGTCGACAGCTGCGTGCATTTTAATTGACAGCACCAGGCTACCTCAATGAGAAAAACATATTTTTGCAGACGACTTTCTTCACATTTTTCACGAGAATCCAGGAGCCCGTCGTTTCTGCTGCAGGACAGGCGACTGTTTGCGCCTCCAATCGTCGGCGGGCCTAACAGAAACCATGCAAAGGCTTCTTTCCTCGATCTCAATCAGGAGCTGACTTTATAATCTCCATCGCTGTGGCGCAAAATGGATGCTGCTTGGAGCAATTTTCTCTTCCAGGTAGGCTTGTTTTTGCTGCGTGCCTCATTTTCTTGACGGCGCACACTTTTCTCACGCAGGCCGTTCAAGTGCTCTGTCCGGCAGTCCCACAGCCCATTCCTATCTTGTGTTACAACGTTGCACCTCGACAAGATAATGCTGTGACTTGTGTTTACATTTGGTGATGGCCTTCTTCTTGCTTCTTCAGAGTACTCCCACCCAAAACCAAGTGGAGGGGAGCCTCCAATCAGAACTCCTGCCAGTGCATACGAGCTCTCCCCAGACCCCACCCACAGAGCACATAGCACAGCCTCCTTCAACTGTGGACACTACTGCTCTCAGTGAGGAACCTCTGCCTGGTGAGGGACACTTCACTCCACACCTGTGGAGCTGTTCAAAGAAAAACAATTGTGACACTTTAGTGTCTTTTGATAAAGTCAGTCTGGTGATAAAAACCCCAGTGAAGACAGGTGAAAAGACAGGACACATTGAAGCCAATAATTGGTAAATAAAATTGAACCTTATAATCGACTGAATTAATTTAGAAATGGAAATAGCAATGTGGTTTGAATTTCCCTTCCCAGTATTCAAAAATAGCACTCAGGTGGCTTAAATGTTATAAGATTTGAGTTGGATCTAAAATTTCCGGTCAAGTCCAAAAGTCCATTTGCTCAGATTATCATGGATAATTGTAAATATTCGACACGTTGTTCAGCAGCATCTCGGTGTTTCTCCAAAAGTAATTGTTCAATAAAGATAGTATTGTTATTAAACCCAATAAAAAAATAAAATCGTATAGCCATATTATTTTACTTCAATTTACCAACATGCAAAATAATTCAATGGTTTAAAGTTACATGTAATTTCTCTGTATCTGTTCAACTTTCCAACCAAACTGGATTAAGTATTGATGCATTGTCGGGCTGCAACTTGTTATGAGTTTGTTACTCGATTAGTCGAATGACAGAAAATGAACTGATCAAGTCTTTCTTTCACTGTTTCCAGCTTCTCAGATATGATCCCTTGCTGCTTTATTTTGCCTTCTGTCATAGTAAAATAACAATCTTGTTGACTTCTGTTGAGTCAAAACAACAACTTGAAAACATAATTTTTCTCCATTTTCGGACACCTTATGGGCCATTAGAACGTCACCAGCAGATTAAGTGATGAAACTAAGCAATCATTATCTCTGATTATCAATTAATCAGTCGATCATTTTAGTAATTAACCAGATAGCTGCTTAAACTAAAAGATGGTTTAAAAAAAATACCCGTTAGGACAGACTCAATTCTCTACAATATAAAACGGAAAAGAAAACAACTTTGACAGGTTTTTGGATTACTGATGATTTGTAAAACAAAAAAGGCGTTTGTCAATCAATCAATCACTTTTTTTGCCAGTTGTTTTGGCACTAAAGCATCTTCACCTGCAAGTCACTAAAACAGGTTTCGACCTAAAAAGTAGATTTTTTTTTTTTTTTTGACAGACGTTTACTTCATCAACATGTACCGACACGTTATGGTCACTTGATAATGTCACAGTTGGATGAGCTGTCATTTACTCTCTGACCGTGTTCAGACGTCATGTTGCTGTTTGCCTCATTAGTCGAAATTACCTTTTTAAAAACAAAACAAGAAAAATCTTTGACATTAACAACTCTCCCTCTCTTTCTGTCTTTTCTCCCCCCCCCCCCCCGGGTCCAGTGAAGCCAGTGTCTCGGCCGGCCCGCGTGCAACACATATGTGCCATCTGCAACAAGCAGTTCAAGAACAACTACAACCTGCGGCGGCACCAGTCGGTCCACACTGGGGTACGCATGAAGGACAGGGCCAGAGAGCAGGCGGAGGGAGCAAAGGAGGGAGCAGCCAGCCAGGTGGTGGTGGCGGTGGCAGCCCCGCCGGCGATGGCGGTGGGGGCCGGAGGGAGGACGGAGAGGCCCACTGTTCCCCTCTCCCTGCTGCACCTCTCCGCGCCTCCCCCTCTCGCCCCTCCCGGCGTGCTGGTGGGCACCCACCAGCCTCACCTGGGTGGTCAGGCTGGTGAAGGGGTTGCCATGCCCAACGTAATGGCTAGTGTTAACCCTCATGCTCCGCCTCCTGCTGCTGTCGTCATGGCCACAGGGGCGACAGTACAGGTGGGTCAGGGCCTTGTGGAGATGGCTGTCGTCACCCCCCAAACCTTCGAGCATGTTGTTTCTTAAGCTGCCTGGCCACAGGGATGGTTAAGCCATCTTATTTGACAGTGTGGGACTTGCAAGCAGTCGCTGTGTGTCACCTGCTTCATATTTAACTAAAACTCCCCCGTGTGTTAAATTTCACGAAAAGTCCGTGAACAGTTATCGGTTCAGGGACCAGGGAATCCATCCCAGTGTTTGGCACTGGTCCCCAGTTTGAGAAACACTGTGCTAGAAGCTCCCCCACGCTCCCCTGCATGTTCTCTGTAACACGAACAGTGTGAAAGCAGATAAAGACTAAAAGTCCAGCAGGAAGTAATTCAACTGTTAGAAATGTTTTAAAGTACAAACCATAGATAGTCAGTTATTTAACTGGTAAAAATATCTGTGTTTATTTGCATGCCTTAAACAATAGATGTTTCTCTTTGTTTCTGGACAGAAAATACTCCCCATCTAAACTCTGTAGTGTGTTTATCTGTCCGTGTGTTTGCCCTCAGCGGCCCACAAACCCCAACCCAAACGTTGTGAGGAAGAACCATGCCTGCGAGACATGCGGGAAGGCCTTCCGAGACGTCTACCATCTCAACCGCCACCGCCTGTCCCACTCGGACGAGAAGCCCTTCTCCTGTCCCATCTGCCAGCAACGCTTCAAGAGGAAGGACCGCATGAGCCACCACGTGCGCTCCCACCAGGGCGGCGTGGAGAAACCTTACATCTGCCCCCACTGTGGCAAGGCTTTCTCCAGGTGACACCGTGGGACGAATGTTCCCAGCAGTCATACAACATAGACCTGTAATTAACACGTGAAGCATCTCCTGTTCTAATACGTTGTCCTGTCTTTTCCCCCCTCAAGGCCGGACCATCTGAACAGTCATGTCAGACAGGTGCACTCCTCGGAGCGGCCCTTCAAATGCCCCGTACGTCACGGTTACCTCGTGTTTCAGCCTCACGCAGCAGCTCCATTCGTGTTAGCAATGACCGTGTTTACGTCCACGGCCCATTTCTATCTGTACCTTCAGCCGCCTCACGCGCACACACATATCCGCTGACATGAGCAAATGAACATGGGGACTATTACCATAGAAACGGATCTGCATAAAGTACATATTTGTGTGAATCAGAGAACACACAGCTGCTCGTTCTAACTGCTTTGTAATTGTTATGTCTACATGCAGCATCTCAAAGCTGGATAATGACAGGAGACACTGTCCATGAACCTCTACAGACGAGTTCATCTGTATGAGCTCTGACTGATGACTGAAATGAGTCTGTGGTTGTCTTTTGGTCTTCTGCATCTGTCACTAAGATTTTACGCTTGTTGCTTTTTTTAAAAAAAATTAAGACTTGTAAATGATGTAAAAGTTAACTTTTAAAACCCTGCTGTCTACAGGCTTTTCTTTCTATATTGTTTCTTTACTGTATAATCACGATTTATTTCCATCTTTTTTCCAGACTTGTGAGTCCAGCTTTGCTACCAAGGATCGTTTGCGTGCGCATATGATTCGCCACGAAGAGAAGGTGCCCTGCCACATCTGTGGGAAGCTCCTGTCAGCTGCTTACATCACAGATCACATGAGGGTGCACAACCAGTCGCAGCACCACGCCTGCCATCTCTGTAACCGCAGTATGTACAGTTGCCTTTAATTACTTGATAACAGGAATGACTTAAATTAGGTACGTGTTGAAAGAAATGCAGACATTGGAGTCCACATAACTCGAGGTTTAAGATGCGAACCCTGAACTGCAACGTCCACTTTTTTTTTTTCTGGTTTATTGTTTTTGTTTACTTGCCTTTTGTTGTTGTTTTGTGGTTAAGGATCTGTTTAAGTGATCGTGCACGGACTATTTCTTGGATAAGTGCAGTAACCGCTCCCTTCACTGGTTACCAGTAGCCGCCCGCATCCGTTTCAAAACATTGGTACTTGCGTACCGCGCTGCGAACAGATCGGGTCCAGTCTACATCCAGGACATGGTCCAACCTTACACCCCAGCCCGTTCCCTCCGCTTTGCATCTACCAATCGGCTTGTTGCTCCATCACTGCGAGATAAACACTCAACAAAATCACGACTGTCTTCTGTCACGGCTCCTAAATGGCGGAATGAGTTCACCAGCGACATCAGGACAGCAGAAACTCTGTACATTTTCCGCCGCAAACTAAAAACACACCTCTTCAGACTTTACCTTGAATAGTAGCACTTAAAATGGCACTTACTTGTTGCACTTTGAAGTTTGGCTTTCTTGAAGAAAATTGTACTTTCTTGATTGTTGTTGTTCTGAATTTGTACCCTCGTGGTTGAAATGTGCTCATTGTAAGTCGCTTTGGATAAAAGCGTCAGATAAATGAAATGAAATGTAATGTAACTTCTAAAAGTCCCTGCCGGTTTCTTAGCAACCTCAAGGAAACAAAAAGTTACCAGAAGATTTTGGAGAAATAGTCCGACACACATTCCCATGTAAAACCATGAGTTGTCATTTCTGCACTTCAGTTTTGGCCGGCTTAAATAAATGAGATTTAAAATGTTGATTAGTGATCTGTAGAGTTACACGCATGGGATTTTGTTACCTTCAGAATTGGCCAGGCTAGCTGTTTCCAGCCCTGATGCTAAGCTAAGCTCACCAACTGTTGCCTCATATGTAACAGAGACACATGAGATTGGTATCAATCTGCTGATTTAACTCTCAACAAGAAAGGGAATAAGAGTGTTTCCCAAAAACGTCAGACGAGGGACTTTAGGTGCTAATCCATTAGTTCATGGTTGATTTTATTGTCATTCATCCACATACAAATACACGGCTGAACAAAATGACATTTCTCACGGTCCCAAGGTGCTACCATACAAGATAAGAAATAAAAGAGGATTAATAAAAAAGAAAAGAGAGAGATAACAAAAATAACAGAGATGACAGGTAATACTATTACATCAACATGTCAAGATTGAATTCTTTTCCTCAAAGATAAGTTTTTGTCACTTAATCGTCTTGTCTCTGGCTCACTGGTTACGTTCTATATCTGTTGGACCACATGTGGACAGTCTGTCTACTTTGCATATTTAAGATCAGACTTCAGTTCATCACTGTTTTTCTGGTTACCCACATTGCTTCCACATGTGCTTGGATCTTGCCGTGTCTGAGTATTGAGTTAACTTTTGTATTTTCCGCTGAACTAACTCCTGGCTCTCCTCTCATCTGTCAGGTTTTACCACGCTGACATACCTTCGTGTCCACGCCCAGAAGCACCACGGCCAGGAGTGGAAGGACAGTCCGGGGGGCTTCGGCGGCACGGCTTCTGGCGGCATACTCGTCTGCCATTTGTGTGGCGTCCACTGCAAGACACCCACCCAGCTCCAGGGGCACATGGGCACCCATAGCAACAACCAGGGGGCCCCGAGCCCCATCACCTCTAACGTGGTTGCCGGCAGCTCTGTCTCCCTTAGCAACATGGTGACAGCACCCACCGTCTACGTCACCGGTAACACGGTGGTGGACCTGCTCGTCACAGACTGCTCTAGCATTGCAGCACCACAGCAACACAGTTAGCAGGAGAGAGTTCAGCAGTAAAACCTCAGTCCCTTAGCAGAGGGCAAGGTTAGAGAAGGTTGAAGTTACTCGTAGACGCCGTTTCATTTTTGTCATATCCCCACTCAAGAGGTAAGGTTAGGATTAAGGGTGGGGGGGGGATTAACACCAGTCAGCGCTCAAGGAGAGTGTCACCTCGGAGCTGCAGAGCTGGAGCACCAGAGAAAAGCAGAAAAAGGAAGATTCGTATCAACAGAAGTCGAGAAAAGGACATTTTGTGGCTGCAGCAGGTTCATTGACACTAACGACAAACATGGATGTGTTGTCCTAATATTCCTGAATGCTCTTGTGCATTTGAGACTCCAATGAAACTGTGGTATTGTGAGCATCTACTGTATTAATTTCCCCTCTCTGTCCTCTCTCTCTGTCTCTCTCTCTCTCTCTCTCTCTCTCTATCCCTCCCCGTCAACCCTGGCATTGGCTGCTCTCTGCAAGTGCACCAAGTACTGTATATCTCTCACCAGCTCTGATCTTATACCTCCATCTTGCAGCTCACTTACTAAGAATCCAAATGGCTTGCGTTAAGACGTAGCAAGAAGAGATTAGCTCTCAGAAAACAAAACGAAGAAAAAAAAGAAAAAAAAAAAAACATTAGAAGGGAAGTTGTGTGTTTGGGTGTGCGTAAGTCTGGGCTCCTCTCGCATGTTAGCTCGTATGTTCACACAGTTAAGATCAACATTTGATTTGAAGCTAGTTTTTTATGTCTCTACTAGTGGGATATTTCTAGATCAGGACAGAAGACCATACACGTTGGTATGGAACTGTGGGATGTACTTGTTCTTTTGTTTTCTAAAGGTACAGAGACACGAAGAGAGTTCAGGAGCTTCAAGCACCTTAAACTGTTTTTGTTGGATTCAGTAATGATCAAAATGGGTTGTGGATTTCTTGGATTGTCTTGCTCTGAGTCTTCCTCTCTGGGTCTGGCCTTTAAGAAAAAAAAAAGAAGAAACAACTGCTAATCAACACTTCAGCTTCGGACATGGCAATTCTTGCACCTGAGAACTACCTTCTGCATGAAAACCAGCTAGCTCAGTCATGCTTATTGTTAGGGAGCTGTCATGACAAAAGAAACTTTATGCAGTTCCACTAAGTTAGTTGGCTGTAAACAATAATATTTATAAAAGTGTTGATTTTACTCAGACATTTTTATCATTGTTGGCCATTCATTTGATTGTAACTGTCATTGCCATAGTCCTTTGTTTTCTCTATATGTACCAGTCCAATGAGTGGAACTTATGCATTAGATTTAGTCATTTAACTCTCTGTATAGCACATAATGTGTTGAACGCAAGTCATTATAGTTCTTACATTAATCATGTGAAGAATGGCCATGTGTCCGTTGGACATTTTGGTTGCTTTGAGTTCTATTGTGAGTGATGTGTGGTGTCGACAGGACTTCTGAAGTCACCAGTCAGGCAAAAAGGTACAACGGGAGTTTGACAACACCACTCGGTATGCTGTAAACAAATCCTGGTTTTGTACTGGAGTGCTTTTTGTGTTAATATGTTATCTTTAAATTCGTAGGCGTCTTTTCTTTTCTCTTTTCTTTTCTTTTCTTTTCTTTTCTTTTCTTTTCTTTTCTTTTCTTTTCTTTTCTTTTCTTTTCTTCTCTTTTCTTTGGATATGTGTTCTTCCTGTTGAGAAAATTTAGTAATTTACAACAAATTAATTTTAGGTTTCCTCCATTACACTAAGAAAAAAAATAATACCTCTACTCTAGGATTCTGTACAGCTCTTGTGATACATCTTAATGCCTTATTGTACTCAACTGCATTTTAATTCTTTTATGATAAAATATCTCAAATCTTAGTCATGGATTCATTAAGAATATTAATGGGATGTATTTATATTTATATTTTTATATTTCTCAACAGTATGCATGTCTAAAAGGTTGTTAGAGCAAAAAAATCAATGATGCTTACTACAGTCATAAATATTATGTTATTTTGTAGATGAAGTAGAGATCATGTTATTATTTTGTAATTTGGACAATTTAAAGTAAAAAGATTAAACAGGCTTTGTGTTGTGTGCTGATCATTTCACCTACTTCAACAGAGAGTAAGGATGATAAATAATAATTTATTTAGGAATCACATTCACAAGAACCCTTCAAGACAAAAAACACACATAACTATATCATACAAAGGATGACAAAGGGAATCCATAATTAGGTAACACAAAAAGTAATAAAACTGCATTCACTTTTTCCACATCCACGACTCAATACGATTGGTCTGGACGTAAGCTCACAGTTATTCATTTTGGATGCATCCAGATGCTTCATTTGCATGTTGTGAATCAAAATGTGAAACAACCACAACAGAAGTTACAAAAACGTTCCCCCACAATCTTCAAAAAAAATCAGTAGGGTTTTTGGATATCATTTTATAACCTGAAAACAGGGTGTGGGGTCAATTTAGTGAATGTTCACACAAGACATGCCTGATAAAAGTTGACTGATTCAAACGTAGCTACTCAACATATTACTAGAAGTGTTGAAAGTGCAGCAGTTCCTGATTTTTGCTACTTTGAGTCTCTTACAGACTGAAGACATGAATCCCTTTTTCTCTCTAGAAACATCATCGTGCTCATGTGTTCAAAAATACTCATTCAAAGTAAACTTCATTTACACAGCCAAAATGAACTATGCAGAAGCTATCTATTGTGTCAGTATCACTGTACTGTAAAGCTAAAAGAACAGTTCAGACACATTCTTCACATTATTGTGTTTTATTATTGTATTTCAGGAAAATACAATAAAATACACACTGAAATTAAAAGTTGATGAGACCATTTAAAGAAAAGTAGGCCCACCAAAACCAGTTAAAGTAACTATAACTCGTGAAATGCACTTAACATTAAACACTGATATTAAAAAGCTATGTGGCTTCTACTTAAACATCATCTCCATTTCTTGGAATCTGAGAGACAAATGTTTATTTCATTTGCAGAACTTTTTGAGGGCTTTTTAGACAAGACTGTTTCTATTCCAACATCAGAGCTGTATGTCCGGTGAGTAGAAATGTAACATAGCATTTAAAGATTTGTAAAAAGTGTTTTTTTAGAATCTCTTAAATCTTTAACATTGCTTGCTAGTCATAAACTGGAGGAGGTTGAGATTAATTATTAATTGTTTGTAAGCCTTTTTTAAATATTTCTTACTAAGTACCACGTAAGCTTTGCTACCGCATTTCAAATCTAATAGGGCACATTTCTAAACGGGTTCATAGCTGTAAACAACAGTTTTAATAATAGTTAATAAATGCTTTACTGATCAGGTATAAGGCATTAGTAATAACAACTTTGGGTTGCCAGGTTGTAAAACAAAACCTCCCTCCAGCATGAAACCTTGCTTTTCTTATTATGGAAACTTTTTGACCCAATAAAACTCTATATTGCCTACTTTTATTTAGTTTTGAAGATTATACATCCGTCTCTAAAACTGACTTAAGTTCATAAACTTGTGGAAAATTGATTTTCAGTTTTATTATAACGTGTATTTATTTGCATGTCCTCGTTTGTTCTTACTACTACCCTGCACAAGCTTTGAGCAAACTATTGGAGATGGTCACCAGGATGGGCTGGGGAGGACACACAGTATCTACTATAGGAGATTTTGACATTTGTTTCAACAATGCAAGCCTGCGTTACCCTTTAACCCGAAAGGACAAAGCGAGGTTATCATTGCAAAAAAAAAAGCCTGAACAAAGTTGCATTGACTGTCCTGTAATCTGCAGGTCTCCGTGTCAAAGGTTGCAAGTGTGGAAAAAAAAAAAAAAAAGGACAGGACTATGAGCCTCGAAACACACTAAGCATTCTGATTACGTGCAGGTAAGAGAATTTATTTACAAATCCTGTCAATATCTTTACTGACACAAACAGAATTAAACGACTAAGGCCTTTCCCCCCCGTCTGTCTGTATTCTTTTCACAAGGATTTTTTTTTCTGAATTAAATCCACAAACGCCGGCTTTTGAAGTGTAAAAAAAAAAAAAAAAAAAAAAAAAAAAATCACTGCTTTTGAGCGGACACGTTGGATACTGCAGGTGGACTAGTCGGCCTCCTTTCCGTGTGGGATCCATTCAGCCTTTCTCTGCATAGAAAACAAGCAATTTACAAACAAAATTGCACAAAAAAAAAAATGCAGCGCTGTGACTGGTGCAGATAAATCCTCGTCATGCCGTGAGGAGCCGCCGCCGCCGCCGCTGCTGCTGCTGCTGCCGCCCGGACCTGTGAGGAAGGAGCTGGCGCAGCAGTCCGGCTGCGTTGAGTGCGACGTTGCATCTGGGAGTCAGCGGCATCTCTTCTGCTCTGCTGCTGAGAGACAGATGAGGAGGACAAGAGGACAAGAGGACACCAGCGGCTGGACCAGCTAGCGTCACTTTTAACACCTGGTTCAGATGGTTTCGCTTGAGTTGACTTCAGATAGTAAAAAGCCGGTCCGTTAACGCTCCCAGACGACCTGCCAGCGATCCCGATTTTTTTTAATTTTTTTTTTTTTTAAATTTATTTTATTTTTTTGTTTTAAATCTTTTGAGTCGCTGCACGCTAGCGTTAGCTCGCTGCTGCTCCCCTTCAGACATTGAAGCGGCCACATAAACATGCGGATCATCGAGGCGGAGACCCCCGGGACATCTCCACACGCTTTTTGCAGGACGCGACTCTCGACCGGCCGCTGACTTTGGACTCCCGCAGAGTCGCTGTGTAAATGTTGCATTGGATTTTTTTTTTTTTTTTAATTTATTTGTTTTTTTCCGTGTATTTTAAACATGTGTAAACTCCGTCTCCCCCCCCCCTCCCCCTCCCCCCCGTTAGCTACGGTTAGCTCAGTCGCTACGTGCTAAGTGCTACAAACAAGGCTAACAAAACGGTTAAACGCGAATGAGTTAACGACCCTCCGACGGGGGGGACGCGTTACGGTGTTACGCGTCCTGTTTGGGTGTCATCATCTTCCTAATTGTAGTTTGATTATTATTATTATTTTTTTTTTTGGGGGGGTCGAAACGGAAATCGGTTGCTAACTAAACCGGCGGTGACTCACCGCCGTGCTACGTTTTCTCAGCTAACGGTAGCTTAGCGTCATTGTTAGCAGCGACTCAACGGCGCAGACGGTCCCGACGTGCCGCTCGGGTGAAGAGGGGACATGTCGGTCTTGTTCACCGAGACGAAACGCTTTGCCCGGGTTTTTCCCCTTTCTAACATTTAAAAAAAAAAAAAAAAAAAAAAGGATAAAGCCTTACTTGTAGCTTTAGTCGTTATCGTGTTTTGACGGGAAGCTAAAGTTAGCGGTGGTTCGGGACCAGGTCGGGTTCACATGTGCTCCCTCGGACTGCACATGGGCGCAAATTAACAAAAGTTGCTTCGGCTGACGTGCAAAATGGGACAGTTTTGGCTTGTCGGCGTCGATAACGTCACCGGAATAACTTTCGTGTTCAAACACAGCCCCGTCTCTCTCTCTCTCGTTCGCCTCTGTGGTTATTAGCCAGCCACCAAATCTCGACCGCGGGTTTCTACGAGCAGCAGCAGCCCGAGTCATGTCGAGATTTATCGACGTAAAGGATTTAAAAAAACAAAAAATAGCGCAATGCGTATTTCGCTAATGGACTTCCAACTTTTTTTTTTTTTTAATGAGTCAGCCAGTCCGGTGTAAGCAAAGCCGCGTGGCGGTAGCGCATGGTAGCCCGTAGGAATAAATGGGGGGGAAGTGACTGACCCTGGCAATGTCATCAGATGGCTTTTCTGCCCCCGTCGGTGTACTCAGCAGTTATATAGTCTCCCTGCTTTCAAGCCAACGCACTGTCCTCTTTCACCTTAATAACAGGAAGCTGATTTCCACATTGTGCCTGCCTGACTTAAACCTCTTCCTTTACGTAGTCAGTAAAGCTGCGATCCTGCGCTGCCACGTGTTGGGACTTTGATTACGTGCTGCGTTTGTTATCTTAGTAAGTGCAGGCCTAACGCATATGTAAGGGAGTTGCGGGTCTCCAGATCAAAATGAACCGTTTCTCACTGTGTGATGTTTTTGTGTTTTTCCAAAGAGGGGAGAGAGCAACAGGATCTCCAGCGCCAGATTGCCTGCTGAACTTTTTGCCTCTCGGACAGATCGCCGGGGACCATGCTGAGCATCCTAGCTGCTGGGTCCGTGTTCTTTCCAGGCCTTTTCCTGCTGTCCAAACAATGTCTGAAGTCCATCCCAGCACTGAGGTGGAGCGAGGGAGATGCAGTCATTGTGTCGGCCAGGCGAGTCCTTCTGAAACATGTTTTATTTACCGAGTGCTCTTAACACACCTTGTAGATGCAGACAAGTCATTTAGAAACTCACACTGTCGAACTTTTATGACGACTCCGTGACCCCCAAACGTTGTAGCACATAAATTGTGTATTTTCTGCATTGGCATTGAAGTTTTTTTTGGTTTTTTTTTGCTTTAATCCCCATGGAGTATTTTGCTTTACTCCCAGGTATGGCAGGTTGTTATGGCTGCAGTTAAGGTCATTTTAACCAAGTGCTTTCAGCTGTATTGTTTCTGCAGAAATGCCTAAGAGCACTACTTTCTTAGCAAGTGTTAATTAAACAATTTAAAACCCTTCACCACATTGGCTAATGATAATTATGCACCATTCTCTGCTCCCAGGTTGGTGTCATCAGTTCAGGCAGTCATGGCTTCCTCAGCTGGCTACATCATTGCTTCCTCCTGTGAAGACATCATTGAGGACCAGTAAGTCAAGAAAGGCATCATCGGATTATATTCTGTTGCCTGTCCTGTCTTTTAATGCGTGTCACAACTCGGCTGTCAGGATTTATCTTTTCCAGGTTTCAGGATGCACCACGCTAAAGGACACAGGCATTTGGATTTTTTTTTTTTAGTCATACCTCAGCAAAATTTTAATGTGAAGGCAACACTCAGTGTGACATTGATGCCTGGACACATAGCCTTAAATGTCAGGTGCTGTGTAAGAGTGTATTACGTAGGTTTGAATTCGGCTCTGCCTAAACTTTTTTTTTTCTCCTTCAAACTGCCCCAAGCATTTTGTCTCTTTTTTTAGACACTGAGGTGAGATTGATTCTATTGAGATTTTTTTTTTTTTTAGAAAGCAGAAGGCACAGGCTTTTCTTTATTGAAGGTTGTCCCTGCGCTGGATTTTATATACACGGTGTAGCAAATAGAGATTTAGTTACAACTTGGCAGACAAACGTAGTATTGGAGAAGTTCTGTTCTGGCTGTTAACAAACTATTGTTGTTCTCTCATTGTTCAATCAAAATCAGTTATTTCAGTTTTTTTAATGCCACCTTTTCCTCCTCTTCACACAGGCATTGGCTTACTAGCACTTACATCATGTTTGCTGTTCCCTACTTCGTGTATGACATCTACGCAATGTTCATGTGCTACTGGTACAAGCTGCGGGTCAAAGGGCACGAGGAGGCCTCGGCAGCACCCCAGCACATGAGCTCGGCGCTGACCAGCTACCTGCGCCGCGAGTTCCTCATGGTGCTGCACCACGTTGTCATGGTCACCGTCTGCTTCCCCGTCTCTGTGGTAACTGTCACACGTTGCTCTTTCTGTTAAGCTGTGATTTGAGTGAGGCAAGAAAAGTATAAATCAATCTGCGACTATACCCACTTGGTTATTATTGTCATATCTAAACCTGAAAATGTGTTTATCAAAAAGAAACATACCCTTTTCTTTTTTTTCAAATTTTGAGACAAACTAAATAGACGCGTTTTTGTCTGAGAGTGCTGTGTGAAGATATGTTGAGTGGTGCAGTCAACCTTGTGTTATAACATCTTGGAAATGAACTCAGAGATCGCATTTTTAACACTATATACATATTAGTCTCTAAGAATGCAAGAATTAAGTCTTGAAAAATCTCCAGCTAAACATGTACTTATAGAAGGATATTAATTGCAAATGTATTAAAAAAAAAAAAAAAAAAAAAAAAGTCCACAAAGAAACAGAGCTGTAATTGCCGACAAATAATCAAGGTCTTTCTCTCTTTCTAGTTCTTCCGACATGGAAAGGGAGATTATTTCCAGGGTATAATGTTCATGGCTGAGCTCAGCACTCCGTCTGTTTGCTTAGGAAAAATCCTCATCCAGGTAAGTGTCGTAGTTCAGTCTGAAAGAAGATTTCAATGCATTGTTGCATGTGCATGTGTCGCACTAAAGTTCTTTCTGCACTCTCCACTTTTTTTTCTCCCTTTTAATTCATTGGAGAATATATTTCCGGTCATTCCCAGTATGCAGCTTGTTCATGGCCATCGGCTCCTGTCAGCTGCATCTTACACGTACTGCACTGTCAGAAACATCCGTCTTTAATTGGTAACACAGTTCACATGAATACACGCTGTAGGACTCACACCCCCACCACCCCCCACCCTGCTTTGTTTTAGGTTTTTATGGATGTATGTACAATGTTTCAGCGTCCGGGTGAAGGTTGTCCCTCTCCACTGCTTTCTGCTTGTCACCCCCCCCCCCACCCCCCCCCACCCCACTGAGGCTCTCACAGCTGTTAGCCTCTGAATATAGCCCCTAGTATTTAGACCGGATATTCAGCAGATACAATATCAGCTTGTCCTTCTCCCCTCTATCACTTAGCACCCTGCCCCTCCCATCCCTGACAACAGTGCATGTGGCCGTTTGATAAACAACAAAAGCTGTGGCCTCATAGAGCTCCACTCTTGTAGAATTAAAAAAAAGATAACCTGAAGCCCAAGGCTTGAGGAAGAGGAAAACCTTTTGGAAAGAAATGTGTGTACATTTGTGCTCACTGTTATCTCACTGAGGCAGGTTGACTGTTTACGATAAAACTTTAGCTTTAAACAATTGAGAATGTTAAAGAAAAGCCTCCTGTAGAAACCAGCCAGTTACCAACCAGCAGCATGTGACGCTGGGCTCTCCATCACCTCAAGTTCAGGCCATGCAGATCGTAATAACAAATGTGTCAATATTAGAATTAACAATATAACAAAGAAGAATAACATTGGCGGCTTTCACCAAACTGTACTGCTTGCTTCTCTTCCTCCCTCTCTCTCTCTCTGTTTTTTTTTCCCCCGCTCTCAGTACAAACAGCAACACACTCTCCTGCACAAAGTGAATGGGGCTCTTATGCTGATCACTTTTTTCATCTGTCGAGTCGTACTCTTCCCTTACCTCTACTACGTCTATGGAAGGTATGTCCTTCTTTCCATCTCTGTTCTGCTGTCTCGCTGAGCTGGGGTCAGTAACTTGCACAGAGACTTGGTGTTTTATCTTGGATTGTGGAAATAAGGTTCAGAACACGTGTTTACGGTCCTTTACATGTGCTCTGTTTGGATCCAGGTACGCGTCCATTCCCTTCCACATGGTTCCCCTGTCAGTGCCCTGGCACTGTAACCTCGGCGCTGCTCTGCTCATGGCGCCCCAGCTCTACTGGTTCTCCCTAATTTGCAGGGGTGCCCTGCGACTTTTCATGGGCACCTCCCGTTCTCAGAGACCGCGCTCAGCCTCATCCGCAGCTAAGGAGCGCCAGACGGATGGCGACACACTGCTGCAGCCTGCCAATGGCTACAGCACGCGCGCCACAGAGCCCGAGCTGGCCACTCACTGAGAGGAGTGGAGTGGAGTGGAGAGGAGGAGTGTAGAGGAGGAGGGAAAGAGAGGAGGAGAGGGAGGGAGGGAAGGAGGGAAGGAATGTACCAATGTGTATGTAAAGGAAAGGAAGCTGTGTGGAAAAGCAAGACTTGAAACGAGTCAAGACGATGGCCTCAAAAAGCGCTGAAGTGTTTGTAGCCAGCCATCAGCTAAATGACTTTGTGGCTGACATTCAAGCACTTCAGCTTCTTAGTTCGTAGGAGACAAACGGCGTGTTAGAGCGCTCAATGTTCAAGATTTCATCAGGCACTGTGACGGATAGGAACATGCACTGACCTGAGGAATTTGCCTGGATGTATAGCGAGCACAGGTGGCTATTTCCCTCATGTAGATCAAATTCAGTCCTCTCTGCCTCATGGTACAGGAAGAGCAGGAAAATAGGAATGTATTATATTGTATGTTAGTGCGTTTGCTGTAGATGGAAGGTCGAATTCAGTTTAGTAATGAAGAAGACCTTCAAAAAAGAAAAAAAAAAAATCCTGGCTAAACAGTATTTTGACTTGTTAGTGTTTATTATCTGTATCCTCTGTAGTCACTGTCACTCTAACAAAATGTAACCAACCTGCAGACTGACTCATCTTTAGAAGGGAGATAATCTCATAAGACTGTATTCTGCTGCCTTATCCCCCCCCCCATTGTTTTCAGTTTCTTCTAGGTTTTAATTTAAGTTTTATCCTCGAACAAGAAGGAAGAGGCTTTTCTCAGACAGAAAAATGTGACGATTGTACATAGCAGATGTAAAGTTATCCTCTCCATGTCAGTATTAGGTCACAGTTGAGGTTTTTTTTTTTTTTTTTTTTTTTTGGTTTTGTCTCATTTCTGCATCTGATGTTTCTAAAGACATTTTGAACAGTATTTCAGTATTAAGACAAAAGACATTTCACAGTTTTCCAGCTTCGTGTTCGCAAACTACCCTCAAACGTTACGGCAGTGCTTGTTTCAGTGTAGATATGACTTCATTCCATTTACTGGTATCACAAATTGTTTTTTTTTTTTTAAGCATTTTGCATACAAGGATGTGATGCACAGTAGCAGTCACTATAAACTGAATTTACATGTTTTTCTTCTTTTTTTTTTAAAATTTAGTGCTGATGTGAATCCCAAAACCCATGAATATTTCACGAAGGGATCCATCAGATTTTAGTATTTTTAGCTTTGTTAAGGAACTTGCAATGTTGAAGTTTGGAGGGAAGCAAAAGTGAAAACTTATCGTGCAGGGAAGCAATCCCTTGTGACTGACAAGCAGCACGTGTCCACAGCAACTTGGTTTGATGTTGTTCATTCATTTGTTTTTTGTTTCTCAAGTCCATACGATCATAAAGTCGTTTCTTTGAGCCACTGGTTCTATGAACCGTCTACGAACAACATGGCTTGTTTTATCAATACATGTTTGTTTTAAGCAGCTACACTGTCCTGAAAATGGATCAAGAAAAAAAAGTGGAAAAAAAAAAAAAAAAAAAAAATTCTAAAACACAGATCAGAAACCATCGAGACAGGGTAGTGTGTGCCAAAGTATCGGGACGACTGTGGGCATGTTTAACACAGCAGAATATCCATTCCCCTGTTCTGTGAACTCATAAGGTACTGCTTCTGACAATACTAAAACATTTCAACTGATGTACTGTATATTCCACAAAATGCTCGTTATTTATTTGTAAGTATTTATTTATTTATTTATTTATTTGGTTTGTGGTTTTGAATGCATTATTTATGCATACATACTATACTCTATGCTTCTGAGCCTTATGTGAAGGCTGTATTGTTACTCAAACTTAGCTAAAATATACTTCTCTGTCCTGAGCCTGCCTTGAGTCTTTATTTATTTTTTTAACTTTGTCAGCTAAAAATAATTTGTCAAATGCCACTTATTGAATTCCGTTGAAATTTGTACAACACTGCCCCCTTCATGTGGTATAAGTGAGCCAGCAGAGTGTGCCAGAATCCATGTATTTCGGTAATGTTTTGAACTCTTAACCAACTAATTTTCAAGTAGAAGTGGACTGAAGTTGTTCTTCATTATACTCTTAGTGTAGTATACAAAAAGGTTTTAATGACGATGTCATATTGGACTTAATTATTGTGATAATGTATGGTGAGGACTCCCACCCCTACTGTTTGAAGGGAATTTTATGTCAACACTTTACTGTCACACTTAATATACTCTATATAATAGGACAGTATAATTATCTACTGTCAAAGAGAATTTACCAAACCATTTATAGCGATAGATGTGGCTTTAATATGTCTGGTCATACGAGGCCATTGCGGGTGATGTTGTACATTTTAATGAGTTGGACTGCTTATTTTATCTGCCAAGTTCCACCAACTTTACTACACCATCCCCCCCCCCCCCCCCCCCCCCCCCCAGACTCACTGCACACCGAGAACAACAGGGCAGTTCACAATCTCCAGGGTAAACCGTTTATTGCTGTCATATAAAAACACACAAACCATACAAAACTTGTTACATTAAAAAAATTCAAGTGTTGGAAAAAAGCCTTGAAAAGCTGTTGGCCTCGTTTGCTTCTGGGCAAGTCCTCATCTCTCAATACTTCAGTATCTCCTCTGTCTCGGGGAGAAGATGGTGTTTGGATTGCTGTCTCGCTCTCGCTCCTTCTCGCGCTCCTTCTGGCTGTTCGGAGAAAGAGCCTCCTCCAGCTTCTTCTCACTCTTGAAGAGATCTCGGCCTGTACGCATGATGTGCTCCTCGATTTTGCGGTGGCGTTTCATGTCTGACAATACTTTGTCCAGCCGAGCTTCCCTCTTGACAGAAGAGCGAGCTGAAGATCCTGGGAGAGAAGGAAAAATCATTAACCGACTCATCACTTTTACTCTCTGACACAGTGAAGAAATAAGAAAAGACAACACAGTAAGAGTGCATGTTTTAAAACTCAAATCTCTGTCACACCTGGTGTTCGGCGTCTGTTGATGAAGGCATTTTTGGGAGTGGCTTGCATTTGCTCCTCATCAAAGTCAAACTCAGTTGGAGATGGAGGCCTAGAAAAAAAAAAAAAAAATCACGAGGCTTTAAATCCAATACCAGTAGACTAAATCCTTCGAGATGAAATGACGGAGATGAAAAGTAATACTGACTTGCGTTCTCTCTCCTGCCTTTCCCTCTCCTGTGCCGCCTCTTCCTCGTCATCTCTTTCAGGTGACGGGGTGCGTTCAGGAGTCGGGGGCCTCCTGGGAAGTGGCACAAAGTTCAGTTCCAGCATCTCCCCTTTAGCCAGCAGCTCATAGAGTCTTTTGATCTCAGCGGGCGGAGGCATCCAGTTTTTGGGGTCCTCCATTTCCTCATCACTGTACGCAAGCTCCCATTCACCATCCACTTCTGGAGCCTGCTTTCCCTCTTCAGCCTTCACCACTGTGTCCGCCTGAGGTTCGTCCTTCTGAGCCTCCCCGTCCACTGCATCTGTGGTCCTATCTGAGGAGGTAGAAAAACGGTGAGGTCAGTTTATCAAATGCCAAAAGGAAACTCAATGTTGCGTATGACAGTACAGCCTTGTTATATTATGAATTACACAGATCTACTGTATATCATATATTACAAAATCATGTGAATTAATCGTTACTACACAGTACTAATTAAATTACATTTACATAAGTACGGGGTTAAAGTAATAAACCCTAAAGTTGAAAACGATGGTGGCAAAAACAGTTACTTAACATCTTTCGAACATATTAGCTTGACTTTTTAGTTATATGCTGTAAATATGGATAAATGATATTGGTTTTTTTTTTGCCGATATCGGATCTATATTTTCATACCCTTATGGATGATTCCCAAAGACGATATATGCACATATTTGCTTTGTTCCTCGTCGTAATATTCGGGATGACTGCTCTTGAAATGGACAATTAAAATGATAGTGTTGAAGGGATGCAGTGTGCCTCCTCATCTGAATATGGAACAAGAATAACATGGCCTCTTAATTCTTAGGAGGGTCGGATCAAATAGTGACGAATTCAACATTACATTGAAAAAGTTTCAAAGAAACACTTTTTAAACTGACATACTATTGATTCAAAAGGCTTTGACAATAATAATATTTAGTGTTTTATATAGTCAGTATTTCTTAACTGACAGCCTATTTATATTTACACATTTTTATACATCTACTGTACCCCACTGTGGTAAAACAATTTTTTTACTTAAGTCCATCCCTACACTTTAATACACATTTTTATAGCCAACCTGCTTGTTTTTACTTGGTAATGGTAATCTCTTTGTATAATTCCCAACATTTACTCATCCTACTTGTTGCCACATCAGCTGTGTATCAATAGATCTGTATATGACACTCTTCAGACGCGGAATAAAGACTTTTCCCTCTTGATATTGACCCTTCTCGCCTACCATGTGTGCTTCCAGATGCTACACATCCCTCTTTCTGTTAATACGTCTCTAAATGGGAGCTACCTGTTTTCTCCTTGTCTGCTGAGTCGTCGTCGTCCTCCTCCTCCTCCTCCTCTTCCTCCTCCGTGGCAGCTCTCATCTCCGTGTCCCGTTGCTCTGTGTTGCCCTCCTCCTCTTTGCCTGCTGCAGGTGTTTCGGAGTCCTTCACACCCAGAGCCTCTATGCCCTCCCTCAGGGAAGAGTCTGCGGCTTCAGCCTGCATCCTGGTTCACTTCGCAGCCACGCAGATCTGCTCCAACAGAAGTAGGCGTTATGAAAAGATCAGGTCGGCACAGGAGAAAGTAACCGTGCGAGTGCGAGACATAACATCGTGCCTGTAACTTTTAGCAGGCGGCGGGGCTGTGAACTGCTGCTTTAGTGGTCAAGAGTCAACCAAACTATGCTCATTGGACTTGAGCAAGCTAACGTCGGGCCGAACCGCGAGCTATTTTTTTTTTTTAATTTTTTTTTTTAAATAACAGTCAGTTAACCAACACGTGAGCTTTACGCTGACATTACCGGTATGTCGTCGATCAATTGTTGCCGAGATTGAATATTGGATCAAATTCTTCTCCAGGCGATACAATCACCAAAGCTCCCCATGAGACTCGCTAACAAACGATTATGCAGAGACGTAAACATAGCGCCATTTTGACTGGAGGGACCCCGAGTGACGATCGTCTTGGTTCTTCCCGGCTGCACGATCCCACTGATTTATACGTCAGCTGGATATTCCATGTATCCTTAAGCGCTAACGACCATCGGTTACGTTGATTGGAGTGGAGATCTACGCTCGGCATGACTTCCGGCGCGTCGCGCAGTCGCACACGAGGCTCAGGGCAGACGAGGCAAAAACGTTCAAAAACGACTTTTTTATTTTTTTTTTTTATTTTTTTATTCACTTTTTAGGTTAATAACTGGTTTTAAAGTGTGCAAATATGCGTTGTTGTTTTTTTTTTAAATAGCATAATTATGAGCACTATATGTGGTACATTGTTAAATCTCATAAATATGGGCGAAATAGGTCAAATAGGCGCCAGCTGGCTGAGTGAGCTCTGATTGGTTAGTGGCCATTTCCGGTTGCAGCGCTCCTCGTTTGAAAACTGTTCGGTTACATGCTGAGGTGGCGATAAGCGCTATTACGGAAAAACAAAAAAAAGTTGGCCGCAATGTTCATAGAAAAGGAAATCGGTGAATAACGAAGGTTTTTCTTCCAGAAGATCGTAAATATAATCGGTAAGCATTGACGAAAGACTTGATAAAGTAGTTGTTAACCTTCGCTCAGCTAATAACGTTATTTTTTTTTAGAAAGAAAGAAAGAAACCGTGGCCTGACTTAACGTCAGCATGTTGTTAGCCATTTGAAGCTATCGTCAATAAAGACAAATAAAAATATGAGTCAGTGCTTTTTTTTTTTTTTTTTTTTTTTTTTTTTTTTTTTTTTTTTAAGGGGGGCAAGCGACATTTTATATAAATTGACACGAGTGCACAATTAATGCGCCTTTTCGTGCAGGAAAGCACCAGCGCAACATCTGCTCGTCCGTAACGTTATCCGGGCCTTTTGTGTTTTCGCCAGCTCAAACATGGCCCAGCGTGTGGCACCGTCGGATGGGGGAAACAAGAAGACGTCCAGGATTCGGGTAGCGGTTCGTCTGCGACCTTACATCGGCAAACAGGATGAGAAAAGTGAGGGACCGTGCGTAAGAGGCCTGGACTCCCAGAACCTGGAAATTATCAACTGGAGGAACGCAACAGAAACAGTCAAATACCAGTCAGTGTCCTCACCGTCATCTCTCTCTATCAAGTCTATTAATACAATGTCTAATCATCGCCCAGTTATACGTGTTGAGAATGCTGTGGTTGTTGTTGTTGTTGTTGTTTCAGCTTCGACGTTTTTCACGATGAGCAAACGACGCAACGCGAGGTTTTCCTCTCTTCCGTGAAGCCCGTCCTACCGCACGTACTGAACGGACAAAATGCCAGCGTGTTTGCTTACGGCCCAACAGGAGCTGGTAGGTTCAAGCATCAGTCCGATCGTTTTCATCAACGTTTCGAGTGATTTTTTTTTTTTTTTATATATATATAACCGTATGTAACTTTTTAAGAGACAGTCGAAACCTGCTTTGTGTACACGGTTCTGTTGCTCAAAGGCATTTTTCTCTTCCATCTCCTTTTCCACAGGGAAGACCCACACCATGCTGGGCAGTTCAGAGCAGCCAGGGGTGATCCCCCGAGCTGTTCGGGAGGTTGTTAATCTGGTCAAGGCTAAGGATGGGGGTGAAGGATGGGACTACAGCATTGGCATGTCGTATTTGGAAATTTACAATGAGAAGGTATGAATGCTTTGATGACGCACAGATTTGTCACGCGTTCGGTCAATGGATAAGGAAGTAAAATAGTGTCGGGGAAAGAAGGTGGTTGGAAGTCGTTTGAAATCTTAACTTGAGCCCACTTCAAATACAACGCATGGTAGTAAAGCCATATTCCTCTAAACCTTTAACCTTTACAGCTGTTTTTTGTTTTTTTTCTTCTTCCTTTCTGTGTACATCTGTTGTTGTTGTTTTTTTTAAACAGCTTTTTAATTATGTTTACACACCCACATTGTGTAATCCATCACAACGTCCCTCTTTTGTTCTCTCAGGTGTTAGATCTTCTCTCGCCAAGCTCCCAAGATTTGCCAATCAGAGAGGACAAGGACAAAAACATCCTCATCCCCGGCCTCACCCACACAACCATCTCCTCCGTCTCCGATTTTGAGAAACACTTTATCCCCGCGACCCTCAATCGTACAACAGCTTCTACCAAACTCAACCAGCACTCCAGCCGCAGCCACGCTATTCTGCTCCTCAAGGTTTGACATATAATTGGATCAATGCTGAAAATGGACCGTTTGCTCATTTGTGATTCTCTTTTTTGAGAGTTGTTCTGTTTCGTTCATCGACCTGCTCGCTGCGTCGGTGTCACGCGGCCACTCGAACAGCATCTTAAACAGGTCGTGGTCTCTGCAGTGGGCCAGGATTTGGTAGCTGGTGCTAAAATCCAATTCTCTCTTGTAACAATCCTGCTAGCAACCTTTGGGCTTTCTGGAACTACTACGGGAGAGATACAAACTGGTTTCCTGCTGTCCTTTTTCTGCTTTTGTCATCTGCGTTCTCACTCCTTGTGACATGGCGCTTCATGTGCAGCGTTTCTTATTTTGTCACAAAATGCGAGTCGGTTTTTCTGTGTCCCTTTATTTCACCTAAACTGCATTTCTCTCTGTACCTCCTTGTTTTGGTGTCGGTTTCATTGCTCCCTCTCAAATCTTAATCTTTTCGATGGTCCAGGTCGTACGAACCCAACGTGCCCCGCCCCACCGACAACAGACAGGCAAACTCTACTTGGTGGACTTGGCCGGCTCGGAGGACAACCGCCGCACCGGCAACCAGGGCATCCGTCTGAAGGAGAGCGGTGCCATCAACCTGTCCCTCTTCACGCTCAGCAAAGTCGTAGACTCTCTGAACTCCGGCGCAGCCATCCGCGTGCCGTACAGAGACAGTAAACTCACACGGCTGCTGCAGGACTCTCTGGGTGGTTCGGCACACTCGGTCATGATCACCAATATCGCACCGGAGTACAAATATTATTTTGACACTTTTACTGCACTCAACTTTGCGGCCAAATCCAAGCTCATTGTGAACAAGCCTTTCACCTGTGAAACTGTGGCTGTGCCTGTGCTGCCAGGTGAGTTAAGTCGATTTAAAACACACAAAAAAACGCATAACATTTAACGTACTGGAAGTATAAATGAAATTGATCAGGCAAAGATGAGGAACCTCTGACAGAATTTGATCCAAAGGCCAATAGGGGTCACCAATGTCACATCATAGAGGATGATGACTAAGAATAAACAATTTTCTGTGCAAGTTGGGTGTCATGTTTAGATTTTTGCACTTGTTTTGATGCTTGTTCTTTCATACAGCAGTGTCTTGAAGACAACACTCCTGGTTAAATTTTTCTGGTTCTTCCTTTTGGCTTTAATTCAGGCACTGCGGTGCAGCTTTGACTGATGCTGTGCCATCTTCATCCGAGTTGCTTTACACTCTTGAGAAGCCCACAGACACTGTTGGTACAGCGCACGGAATACTAAACTGTTCATTTTCCCTCTGCCTTCATGTCCAGTGAAGCGTTCCCGGGTGGATCACGGGGCCGGGGGTTCTGGCGCGGAGCCACAGAAGAAGAAGCAGAAAGACGAGAAGAAACCCGGACAGCAGGACGCCACCGATTCTGCACGTTCCCACAGGTTCAAGACCACACCGATACAGACTTATTGATTATTTGTCTGGCTAATCAGCCTTTTGAACTGTGATGTCTGACCGGGAAGAAAAATGCCTTCTCGTCAGGCCAATTCAATTTCTTATGCTGTGTCCCATCCAGACAACAGCAACTTAAACAAGCTGTAGCCTCAAAGCAGAAGAGTGGTGGTGGTGGGGGGGGGGGGCAAGGCTTTACAGCTTGTGCTGAAAGCACGTTTCTGCAGCGCTCCCATTGGCTACAGCTGCTGTGCCCACTGGGAGAGAAATAGGCGCTGCTTCCTTGCCATCTGTTGTCAGGTGTTTTCTGACTGGGTTAGGATGCTTCTGAATGCGACCTTTTGATCCGAGTGTTTCAAAACTCCTCATCATCCTCTTGTGTTGTGCCTACCTTTCTTATTCTTGATTTGTTTTGTCTCTCTCAGCCCGTCGGTGATGGACAGAATATCGGCTTTGGAGAAGCAGCTGATGAGCTGCCGCGATGACGATAACCTCAACATGCTGAGATGCATGACCCAGTCTCTTAAAGATATCCAGGTGAAAATGGCACACGTGCATCGAAACCTGAAGTTGTCCATCGGGTTGTTAAAAGACACATGCCCCTGTATATAATATAGGTTTTGATCTTCTTTTCTTTTTTTTTAGCTGCACCTGCTCCAATCATTGTTTCCCCATGTATGCTGTAATCTTAGTCTGCATGTTATTTTGAAGATGCTGATTGTCAGGGCCTCATTCTGATTGATTAGCTGGTCCTCCTTGATAGTAGACAGCCAACCATAACATAACTCCTTTTATTTTCTTCTTCTTTTTTTTTTTTTTTTGCCCCTCGCAGGAGATCAAAGAGAAGCAGAAGGAGCTTGAGAGCAAGGCCACACTCTTCAGTCAGATGGCTGGAGAAACATCAACTCTAAAAGAAGAGTCTGCCTTCAAGAACAACACGGCTCCCCTGCTGAGAAAACAGTCAAATGCTGCAAAATCCAAAAAACAGCAGGCTGTGGTCCAACCTCTCCAAGGTCAGTTAGAAATAATAGATGAGTTGATAGAGGGCACTGTAACTAAACAGATTTCCATAGAGTCTTCTCACCTTATCAAGAAATGAGTACAGTGTTAGAATTGAAAATAACAACTGTGGATGTGTCGGATATGACTGTCCTTAATCCTCTGAACCGAACAACTCTCCAATGGCTTTGAAAGAAATATTTTCTTTAAAAAGTTCTACAAAATTACACAATTTATCAGCCAGACACTGTAAGAAATAGGAATTGTCAGGTTTTCAAATTGCCAACAGTCCTTCAACTAGTTGTGCTTCTAGTTGGGATTCTTTTTAAACGATTTATGACATTAAACTGTGAGACGGCACAAAAGACGTTCTGGGTTGTCCCTCCTTCTAGCCATGATTGTGCCGTTTCCATCGAGGTGCTGGTGCAGTGGAAAATGATCCCACAGTGAGTGAAAATCAGACGGGAGGGGAAAAAAAAACAGGCAGGAACTGCTTTAGATTCAGAGGGTCCAACTACCCTTGAATGAGGAAGTGATAAAAGACCAAATGACCTTGACAAAACCTCTCCCATCTTCTGTTGTTCATGGTTCGCTGAAGCGTGGTGACTCGCTGAATCTGTCATGTTGAATCACTCGAGCTATTGATGAGCTGCAACGTGATACAACGGCTCAATCTAGAATATCGGTGCCAGAAAATGTATTAAATGACGATGAGGAGGAATTATTTTTGCACCCCTCAGCAACATGGAGAGGGAGGCAGCCGTCTCATACAGTGTCTTCACCACAAACAGAATATAAGAATGGGATTTATTATTATTATTATTTTTTTAATGGGAGAATATTGACCTCATGAACAGATTGTGCTCTAATGCGTTGCATTAAATGAACTTTTTAACACTATCAGTGTCTTCCCATCAGTAGCCCAGGTCCAGCCTCTTCAGCAGCTTGCAGTCGTCAAGAAACAGTCCGTCTGCGTCAAGAAAAAGACGGCGCTTTCCGAGCTGGTTGAGGTCAGCATCCGAGCCTCGACTGTGCCGTGCTTAGCTTGACACATCTGCAGAGTTGCAAGCATCAGATACAAGCTGACGTTGTGCATTAGCTTCAATTTGTTTTCTTTTCTTTTCTTTTTTTTACTCTATAGATTCTGCAGAAGTTGAACTGTATTTAAATTGACCTCCTCCCCAGACAAACATAGATTAATAAATGTGGGTAGTTTATAAAAAAATAGGTGTTTTTTTTTCCAACTACTTTACACTGTTTTTTGTTTTTGTTTGTTTGTTTTTCTTTCAGCTTCCTGAAGGTAAAGAGAACATGATGGAAAATATCTCTGTGTTCCAACTTGAGTCCTCGGTGCTGGAGCAGTCCAGGCAGAAAATCCTGGAGATACTGAATACAGGCAACCACAAAGAGCTGAAAGGTCTCCAGCAGATCGGTGACAAGAAGGCAAAGCTCATCCTGGGCTGGAGGGAGATCCATGGTCAGTTCACGAAGGTTAGTAGAAAGAAAACTATTCGACTTTAGATCTCGTTTTATCATGCAAGTCACCTCGCAGCATTACTCGGTCTTCAGATTTCCCCTCCCCACATATTTCTGGTGACTTAACGTATGGATCTTATTTCACAGTTGGAAGATCTGATAACAGTCGAGGGTATGACGGAGAAGAGATTTTCCTCCTTCTTGAAGGTGAGTCGGGAGAGTGTGTATTTTTGTCAGCGGTTAACTGAAGTATTTGGGTGCACACATTTTCTTCACAGATGAATTGGAATATCTTTACCCCTCATCCAGCATGATTGATTCATGATAAATAATAAAAAAAAAAAAATGAGTGACATTACCATCAGCCTCAGTTGCACTGAGCTTAAGTAGCCATTGTTGACATGGTGAACATTGAAAAAATAAACTGCTAAACTTAAGCATGCGCCTCGGTATAACTTCATAATGCTGTCATACTGAGGCACTAATGCATTCTCTATGATGGGCAGCATTAAACTATGCTGGTTTTAATAATGCTCTTGGTTTCACTCATTACTTTTTGTTTTCTTTGCAGACAAACATCGTGAGTGCCATGGGAAAATGATTTCTGTTTTTGTCTTTTTATTTTTAAAATTCGAATTCACCTCTAATGTACATACTTTTTTTTTTTTTTTTTTTTTTTTTTTCCCTAAGCCTTTGTCTCTTTTATTTTGATGCTTGGTTTTATGATGTTTTTGTAGTTACTGCGGTGTTCCGGCTGGTGGCGCACTGTTTTTAATAAACGTCTCGTATTGAAGGTGGTGTGGAGTGGTTTATTTCATGATGGGGAATCACTCTTAATGGTCACCTTCACATGCTGATCCAAGGTTGTCCGCGGGCGGGTCACCGAATCAAGGTGTGCGGCAGTGGTTCGCACCAGCTTCTGGTTTTGAAAAGCCAACTGGGCTCATTTGTGAGCCGGTGTTCCTCCCTGCGGGGCAGAAGCACGAGGACGATGTTTACCGCGCTGTCTGGATGCTGCATCAGTGGATGAATATTGAATGTTGTGAGATGTTTCTGGGTGAGGAGAGGAGGAATGCTATAATCCCCTCCCTCCTCTCTCTCTCTCTCTCGCACTGTCTCCCTCCTCCTCCTCTTCTCACAGCACGTAGTCTGCTTGATTTCACTTTTCATTTCACACACACACACACCCCTCCTCCCTGATCCACCCTGCCGTACAGGAGACTCCCATCCATCCATCCGTCCGTCCGTCCGTCCGTCCCAGCACACCAGCCCCGCCGCCTCCTCAGACCCCTGAACGATACGCTCGGACCGGAGACTCTTTTTAAACAGGACGCGTTTGGAAACGCACGGGGTTGTAGAGGAAATGTTTGTTCGTGTCTGATATATATATATATATATATATATATATATATATATATATTTTCCTCCCCTCCACCTGAGAATAACGATGCTAAAGCCAGGGACGATCCGGCTGTGATGTGAAGCAAGCGCTGGAAGAAAAAAGGTCAGTTTGACTTCTTACATCCTGTTTTCCTGTGTAACGCTGAGAAATCCACAATTTTCCATTAATGTATTTGTACCAGGGTTCATGTTTGCTTTCAACAAATCCAATGCGAGCTGCATGTTTTTTTTTCTTCTTCTTCTGCTATCGATGCAGTTTAGCTGCCCACATCCACTGATTTCCAATCACCATCATCAGCAGGCTAATTGACGAGCAGCCTCAGTGCTGGCATCGTCTATCCTTTTTTTTTTTTTTTCCTTTTGTTTCTTTCTTTTCACAGCCCTGTCTTTTGTTGTTGTTGTTGTGCTTTTGTTATGCGCCCAACCACCGGCCAGCATATGCCAGGTAAGCGCCTGTGTACACACGATGGAATAAAGCTATGTACACACCTGCACGGAGACCATGGCTGCTCCTCTCGTTTCAAAGCGACCTGCCTCCATCTGCCATGCCTTTGTACTCCCCGTGTCATTGTGACCTGCTTTCTTTCTTACACCCGAGAAAGCCAGCCTACTTATTCTAATGGGGAATTCGAGCCCATTTGCGGCATCTGCAGTAGATTAGAAGTGCATTTCTGTTTATAATTCATCAGTGAATATTAGAATATTTGCCATCTGATGTCAAACTGGATTATAAAGAGGTTTATGGAGTGATCGAGTCAACAAGCAAACTCTTAATCCGCTGAAAGAATGTATTTAGGGACTGTATGACAATTATTTCTAGGGGGAAAAAAATATATATATAATTAGTATTCATGTTTTATTTACCGGGCACTTAAGAAATGTATCGCCAGTCGTACAGCACTGGGAAGCGGTGGTACTCTCCAAGACCTGTAAACGGACTTCTGTAACGTATGAACAATCGTAGTGGATTTACTGCCATTGTTATAGAAAACATAAAAACAAATACTCAAGCCAGTCTTTATTTTTTGAATCAGGAGCTGTGATTAACACTTTGTACATCACGTGTCCTTTAGTGTAGCTCTGGTGTTACGACGCAGAATAAAGTCAAAATGTAGGCTGGTGAAAAATATATCGCAATAGATATTAAAGATTAAGCACAAATAATAAAGATACATTTCTGTTGTTTCTCAAAACTGACATTGATTTAATTCGCTCCTTGCCTATTTTATTGATGAAAAATATACCTTCGATCCCAGAGACGTGATTGTTGTCTTCAAATGGCAAAGCCCACATTTCTGACTTGTGGTAGACAAAATCTTTTTTCATTAAATTAGTTGATTTATTATAAGGACTGCAGCTAACAATTATTTTCTTTATCATAATCTATGGATTAGGAATATTATCGAGTCTTTCTCAAATCTGAGGGTTCAGCATAAAATGTCTTGTTTTTTTTCCAACCAAAAATCCACAACCAAAACATGTTCAGTTTATTTTCATGGAGGACTAAAAAAAAAAAATAATAATAATAATAATTCACGTTTAACAAGCTGGAATCTGAGAATTCAAGCTTTTTCTTTCCCCTAAAAATGACTCAAAATGATTAATAAATTATAAAAATGGTTGACAATTTATTTACCACGTAATCGACTAAATGTTGCAGCTATACTTTTAATGTTTTTTTTTGTTAAGAATAAAACTAAATCTGGATTGAGATGAAGAGCCCCAGATCACCCAACAAGTTTAGAGTAAAAATGAGAAACTCTTTCCCGATTTTTTTACCTCCTTCCCCCTCCAGTAATGTTCTCACAGTCCCTCCGCCGATGAGAGCAGCATCTGTTTATAAATGGTTAAAACCACTCTCTGGCCCCCAGGTGTAACTGCAGGCAAGCACGCACGGGACTGGACCGCAGGCGGGCTTCATCTTGCCGTCAGCATGGCTGTGAACATGATGCCGTCTCCCGCCATTTGGCCAGGGGAGGAACAACCGTCGCTGCTGGACCAGGAAGCCTCTCTAGCGAGCCAAGCCCCCGTCTCTTTGCCATGCCCGCCAGTCAGAGGTGAAGAATTCATCCACGGCAGCAGCAGCAGCAGCAGCCCAGACATCGCAAGACCTCCCCGCAGCAAATCCAAAGGAGAGCTCGTCATAGTCATCAACGAGAAACTGAAGAACAGTAAGTGACTGAGTTTGACCTCGTACGCAGGCTGCGGGTGGGTGGGGGCTCGGTCACGCAGCTGCTTAGTCAGCTCGCTGCGGGAAAGTCAAATTCCAGCACGTGGACAAGCTCTTGGGAGAGTACACGCACATTTCCCTCCTCATCCTCTACCGTTTCAAACTTTTTGCCCGTGCTTTTCATCCTTTATGTGTAGGTAACGGGATCCACTCGGTGTCTGCAGAGAGCGCCTCTCCAGTCATCTCCTCTCCTCCAAGAAGACAGCACTCCATCTCTTACCCACATCACGGCAAAACCAGGAAGGGGAGCAGGGCGAGCTCCATCGGTTACACCGCCTTCTCACCCAGACCGTCGCTTTCTCGCCACTCCAGCATCGCCACTAACCCACCCTTGGACCGGACCAAAGTCAAAGACTACCTCCTCCTGTCCGTGCTGGCCTGCTTCTGTCCCGTCTGGCCCATCAACATCGTTGGATTCGTCTACTCCATCATGGTAAGGGCAGGACTTTTTTTTTCAAGGTTTCATTTCTCGTGTTAAATATGCGTGTGGAACAAGCCAACGCTAACAGATGGTTCAATCTTCTGCTTCAGTCCAAGAACAGTCTCGAGCAGGGAAACCTGGATGGCGCCGTGCGTCTGGGACGGGTGGCCAAGATGCTCTCAGTGGTGTCGCTAGTAGGAGGGACGGTCATTATCATCGCCTGCATTGTCAACCTGGCCAGTGAGTGTCCCAAATCTGACCTTTAACCTCACCTATTTATTTTATTTTATTTTTTTTACCTTCTGTGTAGCTGCACACAGCTGATTCTTCCCTCTGAACTCTTTGCTTTTCCTTTGTGAATATTGAACTATGGATTTTTAGCAGTAGCCCTGGCTCAAAACTTGCCATTGTCCCTGCTAATTCCATCATTATATAATATTTAGCTCTGATAGCCCAATCTGACCGTTATCACTAATATTATGACCATCCATGTTCACACAGTGTTGCACCAGTCACAATTCCTGCACACACTGCGGCACTTTAGCCCTCAGAAACTATGCTGGCGCTGCACAAAGATCAGAACATATTAAGTGCTTTTTCATCACACTCAAATCTACATTTTCTGACGTGTTCCTCCATATTTGCTCGGGTGGCCTCCAGCTGTAACTGACTGAATGCCTCGGTCTGTGCGTGTCTGTAGAGTGACGCGGGAAGTCCGCTGTCTGTTTTGCCCCGTTTGCTTGTACTAAATGTTAAGTTTTGCTGTTCCTGTACCGCATTTATATGATGTTTGTCAGTGTGTGAGCTGTTCACGGGCTCACAAGTTCAATAAAAGTGCATTTATTGTACCTCGCAAATAAAGGGATTCTGATAACAGATCAGGGATGATTTCAGTGACGAGTATTCGTCTTGTTCAAATACACACATGAAGGGTCAGTCAGCTAAATGATTCTTTGCCTTTGCAGCTCAAGCAGATACTTATCTGTACTTACTTTGTGAATGCACACAGTTGCAGCCTGTTGGGTCTCATTAAGCCAGGAGATGTCCTAATTTGCTCAACGACTGAAAGAGCAATTGCAGAGATAAGTTGAGCTTAAGAGCTCTGGGACTCAGCAAACTGTGTTTCTCTCATTACATAACTGTCCTCTGTGGTCTGTGAAAGTTTATACAGCCATATTAAGTTGCATGATATATAGCTCTAACTAATATGCTTCCTTTTCTTTTTTCTTTTTTTTCAGTAAATGTGAAAACCTGAGTTTCATCCCAGGATGAAACTGGATAAGGCAACTGACCATCTGGCCCCGCACCTGCACCACCATCTTTACCGCCTAGTCATTACCTGGATGCGTGACAAAAATGCACCCGATACACAGTGCTTACTTATATTTGTTTAATCTATATAAATCCCTTTTGCTAATGGAAGAAAATAAAATATGCAAATGCTGCTGCTCTGAGTCTGGGGAGGGAGGAGGGAGAGGAGGAGGCGGAGGGGGAGGGGGAGGGGAGCATTGTCCGTCTGGTGTTAGATGGAGAAGACAGACAGACTAATCAGTCCCTTCGTATTCTGGCCAACACATTCGGAACGATTCTTAAGAAAGACACTTTGAGAGCCCGATCACTACCCGCAGAACTGGTGGACTAGAAAACAGTGGAGACCACAGAGTTACAGGTTACAGGAAACATGAAACGGAACGGATTGACTCCCAGCTTCAGCGCCACATGGCGAGTCCCAGCAAAATGTCCGCCAAGCCCATCCTTCACTGCACCGACAACAGGACGCATCAGAGTTTCAGCTCGCCGTTAAATCCCCTCAGAAACACGGAGGAGAGGCTCTGGGATCTGCGTTGCGTTGAAATCACACGGCAGAAATTCCCCCCTTTCCCTCACAGAGAAAGACCCGCTCCACATCACAGTGTGTCCTCTTGTCTCAGACTGTCCTCTGTGACTCTTCTGACTCCACGACGCCCTACATCTTGTGTTTTGAGAGGGAGTGTATACGGGTGGCAAAAGAGGATGAAAGAGAGGCTTACCAAGGACTAGCTATGGGTGCTAAAATGGAAAGGATTATGGAAAGTCTTGCACAGAAGGCACAGTCATCACTGCGAGGAAAAAATATGTGCCAAATAGAAGAATTCAGAGGGGAAAGTTTCCTGCTTTGTAAAGACCCAACTCTGATCACACAATTGCTACAGAGAGAAACATCAAACGTCTTTTTACTCTCCTGCAGCTTTACTGTATGTCCGCTCAAAACCACTGACCACTGTGAGCCGGGAAAGGGTACATGTTGACAAAAAAAAAAAAGAAAAAAAAAGCCCACTGTAGCAACACACTCATTGTACAGTGAAGCTAGTGATGGTGCATCATCTCTAATCTATCTATCTTTTGATAATGTTTGTAAAAGATCATTTTGAAACAGCAGAAGATTTCGTAATGTGATGCTCTTGAAGTGCTGTGCCGCAGTTGACAGGTGGTGGTAGTGTTGTATGGGCATCGCCATTTGGTTAACAAATTAAATAGCTTGTGATGTGCAGAGAAACATGTGGCTGCCGCCTCAGTCTGCACCCACAGGAAGCTTGTGGCGTTATCGTCCTTAGAAAAACCCTTAATACTGTTCACCCGTTCTGTTGTTACTTTGCAAAACACTGCTTTGAACCTCGTTTTCTGGGTGAGAGATTTAAGTAGCTGCGCAGAACTACTTTCAAAACCTGGTTTGTTATTATTATTGTCCTGATATCTCCTGTGTATCCTCGACTAACCTCTAATCTTTATCTACCTGTGATTCCTCACTGTGATCCGAAACAACCGTGTTTCATCGAGAACGGATAAAACTCTCCGCCTCTGCTCTGTTCCTGGATTTTAAATTATGTACAAAAATGCCACAACCTCAGAGTCTCGAGTTTTTACCTTCAGACAATTTTCTGGAAAGATTAATATGGCTTATTTCCCCCCCCCCCCCCCTCTTTGTTATAACATAATAATGTCAATTTAATAGTAATCAACAGTTGATGTATTCTGCAGATATAAACCTCAATATTGTGATAATTCTCTAGTTGATATGAGTTAGCGTTAAGTAGTCATGATCAAATGTAGGCACAGAAACTGTCGGCGAGCCTCCTGACAGTCATCGTATTCCCACTGGGCTTCTATAATCTTTGTGGTTATTGGCATGCTGTGGATTTTTATTAATGTATGACGATAGAAGTTGAAAATTACAACGATAAGCTGGCACTTGGAATATTATACTTCTGCAGCACATTCATAATAAAGACACGATGCATGTAACCTGTTTTCAGTGTGGTTTTGGCGAGATAAAGAGCAGCAGGAGCGCAGATTAAAGAGATGGTGTGTTTGTCTGAGAGAATGAGTGTCAAAAGTGAGAGAAACCCGCAGAGTTTAGCCATTGAGAAGAGATTGTGTTTTGTTATTTTGTAGACGAGAGTACAAAAAAAAAAAAAAACTGTGATAATGTGTAAGCTGCAGGAATGGCGAGCGCCTGCTGTTGTCAGGCAGCGAAGCAAAGACAGCAGGAAGAGAAAAATCCTGGAGAGAAGGCTCCGAGCCAAAGAAATGCACTGTGTGATCGGCTGTAATGAGAACTTGAGCCTCAGACGACTTCAACAAAATCAAAGCAAAATATCCCTCATTATTTCTCTGAAGTCTTTTTGAACCTTAAAGAAGCCATTAGTGCCCGCGTTCCTCTTTTAAATCTAATGTATATTGAAATAACAAGAAAAATAAATGTTTTTTAGTCAGTGCAAACATTTCTGTGTTTACTGCTCTGACGTGAACATTTTCATACCGTTTATTTTAACTGGAGTAGATTAAATGATTAGTCAATACAAATAATGAATGGGAAGCTGTTTAATAACTGAGGAATTACGAATGAGACTTAACCTGCTATCAGCTCTGTGAGCCTGTGCTTATAGGAACAGCAGGGCCTCGAGCTACTGTGTGCAGTAGATTCTGGTGGGCATGTCATTAGTTTGCAGGTCACGCACTAAAATGTTGTACAAACTGAAATTTGGCCTGATGATGGCGCTACATGAAAAAAATGAGGGATAACTTATAAGAAATTCCTCCTGAGGGAGACACATTAATGTTAGAAATACAATTCATAGGAATCTATTTTTGTTTCGTTTTTACATTTCACACGAGTTTCACGTGTTTTCCACATGAAACACGTGATCACATGTATGACACGTTTACCACATGTTGTAAAACATAACAATGTGTGGAAAATATGTGGGAAAGGTTTTACATAGGACTCTACATGTGCTTCACATATTACACCATGAAAATGTTCTAAAACCACATTTCCCATGGGCAAAATACACGTTTCACATGTACACAATCACGTGTCATGTGGTCAGATGTGATCACACCAGTTTTTGCATGTGAAATACATGTAGTTTTTCATAAAGGGCATCAAGCTGCAAAGATATTTCAGTCTGGACAAAAAGTAGTTGAAAAATTGGCTAAAAATGCCAAATATTTTCTGGTTTTTGCATCTTAAATGTGTCAATTTGCTGATTTTCCTTGATTATACATCACTGTATCATTGGGTTTTAAACTGGCATTACCTTTGGCTCCTGCAAATTTTGATGGCCACTTCTTTTTTCTGATGTTTTATAGACCAATTAATTAGATGAAAACAATCATCAGATAGTTATAATTTTAACATCCTAGCGATCATAAGTGCAACATTACTTACTTAAATATGACATATGTTGCAAGGAAATCATCAATAATTTAATGGCCTTGAAAACAGTTCATTGAAGTGAGCGCTGTAATGACTATAAAAAAAAATACACCATATATAAACAGTAAACATGGCTAAATTCACTTTAGGAATTATGTCAGGTGCCACTTCTACAAAAAATCCTGAGCTCACACAGAGGAAAAAAAAATCAACCACATTAACAAAAATTTCTGACAACATCTGACTCCGGCAAATTCATCTTCGCCAGTGTCAACGTCTTGACAGCTAAAGGTATTTTTCTTTGTACTCAGCTAATTTACCAGTCGGTATACAGTACAGGCGCAGAAAAGGGGATCAGTGTACCAGGCAGTTACATCCAGATGCAGTAAGTGGGTCAGGGATTATCCAGCTGGGTCACATAAACAGAAAGGCAGTGAGTCAGCTTGGCAGCGTTTGGATGCATCATGATCATCCCGTCAGTCTGCATATAGGAAATAACCGCTTAATGAGCAATACTGACCTGTGGTGACACTGCTCTGTTACTGCCTGCTTAATATGCAGAGAACCAGGCTGGAGAAATAATCGTCACGAGGCTGAATTAATGCTTAGATGGACTGCTGTGGATTTATTTGTTTTTGAAATGAGTGTTAAGTGCAAAATATTCCTTCATTTTCAAATTCAGAGACACATAAAACCTTCAGTTCGCATTAGAGGGTTACACCATAATCTTCAGGTAAAAATCCAGCTACTGCCAACACAACACATCATCCACTCCAGTTTCTATTAGTGCTTATTATTTTTACTGACAGCAAGATGTATCTGAATGAGGAGACATTTCACTGTTTGTTGTTATAACCTTTTAGATGCCAGTGATAAATAATTGACCCTTTTCAAAGTGTTAAACTGGCAGTTTTCTGTTAAAGCCAATTTGTTTGTATACATCTTTTTTTCTGTTGTGACAGACGAACCTAAATAAGGTCAGTTGAGTGCTGACCTGTTGTTCATCCTTTTCCACTGCAGACATTTTGATGTGTCACTAAAAACATTGACAATGACTGTACTGTACTGAAGTGACCCAGTGAGCTGTAACAGCCTGCCAAAGACCCTGAAACTGACCTAGTTAAATAGAATTCAGTAATTTTATGATTTACACTCAAATATATAAACTTTAAATTCGTTATTTTCCTTGCAGACACGAATAGTGCAACACATTAACAGTGAATAATTTGCCATAAAGTGTCACATGTGCGATACCTTCAAAAACGAGAGACAAATGAATCATTAATTATATATTTTCACCAATTATATATGTACATTAGCAGTCTTATTCTAGCTCTGCCCAGAATGACAGCATAGAGTAAAAACCTTAAAGTAGCACAGAAAATGATAATAGAAAGTTACAACATTTACAACCTGGGAGGCATAAGAGAGCTTAACAAATACTATCTTCATCAAACATGTTTTCGATGTGGCTTGAAGGCAGGGCTTAAAGAGTTTTTTTTTTTTTAAATCATTGCAAGTCCAGCATTTATCGAAAGAAAATGTGGGTTTACTATGTTGATAACAAAGTTAATTGTCTGGTCTCAACAGGTATAATCGCCTTGGAACATTTCCACCAAAAAGCATGGGAAGATATTAAAAACAGGAATGTATGCACCCCATGCAAACCTTATCTAAATCTTAAGAACTAGGTTATACTTGAGTACCATAATGTCCAATGAAATCTAGCTTAATCAAAATGTGATGGGACCTTCAGGCTGTTATTTGGCCCACTGTAACTGCACTGCATGACCGCCACACTTCAGCATCCCTCTGCCAATGGCATCCTCTAACCCTTCATCCTAATCCATGCTAGGTGGCAGCAACGGGCTCATTTTGTCTCTGTAATAAAAACTACTCATCATGAGAAGGGAATATAGACCTGAATTATCACTGTAAACTTTTTCCCCGGCCAGCTCCTCTTTGTCTGCAGTGTCCATGAGGGATTGCAAATCGTGGTGTCTTCGGTACTCCTTTTATCTTATATTTCCAGTAGCTCTTTCTTCAAATGGCTTGTTATACAATGTACGTCATTGATTTATTGTTTTGACATGACCACACAATGTTTGCTTCAGATATCACTAACATGAGCTGAAAAGAGCAGATCTTTTTTTGTTCTTTTTTGTGAATGTTGAATGAAAAATGTAAACCCTTTAAGAGCAGCACCCATCATTTTGCATCATGTGTTTTCTAAATCAACAGAAAGGCTGGCACTGGTCCCTGCAGAGAGGACAGAGTTTGGGTTTAAATAAATGTTTGTGGCTAAACCAACAGATTTTAGATTAATCCTCACTGAGATTATTATTTTAATAGCTATTTTCATATCTGTCTTCATCACTACAAAGTGAGGTTTTTAGTAGGACGTCGGGTCATTTAAAGGCCAGTGTACTTTAAAAGTCACAAAACAACCTCAAAAGGGCACGAAGCGTTTGTAGTGAAAGTGACGTGCAACACCTTAAAAAAAAAAAAACTCGAAACAACTACAAACATATACGTAAGGGGCTCAAAGAGACAAAAAAAAAAATCAAGGGTGTAACCATGATATCGACATTGGGGGGGTCCAAATGACATTTCCCCCCCGTGACCACGCTGTATGTGTATATATATGTATAGTATAGCGTGTCGTCTAAATTCATTCGATAGTGTGTTCTCTAAAATGTAATAAATATGTCACACTAGAGTATGTCGTCCAAAATTACAGAAAAACTATGTATGTTGTCAAAGATGTCATACGAATTTCTTGGTATAGCATGTGGTCCAAAATGTAAAAAAAAAAAAGGTCTTCCATGTTCTCGAAAATTATCCAAAAATTACTAAAAAAAAAAAGTCTATATTCTATCGTCCAAAATTAGGCAAAAAAAAGTTATACTGTAGGATGTCGCCAAAAGAAAAAAAGAAAGTCATATTCTCACAGGCAAAGTGGTGTAGTGTGGAGCGCTGGTGTCTTTCAGCAAGAAGGTCATTGTTTCAATTCCCGCTGGAGACATCCACGTCAGGTCCAAAAATTATCATTTAAAAAATATGAAAAAAAGGTCATACTATGGCATGTCGTACAAATTTATGAAAAAAAGGTCATACTATAGCATGTCGTCCAAAATATGAAAAAAAAGTCATACTGTAGCATGTCATACAAATTTATGAAAAAAAGGTCATACTGTAGCATGTTGTCTAAAATATGAAAAATAAGTCATACTAGAGCATGTCGTCCGAAACATGATCAAAATGTCACACTATACCATGATATATTTTTAAAAAAAAAATTTACGACATTTAATAAGCATGACTTCCATTCAATTTATGTAAGCCAACACAGTGGTGCAGCTGTCAGTGTTGTCATCTCCCAGTCTAAAGGTCCAGGGTTCAAGTCCCGCCTTTGACTTTCTATGTGCAAAACTAATAACCTAAAAGTAAAATTTGTCATCCATAATTATAATAATGATGACTAACTTATGCATGTTGTCCATAATGTAAAACAATTCATTCAAGCAAGAACACGCAATCCTCCACACTAAGTTCCAGGCCCCCTATCAAACCTAGAAACTCCTGATTGTGAAAAGACAACCATTTTGCTGGCTTTATTGCATGCTTGTCTTACTTATATAACTTTTAAACATTTTAGGGAAGAGTGATCAACAGTGCAGTGGTTGTCATTGTTGCCTACCAGTCAGAAGGTTGCAGGTTCGAGACCCGCCCTGGGAAGGATTAAGTTAACATCTGTGATGAAAAGCTGTGTCAAGGGCAAGAATCAAACCTGCAACTCTCTGACTAGGAGTCAACAGCACTAACCACTGTGCTGTCTTCCTTAAAAGTTATATAAGTCAGACAAACATGCACTAAAGGCAGCACAATTTTACAGTTGCTAGTGTTGTCATCTCACAATCAAGAAATACTCAGTTCGATCAGGGGCTTGGAACTCTGTCTGTGGAGGATTGCATGTTCTTGCTTGGAGTGTGACTTTGTCACATTTACGACTACATGATGTTTGTTTTACATCATGGACTACATGCATGATAACACAAATTAGTCATCCATATTTTGGATGACATATTTTACTTTTACTTATTATTTATGCAGGGACATGCAAATTCCACATAGAGAGTCCCAGGCGGGGATCGAACCACTGACTTTTAGACTGAGACAACAACGCTGACAACTGCACTATTGTATTGGCCTGAAAAAAAAAAAATTTGAACGGAAGTCATACTTATGGCATGTCATCACAAATAGCGCAAAAAAAGTCAGTTCTTTAATGTCGTCTGAAATATGGTCAAAAAGTCATACTATACATGTCGTCCGAAATGTGAAAAACAGTCCCTAACCCTAGCCCTGCAGATTTTGGTGGTAGTAGCAAATATTCAAACGAGAACTTTGAAGGCCGAAGTGGAGAAGGGTTTCATGTAAACAGCAGTTGAACTTATCATCTAAAATGTGAAAAAAAGTCATACCATAGCATGTCGTCCAAAATTATGCATGTTATCATGCATGTAGTCCATGATGTAAAAACAAGCATCATGCATGTAGTCGTAAATGTGACAAAAAAATATAAAAATATAAAAACAATTCATGTGAAAAAAAAGTCATACTATAGCATGTCGTCCAAATTTATGAAAAAAGAGTCACCATAAATAGACATAAAATGACCTTATAGATAAAGACAAACAAAATCACCCCAAAACTACCACAAATACAAGAACGTGTAGTTTATAGTCGTTCAATGTAATTGTGTCATGCTGTTATGTAAAGGGATGGTGGGCCTTTTATATATCTGAGCTAGAGGCTCCGACATGCAGAGATTCCTCAGAGAGATTGAAAGTGTTGTTGTCCCCAGGTGTCCCTTCTCATAGTTTATTTTTCCAAAGTAATCTCAATTTTGATCGCAAGAATCTGCCGTCCAGTCATTCTTCCTGCAGCTTCATAAACTCTAGAAGATTAGATCTTATTTTTCTATCCGCAAACACTCCTTCATGCTTTTAATACATTTGGACCACTGCAATGCTCTGTGTCTGTGTTTACATAAACTGCTTCAAAAGAACTTCACCAGACACAGATCTCAACAGATTGAACAGAAGAGTGTCTGTGACCTGAAATACCCCTTCTCTGTGGACTTCTGTAGATCTTATGAAGCAAAGGGAAACATACTCCTTGTTTGTTGTTAAAGATTTCAAACCTGAACACTACCTGCCAGAAAAAACAGACATTTAAATCTTAAGCTTTTTTTAAATGACATTATATTTGGCTTTAATGACTTTAATTCAAATTATTATGCTGTTTTGAAGTGTTGTTTTTTTTTTTTTTAGCTGATTCTAATACATGTTTTAATTGTATATTATAGTTCCATTTGGTTTAATTGATGAAGTGCAATAACAAACTAAGTTATTTGTATTTGTAACAGTGTTACGAACATAAAACCGAGGGACAGAATCTCGTCAGGACAGACGTGGTGTGGTTGATGTTTGAGCACAGCCAGGAACAAACGGTGACTAAGATGAAACAGTAGTCGCCTTATCTCATTTCACAAAAAGCTTCCTTCCCAGTCAGGATGCAGTAGGAAATGCACAATAAACAGAAACTGAACAGCTGCAAAGAGCTTCACACATTTTTTTTTTCCCTCTCACCCCTCGTCTTCTATTTAAAATCGAGACTGCAGCTTCAGTCTCGACGCTCAGGCCCCTTCTTCTCAGTCAGTCAGTCAACTCGTGTTCAGCCTCACAGCTTGACACTCTGTCCACTCAAACACTGAGCAGCAGTGTGTTTGTAGAAACGTCCCGATGTACCGATGCTGACCTCTGACTTCCCTGTCAAATGGAACGAGCATAGGTCATGCTTATATAATGAGGATAGTGATAAGAAAATAATATACATGCCTCTGGAGAAGTGTTCTCCAGAAGTGTTATTAAGAGGTGAAGGAGACAAAGAGTTAAACAGAGGACAAACTGTCCTTAAATAGTTAGTCATAAAAGTATGTGCCTTTAGGAAAGAGAAATCTAGTGGATAGATAGATAGATAGATAGATAGATGGATGGATGGATGGATGGATGGATGGATGGATGGATAGATAGATAGATAGATAGATAGATAGATAGATAGATAGATAGATAGATAGATAGATAGATAGATAGATAGATAGATAGATAGATAGATAGACACTCACCTTCACTGATGAGGCTGCAGTAGCAGATCTAGAAGACTAGGGGGCAGTATTGGCTTTATTGGTTTGACACTCATTGGGCTGTGCTCAATCAGAGATTCAATGCCACTTGGGAACAGGGCAGCAGTTATAATAGAAACTGAGGAGCTCACACAACATCTCAGTATGAATGTTTTATGAAAAAAAACAAAAACAATCATGCACACTTTCCAAAAGACAAACATCCAAAGCAAGTGAAACACCATTTACATATGAACACCACTGGTATTTTCAGCATACCTCGTTTACCACGAGACCGAGCACAGATAAAAACCTGCCACTTGGTTAATGCAGCCCACAGCAGCAGCAGCCATGAGAGTTACTAGACAACACTGTGCTCTATACACCATTCAGAGCTGTAATTCAGATATCAAACGAAGGCTGATGACTTTATTTACTGTGTCGGAGTACGGCCATGCACAGCTCTCCACTAAACACCGTGCTGCTGTGAGACTTGCCTGTTATTTAGATCACCGTCCTCCTCTTTGCAAATGAGAGATTCTGAAGCAAAATGAGGTCAACATCAACGTGTCATCAACAACAAACTGAGACAGTGATATCAGAGCTGACACATCAAACAGCAACCACAACAAAAAAAACGTGTTACCCTTAAATTCAATTAAATGTCTTTTTAGTTACACACCTCGGGGGCATTGGGGACAACACAATGATGAACATTTGGTCCTGCTGTAGAGCCTCACACATATCTGACTTTTAGTTTGCTTCATCAACACCAAACATGCAAGTAACTCACACAAACCGTCAACATGGAAGAACCAGTTATCTTTTTAGGTTGTGCTGTCTGCAGGCGATCCAATGACAATCAGATCAGTAGATTTAAAACAGTATTAAGACCACTTGGAACTCTTCGGAAGCATTCGGCAAAACATTATTGCAAGGGGCAGGTAAGTGCGCTGTAAGACAGATGGTTTTAATGTCAGCAGTTAATGAAAATAACTGGCTGAATTTAATAAGAGCAAGCAAGCCTGACATGAGGGACGACACGAGAGTCAAACCGCAGAATAATTAAACCTTTTTTCTCATCATACTGATTTGCATGATTTCAATTTGTCTTGTTGATTGGGATCTGTCCTACCTAAGCCAGCGCAAATGAACATTTGGCCTGACATTGACTCCTCAAAAAGGGACATGAATGCCAAGGAATATTTTTAAGAAAATTCTCCTAGTTTCAGCTCTGTGGTGAGGACAGTTTTGTGTAGGCTCTATTTAGAGCCAAGGTTAGTGTATTGATCTCTGAATGTGTACCCCTTTGGATATGTTGTTATGAATCATGAACTCATTTATGACACAAAGTAAGTAGAATATGAATCCATCACAGTCATGCAGAAAGTCCTCAGAGCATGCGATGACGCGTCACTCTTCCCGAGTCCTCCAGCAATCCCTCCGGCGTCAGTACAGTGGAAGAGGCTCAGTTCATTCCTGCAGTGTGGATCCAGGCAGCTCGTTGGTCAGCGTGTGCCAGCGCTCCACCTTCTTGCCCTTGTCCTTCAGACAGTCTATCCAGTGCTGCAGAGTTTCTCCCTGTGAGTGGCACCCTAGGGAGACTCCCCCTTACCACAGCAGGGAGAATAGAGAGACTTCAGTTAAAGGGCAAAATTTATGCAACACTAAAAAAATGTTGTCAGCATAAATGAATATTTGTTTTTACAATTATGCATGTTTTTGTCTGGCATTACTTTTGATGTTGTGTTTTGTAACAGGTTGTGTATTGTAAGAAGTGTAGGCGTATCTAGCTGCACTTTCAACCTACACTTTTACAGTCCATACAAAATCTTCTGCATTGTGTTGCTATTGTTTTTTTCCACAACTGCTTGTGTAATTTCAGAGGGACCAATTTACTTTTCCAGTTCTCCTTCAGAGAGAACCGCAGCCTGAGACAATATCATAAAAGAAAATCTTTCAACTTTAGATCTAAACTTTAAATAATCAATCAGACATGTGTTAATAAATCCTTAGTTGTCACTAAAATTTCTTATTATTGTATCTAATGATTGAAAAAGTGTTCAGATTGACCTATATTGTCCTTAAAAGGGTGTTACATTGTTTGAAATTCACGAGAGACGGGTAACAAGTAACTTTGTTCAAAATAAAAGTGAGATACTCGTGTTTTACTCCTGGATTAGTTGAAGAGGAAAAAGTCTAATTTTTTTTTTACTCTTTCCATTTACTAATACTTTTATTACATCACATTAGCGCATTTGAACCGTGATGACTCATGATAGTGTAGTACCAGAAGATGGAAACATATAGTGTTTTAGCGCTCAAAATGTGTAAAGAAGTGCGCTAGTTTCTACAGAGCCCAACTGTTTCACAAAATTACTAAACCCTTTTACAAAAGTGAAGCTATAGTTTTTAAAGATTAACACCCTTGGTAAAAAAAACAAGTGGGCTTGGTGCCATCGACTAGAATGGAAGGACCCTGTTAGTCTTTCTGTGGGATTTGTGAAATAAAAAATACCAGACTTGACCTTTAGCTACTATTTGTGAAAAAATAAATCTTGACTTTAAAAGATCCCAGAAAAAGCAGAAGCATGCAAAAAGTCACTCCCACTCAGATTGCCAGTTTAAACCAAATCTTTAGCCAAAATGTCACAGACTACCGTCTGGTGACTAAACCCTGCAAATTGCACCCAGGGCTGCACTTGGATGATTACATATAACAGAGAACATCTTAAAATATCTTTGGCAACATCTGCCATGGGCACAGAGTTATTAGACTCCTCATAAAGGAGCTAGCCAGCTAATTAGTGATTCCAAAATCACCACCAAGAAATTATTAGGTGCCAGTGTTTGGCGTCTACTCACCTATGAAGTCGTTGGACTTTCCCAGGTCGTAGTCCCACACTGTAACCTCCAGCGTCTTGGTAGCTAATTCAGAGAAGGAGATTTCATAGAAGAACTCCTGGATGGAAAGAAAGCGGGAGAGGTCAGAAGAGCACACCCAACACACATGTTGCTTTTCCTCCAGCCCTCTAAAATGCTCTGATGAGATGGCAGATAATACTATGCAAACACTAATTGGCTATCTTGCAAAAAGGTTGCAAAACCTTGCACGCAGGGCAGTGTCTCTGTGGACTATACGTCTAAATGAGCTGTCTCTTTACATTTAACCAACGCAAAAATGCTTCTTGCCCTGTTATACATGCACACACAGAAAACATGGATGTCTCACCTCATTAAACTCTGGGTTCAGAGTCTTTTTCATGACTGCTGTTTTGTGCTTGGATTTCTTCTGAACGTCTGGCTTCAGGTACCTGAGACAGAGAAGTGTGATATAAGTTTGGTCATTATCATTCACATCTCAGAGCCCCGCTGAAAAGAAAGTGAAGCACCAAAGGTAGCTTACCTGGAAATACCAGGGATAGCCGTTCAGGTCAAAGTAGGTTCATGCACAGAGGAAATCATTATGTTCTATCAGGAATTACTGTTAATTATAGATTTACTGGTTCTTGCTGTCATGTTTCTCTTACTACATTTTTAATGACCTCTGAGGGATGAATCAAAAAGAAAACCCTTTTAATTAAAGGATGGTTTGACATTTTGGGAAATACAATTACTCATCTGCAGAGTGTTATATAGCCTACGTATGCATGCAACTCCGGTTTATTTAAATGTTTCTCTTTTTTGTGCCTCTGTGCGTCATGCTTGTTTTGCACTTTTCACCTCCGATGTTGATTCAGCAAAAGGAGAAGTCGCTCAAAACAATGTGCAAACAGTGTATAACGACGACTGGCAATTTTGTTCTCGTGTTGTTTTGTGTGGTTTCTTGTTTCCCTGAATGTCTACAACTGAGTTAGACAGTGGGAAGTGGTCCATGTGGCCATATAGAGCTAGAACAGCACAATAATTGGAAATTATGTCAGATTGAAATGTGCCCACCAGCTTAGTTTTTTTTTTTAACAAACAAGATGTAACACCTTCATTTGTGATGAGGTGATGAGTGGAATTAGTTAGCTTGGACCATAGACTGTATATAAAAGTGGACGTAGCTTCCGGGTCTGAAGGCCAACGTGGAAGTGCTCGGCTTGAAAACGGCCAAAATCCAAACTTGAGGCTTCAGAGCAGTTTTCAAACCAATGGGTGAAGTCAAGGCTGGTTGCCACTTGGCTACCGGTATCCCCCTGTTTTCAGTCTTTGTGCTGAGCTAAGCTAACTTGCTGCAGGCTGTAGCTTCATATGCACTTTTATAGATAATCTTCACATCTAACTCTGAAAGCAAATAAGCATGTTTCTCAAAATATTCTGAACTATTCCTTTAATATTAATGAGAGTTGGATAACAAAATAGAAACCATCTTGACTCTATGCTAAATTGTCAGCCAGCAGATGGTTAGTTTAGTTTTGCTCCAGAAAACAGGCAGAGACAGTCAGGCTCTGTTTTAAATCTGCCTGCCAGCATCTCTACAGCTCATAATTAGAAATTACATTTTATTTGTTTAATCCATACAAATAGTGTGGTTTCACAACAGATACTGTCCCAAATTACTTCTTGGCTATTTCACATCTCCAGTTTCCAGACCTCTGGAAAAACACATTTCATCTTGGGAAGGGCTCATTGTCCAAAATGAGTCCAAAATGTCCAAAATGTAAAATGCAATGCTCCATCAAAACAAGAAGATTAAAGAACCAAGTTGTGGAACACAAAAATGTTGTCCGCACAAAGAATTCTGATTATGCTATGTGACATCACACTATGTGGGACATTGCAAACACATTGAAGGTGATAGAAGTTGTTGAAAAGGACATCTGAGGAGGTGATTGCCTGAAAAGACTACTCCCACATAAAACCTTTTGATAGAAATTTCTCAGCTTTATTGATGAGACCGACTTTTCTACTTTTTTTTGTGAAACGGAATAATGATGTCTATGTACTTTGCGTGGTCAGTGTGTGCTTGTGGTATAGATTGATGAATTTCTCATGGGATAACTGGTGATTTTGTAGTCAATGTGTGTTTCTGGTGTTTTGTGGTGGAATGGATGGATTTGTTTCGTGTAAACCTGGAAAGGATTAGGTCAACTCTGACATGTTAACCACATTGTGTTCATTTCATTATGGACGTGTGGGTTTGTGCACCCTCCTTCATTCGACTCTTTCCCTTTTCTCCCCTTTTGAAAATGTGTCACCTCCTCACATGCTTACACACTGACTTACCACAACATGGAACAACATGCTGTTTTTTTTTTTTTTGGTCTTCATGCCAAGGTAAGCTCGCGAGCTGCTGGTTCTCACTTCATAATAAACAAGGTGTTCTCATATCAGTCTTCTTGAACTTAATTTCCCACCAATCTCCCAAAGGTTTAAGTGTATTATCTGTGAAACTATCCTCGTGTGAGAACTGATCAGCAATTCCTTCACCAACACAGCACAGACTGAAAAAGCTCAGCATCCCTTCGCGAGCTGTCATTAAATTCTCAGGATATTTTTAAGCCAGCTGGAAGGAGCGTCGCAAAATCACTCTTCACATTGGCTTTCCACCCACCACCCACAGCGCGGAGAGCATATGTTCCCACACGCTCTCAGACACAACAAAGCATCTGGGAAGAAGCTTCCGCCAAAGGGCAAGGATGTGAGCATGCATCCAAAATGAAACAAGGTGCTCCATGTGATTCTTTGGATGTGTGAGGGACGTGTGCGTAGGTTCGGTGGATGTAAGGAGGGAGGGAGAAAACTTGAGTATGAGGCATGACGAGAGACGAGAAGGGAGATTTGTGTACACTGAGGTGAGACAAGCACGGTGGCCTGCATGTGTGTATGCATGTACGAGTGATGAGAGGTTGTTTCGCTTTTTTTTTTAATTTTTATTTTTTTTACTCGTTCCAGAAACAGCCTCAAAGCTAGAACTAGCACTCAGGAAAACACTGAGTGAAGATAAGGTTTTAAAGCTCATTTGTCCACTTCCTGTCAGGTTGGATCATTCCTCTCAGGGACCTTCCTGCCCTGCCTAGTACGCACGCACACACACACACACACACACACACACACACACACACACACACACACACACACACACACAGTATTGTGTTTCTATCGTAAGTGAGTAGTGAGTCTCCATAGAATCGCTATGACACTTACAATACCACCCAAATCTGTTTTCCTTAATTCTGCAGCTCCTCCCTGGTACAATATACCTGTAACATTAGATCATGTCACTGCCTTGCAATCAATTTCTAAGGCTTTCTCAATGCACACACACATGTTGTTAATGGTAATTACCTGGATGAATGAGTGACATATTTCACAATGGCTTCCATTTGAGTGAAGACCTGCCCTCATCTGTCACTATAACCCGAGGTGATGTTTACTCAAGCCATCCGTCACTCATGAGTGGTGACAGAAGGTGATTCATGGGGTTAATATGAGCCAAAGGTCAGTTAAGACCAAACAGAGGTGTTATGGTGTGAGTGACACCGGAGAGGTCATCATGAAATGTCAGTCCATCAATCCAAGCTGTGTCCTGTATTGATTATTTAAAGTGTGTCCAGTCGTGTGCTCGAATATTTGGTTAAATAATCGCGTGTTTTTCATTCAGATATAAATTTCACTAATTTTATTAAAATTTACACCGATGATGACCTGAAACATTATGACCACTCACGGATGAGGTGAAGCACAATGATTATCTCATAGCACGATTCATGAGGAGGTCTGGGATATATTAAATTTGAACACTTTCCACCATGGGGAGGCCACTTTCTATGATTAAAATGTTTGTTGCATTTGTTGCGTTTCATTTCGGTTGAATCTATATAACACCAGTTGTTACGTGAAAAGGTTTTTCAAATCTCATTCTAGCCTTATGTTAAGGATTAGGAGACTTATTCTTAAAAAAAATTCTCCTAAGTGTCTCTTATCCATGGAGCTAAGTGTTGTTGTTTGTTTATGGCCTCACAATTGTGTTACTGACTGAATATCTGGATGTTTTTTCAAGTGAAAGTTTAAAAATATAACTGAGGGCTTGAGGGGTTCAGTCAATAGTCGGTTCTTGTAGTCAACATGTTGGATGCAGGAGAACTGGGCAGGTGTAACGACCTGAACGACTGTGAAAATAGACAAATTGTTGCGGCCAGACGTTAGGGTGAAGCATCTCCGAAACAGAAAGGCTTTTGGGGCGCTCACAGTCGAGGTCTGAAGTAGGACAAACCAGGAGCTGGCACCAGTGTGGTGCTGGATCAAGTGTAATATGCAGACGCTCCAACTGTAACCTGGATTTGAAGGTTCTGCTGCTAATAAGTCCTGGTGCAGATACCGTAGGGGACTTTCAGCTGTCTTATAGGGTGCATCTCGGAGCGGTTTTGGTGGCACCAACAACATATAAGGTCATAGTGTTTAGGCTCATCAGTGTAAAACTCATGATATTCAGTCAGTGATCTGATCTCGTCCTTACGTTTTAACATAGGGGTCGGAGTAGCCATTGACGTCCATGGCTGCCAGGTGGGCGCAGCGTCTGACGCCCACGCAGAGCCCCCCACGAGCTTTGTCCTTGGCCTCACCCTTCCCATCACAATCGCTGGCTGGAGGTAGGTACTGGAGGCAGAGCAGCAGCCGGCCCCTCTCCTCGAGACTTCTCTGCTGCTCAGTCTCCCACTGAAGAAGAAAGAAGGGATACAACAGACAGAAATATTAATAAAAACTGAGAAAGTGTGTGCGCTGCATTTGTAAATGGTACATACAGAATTTAAAGGATGCTTCGAGCATTTGAAGTGATGCAACGCTTTTGTGCCATGACCTGTTGATGAAATATTAAAGTTCTTCTTTAAAATTGCTTTTATTGGTATATAAATGTTACCTGTGATTGAAATGACTACGTGTAATGTAAGAAAATGATCAGCTCACTGTGCAGTCCATGGCAGAGATTTTTAATGACTTCCAGCTTATTGATTTGTTTTAGCTGCCTATTGTTTCACATTTTCTCTTTTGTTTTTATTCAGCCTCAGCAAGCAGCTGTTTACAATGAAAAAATGGTGGTGGAGCTCAAAACAAAGCTAAAAGCGGTGTTGGTACAGGACTGGTGTACTGTAACTGGTTCAATAATGATTGTTTTGACCTTAGGTAGAAACAGATCAGCTGTTTCTAGCTGTGGTGCTCAGCTAAGCTAACCATGAGGACTCAAACACGACTATATATTAATGCTTATGTGTTTGTTTTAAGTGTAAATAAGGCCCAGCTGTTTGCCACCACTAGCTATTGATTTTAATAAAGTGATCACAAATGTCAGAGTTGTGTTTATATAATCATTTGATGCAGTTACAATCCAATTTCAGAGCCCCAGTTTTTTTTTCTTGTTTTTTTTTTCTTTTAGACACAAGTGATTTCAGAGCCAGTCCTCTCCCACACATATTATTGGGTAAATTAACCGTGAGGCCAAACCAGATAAGATAACCGGACTGAAACGACTGCCTGTGCTTCTCACAACATTCAAGGTTGTTTAATGTGTCTTGCCCGCATGCAAAATAAACACCCACAAATTTATCTCCTTCCCGTTCGTCTGTCACCGGCTCCATGCCGACGCCTCTTTTGTTTCCACCTGCCTAATGAGTCGCTCTCTGTCGATCTGTGAAGGTCTGAGCTGTTTTGTTACCGGATACCTGGTGCAAATTACCCTCACTGATTGCAGAGTTTTTAAGTCTCCTAGTCATTGACGACAGATGGGCGATCTGGCTGTTGGCAGTAATAACGATTCCCAAAGAAAAATATACAGACACGGAGAAGAGGGTAAGATAAGAAAGAGAGAATTAGGAGAAAAGAAGAGGGCAAGCTGTTGAGACAATTATAAAAAGGGAGGGAGGAGCATGGAGGAGTGCGTGGCGTGTGGCATATTGATCGCCTTGGCTGTGTCCACCCCTTGCTTGAAGATAAGACTTTATGAGAGATGGAGCGATACAAAGGAAGGGAGAGACGTTTCGTGGAAATACATCTGTGACAGAACTGAGGCTGTTCCGTCTTCTCAGGTAAAACAACACAGACAAGTCGTGAAAATCTATCTAGTGATGCAAAGTCCTGAAATAGCAAACAGTGCATCTTTCCTATAAATAACATACATGTATCGGTGCTGTTGGCCATGACGGTGAGTCACGGGCCTGCGAGAACATCGTTTTCCCCTTCTTCACCCTCTGTTGCTGCTTCCTCGCTTTCTTTCATCTGTCACTTTGAATCTGTTCTGTTGTTGTGCTTGTTGTCAAATGCTTTGGTAACAGTTGTCCGTAGAAAATACTCGAGCCACAAGCGACGAAGTGCATTAATATGACTTAAAAACCCACGTGTCGGTTTGTCCAAGAAGACAGGTTTTTGCCATTGGACTGATTACACTGCTGTTTATTATTTGTTCTCAGCGATAGTTGGGTTTGTCTCTGAGCTGAGACAGATGAGCTCAAATGTTAGATGAAAGTCACTGAGCTGTTTAGGTGTGTCGGCTTATGAAAGAAAGAAGAGCAATACATTACATCGGAGCAAAGGACAGAAAGTACTTTTAAAGAGAGACTATTTAACTAAGAAAAGAGGAAATGTGATATTTCTTACAAATAAAAAATTGAATACATATACTGTTTACAGCCTCTTCTGCTTCATTCAGTTAAGAATTTGATCTTGTATGATCGCATGGTCGCCGTACTGCTGTATAACGGACATTAGTGAGTCACTTGGTTACTCGGCTTTAGTTGCGACCAGGTACACTACCAGGTTTTGGGTATGGTTCGAATCATTTGCTGTCTGTTTGTGTTTGAGTTTCTATTATTTCATACAGAAATAATAAATTATCACCTAACTATTGATAAATACTGCTGTCTAAACTTTTTTTTTTTTATTATTTTTTTTTTACAGCAGACACTTGTAGGGGAAACTCTAGTATATTAATGACGCCTGCATTCTGTTTAGAGGAGGCCCTGTTGGTTTACCGTCAGTTTACTGGGACGCTTAATGGAACTGAGCCTTCTTTATTACACCTGTGCTTTCCCTACAATGACAAGTCAACTTGTCTGCTGTGAAAAAGGTCTATAACAGACATTACTTAGTTCACCAACTTTATGATTCATCTCTCTACTTTTTTATCATTTTTCTGTGATTGTTACTTTTGGCCTAATCGGCTGGCATTTACCAAAACTTACATAGTTTCACTTTAAGTAGTTGCGTGTATTTTTGTTTTTTTGTAACAGGCAGCCATTATTTCTCATATCTTTCCACATGATATGATAATCAAACTCAATTATCCAGTTAAGCCGCAGTAATTTTGAAATGCACTGCACTTGATCAGAAAATGAATGCAGATCTGTCTGTGAAGATGGTCATTCATCCAGGTTATGGTCAATCTAAGCGTTTTGTAAAGAATTTTCAAGAATTCAAAACAAGGTTCGGCTGCCTAACATTCAAGTTAATGCTGACTTAATGGATTTACATAATGCAACTCAGATTTTCATGTTTTACAGAAATGAATGGAAACCATTCAACATTCACACTAAGATGATTTTCACACTTATAAGTGATGTTTGTCAAGTAAATGTAATTTCTGGTAAATACTATCTGCAAGCCTTGGTCAAATTTAACATACAGTTAAACAAAGAGGTGAGAGTGTGTAGGGCCGCAACTATTGATTATTGTCATCTTTAATTATTCAATCAATTTCTTAATGACTCAATAAAGTCTTTGGTTAATAAAATGAAACTGTTTTCTTGACATTGCCTGTTTTTTCTGATCAATAATCTATTTTGAAATATATTTTACACCTAATCAAATTGCAACCATCTGAAATAGAGCCAAGCAGCGAGGCTTTACATCTGATAAGCTGGGACCAGTTTATGTTCAGCATGTTTACTTTACAAATTACTTAAATGATTAGTCAGCTACTAAAACTGTATGAATTAATTTACAAATTATGTTATCACTCATCACTGCCTGGACAAAAGCAAAGCCGTAAAATATGCAGCGATGGTGATTCAGAAAAGAAGACAGATTAAGAATGATGAAGACAGTTTTGTTTTAGAATGAAGATACAGGCTGTATAATGACAACAAATAGCATCCTTGGACTACTAACAGGTTCATTCTCATAGTTTTATGTTAATGCTTGTCAAGCTCTGGTAATTAAGTCCCATTGGACAAGGTGACCAAAGCTCCCCACAAACTGTGTGTTGTCCTTTCTGACAGGTTGAAATATGGGCCGAAGGGACAGGCCGAAAGAGGGTCATGTTGAACCGAACAGACAGAAGAGTCACGGTGCTCACCTCTCTCAGGTAGCAGGAGATTCCTCTCAGGGCTGTGCTCATCGCAGTCGGTGAAGCCAGCTGGAAGCATAGCAGACAAAAATAGGCGAATGAGATGAATAAAAAGTGGGGATGACTGACAGAGAAGCTACACATGTAGGTTGGATGAGCAAAGGATGAAGAGAAAGGGACAGATATTTAGCCTATCGAGTGGAGGGGTGAAGCCACTTTGAAAATTACAGGTCTCACACAGCGTCTGGCTTGCAGGATGACAGAGGGGCTTTAGCGTTTGATCGCAGAGTGGCCACCACCGGGGTCTCAGGACCAATCTAATACCAGCGGCTCTTTGCAACTCATAAAGAACAAACACCCGGCACCCTCCAGCCCATTTTCACCCACCTCTGCTTTTATTTTTTAATCCATTTGTTTCTCATCTCTCTTGCTTGCTGTCTATTGAAACTCCAACAGCCCCCTCTCCTCTCACCGTTTCTCCTCGCCTCCTCTGCGTACCCTTTTCCCACGTGTTGACATTTAGCCAGCACAAATAGCTATTTGTGGGCTATAGGAGTAGAAATGTTGTCTGTTTACCTCACATTTGTAATTGTAAAGAGGCACAAATCATCTCAGCTGGCCAACATAACCAGCAGAATACACTATATGGCCAAAAATATGTGGGCACCCTGGTCTTTGTTTACAATTTGTTTGTCGCTTTTCTTGGTTTGGGCCCATTTCTTCCATTTAAAGGAAATCTCAACAATAAAGTGTGGTTCAAAAGCAAATGGCCTTCTCAGTTGAAGAGCCTGCACAGACCCCTGACCTCAACCCCATCAAAGATTTTTGGATGAATTTCAACAGTGACTGAGAAACCAGCTTTATTACTCAGTGTCAGAGTCCAACCCAGCCAATATTAAAAAATCTGGTGGAAACATGGGAAGCTGTTACAGACACAGATTTAAAAGTTTTAAGCATTCACTCATGGGTGTAACGCTTGGCTGCCCACATACTTCAAGTGATACTGTGAATCAGAATCAATTGCATTTGGATTTATTTCAAACTCGTCTTTTTCTAAATCATTAGTGCCTCTTTCCAATGTGGCCAATTTATTGTGTACAATTGATTTTATGTTTATTAATGGTTACTAATTTATTTACCAAAGAAAAGGATTTTTCACAACCTGGCAACAAAAATGTCCTCCAATTAATACAATATCTGATTTATAAAGCATTTAATTGGTTTATAAACCATTAATTAAGTTGTTAGGTACAACTTTTTGTGAGGGAGGTCGTATTAGAAAGGAATTTGTGAAAAACTCTAAGTATTAGACTATTTCTTGGCTAGGAGCTCAAAATAGTTCAGTACATATCCTTTGATAAAATCACATCTGTGTTTAGTTTACAGTTTAGTTTAAAGAACAGAGATATGTTGATATCTGGTGGCTGGAACCATACGGCAGTCGGGCTTTATGCTGAGCTGTCCGTCTTGCTGCACTAATAAACACATTTGTTTATGAATATTTTTTTACATAGCAAAAACAAATCTCCAATGTATTCTGTTTTTATTATCGCTACTAATACAACCATTTGTCAGTGTTTAATGTAGAATAAAGTGGGAGCTTGGGTGAGTTGAGGTATTTTGGGACATTGTGTACAGTTGCTTCTTGGATGCATTTGTTCAGCTGTTTCGCTAACCATGCTGCAGAGATTGGACAGACATGTTGGGGTTTTATAAGTAAGGAAACCCAGGTGTGTCTACGAAATATCGATGTTTTAACGCCTCCCTGTTGGCATGTAAACAATTTTCTCTCTTCACCTCATTCTCTCCTACCGCTGTCTATTCCTCACATCTTTACTTTCAAATATGCAGTTGTGAGTCAGACAGAAAGCCTTGATATATTTCTACACTACGCTCCAGTCATTTATTTATCTCATACACATTCATTTTCCTCTTTCCTGTCCTTCTTTTTAGTCTTTCCGCCCCACTCTTCTTCTCACAGGAGGTGGATGCTCCAGACAGATGTTAAAGTGTTTGGTCTGGTCAGGCTTCACGCGGCGCAGGGCCACCCGCGACTCCCCGATGAACTCATTATGTGTCAGCTTGTCCTCGTCGCACACAGACACCCTGGGAGTGAGAGACAGTTAGAAGCAGAGATGGGCATCAGCATGAATATAAAATAAGAGAGGCTGATTTACGAGGCGGGCACAGAAAATTTAGACAGATGAAGAAGTCTGTTGTGTGCGAGGGAGTGCGGTTGTCAAAAAAACATAACATATTATGACTCATTGTAATGTTGTGGCAACAATAACGTGGAAGGAAATTGTTGACACAAACAGGACCTGAATTAAAGAGCACACAGTCAGAAAATCATCAATGGTACATATAAATCAAGCACATGTGTATTGACATTCCACAAGTATTCCCATTTCTACTTCAGTGGGAATTCGGATAGTGTGAAAGTGCATCATGCAAGGTTAAGTCAATCCATATTTATGGGCCTGGCACACTTTTACAACTGCCATAATGTCACCCAGGGTGGGAGTAGCAGAGAGGATTGAAGGAGATGGAGGGAGCCGATGTATGTGAAATCAAAAGCTGAAAAATGAAGGATGGAGTGTGGTGTGTGAAAGAAAGAGGTAAAAACAGAACCATTTACTGTAACTAAATCTGTGTGTGTGAATCAGTGTGCAACAGGTTAACTTTAATCCAACGGGATTGCCTTTTTATGACCTTTTTACATAAATGTGAATAAAAGACAAGCAAGGAGAGGAAGAAAATTAAGAAAGCAACCTAAAGGCACGGAAATACAGACACAAATGTGCTTCCTCTTGGTGTTTTTAAAAAAAAAAATTTTTTTTAACTTAACTAAATTCATAACCACAGGAATGAAACGTTGCAGTCACCCGCTGCCTGCTGTTTCCGGTAATAAAAACACAGTATTGCAGAAATGTGGAAGGTGGTACAGGCCAGTTGCCTGGGGACACCAGATATGTACGTGCTGAAATTCCCAGAGGTAGTGTTGAGTCTAATACACACAACAACAAAAAAAACACCCTTTAGAGCAAATAGCAAGAACATAGGAAAGATGAAGATGGAAGAAAGGAAAACGCTGCGGCAGGAAGATAAGTGAAGTGGAGTACAAAGAGAGACGAAGTCTGTCAGAGCTGAGAGCTGAAAGATGGTGAAAGATAGACGTAGGAGAAAAGGACAGCGGTGACACGAAGGGCTTGAGGATGGAGTGGTGAGTGAGTGTACGACTGTTCAAAGAGTCAAATGTGAGGGGAGAATACAGAGTCACTATGATGTCGGCTGGATGTAAGGGGACTCTTACACAGCATGAAATAACGTAAACATCATACTGTCATTATGATAGCTCATATAGATATACACTTTTCTTTCAAACAGCTCTCAATGTCAGCAGAGCAGGGTGATGAATCTGATCCACGCACACTGTCACCAACTTAAACATCCATGATGTATGTAAATAAGAATGTCCTCTGACAGCGAGGAGTTCAAACGTCCATTCAAAGGACTCTGCTGCTGCTGCAGGGGAGGTGCATTGAAGCCTCATAGTGACTGATTTAAATAAAGCTATGGGTAAAATCTGCAATAACACTTATTGTACTGGCGCTTATAAAAACCCATTTCCACCTTAAAAAAAAAGATGAAAACTGGTCTTACTAAAAACAGATAATAAATCGAGACTTATAAATATGCTAAAAATAATGCTATTATGTGTAAAAAGATTTGGACCTAAACAGTGTAGGCCTGACACAATTATTACATAATCACCCGATTGAACTTATTTGAGCTGACGTTTTGCATAATTGTCATAATCGTTTCCATTCAACTGTATGAAAATAGCTGAATGAAATGAACCAAACTTATATTTCCATCACTACTATTTCATGTCATTTTCCATCATTTAAGGTTTGACTGTAGCTTTTTTAATTACATTATCTTATTGTGCCCCCCTCTCATCTGCTGTGGTTTAATATCACTAGTACATCATTCATTTGGATTATTGGTACCTGTTAGTGTCTGTAATTTCTTTGTATATTGAAATAAGTTTCAAAGTTGCTTTTTTTTGTCATATTACAAAGTGAAAAAGGCAAACATATGAATGCATGTTTCAATGCACCTAGCCAATAAATGGATACTCTGTCATAAGGGGTATTATTAAAATATGATTGGGTTCATACTATGATAGTGGCATAAAATGAACAGAAAAAAACCCAAATAAATCGTTAATTGAAAATATTTGTATAACCATTAATTGTCAGCTAAAATGTCATGACTGTGACAGCCTTAACTCGAAACTATGAAAAAATGACATAATAGACCACTGAGTCAAAAAGTGGACTCTCTATCTCATAATAGTTTGTGCGTTTACATTGACTTTGCAGTTTGTGCAAGTAAATATCATAACCTGATTTCATCATTACCATATCCTGGTGTTGAGAAACCTGATTGTGCTACCTGGAGTACTTCAGAAGAAACCAGGATGGTGTTGCTTGTACACATCTTGGTAAATGATTTCAAACATCAGTGATTGCAGTGTGCGATGTCAACATGTTTCCTGAAGTTAAACTTCCTGTCTCCTGATCTTTCCATGCCTCTGCTGAATTAACACTGTGTCACAGGGTGGTGGTAGGGCCAGCTTCTTTAATTTCCCCCGAGAGTTCATCCGTCGATCCTATTTAAATCCCACTCCCACGTGTAGTGTGGCAAACTTTCAGTCATAGGCTAAGACAATTCACAGCTTTTGTCACCTCTTGAGGGGGGTCAATGAAATTAAACACCCCGCAGTGCTTAGTCTGACCTCAATCTGTCACTGCAACTTGGTAAGAGAAAGCAAGAAGCCAGACGGAAAGGAAGATAAAGAGAAAAGGATGGTTTAGAAGGAGTGAGGAGATCTTTTTTGATCCTAGTGGACAGGAGAGACTGAGACTGATGAGGAATGGAGATGAGGTGACAGAGGATCTAAGGATAAGCACAGATAGGAAGACAGAGGGAGCAGAGAAAGACCTATAAACTGAGAGGAAAAACCTCTGTGATTGAAATAGACGATAAGAAATCCTTTGTAAGCATGGATCAGCTTTCTGATAGGAAAGACAAAAACAGACGGACAGGACATGAAGAGGACAGAAATAGCTTCTAAACCAAACATTTACCGGAGTGTTTTGCGGTACATGTCTTCCTCGGTGATTCCACAGTAAGTGAGCGTTTCGTTCCACACCGGATTTAGCATGTTGCGAACAGTCTTGGTTTTCAGTTTATTGGCCTGTGAATCACAGCGTAGAGGAGAAGAAAACATGAATGGAAGTCAGAGCTTTGTCAAGAAGGTGCAAAAAGGAAACAACCGCGGCAGGAAAACAACTTTAATTCATACTGGCTCCCAGGTCACTTTGTTTTGCTGCAGAATATATCGGTCTGCATTCGCATTTCTATCTCACAATTCTGAAATGGTAGCATGATTGAAGAGTACACTCAAAAGTCCTCGATGCCAGGAAACTGAAGGTCTCTTTTAGTTATAGAAAAACACAGGAACAAATTTATGATCTGACAATAAAATCAGACCTTGCAGGCTCCCGGCAGAAGGTGCAGCTTGACGTAGGGATCAGCCAAGCCATTGAAATCCATCGGCTTCAGACCCTTGCATAGGAGATACAACATATAAGGCATACACAATGAACAGTGGAGGACAGTGTGCAAACTTCAACCACTCGTAATGAATTCTGAAACAACCACACTGAGAGGTGTGCAGTTCACTTCAAATTGAATCAAGCAGGGGGTGGAATTTTAATTTGACGGGTGGTTTCAATACAACAGTGAGTCACACCATAACAAATATGTAATAAATTCATCAAGAGTCTATTTTAAGATCTCAAATTTCTTTTTCTAAAGAAGTGAAATTTCAAAAATGCTTTTCTGCTGTGAAAATGGAGCAGTTGTGGGTTGAAAATATTGTAAGAAGTTCATATTTTTATGTAAAGCTTAACTGCCATTTCAACAGGTGAACTACTGGAGTAATGTGCAGGTCTCTTTGAACCACAATCATGACGTTGAAAAAGTCATAAGACTGGGGAGGGTATCTATGCTCCCGGGACTCTATTTTTCCAGGGTCCGATGTTTCCAAGGTCCTATGATCCTTGGGTCCTATGTCCTGAGAGTCCTACGTTCCAAACAAGACTAATAGTCTGCTGCTGGGCTAAAAACTGGTTTTAGAAAAATAACTGTTGAGTAATAACTAGAGTCTCTCTGTGCTTCGGTGGACAAACTGTGTGCAGTTGCTGTGATGGCGTTTCAGAGGACAGTACTCACCTTCGCTCTGAGGACTGTGCAGTGCAGCGAGCTGGTGGCTTTCTCGTACAGTAGGTCAAACTCTAACGTCCCCAAGGAAGCTGGAAGGCAGTAAATAAAACCTCATACATAAAAAAATGTGTGCCAGTTACGTTGTTAATTGCTTTTGTGGCTTTATTACCTGCAAAGAAGAAAACTGACTTTTCTTCACAATCTGTGGATAATTTAAGTTGGATTCTAAATATTTAAACTAAAAATTGTACGCATTGAACCTTTGAACGCCCTCTGTTTCAGCATTTCAAGTGAAAACTACCATTTGTAATCTATTCTCTGAGATCCAGTGTTAACTTTAATTTTATTCCTCAGCTCAAACAGCTTCATCAAAACCTGGTCATTATTTTCAGGTGACTCACTGTTATCGTCGCTGTCACAGCTGTCAATCTCAATGGAGGCGTCCATGCTGCTCATGGCTGACAGTGAGCCCCCTCCACCTGCAGCCCCTGGTAACAGCGGTGACAACAGGTCGGTGCTCCTTCCTACTCCACCGACAGCCCCTCCACCTTGACCTCCACTGCTAGGGCTGAGCGTGGTGGGAGCTGCCACCTGATTAGGCGAGAGTGGCTCCGAGAAGGAGGAAGTGGGCGAGAGGCGAGGGAAGTAGGCAGAGATTTGACGAATAGGGCGGATGGGGCCTGGGCAGACATCGATGGCCATGTGCTCCTGGATGGAGATGCCTAAACGTTTTCCTTTTCGCACAGTCATAGGGCTGGGAGGGAAAAGATTTATAGTGTTAATCACATTTGCTTTCAGCACTGCAGCAGTTAAAATGTTTAAATGCTGAAGCAAGAGGGAAGAGATCGATCCAGTCAGTGTCTCTCGAGCAACACCAAGTGAAAAAAGAAATAAATGAAGATTCTCATTATACAGTGAAGAAGAACTTATAAGAACCCCAAACTGCTTTCCTGTTGAAAACTTCTAGATAATTAGATATGTTTAAAAAAAGAGAAAAAAAAGAAAGGCGTTACACATGGGATGACAAAATACGGCAGAGGACACATTTCTATTGAATAAATCTTAATAAACCCAAGCCTATCAGGAAAGATAGAGGGTAGTGGACAATAGGGGTCTGCCCCAAATCCTAATCATCCTTGATGAAATTGCAGTGTGTGAGCAGCTGAGGCAAGCATGTCATCTAAAACACTTAACAATCCTCCAGGTAATTACAGAAGGAAGTCTTAAACAAGCTTAAACGCTCTTTGGCGCACTCAGATGGAGAGAAGAGTCTTGAAGATTATATAAAGTTATGGTTGCAGGGAGTGGAGTTGACCACGAGGCTGATGTGTCTGCTCTCTTCCCAAAATAAAAAAAAGAAGGGGGTGGATTACAAATATCTCACAGCTTTTGTTTTCTAAAGACAGCAGGGCTTGAGGGGGCGTTCTGTCCTCAATACTGAACAAATCCCCCCTGGACTACCTTCCGCTCTCGCTGCATTAATCGATTGAAACTGAGAAGTTAATATTTGCGCGGTGAGTATTTGCGCTTACTCTGTGTTGTCTGTAAGTTGAGTTGTGAGAGGTTTAGTAAATATCTAAAAGATCAGAAGTCAGACAGGGATGTTTGAGGGGATAATGGTCATTTTGACTTTATTTTGGTGACTGAAAATGGTCTGAAATAAAACTCCACAAACAACAAGCGGTGGGAAATTAAGAATAAGTATTTTTTTGGATGATCTCTTTGCTGTCATTAGAGGAGTTGACAATCTCAATGTTGCATACATATTAAAGACATAAAGATATATTCATTCACCTTCTTGGCAAGAGTTCAATGGGAAGATTTATACGGATACTCTCCTGTCCTGATAAATGTGTTTCTACAGCAAGCAGGTTCTTAAAACAAGGGGAGACAGCTCGTCAGCTCTTTTCAAGAAACAAGGTTTTTGTGCACTGCCAAGAAATAGTCCCTCACATACCTCCCTGTAAAACCAGACCTCCAACAAATGACATGTAATGTGTGCTGGTAAGTGGCTGCAGGCAGTAGCTTAAGCACACACATGGCATTAATCTTCTCATTGAATTCTCCCATAGAAATACATGTAGTTCTCAAATTGTTGAACCATTTGCCACCTGACAGGCATGTGGTTAGGTAACCTGGTACATAGGTGCAAATGCTGTTAGCAGAGAGTTTGCGGTTCAATTCCCAGATGGCTGTCAATCTCCTGCTCTCTTTCTCTCACCTTTGCTGTCTTTCTTTCCTGCAGCTGTCTAATAATGGCAAAAATTTCACAAAGAAATTTTAAAAAAAGAAAAATTGAACAATTTCTTCTTTTTTTTTCCGGCTAACACATCTGTAATTACTGTGTATTCATGTGTCCTTCTGTTTGCGTGGTCAAACCCAGTAAACAGATTAATTTTAGAGCCCTTCACTCATCAGGATAAAGTCAATATAACCAACGGTGCCCTGCAGAAAGTGGCTCTGAAGTTGTCGCCTCTGACTGTTGACCTTCAGCAAAATTACAGGCAGCGAGGGTAATTTGTCATGTATGGTCCAGCCACTGCGCTGTGAACACAACGGCGGCTGATAAACACCACAGCTCATCCAGGTTTCCGTTGGCCGGAGATGAAACAAACTTTTGAAAATGGCTGCAGTATGCCAGCCAAACTTTTCTTGACCCATTTGACTGAAAGGACGCTGACAGACTTCTGGCTCTAGGCTGGTAAGTGATGGACATCGTGCCTTTTGAAAACCAGCAGCAGCCAATTTGCTACCACTAAGGACCACAATAGAACAAGTAATGACCTCTGAAGCGCTGAACAACAAATCAGAGTTCTGCCTTTCTCTGTTGCCACTCAATGAAGCAGCACAGAGATAACCTCAGACTCCATTCCTCAAATCTGAGGTGAAATAATGTGGAGAGAAGATAAACCAACGCTCATCACAGACACAGTAAATCATCTCAGTCACACACAACAATAATGCAATGAAGCTGCCCTCCAGTGGAAATAATCTCAAGTGGACAATTGCCAGGCATTAAGGGGAAGGTGAAGAGTTAATGAAGCTCCCTGTGATGATGATGATGATGATGATGGTGGTTGGAATTGATTGAAGGATTAATTAACATGAATGAGCTGGTTATAATGATTGCCTTTATGAGAAGAATATAATCCCTCGAAGCGCACACACACACACACACACACACACACACACACACACACACACACACACACACACACACACACACACAAATATAACAATATATTTACACAAGCCTTCCAGAAAACATACATACTGATACACTCCTGTCAGATCATTAATTCATTTCTACACACACACACACACACACACACGCACTGTGCAGCTCGTTAGCGGGTGTCTGTTGATATAATGTGCGCAGTCAGTCGCCTCCCAGTTCTAGCAGATGTGGCCGTAAGCTGGAGCAGCAGCAGCACCGCCACCACCGCCACCACCACCACCAGCAGCAGCAACAACAGCACACGTATGACCGGGGGGCCCGGTGGCTTGCAGCTCTCTGGGAAGCAGAAGCTCGCAGGGAGCTCGTGATTGATCGCTCTCATGCTGCCAGCTGGAATCCCTCTCATCTTCTCTTTTCATCATCATCTGCTTGTTGGGAAGCGTGGCAGCGCGCACGCACAATAATAAGGTGGCAGATTTCCCCTTCACACTTTACAGATTTTTATGCGCTGAGGCTCCTTCACATACATGACTCTAAGCCTGAAGCACATGGCTGAACTACTTTACATAATTCCTATAAACTAGAAGATAATGGGCCAACACTGCAGCCATCCCTCTAGCTATTAGTTATGCAACCACATACAGTACCAAGTACGGTATATCATGTATGGTCCCCTCGTACTAATTCGTAAGGTTACATGGGTCTCCAGCTTTGGGAGGAAGGATTGAAGCTGTCAGGTTCCGACAGTCAGGAATATCTTCGTGCAACATGCGTCCTCCCCTCCTCCTGTTTTAGCTCCTTCACTTTAAATTAGAGTCATTTCACAGGCATGGGCACTCTCTCCCTTAACCTCCACCTTCTCCACCTCTTCTTCTTCTCCCTTCTTTATCTCTCACATGATCTCTCCGCCAGTCTTCCTCAGATACCTTCGTTCCACTTGTAGGTATGTGAGGATCTCTCTCTCTCTCTCTCTCTCTCTCTTTTCCTCCCTCTCGGCTGTTTCTTCTTCTTCTTCTTCTTCTTCTTCTTCCCTTGTGTCCTACATACAACGGACCCCTGCGGCGGGCTTCGTTCACCTTTAAATAACAAGCTGCTGGCTGACAGGCAGATGGTATAATATAGTGCTGCACAATGTAGCTACTCATTAGAGCTTGATGGCACGCGTCATTTATAGCAAACCACAGTGACAGTGAGAACTTGTCAATTAGAGCCAAGTTATTTTCAGGCAGCCAAGGATGAGTAAACTTCAGTGTGCGTGTGTGTGTGTGTGTGTGTGTGTGTGTGTGTGTGTGTGTGTGTGTGTGTGTGTGTGTGTGTGTTAGAAGGTGTGAAAGGGAAGCGAAAGAGCAGGTAAAGAGATACTGAAACAGACACATGCCACATGTTGCACCAACCTGCTGGGAGACTGGTGCAGAAGATGTGTCCGTCTCTCAATCTGTGAGTTTATCTCATGCTCACTTAAATTAACAAGGCAAAAACACACATACATGAACCAAAGAGACAAAGTGAGGATGCAGTGATATCAGACAGAAGGTGAGGGAAAAAAGACAAGACAACATCTCTGAATAAGTGTGAAACATAAAGGTGTATTTCATGCGGGGAAATTAGGAGAGAATTAAATATTCCCAGCCCTGTCTGTATTCCAGAATAAAATGATAAAAATGCTGACTTACCTCAGTGACAGACAAGTGTGAAACTCCTCATAAAAAAAGGGGGGATTCCAGTGCGAAGAGGAGAGGGAGACTAACTAACAGGTGGCGAAGAGGGGAGCAGAGAGTGGAGGGGGAGACAAAGAAAAAAAAAGAGAGAGAGAGAGAGAGACTGATCGAGCTCTACGTGTATCATTAAAAATTAAATGCGTGGATAGTTCAATTTCAGATGAAAACGAGGAGCAGAGGGGAGAGATGAGAGCGGCATGGTGGAGGAGGAGGAGGATGGAGGGAGTCAAGAGGAAGAGAGAAAGGAGAGAGAGAGAGAGAGAGAGAGAGAGAGAGAGAGAGAGAGAGAGAGAGAGAGAGAGAGGCAGCAGGGAGTTATTCCTTGACAGTCTGTTGTGCATGTGACTGTTTCGCCTCACTCCCTCCTGCATCCCCCTACCATCACCACAAACACAAACACACACACACACACACACACACACACACACACACACGTATGTTCTAGTACCATAAAACCACACACTTGTTTGTTTCTGCCACTTAGGAGGACATTGCATTGACTCGCATTCATCCCCTAAACAGTGAAACTAACCATTAAGCATAAGACTCATCATACTTTTCTTGAAGTCAACAAATCCCATACAATGTACAAAACCAGCTGTGGGTTTACCCTCAGAGCACACAACAATAGTGGGATTTACACTGATGAAGTCCCTTCAGCTACAAATAAAAGAGGTTGCTAATTAGTTTATTTAAATAGAGAGACTACAAAGCCAGCAGTGGAGCTGTATTAGAATAATGTGTGAACACTTCTGAGTCAAAAATAACAAGATGTTTTCTTGTTCTTGAAATTCACTGAATTCAGATTTCTAATTTTACCCAAAACATAAAAAAATACAAGATTTTCCCCACAATTTTAGGGGGAGTAATGGAGCTCCAGATATTTCCTTTCAAACAGCAGGTTAGCTTAAAAAGTCTGCTGACATCTATGAGGTTTAATTTAGCATAAAGGGCAGTTTTAGAGCATATTTCTCACACTGCAATCAAAAATTAAGTTTGTAGGTAAAATTGTTTGAACTGGCTTTAAAATTGTCTGGATTGAAAACAGATTATCTCTTACAGTTTTGTTGGTTTCAGTCACAGAATTTAAAAGTTTTGCTTACGAAGCTCGTCTCTTTACTGTGTCACCAAAAACATCTGATGGAGAAGCAAGTTAAATTCGACCTAATGGGCAGGATCGACACTGGTCACATTTACTATGGGTAATATTGCAATAAAACATAACTATAGGTCATTTTAACACCCCTTAACAATCAGTCATTGTTGTCATTTTGGGTAAGAGGACAGGTTGTCCATGCCTAACCTTAATCTTCACCAAAATCAGGTGTTAATTAAGATTAATTGGTTTACTGAGGAATTTGTCTGTGTCTCCATAATGTGACAGTGAGATCAGTTCTAACCATAATTGTTAGTGATACAAACATACGTAGCTAGTTTTAATTACATCTCTCCATTTTTAATTCCAAGCCAATGCCCGTGTCCAAATGTCACAGTCTCTCTCTCTCTCTCACACACACACACACACACACACACACACACACACACACACACACACACACACACACACACACTGTCTCTTCAGTCTCAGTTCTTCCATATAATTAAGCTAATAGTTCTTGAGTCAGTGATAGACAAGGGGAAACATGCGATTTCCCCTTTGCATCTATTGAAAGGACAAAATTGGTGTTCTCTCTCTCTCTTTTTATCTGACTTGCATCTCTCTCTCTCTTTTTTGCTTCTTTCTTCCAATTTTTTTTTTGTACGAACTGTGAAACTCCCCGTCTATCCAAAGGAAAAGCCAAGAAGCTGTCACACAGCACCGGCTGCTGAATAGACTTCTGCCAGTGCTTTTATGTGTTATCTCAAAAAATTGCTTGATGTCTTTGTTCAGTGATGTTCTTCATGTCATGTCTCTTCTTTCTTATCTCAGGCCCCCTCTCGAGCTGTCTCTCTCTCTTCCTGTGTCTCTCACACACACACACACACACACACACACACACACACACACACACACACACACACACACACACACACACACGCACGCACACACACACACACACACACACACACACACGTTCTAGTACCATAAAATTGATGCCACGGCACACACATGCATGAATGCATTAACGTAACAAAATAAGGCACATAAGCCGCCAGAGAAAGATGACTCCCACCCCTTCATGCAAACACACACACACACGCGCACGCACGCACGCACGCACGCACGCACGCACACACACACACACACACACACACGTATGTATGTTCTAGTACCATAAAATTGATACCATGGCACACACATGCATGAATGCATTAACATGAGAAAATAAGGCACATAAGCCGCAATGCAAACAGCTCATGCCTCACACATTTCTCTCACACTCACACACACACACACACACACACACACACACACACACACAGAGACACACACACACACAGACACAGACACACACACACACACACACACACACACACACACACACACACACATACACACACACAACAATTTAGAGCCACCACTCAGCCAATGTTGTCAAAGGCCCCTTCAATCCTTACATCACCTATTTGGGTTTTTATCCCACTTCCCTCCCCTCTTCCCTCCTCCTCTTCATCATATCTCTGCTCTCCTGCCTCCTGTTTATGAGAACAGCAAATCTTCTAATTATGAATGCATAGTCATTACGTGCTCTCTCCACACCAATTATGTCAGGGACGGGTGCTAGTGCTTCAGTGAAAACAGCTGACCATAACAGAGTCCACAATGGCTCTGACAAGAACAAATGACATCAGCAAACCAGTTGGCCTTGTTACACACAGATGACAAACACTGACAGTAATGGTTCTCTAACCAATTATAAAGTGGCTGTCACTTATACAGGGTACAGTGGCAATCATTAGAAACAGCAAATATGGGACTATGCCTAGAGATTTCATACTTTTACCAATAAGACCTATCAAAACAGTAGCAGTATTCATCCTGTTAGTAAAATGTCAATATCACACATTAAACACTTAAGCCATGCGGCACAATACGTGACTGTCAATAGTAAGTTGTACAAATATCGCAACTACATTGTTAATAATATGGTATGAAATGGTAAGTTAGCAATAATAATAATAATGATCAAAGTGTAGTGTTCATATGCTGATTTTTCAGTACCTACTTTTATTTTTTTACTGTGTGAATGTGTCATTAGCAGTGGAAGTATACATTATATATGTATGTCACCTACATATAAGTATCGTAAAGAATCAATTTGAATAAAAGCTGTCATATTCATGTAAGACAGGACTGCGCAGTAGTTTTATACAGAGCATATATTTCACATTTCACTACATGCAGTACAAGATTCCTATAGATTATTAGGGGGTTTGACTGCCTACAACTTCATCCTACCTAATGAAATAGTGCCAAACGATGGCGAGCAAACTGAAATACACAAAGTGAGAGCTCCAAGGTCGTCTTTTCTCTGCCTCTCAGCCATGTAACTGCAAGATTGTTGCGTACCGATCGGAAAGAAAAGGGGCCCAAGCTTCTCACAGCACTCCAGTACACTGCTTCTTCAATATTATAACTCATTGAAATGAGCTGCCCAGATGTATTATGTGATTCACTCTACCATAAATGTGTGAAATGGGAATGCTAGTACTTTACAGGCGCCCTTACGTTCAAAATGAAAAGATAAGATGCCGATAGCAACAGCGAATAAAGTAATACAGCAGCTGTTGTGATTCCAGGTGTGCAGGAAAAAGAGAGTGATAGATAGGGGAAGGAGAAAATGCATCCAAATAACAAAGACTGAAATTGTAGAAGACAAAAAAGGCGAGGACAGACAGTAAAAAACATTATTTGAAAAAAAAAAAAAAGGATTACAATTTTGCCTGTAGAGCTTCGTTCACCTCACTGAAAGAGAATAAAACACATCACAAAAGTGGATTGGTGACATTTTCCTCAAAAATTTAAAAGGTAGAGAGAAAATGTCAGCAGAAAGGATGTCCTGTCTTATTTCAGGTAATTAATACCATTCAACTGAACATTTCAAACAATATTTGATCATTTAAAATGATCTCTGCATGAAAAAGAGACACAAGAGAAATCCCAATGAAGTCCTAAAAATCTGTCTTGTTGCTTCCTTCTAATGGCTGGTTGATCCACAAAGATTAAGAGGACACACACACTTGGGGGGAAAAAAAAAATAAAAAATACACTTTGTAGTCCTTCACAAGTCCAGTCAAGAGAGGGTAAAATAATTTGTGGAAACAGCACAAGGCTTAGCCTCAAGCACACGCTTCTCTGAACTGAACATCTAAATGAGCTTCATATTATATTACTGCATATAGGATGTGCCTTTACTCTAGGCAACCTGGGTGCTGAAGCTTAATGTGTACATCCACACAACCGGCATGTTTGTGTGCCTGCATTATTGCTCATGATAAAAGGATGTGACGACATGCATGTACGTTTATGTATGTAGTGTGTGTGCCTGTCAGCAGTTTCTTCTGATGATATAATTATGGACCTAATGGGAATAGAGCAGACTGGTATATGCAAGAGACAAACACCTCCCACGATTTTCGGACTTATTAGATAAAGTGTGATATTGCAAAAATCAATATCATGGAGATCTGTGTTATACACAAGCCTCCAGGCAGTGACAGATGACATGAAGTGGAGTGAACACAACCTCATAGGTGGTTTCAGCTTGTGAAATTTCTCATTGAATCGAGGAAACCACTGAGGAGAGACAGCAATTAAAGATTATTGCCCATCTTTGAGGACGGTAACAGCTTCTTACCCTCCCCACATGAACCATTACATCTAAATTGGTATCTGTCGCCATAAGTGTGTGTGTGTGAGTGTAATGGTGCAAAACGCTACACGGAAACCAGATTTCAGAAGTATCGACAAGAAATGCGGGTGTGATGTATGTTTGCTGAGGACACACACGGGATGATTTCATTGTAATTAAAGTCCTCTTGATTCATATTTTTAGTTGAGGGCACATCACATGGATTTTCAATGTTTCCGTTTTTGGGGACTAACACATACTTTAGTGAGTATTTTTTATTTTTATGTGGACTAGTGATCAAAGCGGCGTGTTTTCCAGATAGCTGCCTCTCAGCTGGAACTGAACGAAGGACTTTCCTCTGAAGGATGAACATGTTTTCACTGTTGTTTAACCTCAGGCTAAATGATCCAACTAAGAGACTGGATGTTTGTGTGGTTTCTCTCTAGGGTAGTCGGCTAAAGAGTCCTGAAAACCAATTTAAGGTAATCAAGGAGAGAAGTCCTTCATTAGTTTGGGGTGCTTAATGTACTTTATTCAGATGTTCAGATATTTCTGTGATGTAAAAAGTAACTTTAGATAATATAAAATAAGGTAATACATGGGTCATGTTTTTGTAGTGTTGAAGGTGACTCCAGAAATATTGTATAAAAGGAAGCTATCATACATTCATCACACATTTGTAGCGCTCATGAATCATAAGTCCTTGAGCTCCAATGAGCTCCAACTGCAGGCTAACATTTATAATGCAGGTTACAGAAAACATTATGAATTTGATGTGTTAACTGTAAACATATACAGTTTACATATAGTGTTTTTCATGGGTAGTCTTTTCTTGCGAGCGAACACATTGACTGTCAGAGGTGACAGCAGAGCTGTGACCAGATTATCAATGCCATACTATATATTAATGCAATGCCATTTTACTGCCATGGTTAGCATATGATAATACATCAGCTCTATATGTATATAGCTGTATTTGTTTATTTCAATAAACAGAAGTCTCCCACACTGACATTCCATCTACCAAATAGTCACACTTTTTCTGTAAAGAAGTAAAGTAACAGTATGAACTCTGCATCTGTTGTGCATGCATTTCCACTTTAAAAGAAACCTTTTGGGGCACATTTGTGAAAGCCAAATCTAAGCTTCTAGCCTCTGGGTGGGTGTTGCACGAGGTTAGCGGCTTACTGAGATTTGGAGGGCAGGAAACATGCTGTCAACTTCTGTGATGCTCTACGGACCAGAACACATCACAGCTCTATAGCTTATGAATGTTGATACACAAAGGTTGTTTTTTTTTCTCCCCTTTCAACATCCACACAGAGTTGGCTATCAACTGTCAATCAAATGGTCCCTTATCCTAACCCATTGTGATACAAGAAAACGTAATCCAAACCCTTCCAATTGGTGAATCTAAATCCCTTGTAAATGAAAGAATATAATCCAGTCTTGGATCCCTCTGGTAGTGTAATTCCTTCCAAATATGTTATTCCAAGCCACCTAATCTGGCCTGTTTAAAAATTGCAATGGGATCACGCCCACGGAATTAGACCACTGCATAATCCTGCGAATTAATTTCCAGTCCGAAAGGTGACTCTGAACCCTATCCATCATCCTAACCCTAACCTCAACCCCGCCCAAGTGTAAGATTAATCAGAGCGTCCCTGCCACAGATCCAATCTAACATCAGCTGTTTGTATTTCTCTCAGCAGATAGAAGCTAGTTAGCCTATCTTGCTAATGGTCACACTGATTTTCATTCAAAGTTATTGTTCTTTATGTTATTCAAAGCCCTGCTGAGTCACCAGCAGGTCTGAGTCACTCAGTGTTGCACCCTGCCTTGTAGAAAGAAGAGCATCTGGCTACACGTCTCCTCATATGGTTTTAACTGGTGCTTGAATTAATGATGGTACAAATTTGCAACAGCTGAGGAAAAATTAACTTTGAGTTAGACTTTAGAAAATAGGAGAGAATAAAAAAAAACATTTTGGTCTTTCTGACAACTGTTTGTCTTGTGAATTACTGGACAGATTTTGTCTTTCAGTGAAAAATCTAAGAAGATCAGTTAGGTTGAACTGCTCACAGCTTATAGGCAAATAAAGCCTGTGAGAAGGAAACAAGATGTTTCATTTAACTGTGACACAAACCAAATTGTCTGAGAACCAGCTGTACAGTATTTATCAAAGTACACTTACAAAAGATGGTTCCAGGTTGTTTTTAACTGCTAGATTTTATTCACTTTTGAAAACACGCAGATAATCAATAAAAATGCCAGAACTTGTTTAAAGCCAATATTATGAGCCTTTATTAAAAGATATATGGTGTACTATAAATCTATTATAGTTTATAGTATTGTTACATAGTATTTTGCACAACAGTCATAATAATTACATACACTGCAGCTATATTGAGTTTTTAAAATCCTACAGCTTTTTCTTGCACAACTTTGTATACACTCTCTTACAGGATAGAAGCCGACAGGCTGCTATGTCAGCAACATCTAAATCTGAGCTAAAGTGTAAAGTGCTGAAATGTTCTCTCAGAACAGGAGCGAGGCATCGACTTGCTTTATTTTTTCTTCTCAAAAGTGCATGCATACAGCCTCAGGTGATGTGCAGCCAGTCATATTTACAACTGACTTCTATTTCAAGTACACTGATATGCAAAAAGGCTTGAAAGGGCATTTGAAAATGAAAACTTTTTAGTCTGACGTTGGTTTGTAGTCTTCATAAAGTCAGTAGCAGTGCTCGGCTGAATAAGAAAAATGACTGTTGATCAAACATTTTGTTCACAAAGGGGTTCTCGAAAATGAAAACTGATTTTGAACTTAAAGTGAGGCTTTAATGACCAAAAATGTGCCACTACCAATCACATACAGTACATGCTGATGACACAAAACGAATCACCATCGGTGTCATCCACCAAAATTAATCTCAGAGTTCATGTGTATCAAAGATAACAGAAGACTCAGATGATTTGGAGAGATTTCGGTTTGAAGATCTAATTAATGTGTGACATCTGATGAGATAAATTCCATTGGAAATATCAGACACGTGCCAATTTTAGACTGAGTCAGTGGCAGACAGTGTGCTGTGTAATGAATCAAGCTCCTACTCGTGTAAAGTATGATTAATGACAATCAACAATGTTATGTTTTGACATGACAGTTTCAGGTTTTTTTTCATAATTATGTGTCTGCTTCATAACAAGAGAATCTTGGGGCTGTATTCAGCAGTTCTGCTGAAGAGTTTGAAAGTGCAGTGATGATGAATTATGAATTCATGCATTGCAAACAAACAGAATTGAATATAAGAAGGAGCGAGGGAAGAAAAAGAAAAGGAAAAGGAGGATGTGAGCAAGGAGAGGTGGGAAGAAGAAGAATGGTGGGCTGTAAGATATATGTTTCCAGAGGAGAGACTCATCTCAATGAATTTAAATGGTTTGGGGTTTTTTTCAATCTCCCTGAAAGATGGGATAGAAGAATGAGGAAGGCCATCACCAGAAAACAGTCAAATAATCAAATCATCTAGAAAATGCATCCCTAGGGAGATTGAGGTTCTTCCAGGTCCACTGAAATATTGATTTTACATATCAGGGACACCTTCTTCGATCTCACGAAGCTTTCGAAATGCCTCAGAGATTCAGGATTTATTGAAAAAAAGTATCAGAGTGCTGTGCATTTGTTGAGGAAAGAGGGGTCTCTAATGTGTACCGTGAGACTTTTCACTTCACTTCACAAAGACAATAACACATGACATTTTTTTTTTATATATTCCTTGCGAACAAGATTTGCAACCCACCCATTTCAATATGACCTTAACTTTTTCAGGATCTGCATTCCTTTCAATTTATTCCTCACCTAATGATCAGCTGGGACATTTTCAACAGCATTTTAAAGGGGACCTATTATGCTCATTTTCTATATTTGTTTTATTATTCTGGGAGTCCACCAGAGTAGCTTGTCATGATTCACATTTAAAAAAACCCTCCTTATTTATCTCTTTATGCAGCCCCTCAGATCATCTTGTCTGAAACGAGCTGTTATAGCTTATGTCTCCTAAAAGCTAATTTCCTTCTGATTGGCCAATTTCTAGGCAGCCTGCTGAGTGACTGCAGCCACCGAATTTACATAATTTATAATTCTTGGTTAGAAATTGCCACTTTTCAAATCCATCCGTACATGTTTGAGCAGTCACTACCTGCATATTGTGTCACATTATGATGGATTTAGTCATGCATATAAGCCAAATACCAAATATTTTCTATGTGTGCTTTAAATAGTTATTCTGCAGTCATCAAATGACTGTAAGTTATCGTATCTCCCGGCACCACCTGTCTATACTTTGTGGGTGTGGTGTGTGAACCACATGATCATATAAAGAAATCAGAGGCTTGTCCTGAACTGAGTGTTAAGAGCAGCCTGAAGCCTGAGCTTTTTTTTCTCAAAGGAATTACCTTTACATACGTAAAAGTAATTACATTTTTTTGCCATGTTCAATATGAGGTAAAGTTTCGGCGCAAATGACTTGAACTGTGATTGCACTTGGGTTCTCCAAAATGACAATGTGCCCGCTCACAAGCACGTGCAGAAGTTTCTTGCCCACAATAAAACAATCTGCGCTTCCCACCACAACTACTCGCTGGATTCGGCTCCCTGCTACTTCTTTCTGTTCCCCAATAACTCTGACGTGCGCTCTCTGCTCAACTTTCAGGTGCATAAAAAAATCGCAGATGCACCCAGACCACTGCTGACCAAAAGCATGTGCAAATGAATTTGTAACACTTATTAATCAGGGTGACCTTACCCCTCCTACGTCACAGTGCTGCGCATTGTTCGCAGGCAACAGGAGCAGTCTTTGAACTGATTGATCCACCTTCTTAAAAGAGTGAAAAAGCATAATGGGTCCTCTTTAAATGACTATTTATAAGTAAGGAAACAAGAAAGAACGATAAGAGAATATGAACAAGGAAGACATCATCTACTCAAGCCTACCTTTCCCATTTGAATGTTCCAGACCGAGCAGTACAGCTCTTTAAGAGCAACTGAATTAGGTCTGTCAGACGACAGACGAGTCAAGAGATGCTGGAACATTATCTTCAAGAGTGGCCTTTCATTATCCAGTAGTGCACTTATGCTTTCATATCAAAGCTCACCGGACAAATCTCTGAGTCAGACTGACATAAAGGACTGTACTTGTAACAAATTAAGATTTGTGTCAAAATTAGAAGAAAAAATAGTCAGATCTGAAAACAAAAGTTGTTGGCTGAGTAGGTGCAAGATAAAGGCTCGCGGGAACGAGAAACTACATTTAAAGCAACAGTTCAGACATTTTGGAAAGTAGTCTCACTTGGCCGCTGGCAGAGATTAGCTCAGGTGCTCTCCTAGAGGCAGAGGAGCTGAATAAATCCTAAGATTTACAAGACAGACAGCTGTTGAATGAGTTTGTTCTGATCCGAACTGTGAGGAAGTTTAAGTCCAGTATATTGCCTGGACACCGCAGGGAAAACCGGGGACTCGCAACACATCCACAAACAGTCACTTCAGTCGTTATGGACTCATGTATCCACTCAAACAAACACATACAGATACTGCATTAGTCAGCCACTCAGACACCAGTTCCCTTTGCCCCCAACACACACAACCACAAATGCATGAACACACATGCACAAAGAAACACGATGACACCCCCATAAACTGTGTTAAATCTCCACTATGTACAGCCCCAGTTGTAATCCGCCAGCCAGTTGCTAGGCAACACTGGAACCTGTAATAGCACTCGGGTATCATGGCCCGCTGCGGGTGGGGTGAGAGTGAGGGTGTGGATGTATGGGGGTGTCAGGGGAGGACGACGTGAGGTTTTTTTTGTGTTTGTTTTGTTTTTAGAGCGGGGTCGAGCCGACGAATGCTCTGATCAAGACTTGTTAGCTCCTCCAGTGACAAGTCAACCCTCTCTTTAACTGTCATGGGACCCGGCAGTCAACATTAAGGCAATATCTGACAGGATCAGGTTGACAAGAGGTGTGATGTTAGAGGAAGGGCAGAACATCAGGGAGAAATGGAGAGCTATCTCCTCTTTCCCTTCTTTTTCTATAACCTCATAATAGTAAGGGGAGGAGTGGAGGAGTATTTTTTTCAAATTTCAGACAGAAAAACGTCCACAAATTCAATCAGTAGCCGCTCCAAAACAGGCCAAACTGAGCAACTTTCAGCTCTATGGATGACAGAGAGACATGGGAGAAATTTGAAATACAGTTAATTCTTCATGTCTCCATCATCAATCCGGGACATTTTTCCTTCTGCTTATTGATGTTTTGAAGTAAAGTAGGGCTGTAATTATTTCATTTTTTTAATATTACATTAATATTTAAAAAAAAAAAAAAAAACAGAAAGCAAAAAATGACAGCATTTTTTTTTTTTTTTAATTTTTTTTTTTTACTTTAGCACCAATAAAGTTGGCAATCATTTTCCTGCCCATCAACAAAACAATCAATCAGTTAATTGTTTTACATCTAGTTAATATAAAAATGCTACATTTACTGATCCATTGAGCGTCTGTGAGGAGTAAACCACATACTGAGGAGACAGGCATGGTGATATCAGTAATTGATAATTTGATGATGTTTCTGAAGGGTTCTTATCCAGAAGGAGGAGGGGAGTTGAATTTGCAAAGCTCCATCCTCTCTTCACGCAGTCGCGTCTGCCAACACCTCACCCTAACACCCACCTGGTGCTATTCCACTCCATCCCTCATCCCTAAGAGGCAACCTGGGAGCGAGTTTGTCAGGCTTAGTCAAACTGACTGTACCTTCTGCCTGTCGCCAAACAGAGCTTAACTAACCACCCCAGCAGAGAGGCAGTGCTGCTCGCTGGAGCTCTACCATGCCAAAGGGGGCAATTTAAGAAACATTATAATCACATGAGGAGAAATGTCTCTGGCTCGATAATTAGCAGTGGCAAGTGGGGGATATCTTTGATGCTATTTGGTTTGGCTGCAGTGCAACAGCATAATAGGCTTCTTCATTATCCTGTTCCCAGCTGTCTCTGAAGCACTTTCAGGAAAAAAGAAATGCATACATTCATAATTCATGCAACTTTCAGAGTAATGGTGTTTTGTCAAGGTGTGAGCGTAAACTGTGTTTCTGTCTGTGCAAAAAAAAAATCCATCACAGCACTGTCACTTTCAAACACAGCTAGATCTTAACCTGTGCTTTTAATAAATGACAGTAATATTTTGGAAAATAAATAGTTACTCTTAGAGGAGAGTTACATGAGAAAAATCAATCTTAGTATATAGATTGAAAATAGCAATCTTTACTAGGTAGTTGCCAGGTTGCCTTCCAGCAGCTCTAAAACTCGTTCTCTTTTACCGTGAGATTTTCAGATGGACTGCCAGAAAACTAATAAGAATAAATGACAACAAAATGACTTCTGGAAAAATTGACCGTTACTATTTCATGGGAGATGTTGATTGGGAGTCTATGGAGGCACAGACTTTTTGGAGCCAAACCATAGTGGCCCTCGCTGTTATTGCAGTTTAAGGCATTGGCCTCACTTTTCAGACCCAGAAGCTGCATCCACTTCTATATGCCACCGCTGTAATTAAATTCAGAAAAAACCCTTGACTTTTAAGTGGATGAGTGAATGTGAATGTGCACAGAATTTCCAGACTGAGATCATAGTAAAGAAAACGGAGGCTGTGAGCGACAGTCTGGCTGAGCCAGGCAAACCTAATAACGTAGACCGAGAGACAGTAGCCCTGGTGTGAGACCTTTTTGACATTACTGGTGCAGTCATATGTTTCCTATCTTCTCCAGAGCACTCAAGAGTCAAAGCGTAATAAACAGCAGGGTCCCTCAACTACAACAATGGTGATATAGTGACAACGTCTGAAACTGTAGGCAGCACCACAGCCCAACCAAGCATATCTGGCCTTGGACCATTTGCTCTTATTTCATCACTGTGGCTCGTTGCCGTAGTTCATCATGGCCTCTGACAATTCATGTGACAAATAGCCTGCAGGGCGTCTTCCTCCTGACAACTCACCTCCTCTCAAGCTGCACTTCCCCTTTGATGAGAATCGTCTGGTAGTGAAGACTGACCGTGTGGATCAGCAATGGGGAATCACTGTCTGGCATCAGGACCCACCAGCTGCCAGCGTCAATCATCAAGGCCGTTTCAGAGCCGCTGTTTGCTTGTTGCAGTGAAACCGTGCCACCCTGTGGTAGGAAGAGCTTCAGAGCAGCATTAGACTGATGAGCAGGTCATAGAACAAGCTGCATCTAAAGCTGGATTTAAGAGCAAAAACTTGATTTTAATATGACGTAAAGCGTAATCGAACCCTGGAAGAGAATTCTTTCTTCCCCTCTCACGTTACACCTTTAGGTTACAGCACTGATATTCATACAAAATGCAAAACGGTCGTGTTTGGCTCACAGACATGTCAGCCGGACGGATTCTTGCTGACACTTCTTCTATGTGGTCACTATGACGACACCACCACCGTCCTGCTGCATGAATCGCAGTCCAGATGCAATAGTTACTTTTTAAGTTTTGGTGTCAAACTTGCAAAGATCACATCTGAATCTCCGGAGATTATAAAGCAGACGGTGTGTTTCTGGGTACAATCTGCACAAATCAGAGATTCTGGAATAAATACAGCTACATTTCATGAATGTCTTCAACATAATACTTTAAAGTGTCCTATTTTAGAGGTTATTCTTCAAGTTTCCTGTCAGCCAAATACAATAAACTATTCCACACAAATGAGGCACCTGAGTGGGTTTAATCTGTCACACGTGACGTCCTCTGTTAAGCAGTATTAACACACCCAATAACTAGGTCAAATTCCTTCTGCACCCTACTTTTATATTTTTGCCTCTGATCTATTCTGTGTGATGGCTGGCACAGGGACAAGGACTATTGACCCCTGGACTCATTGAGTGAATAATCCCTTCATCTTTACTGACGTTACAGTGAGTCAATCATTGAATGATGGTGGAGAAACTAGTTTTAATTCGATGAAGCAGTGGGGTTTTTTTTATGTCCCAGTTCACTCAACTCTTTGTTTTCAGTATTGAAGTACTTTTTTTTTTTTTTTTTTTTTTTTTTTTTTACAAAAATCTATTTAATCCTACAGTTTCATTTGACTAACCTATTTCACTGTCAAACTATCATATACTTTTGTCACATTCTTTTTAATAATGCGTCCACTTTTTCATTTCATACGTAAAGTTTAGAAAAATATTGTACTCTTGTTTCAAATGCTAACGCAGTTTGATTTCTGATTATTTATATTCATTCATTCTTTACAGTTCTTTGCTTTTTTTTAAATAACGTTCACATTACATTCCAGACAGAATATAAAATATTGGATAAAATAAAAAAAGAACTTAATTAAAACAAATGGATGCCTGGACCCTCAGTGAGAACAAAGAAAAGCTCCTCCTGAAAAGGAAGAAATGTCAGGAGGGCCTCTTCAAAGAGGGATCAGTGAATGCCATCTCAATATTGTTTTACATCTCTAAAGTTCTCACTCGCCTAAGAACAGGCTGTTACGTGTCTGTGCCTTTAAGGCTCATTGACATCAAAATCTCTCCATAATCCAAATGTATAAATCCAGTGACCAGTTCTGGTAACTGTAGTTGTCATTTTTATTGCTGGTGTCTCATCTGAAATGTTTCCTGCGTTTTTTGCCTCCTCTCTTCTTGTCCTGATCAGCTTCTCCAGATCTTAGTGGATGTGGTTCCTCCTCCTCTTCCACCTGCTGACTGATGTTCTCTTCAGTCTCTTTCTCAGCACCTGCATCCTTAGCCTGATCAATATTACAACTGTTGTGAGGAAGATTAAAGCCAGTTCGGACTGTAACATTGTGTAGGTTGTGGGCAAACTCATAACACTGTCTTGATTTTTTGCTGCTTCTCTCATATTCTTCATCATGCTTTCTTGATCTTATCCTGGACGGGCCAGGCAAAGGATCTTCTTCCACAACCTCATCTACAGCACCTGCCGGGTTGTTTAGTTTTATCTTCCTGTCGATATGAATATAGTCAGTAATGTTGGCGTCACTGTTAGAGGAGGAATCACTGCTGCTTTCTGAAAACTCATCCCACCATCGGCATTGTTTGCTGGCCAGATCTTTAACATCATCCTCCTCTTTTGATCTAGATTCTTGGGGCCAGCGGTTCTCCTCTTCTTCCTCAACTCCTGCATTAACACCAGCTTCTTCTGCATTTTCAACATTGTTGTCTGTATTACCAGCATCGGGATTCTCAATGTCATCATTGTCATTGTTGTCATTGAGATTGTCCGCGTTTTCGATGTTGTCATTGTGATGGTTTTCGTTGTTGTCAATTTGGCTCACAGCTTCCTGCACCACATCCACGGGTTTCTGCACCACATCCATTTGTTCCTGCACCCTGGCCATGGGTTCCTGCACCTCGTCCACAGGTTCCTGCACCTCGTCCACAGGTTCCTGCACCTCGTCCACAATCACGATGACGATGAGCTCCTCTATTTCCTGATACCTGAGAAACTCCATCCAGGCAATCAGCAGAACGTTACGTTGATCGGCTGGTGGCCAATTCCCATGGGGAAAAAAATCCAGGTGAAAATGCGGGCCTGTAAGATCAGTCAATTATTTTACCATCACCATTCACTGAATAAAACTGTGAATCAATCTCCCTTAAATGGCTTTTGGAAAGACTATACATCAAAGAATGACAAAACAAGTACTTACGATTTCTTCCATTTTGCTGTCCATCTCCTCTTTCTTCCATTTTGACTAAAAAGTTCAAAGAAATCAACAGTAACATTAATAATAGTAATATTACAACGACCCGGATCCTTGATTCTTATATACTCTTGAAACCCTAAGAGTTTACATTTAGCATATTTAGCATCATATGCATTGGATTAATTGACATTCTAATTTAATCCATTCATAAATAAAGTTATCAATATTAGTGATAGACTAATACTGTCTGACTGTTGTTCTGGATTCACCTCAAATATCTTGTTCACAGATAAAATATGAGTTTCAAAAACAGTTTCCATCCTTTCTAGTGATAAGGCCCAAACAGGTTAACCAAAGTATTCGCTGTAAATCCGGACCAGCAGGTTAAAACAAATCTTAAACAGTGAACAACCAACATTTTGGACCTAATGTCACTGGAAAAAAACAAAAAACATCATGTATTGAAAGTGAAACTATAATTATATACACAATAAAATGTGATTTTATTGTTGAAACAAACAAATACAAACTCTCCTTCTCACCTTTCAGGGAAAATGGTATTTATTTTTTTTGTCACGGAGTTATAGTAACAAAAAAATTAAAAAAAATTAAAAAATTAAAAAAAAATATAAAAAACTCCAGGTGCCAGTTTTTTGCTAGCACTGCCAAATGTAGGCTAACAATAGTACAGAGTTTTAATTCCCACAGTTAGAACAGCAGGCCTCAGTTTACAATCCAGGATACCTTCAAATTTACTACTAAAACTATGGAGTTACCAAACATGTTGAACTCCAACAAAACAGACTGCAGTTAACTTGATAACAGTCAATTTGATTGCTTTTAACAAAACACAAAAGATATTAACCATAGTTTTAAACTTGTTTTCTTAATCTAACTATATGACAGTAAATAAGGCGATACCAGCAACATCACGGTAAAGTTTAGGCTAGACTATTAAAATATGATGCTATTTATAGGATTACACCAGCTCACCTTATATCCAGAGAACTGTTCTGTAAATCTACAAATTACAGACTTGTTCTAAATCTACCTGGCGTCTGCGGAAATGTGTAAATCTGAGAAATTGTTCAGTTATAGGAAAAGCTCCGGGTACTGTGATTTTGAGTCTATGTGTGTTGATGTGAACTAAATGACTCACATTCCATCCCACTGTGGTGTCATAACGTCTAACCTGGTTTCAGTACTAGTCTAGTTCTAGTTCTAGATGTAGTCTAGTTCTAGGTTCTAGTCTGGTTCTAGTCTAGTTCTCGATCTGTGGGCTTTTTATTTGTGTTCTTTTTATATGAATCTGGCATTAGAACTACACTGAAAGGGAAAAGCATTTTAGATCTGTTTGTATTTTTGTCAATAAATCCTATGAAAAAAAAAACACAACCAAGACTGATCTGATCCTAATATCAGCCTGATATTTCCTCTGTGCCATATGCCTCCATTTTTTTTTCAATTTTTTTTTTTATCAAAAACTATTAAATACATAAATAATCCATTGCACTGGGTAACAACTTCCCTCGTGAATAAGGTTACTGTAATTTATATGAAACTGACCTAAACCAACTCAGAGCACATATTGTTTAATTCAAATTTGTGGTTTAATAATTCACTATTTTAGCAACAAACATTAATGGAATTGAAGTTTTCTCAAACCCCAGTCAGTTCCTGCTGGCTGATTATCTAATAGCTAATTTAAAAAAAAAAAAAAAAAAAAAAAAAAAAATCTGAAAACTACACTTTTACTAACAAAATTAAACTTGTATTGTTTGTTTTTAAGTAAATTTACCCAACCGCACAGACCCACATATTTACAAAATACATAACACAATTTACTTTTCAATTTATATCTCCAATTTAGTCTAGCCCTCCAATTTACATCTCCATTTCCTGGGTTTGTTCAGAAGACCTTATTAAAAATCTTACCGACATTAAAAGGGCCAGTTACTAAAATCCCAGCATCTTTTATCTGTATACAAACTGTATAATATGTCCGGCGCAGGTTTGTTATGGTGTCTGTGTACTGGTCGGTGATTATCCTGGTGTTATAGAAAACATTTGCCAGGTGTTAAGTTGTGTCCCCATCTTGCCAGCTCGGAGAACAGGCGTCTAAACTAAGCTGCGTCTTTTTTTAGCCCGCATATTTTCATGGGGAGTCCAGCCGGTTGCCTCTGCTTTGAAAACGTATAGCGGACAATAGCTTTTGGTGCACGGACGCTGCTGTTTGCGGGTCTTTTTTTTTGGTTTTTTTTGACTGATCTACTGCTTGCGACGACCGAATAGTTGTGAGCGGTGTCTCCGCAGCGCCTCAGTCTGCAGCCCCGGTATCAACTGGTGCTCGTGACCGCCTCGTGAAGCCGGATTTCAGGGAGCGAGACGCTGCAAATGGGCCGGTGAGGCTGCAAGTACAGTTTACTCAAATTACTCTCGAATGAAGCCACGGACGAATTTCAGGTTTACTCGTTCATATATGTGTTGATTGATTTCGAATCAATGACGCCGTTACTGATACTGGGATTTTACTTAATATAATGTCCCACCAGATCTGTCACATTGGATCACTATAAGGCAGCCATGTTGCTGAGCGGTGTTGGCGATGCTCTGGGGTACAGGAACCAGCTGTGGGAGTACAATGAGTCCGGACCAGCTATTCACCAGGTCAGTGTTGGACCAACATGGAAAGAGACGATAAATAAAGCGGGGCTGGGGGCCTCCAGGGGTCAAGCATGTTATTTTTAGGCGTCCGCCACAAAGATGAGACATTTGGCTTTACTATTTTACTATTATATTATTTATGAGTAAATGTCTATGTTGATCATAGTTTTTATTTATAATGTTGTGAGGACATGATCCAGCTCTGCACTGACTCATAATGGTGTCCAAACATATCTATCCTGGTCTTTGCAGGAGCTGCAGGAGCTCGGTGGTCTGAAGAACATCAAGGCTGAGCTCCCTGATTGGCCGGTGAGCGATGACACAGTTCTGCATCTGGCCACGGCTGAAGGACTGGCAACTGGTGAGGTCAAAATGAACCCATTTGCTTTCTCCGGTTTGTGTCTCTCCTTTGCTCATTTTGCTTGAAACGAGGAGTTGATTGGATTGATCTGATCGTCAGTGGTGTTCCGATGAGGCCTCATCAAGTCACACGTCACACCCTCCTCTTTAAGAGCCACAACTAAAGGTTAAATTTAATTTCCAGTCTTGCCGTGATTTGCTGCTCTATTACAGCTCTACACAAGTGCAAGGAAAACGGAAGAAATTCAATTTGACCTTTACTGTGATGAGGCAAACAAGCAGCCCTGTTAACACATTAGTTACATCTCTAAAGTCCGCAGTTTGAACAAGTTGCTGTCCTCCTGGCAGGGAAGGGAGGGGAGGAGCTCCTGCATGAGGTGGCTGCCCGTTACGTGGAAGGGATGAAGGACATGGACGGGAGGAAACCAGGGCCTTCGAGCATCTTGGGTGGGTCATTTTAAAATCATATCACATCTGCTGGTGGCAGCGGCAGAGATGTAACTCTCATTTACTCTTTTAGGCGTTTCACAACTGAAGCCTGGAGAGGAAGGGGGCTTCAGAGTGCCTTATAACCCCGAGGGGACCGGCTGTGGAGCAGCCATGAGGTCCATGTGCATTGGCCTGAGGTAAGACACTTGTCCTGAGAATACGTACACGGGTGGGGTGGGTGGGTTTGGTTATCATAAAAAAAAAAATTGAAGTATTAAATTCCTGAGCAGGGTCAGGGCATCTCTGTATGACGAACTGAGTCACACTAAAATCGTATTTTTAAAGACTGTTTTTGTGTGCACTGACCGCAGTTTTGAGATTGTTTGAAAAAGGGACTGAAGTGGAAAATATTGGCACTAAATCATTAGTTCATGTCTCTAAATGTTGTGTTATGACATGTTTTCATTTGTTTTTAAGAGTTGTGATTTTGTTTGTGACATGCTGCATGCTTGAAAAGGCAAATGCATCTTATTTGGTGCTGAAATGCAGGTTCGGATGGGGACGGGTTTTGTTTTAAAATGGTTTTAGTGCGGGTGTAGCCGGGGATCCAGATCCAGCCCACAGACAGTCACACATACAGTTATAGCAGATCTAATCATCCAGTCTTAAGTTACCTGAGAGTTTCAACGTTAAAGGTTCCCTGTACTATTTTTGTCCTCTTGCAGCGCTGTGGAGGGGATTTTTTTTTTTCTTCAGGGAGTGGGTCCCTGTTTTATCTCTTATACACACACACACACACACACACACACACACACACACACACACACACACACACGAGGTCACACAGGGACGCACGTGGGTTATGTGATACACAGTCCTACCAATGGATCCACACTATTTCACTGATCTACAGGTTGCAGTAACAGACTCTGTTTCCCTTGTTTAATTAGGTCGCCTCACTAAGATCGATACATTTTTCAAGCCAGACATGAACACAGGAAAACATTAATAGTCAGACAAATGCATTAACACAACTAAGCCCCATCTAATTAACACGAGAATTAAAAGAGTTGTAAAGAGATGTCAAATTCCTTGCATTAATATAGGCCTCCGCACCACTCGGTGCTCGGGCCCTAATTAATGTTTCAAAATTGCTAAAGAGTTACGAGGGACTCCAGTTTGAGTGCGGTTTGCAGTAATGCCACTTAAACAGTGCGTAGTGTGTAAAACCAGCCCTGCCAAAGTTTGTGTTTCATAAGGAACATTCAAGGTGAAGTAGCTGCTGTGTGGTGTTTTTTTTTTTTTTTTTTTGTTTTGTTTTTTTTTTTTTTTAAGATATGAATGTTAACAGAGACGTGAGGAAGTTTGGTAGTTTATAGATTATAAATCATAAGATTGTTATGAGATGATTATTTTTTTGTCATTAGAGATGAAGCGTGATAAACACTGTGATAAACAAGATGGAGCTGCTGAAGTAATGACAGGGTACAAATGAAATGAAAGGAAGAGTAAGCATGGATAGATGTAAATAATGCTAGATTTTTAAAGTACTTATTGTCTTGATGTTTGTTTTTTTGTTTTTTTTAATGAACTCAACATGTTTGTTGGAGCTCAAAGATTTGCATGACGCAATTTGGAAACACCGAAAGTAAAGACATTACAATGTTCGTCTGTTGACAAGAAAATGTTTTGGGGGCATCAACGAATGCTTATTTTTATAATGCCGGTTATTTTCTTAAAGTGTCAGAAAGACGTGAAAAATCTCCATGAGAGTTTTTCCATTGAGAAACTGCATTTGCAGCAATATAAAACAGAAGAAACCAGAAAATCTTCGTGGAGGGAATTATTTACAGAGAATGTTTGACATCGTTGTCAAAAAAGTATTGACAGATGGCAATATTTCTTTGTCCACCGACTAATCTCGGCTGATTGTCTCAGCTCTAAATACATAATATTTGATTGTACATGGATTCATCTGGAATTGATTTGATGGAATAATTGTTTTTTTTTTCAGCTTCAGAGAAAAACAGGCCGTTTCTCTGCATCAACTTCACACAGGATGATGAGGCTCAGAAACATTTAACTGAAATAGCGTTGCTAAGTATGCACAGTATGTTCACATTCACAGATCCAGCTGCTGCTCAGTAATCTGAAATGAATGACAGTGAAAATCTTTGATCTCCGAGCAGAAACTGACAAATAAATAACAGTTCCAGGGTTAAACCGTGAGCCAGTGACAACACTAAGTGGAGTCAATTATAGCTTGAAAATAAGTAATTACTATCCAAATAATGCACTGAACTCAAGAGTAATGACACCATATCTCTCAGCTGTGTGATGGACCTCATTAGCTTTATGGAGAAAACATCAGCTATGAATTCTCCAATAATAAATGCCGATATAGACCCGACTATACTGTCCTCACCAGGTATCCAAGGCCTGACCAGCTGTTGTCTCTGGTGGCGGTTGCTGTGGAGACGGGCAGGATGACCCATCCTCACCCCACTGGTTTCCTGGGAGCCGTAGCGTCAGCCCTTTTCACCTCGTACGCCGTCCAGCGCAGGCCAATCACGACTTGGGGTCTAGGCCTGATCAACGAGGCGTGTCCAATAGCAAAGAGCTTTGTCCAGGGCCGAGGCTTCGCCGTGGAGGAGACGGAGAGGGACTGGGGCTACTTCTCTGACAAGTGGCTGTGGTATGAGCGGCTGTCACGTCGTATTCCAGTGCAGGTTTTACAACGTCAGCAACTTCTTTTAACCTATTTCAGTCTCAATGTTAACAGAATGACATGATGACGTGAAACCAGACTAAAATGTCACTGCTCAGGTTCAGTTCAGCGGCAAGGACCTCCTCTATATTCTTAGATTACAGATTCTGATAGACATTTTTTTTTTAAAGATGGATAGACTAATTAATTACTCACCTTAAAAACTCTGTAATTATAATCTATGAAGAAAAGAGAAAAACAACATAAAAATTGTCGTATCGGAGGATATTGGGATCTCAGGAGCACCTCTTTACATTTCTCCGCAGGTACTTGGATGTGAGGGGCATCTCCAACGGGGTGGGCCCTGCGATCTGGCCCTCGTCCTACGGCCCGGCCGAGAGAGACGAGGCCTACAAGAGCTTCAGTCTGTCGGGCTGGGCGGGACGCAGCGGCCACGACGCTCCCATGATAGCGCTGGACGCCTTGCTGGGCGCGGGTCCAGACTGGGAGGAGCTGATGAGCCGAGCCGGCTTCCATGGAGGTCAGAGGGTCATAGTGTCTCTGAAAATGTGTGCGGGGTCGGCGATATGGCCCGGAAATATTATCACAATATTTCAGGGTTTTTCTGCGATAACAAAATTCTTAACGATTTGACAAAATACTAACAAATATGTTGTTGTCGTTTTTTTTAAACACAAAATCTTGTGTTGTAGTTTTATATGGCAGCATAAATGTAAGTCTGCCTTTAAATATTTCGTAAAAACTGGACAGAAATAATCTTGAGTTATTTAGTTTGTAAATGAACAACAGTAATTCAGTAGAGCAAGATTCAGATTCTGTATAAAAGACGCACATAAAGTATATCATACTGCTACGCTGCATAACTTTCATGCGTCAATCAGAAAATGGCCATTATCACAATCTTTTTTTTTTTTTTTTTCATCATATTTAAAATGATACCATTACAGGGTTTCCTTGGTTTCTGGAGGGCTGTGCAGTTATAGCGGTGGAAGGTAGTCTGCAGTTATTTGACTAAAAATGATATATTTTCACATCATTTTGGACTATTATCGTGAAAATATTAATTTAATAATGCCATAAAAAATAATAATCACCAAATATTGATAAGATAAAGCTTATAGTGAAGCTGTAGTGGCTTAAGAGCTGTGAAAAGAGCAGCAGCACCTAATTGTTATAATAGTAGTGGGTTTGGAAACCCAGAATTACCGTGAACGATACGACATGTCACCCTTTGTGTGGACCACATAACTGACATTTCTTTTTACCATTTTTGCAAAACATTTGATCTCATTTTAAAATATATTCTACCCACATCTCTCTCATCTTTAGTCAATCATGTCAGTAAAAGTATGAAGGAAGGAATGAACTGGACAGAACTACACGTACAAAGAGAATAATAAAACCCACCTTTTAGCAGCAGATTTATCGTAGCCGTGTGTCAGTGAATTTTGACCACAAGAATTAAAAGGTTAAAAAAAAAAAAAGAAAGAAAGAGATAATTTCCTCAATCGTGCTCTATCTAAGGTGTGATAACCAACAACGTGATGTAAAAGGACCTGGACTTTGCTTAAATGAACCGAAGGTGAAAATGTTCTTTATAGAGACACGCTGAGGGGACAAAGGTGCTTCTTTGTTGAGGTTTGACTGCAAACAACAGAACCAAAGACGAGCCCTTTAATTTTACATGGCTGACATTAACACAAGTACTTCAGTTCAGCGCCCTGATAAAGACTCTCCGCTGACGCCCTTGTGTCTGCTGAGTAATATTAAAGTTTTTTTGTTTTTTTTAATCTTTATTAAGACTCCAAGCGCCTTTAAATTTGACTTATGTAAATTGAATGTCTTTCCCATCAGACGTCCTGATGAATATCTTCAGGTTTTTGACCTCCCGTTTCTCCCAGCTGTGTTGTAATGGGCCTAAAGTTGATACGTGATTCTAAAAAGCTTCGAAGCGGAGGGCGACCGCGGGCACCGTTGGGGGACGATCATGTGTGGTTCAGCAGTTCGAGCCACTCGCTCCACATTAGACGCATAAGATCTGTGGTCATTATAAAATATATGCATTCCAGCCAGTTTTAAGATGCCCAAAGAGACAGATTCGTCACGCTACATATCGCTCATGCTGTTGTGTCTCCGTCCAGGCGACAGCGACAGCACGGCAGTGATCGCCTGCTGCTGCTGGGGTCTCCTCTACGGCACCCAGGGGGTCCCTGAAGGCAACTACTCCGACCTGGAGTACCGGGACCGACTGGAGCGCAGCGCCGAGCAGCTCTACGCCCTGTCACACTGAGAAGGCCGCCGCCGCACTGATTGAGTGTGTCCTAACATTTTGCTGTTGGGGTGGGAAACTAGGCCAAACACACACACACTCTGACACATTGACGTAGGACTGGCTGGTGCACTCGGGAGTACATTGATCTAGAAGTGCTGTCACGGAACCACAAAGTGTGGTGTCATATTTGCCTGAAGGGGAAAGCAGAGTGTCCCACTAACCTAAAGAGTCATGTCTGCCACAACAAGGGCAGCAATGCCTCATGACTGTTGGCACGGAGGCTGGCTCATAAAGAGGGGTCCCCCTAGTGACCGTTTAAAACTAACATGCAGAGTCGAGACCAAGCAGAACGAATCGGAGCTAATGAGAATGTGAAGCAAATCCAAAAAGTCCCCCAGGAGGTAATTACTTCATTTTGTCAACCTGACATAACAGCACATGCTCACTGAGCCTCAAATTAAATGTGCTCCTGCCATTGTCTAATGAAAAATACATTTCTGTGTCTCATTATCGTTGTTAACCGCTACTTCATGCAGTGAAGAGTAGATACTCCGAACAAGTGCAATTAATGATACAATAAGCAAACGAAGCTTTTTAGTTGAGTTGAAAACTTTATTTTTTGGTCATTGTTTTTGTATTTTTTTTTGTCTTGTCCATTTTTTATTTAGAATTTTTTTTTCCTACAGGAGAGAAGAGGGGTAAAGGGGTGGTTTTAATTACTAGATAGTTTAAAAAAAAAAAAAAAAAAAAAAAAAAAAAAAAAATTAAAAAAAAGTTTTGCTAAAAATCCCCTCTCGTTTTCAAATCCCTCCTTTCATGCTGTATTCAAGAGAATCCTGCGACAGTCTTGTGTTTCCCATTTGTGTCATGGTACTTACAAAAACCCCACAGGGATAAAAACACATTGCTGGAAGATAAAGAGTCCGCTGCTGTTCGTCCTCCTCCGACTGCTCCGCCCAGCGAGGTGCCTCGTGTCTCCCAAGTTGGAGAGAGGAGCTGGACGGCGGCCGGGCTCGGACGCTGCTCTGTCACCATCGTTCAGAAAGGTCCTCCTCGGGGCTCCCACCGAGGTTTGTACTGATGAAGAGCGTTACAGCAGAAGAATAAGGTGCCGGGAGACTTTTTGTCTTCTTCTCTCCTCTGTGTGATCCTGTCAAGTTTTTTTTTCCCCGAGTCGCATTCACTCTGGGCCTCACATCCAGCAGGCGGGGGGGTGGGGAGGGAGGGTGGGGACTGTTTGGGGAGGGGGTTTAGTTTCCAGGCTGATGGAAGGAAGCGGGGTGTGTTTGCACCTGCATCGCTGTGGGAGGTAAACAAAAACAAACAATAAAAAATTGTGAAGCTCGCACTTTGAACAACAGTTAGATTCACCTTCATGCCAGCGGTTTAAAGGGAGGGAGGCTTGTTGGCACCGTGTCTCCTACCTTGTTGGGGTATGTAAAAGTGTTGGTGCGCTCCTTGCTGAGGTCCGTGCTGCGGGTGCTGAGGCACGGAGCCGGGGCCCTGCTGAGGAGGCTGCAGCATCACTAACTGGGGCTGGCCGTGGCTCCCCGAGTGGTGGGGACCCGACATGGCTCCTTGTACATGGGCCTGAAGGGGCAGCGAGGAGATCAGTGAACGAAAGGTTTTACCTCATAACAAAAAGGCTTCCGGTTAAAACAACACCGTAGGATCAAAGTGAGAGGGGCGAAGCAATACCTGAGCTATCTGTCCCAGGGGGTAAGAGGGCGAGATGCCCTGGTGGCTGTGGATGCTGTAGCCCTGGATGGGGTAAGAGCCCTGCGGAGACGTGTGGCCCGGCGGCATGTTGGGTGGGGTGGGTGCAGACAGGGGACCTGAGTGGTACAAGGACTGGGGCTGTGGGCCCGACTGGGCATTCTGAAAGGACAAACCAGGCTGTTAAAAATGACGCGACAACATGCATAAACCACAACAGCTGTGTCCCTGGAGATGGATCCTTGTGAGGAGGCTGAACTTGTGCCTCCTCGCAAAAGGGACACCAAAACTAGTGGTTCTTTGCATTTATCTCGACATAATTCAAGGTAACATTCCTACAGGTATCAGCACAAAGGTACCGTACGCAAGTACAACACCGGTTAAATACCAGTGCAAGTGACATAATACCAGAATTTATGGCAACGCCACACATTCATGTTTCCACTTTAAACAAATCCTGGAAACCTTTTCAAAAAGGTGAACGAAGAGAAGTTAGGGGTCCTTGAGAAGTTGGATGAAGCACGTAGAAAAAAGGTTCAAAAAGGATGGAAATCTGATATTAAAACTCGTGTTTACTTAGTTACTGAAACGCAAAACTCACAACTAATCTATCAAAGTGAGAATCACTTGAAGGTTTTGTGGGTAAAAAAAAGTTTCATTGAATGCTAAACTTCATGTACTTTTACACAAATCAACTCTGCCGTGCTGACAGGAAGCAGACGCAGGGGTGGAGAGATGACTGGTTTTTTATCAGATAACATGAGCCAACGCTGCAAAGACTGCGGTCGCAGCCCGGTCGTTGAGAATGCCTCCCGCAGGGGCTATCGTACCTGTCCAGGGCTCGGAGCAGCGTGCTGGGGGGGGGGCTGGTTGCCCGTCGGGGTGCTGGAGGGCTGAGGCTGATGAACTGCACCTGAATGATGAGAGAACGACTGTGGAGCTACACAGCAGAGAGAGAGAGACGGTTGGTGTCAGGGCTGACTTGCATATGAAGCATGGGCGCAATATGTTTTGAAAACTGGCCGCCGCCGCCGCCTCCCCCGTGTTTAGACATTTTACCATAAATGCCCTGCTGCGGTCCTTGAGGTCCTTCTCCTTGTGACTGGAACTGGGGGCCTCCCGGCGGCCCAAGGGCTTGAGGGTGGGGGCCCCCTCCTTGACCGATCATTCGGGCTCCACCCTGCAGCATGGAGTACATCGGCTGTCGAGGAGGACAGAAGAGAGAAATAAATAATATTCCCTTTGAACAGGTAGCTTCATGTGACTGTAATAATCTCAGTAGAATTATACGTGGGCAATAATTTCTGAGTCGGTTAAAAGTGCATTTAGCAACTGCAAACCTTTTCAAACCAGAATTATGAAAAGGATTAAGAGGGGGAGACGTCCTACCTGTCCAGGGTAGGGACTCATGGCCTGGATGACCTGCTGCTGGCTGTACTGCTGCGGGTTGTACTGAAGGTAGGACTGAGGGTAGTGGGACGCCACCAGCGGAGCCCCAGCTGCTGATGCTGCAGCTTGCAGCATTTGGGGCGCTGAAGCACCGTGATCCGAGCGTGGAGCCACGACTGAGCCTGGTGAAAGGAAAGATTTCAAATCCAGTCAAACTTTTAACAAGAGCTTACAGCAAATTCCTTTTTGGAGGGCTGAAACAATTACAGAAACAATAACGGAGAAAAGCTGACGGCACTGGAGAAACAAAAACGCTGCATTTACCTTTGGTCCTGGTGTATTTTCCCTGGCTGACTGCAGACATGGTGTACTGGTACATCGGCGGGGGCTGAAAGACAGAAAGGATCAACAGGTCAGCGCAAGAACGACTGATGCCGTGTAGAGAAGGAAAATCCAAAAGATAATCGTGAACGTAAAGAAAATAATTGGCAACATTTTGATAAGTGGTTAGTTAATCTGATTATCACTGCAAATGTTAATACGTCCTGCATTTTGACTATTTTATTAAGAGTAAAAGGAGGATTCCCTTTGGACTCGGAAGACATCAAAGGACATAAACCGTGTTGGGATTTTTCTTTTTACTTTCTAATGACTAAATTAATCATCGTAATCAAAGTGAGTCAACGATGGAAATAACTTAGTTTCTGCAAAAAACAAAATTCAATAAAAAAAAAATATATATATATGGATGGTTTCTCATCAGGGGTTTGTAATTATATTCCGATAAAACTCAGCAGCGCAGCCGTTATATCATACAAACCTGACCGTAAAGATTCTCCATGTCCTCAAAATATTTTCAGAGGAAACACAAACAACATTTTCAGGAAGATAAGAAACACAGTTCAGGTTTTGTACCTGCACAGAGTGGATTTGTGAGACGTAGGAGAGGTAGGGAGTGTTGTAGATTGGACCCTGTCCGCCTGGGTGCTGCAGGACCACCGGGCTTGGAGGGGTCGGCCGAGGAGGGGTGGGCGCCGTGTTGGGCTTCGTCTGTCCGAGGACACAGTAAATAAACCACTGTTTCCCACGTACACATTAACACGTGAAATAACGCCATAATTCAACGTGTTTACTACGATAGGATATATGATGCACTAAATATCTGGACCACACGACAGCATTCTCACGTCATGGGAGAAATGATCTCCACTTTTAATATATTTTCTGAGAGACGTACAACATCCCTGAAGTGCTTTCTGTGAACGTCTAAAGCTTTAAATGAGATCTTTAGATTGAGCAGGAATGAATTGGCTTACCATGGGCATCTGAGCTTTGTTCGGGTTGAACTCTTTAGCGTTGGGGTTTAAGGTTGATTTCTTCACTTGGCTAGAAGACGGAAGAATTGTCAGAAAGAGCAAAATAACAACAAGCAAGCCAATTCAAAATTGTTAACATCGGAAGAGCTCCGATCCTTTTGGAAACTCACTCCGGCATGCCCTCTGTCCGCTCCGTCGTCTCGGACCTGACCTCCTCACTTCCCGGGGTCCTAGCTGGCTGAGGGGCGGCGGGCGACTGCCTGTCTGAAAGAGGTGCTGTAGTGGCAGCTGACCCCGTAGCCGCCGCGTCCTTGGTGGGGTCCTCGGCGGGAGCTGGTGAAGGCTGAGCTTGCGGCTGGGAAGGACTGGAAGCTGGAGGCTGAGGTTTGAGCTCCGAGGCGGGGTCTGATGGCGAGGGCTTGGCTGCGCTGGCTTGGGGAACCTCGCCGACGGCGGGAGGGTTTGCTGCTGCCGGGGAACTGGGAGAGCTGGAGTTGCCTCCACTCGGCTGGAGCTGGATGGAGGAAAGAAGCCAGGAAGTGACAACCAGGACGTGTGGGTGTTCGAAAGGCCAAATGTCTGGCTGAAGTGGAATATAAACTGACGAGTGTGATGATTAATCAATTCACATTTCAATTTTCAAGAGTAAAACATGAAATACTGCGTCCGCTGACAGGAAAGTTAGAAAGGAAGCAATGACACACGGGACTGATGAGTCGCTCCACTCCAACATCTCCCACATGAACAACAAAGCAGAATCAGAACAGAGGAGTCGGAGTATTGCAGCCTGGTGATAATTACACGTGATTTATTGGAAGTGGACAGCTGGGTTCTGCAAGAACATCTAATACTAATTCATAAATCAATGCAGACTGTTTTACCAACGTTGCCTTGTATTTTTTTTTTTTTTTTTTTATGACAATTTAAGCACATCTACTGGCTGTGATTTGATTAATCAGAATGGTGTATTCACATTTTACCATTCAGTAATCGCTGAATATTTGTGCCAAGTATTTTATTCGTGGCAGCCGACTGTTTTGCCCCAAAACAGATGGGATTCTGAACCTTTTATTTTCAGCTCAGGACACTTTTTTTTTTTTTTTTTTTAAATAAAAATGCCCAAAACATTATTTTTTTTCTGCTGTACACAGTACAGCTCCATGCTGGTTACTGTTCGCTCGGCAGCTAATCACCACACAGAAGGTCAAGAAATTACTGTCGGAGCGCTACTTGTTGGGCAAAAATGTGGTCCTCGGTGTTGTTACCAAATCTAGTGAATAGTCAATAAGATTTATGTGAAGACAAAGCAAATGTCCAAAGAAAGCTACGACGACACTGCAGTTATACAACACATTCGAGTGTAAAAAGTTGGCACGTCTGGATTCCCCCTCTTCAACTAGAATGAGTAAAACAACTAGAATACTACAGAATATTGTGCTCGATTGCAATCAGATAAAAATAATGGGATTAAAGAAAGCGAAGTTCCTTGTGAAGGAGGTTTTACACTAAGAAGCGTTACATAAACGTGAACAGATCTTCGCTTGTAAAGACAGAGTGGGCCGACTAGAATGATTCAGTGTGACGTGATAAATGCTAATGGTCACACACGCCAATAAGACGTGGGTTATGTTTGACGTCCGATTGGTCACCGACTTTCTTATTTCACACTCTACACTGAAAGACAGCTCAACTCTCACCCTGAACTCCTTGCCAAATTTACGAAGCTCCTCGATCTGCGACCTTTGCTGAACTGAGGGAGCTGGTGGAGGAGAGAGAAAACAACGGTTAATGAAAATGTGACATCCTGAAAACTGAAAACTCTTGTGCATGCTGTCACAAAGACAAAGGGTGATCAACCAGGCCCAGTGTGATTGTGCCTCGTTTAATTTATGTGTCCAGTTGAGATTCATTTCCAGGATTTAACCTGTACAATTTTTGAAGTGCACACACCTTTACCGCTCTTGCTGTCCTCAGTGCTGCTCGTGCTCTCTGCTGAGCGTTCTTTTGCAGCTGCACCAAGAATCTCATTCACTGTGAAGACGACACAGAAATTCATTAGATCCCACCTTTGATATCTGTCGCCGACTGCTTTGAGGTTACTCAAGTCATTGACGCTCATGTCATTATAGGATATAAATGGTTTTCACTTTGACCAAAACAAAACAGGAGGTATGAAGTGAGACCGTACCATCTACAGGGAAGAGGGGGGCGGGGCCAGACGTCTTCTGGGCGGGCAGGGAGACAGACGAAGTGTCCAAATAAGGCGTGTCCTGGGAAGAGACTGATTTAGGGGAACGAGCAGCTGCAAGGACAGATAGGAATAAAAAAGAAAAGTGAAGGTTAAGTTTCAGGCAAAATGTATCAATAACAGGAGAATAGGAAAACGTCAGTTGACTGAATGAGTATACCTGTGGATTGATTGTGTGAGTTTGGAGTGCGTCCCGTCCTGCTCGACTGTGGAGGTCTTTGGGCTTTAGGAGATGTTCTGGTAGAGACTGAAAGGCACAGACATCTGAATTTGGCAACATGCGCAGATGTTACAGCTGCTCAAACAATTTCTGACACGTGTTCCCTCGCTTACCTCCGTTAACAGGTCTGCCGGCGTCAGACAGCGAGTGCGGTAGTGAGTGGGAATGAGGAACTGTGTGTCCGTGTGGGGCGGGGGGGCTGGTTAGAGATGGCGCCGTCGAAGCGGAGGCTGCTGGTCCAGCAGGAGAGGCAGCTGTGTATGGGCTCGCGGGGCCAGAGCCCGGGCCTGGGCTGGGGCTTCCCTGTGGGTGATGGGGAGCGTAGGCCCCGCCTCGTCCCGACAGAGGGCTGCTTCTCTCTGAGGGGGAGACGCCAGGCTGGGGCCCGGCGGCAGAGGAAAGAGGGGGTCGGGGGGAAGAGGATGAGGAGGATGGAGGGCCGGAGCGGTAACCTCCGCTTAGACGATTGTGAGGTGGAGGCCCGCCGGGACCTCGCTCGGCTCGCTCGCGTTCCCGGTTCATCTCTCTCTGGCGCTGAGGCAGCGGAATGTACTTGCCCTCCCTGATGGAGAAAGAGTGCACATCAAACACGTGTGGCCGATGTTAAAAAAAATACTACAATATCTGATGGGGGAAAAAAAAGATTGGTCTCTTCCTCGTTTGCATTGTGGCTCCGGAAAGTCTCTTGTCAAGCAGGCTCTGAAAAGTCGCTTCTGTTTTCTCTCTCTTATTTGCATTGTGGCTCCGGAAAGTCTGTCAGTCAGTCTCTTATTTGCAAGTGATTCTTTTTGTTTTACTTTCCACATCTAACTCCCCTGTCCTTATCTTGTAACCTCCAATCAACTCTATTACCATATGAAAGCAGATACAAAAGGAATGGGAGTGACTGTCAGCTGTTTGTCACACTATAAAAGCTGCCCCAGGAGGAGATCTGAAGCACTGCTGGACACCTCTCTTTGAGGGTGGATGTATTTGCTCCTTCTTGCAAGAATAAATGTCGGATGTGTTTGATTTTGAACCAAGCCTCTGAGTAATTTTTCCAACAATATCAAAACCGACTGGTGCACAGAAACATCATGAAATCTACTTGAGTTTCTAACTTCTTGAACTTGGAATGAGTTGACAAAAAAAAAAAAAAACTATCCACGTCAACATAAATGCACAAAAGAGCCAGATTTTTCAAAACAATTTGTGCTTTTAAGCTGCGCTAACATAAAAAATATCACAAAATAAGAGTGTGATATTTATGGAGCTGGTCCGATTATCACGTAAAGCAGAGGTCTAGACTCAGCTGAAAATAAATGAAAAAAAATGGTGGCTTGGAGGGTGATGAAGTGCAACCATTGCATAACGTTTGGTGGGGTCAGTTATCACCAAACGTGGGGAGACATCAATAGGAGGACGACCTCTAGTATCTCGTCTGTCCCTCTCACCTGTTGCTGGCTCCAGGACTGTCTCTGCCTCTTTCCCGCTCTCTGTCGCGGGGGCTCTCGCGACCCCTCTCCCTGTCGTTGCCATCCCGCGCCACAGCGCTGTATTTGTCTTCCTCACTTTTGCCCTCGTCGTTTTCCAGGTTGACACGATGGCGATACTGAGGGCTCGATTCGATCTCACTGGCCAGGCGGGTGGCGCGTGCCTCCCTCTGCCGGTAGTTGTCAGTGTTGCCCCTCTCTAATGGAACGCTGCGAGGTAAGAGAGAAAAGTAGAACAAAAAAACAAAAACAAAAAAAAGAGAAAAAGAAAAAGAAACCTTTAGAACATTTGATGAAGCTAAAATCAGTGCAAATAACTTTGGGAGCAAGTTTGTGTTTGTTTTACAGCCACAATGACACTTTAAAGTGCTAATGATGACTTTATTGACCACAAACATATGTTTTTATCAACTGTTTTCCTCCCTCTCTAGTTTAAGTGATATTATTGAGTGAAATCAGCAGGATTTCAATTTAAAAATCTCATTTAACATTGACATAACTGCCATTTAAGAACCATAATACTGTGAACAGATTCTAACTTCTGACACAAATTGTAACAGACACATGAAACACAACATCTTGATGCAATCTTCAAAATAGAAATTCAAAGAGCTTCTATTTTAACCAGTTAAAGTCCATCTGCTCACATTAAACCAGACACACTGACATTATCTGCTTTGATAATCACTAAATAGAGAAGCCTCAACAACTAAATCCACAAACAGGTCAGATGAAAACTGACAGTAAGCAAACACACAAGATGTAAATCGTTCAACATCAGAATATTTCGGGTGTTTTTTTCCTACAGTTTTTAGCTTATTTAAATAATGATAATTGATAAAGCATTTCCGACAGCAAAGAATCCAAATGATAACTTACGTATACATGGAGAGGCTTGAATCATATGTTGACGTGATTCCGTATTTCACTTCATTGAAACGAAACATCTCATTGGCATCCCAGCCATTTGACTGAGGGGACAAACGACATTAATGAGGTGGTGAAAAAAATACTTCAACATTAGCAGATAACGGTTAAATAACAGGCTGTATATACAGAATGTGAATAATCGAGGGTCTGTATTTTTATATTACATCTTTAGGCCATATAGTATTTGATGTTTGGTGTATCTGTTCATTAAAAAGAAAGAGTAACTCACCGTATCATTTTCCAAATCATAACTCTCTCCATTGCTGTCTCCTCCTTCCCATCTCTGCAAAATCTTCTCCTTATGTTCTCCATTGATGCGGCTGGAGCTGATGGCTGTGTCTGTGAAGGTGTCTAAAAACAAACAGGCCATGATGAAACGATCTAAAATTGTTCCCTTTGGCAGGATTTGCCTGCAGCCTGAGCTTAGGTCTGATGAAAATCAAAAAACAATGAAACCGTGTTCTTCATTGTTTTTCCTTTTAAGCATCCTGCAGAGAAGAGGATGAATTGTCACCTCCCCTTTTCCCCATAATAAAGAGGTGACTCATAACAGTCAGGTACCACAATCAGCTTAGATACTTCATGATGGGAAAAAAAAAAAATCTGTCTCTTCCTCTTACTTTGCATTGTGGCTCTGAAAAGTCTCTTGTATTCTCTTATTTGCAAGTGATTCCTTTATTGTTTTACTTTCCGCATCTAATTGACCACTCCCTACAATTGTTACCTCCAATCAACTCTATTACCATATGAAAGCAGATACAAAAGGAATGGGAGTGACTGTCAACTGTTTGTCACACTGTATAAAAGCTGCCCTACGGAGGAGATCTGGAAGCACTGCTGGACACCTCTCTTTGAGGGTGGATGTATTTGCTCCTTCTTGCAAGAATAAATGTCGGATATGTTTGATTTTGAACCAAGCCTCTGAGTAATTTTTCTCACACTTCACTCCTCGTTTCTTAAAGTGTGCACTTTCTAAGATCACCGCCATGTACAAAAAAAAGCAAGAAAACCATTTACTACAAATCAAGAATGCTCTCAGCATGGACACAGATCTAATGCTCGTTTTTAACATAAAACACTCCTCTTTTTGAGGAGAAACAATACGTCTTCACTCCACATGATCTGCGAAGAACTTGTATTTGTTACTTTTTGCCCCAGTGTCCTGACCTGACCCACAGCTTATGTGTGTTTGTACCTCTGGTGGCAAAGTTGAGGTCAACGTCTCGGCAGATCATTGTAACCAAGTCTGAGGGGCTGAAGATTATGGTGTCGGTAATGTCCTCCCTCCGTGGTAGACCTGATGTTGAGCCTGCCTCCTCACTGCGTTTGTGAACAGCATCCACGGCCAACTCGCACTGAGGATCAGACATTGGAGAGGCAGCACAAATTTGAGGACTGTGTGAACTTGCACAAAAGGGAAAAAACAGCTGAGGGAAAAGTTTTATTTTTCACCGACAGGATTATTTGCAGTGCTTCAATAATTTAGTGGAGGGGCGTGCATGTGTGCTCAACATGAGCTTCTTACCCGAGAACTGAGAGTCTTGAAAATGCCTTCAAACACGTTGCCATTCTTCACTCTTATGTCACAGGTGGACCCCTGAAACATACACAAAAATAAAAAGATTTATTATATTATTTAACCAGAAATGTAACAAATTGCTATTTAGATCAGTGCTACCTGCAAAACTGGACATAATCTGTGGCTTTATGATACATAATTTGTACACCGTACCCTCTACACTGTTTATATTTAATATCAGAAGTAGCTATGACACAGGCCCTACAGCCTGCTGCTTTTTGTGTATTTTTCAGTTAGATTTCAGTTACTCTAACCTTTCACTGGCTTTGACTTCACATCACACCATGAAGGAAAAGGTAGCTTTACAGTAGGTAGGTTTAATTTGACCTCTAATACTACTATAAAGTCAAAGCCATTTTTTTTTCTGAATAAACATCATGGCTTGGGAAGGACATTGACAACAACCTAAATGACTCACCACAACGGCTGTGAGGAAGTGAAGCATTCTGGCATTGTTGTACACACCCTCGAACACCTATACGTGGGGGGGGGGAAACATCAGGATCTCTCAGGACAAAGTTTTATAAGGATGTAAAAACAGTCACACAGTGTCATATTTAAAATAACATGGTTATATACCGAGAACCTTGATTGTAAAAGCGTTAACCATTAACCCTGAGATGAGAAACAACGAGCTGTAACAGAGGTAAAATATCCGTATATTTCTATATTATCATATTGTTTATAAGAATAAAGTTGTAAGTAAAAAAAAAAAAGAAAAAAGTAAAGAGAAAACATAACACTTTTCCAATATTGACCCTGATTGTTTGTTTGCTGAGCAACAATTGTAGGTGAGGATACTCACAGGAGACGACTGGAATGATGGCTTCGCAGAAGTCCGATTCCTGGAAGAAACAGGATAGTTTGGCTACTTGGAAGGAGCATAACTTGTTTACAAAACCGGTCAAGGCAGTGCCACATTCGTCATACACAACATATGGCTATTTGAGAAGTTGACACGCATACTTAAGTGGCCTGACAAGTGTCTTTATCATTTTTGAATACTATGCTTTATGCTTAATAAGTTTTCCGTATTATTGTTAGCATTTCAAAAACACGTTTCAGTATTTCCGATTTTTCTTTTTAATGGATCACATTCATTTAAAAAAAAAAGTGAGCCTTCAAGAGAGAAAGGAAATGAGAAAGTAACATCATATTAAACGTACAAATTAAAAACGGTGTTTACTGTCATTTTCTGATATTCAGCAAAGTGATTCAGACCAATTCGGATGCTAAAATACACTTTTCAATATATATAATGTCCACGTGGGACTGTATCACAGCTAGTTGCATACACGGTTGCAAAACAAAGACGATGGTGAGAATCCTCAGTGAACACACACTCATCTCAGAGACGAGGACGACACATGGCCACGTGCAGGCCATTAAATATGTGCAGTGTAATTATAACGTTTCTATATCCGGCTTTTCTTGGAAATATAGACGTGTTTTTCGATTACCAGCGACTCTTCTCCAGCACTGGCAGGCCAGATAAACTTTGTATCGCCTCCATGCCGATTTGCTGCTCATTGCTTCCCCCCCCCCCCCCACACTTTGTTCCACCTCACTGATTCGCTTAGAGTTCAATTTGAGCATTCTGGTTGGTCCACATATACTGTCGATCAAAAATGAAGTACTCTCATTGGCTCGGGGGGGGAGGGGAGAGCTCTATTTCCGTGTCACGCCCACCGGGCACATAGCGCTTTAACCGGTAGGCCCCTAAGAGTCACAGTACAATCCCCGGACTGTCCTGGCAGAAACACCCGAGCCAACTTACCTCCCAGCCGGTATCCTGTTACCGCTGTTGATGCCGCTGACCGGGGAAGACATCCCGGCGGGGCCCGATGTTCCGTTAGACGCCTTTCTCCCGCCTGAGCCCGGTTGCTGCTGTTGTTTCAGCATTGCGAAGCACAAGGCTTAGACACTACCAACTTTAATCTAACTTATAAACACTGATGTCACCCGATGTGAAGTCGCTTTGAAAGCGAGCTATCTTCAGCGATATCACCTCTCCAGAGCCGGCGTCACCTCAAATAAGACCGGCTGCTGTAGCTAATCTGGCTAAGTGACTACCAGTCGCCCGTGGCCTAAAATGTAAAGGCAAAACCACTCGATAATTAAATTAAACGCGACATATAACTGAACAAATTGCCCCCGACTATCTACTTCGTGCCCACAGCGGTTATGTCAAATCGAGCGAGAGATTAAACGACCCCAGTTTCCGTGTAATTATTTAGCAATGGATGGCTAAGTTAGCATTAGCTTTGATCCTTCAAGCTCACTTCGGGCGCTTTTCCTCCGGGATTTACTTTCGTCCTCTCTGCCGCGTCGCCTTTAACTCCGGCACCGCTGACCCGTCGGGTTAAAAAAAAAACAACTATGGACTTAAGCGTTAACTGTCAGTTTCCTATGAAGTCTGGATTTTTGTTTCAGGTTTCTTACTGAAAACCTGCTGCGGTCGGTCAACACCACCTCTCGGTAGGCTCGATTGACTCAATCCGCGCGCGGCGGCTAACTGGAAACCGGCTGGAGGGTGGAGGAGGAGGAGGAGGAGGGGTGGAGGAGGAAGGAGGTGGGGGGGGGGAGGCGTCGACGTGCGCGTGCGCATTTGACCTACTAGTGAGCGCGCGTACGTGGAATAACGTGCGCAAATGAATCGATTACTTAAATCGATACGGATGCTCTGATATAAACACTTTTCACTTGCACACGTGGCAGGCGGCCCTCGAAACATCTTGTTTGTTTACAAACTACCGCTCCACTATTTTCCTTTCTGCGTTGCTTGTTACTTGCTTTTATTTGTCTCTCTTAAATGTACGGGTGACTTTTGAGGAGAGACATTAGTTTTAGGCAAACCCGACTTTCACTGGTGCGTCTGTACTCCGGGTATTACGGCTTTGAGCTGCAGACAAAGCATGGCAGCCTCCGTGGAGAGCGTTTGTGTTACATAGCAGGAGTCGAGTCATTTTTTTTTTTCCCGAGGATCTTTATCTTTCTGTGAATCCAGTAACCTGAAACTCAAACAACAAACTTCCTCTGCAAACGAACTTGTAAGTACCTTTTTATACTTGAGGCAGTTAAAATGCAGCGGATTTAGACATCTGTACACTCGCGTAATGCGAGACCGTGAAATACAGTTTCCATCTGATGAATAATAAAAGGAAGCGACTGTACATAAGTTATCTTATATTTGAAACACGTGATCTTTATAGATCTGGTTAATCATCGCTCAGGAAGAATGAGTAAAATACAGTGTGACCCAAAGCTATACAAGTGGATGATAACCAATCTTATTTATTATAATCACCCAACAAAAATGTCTTTGATCTCTGTCCTTAGTTCAGAACCGTGAATGTTATCAGTTCACATTCCTGTCGATTGAAGTGGATTTCAGTAGTTTTTATAGATAAAGAAATGAAGAACATGAAAATATAATTTGCAGGAAGTAATGCAGCTGTTTTGTACATGAAAGGGACAATTTAGAAATGAACTCACAAGATGCTTATTTTATTTATTTTTTTTAAATGTATTACATCAAAATTCCCATTTCTGGCACAAGCCTACATTTCTGATACTGCAAGAAATCAACATGCCTCCTAACCCCTCATATTCAGTTTGTAAAGGAGGTTTCCAGTTAAAATTGAAAGTAGAGTTAACCCTTAAGACATTAACCAGGTTATTTTTTTTCACTTTTTAGACCTACAGAAAACATTTTTTCACACTATTACTCTATGTAATAATTAAACTGAACTTCATTGAAGTGCCTCTTTAAATTTTTAAGTTCTTCATATGTGGCCGTTAAGTCTTGGAGCAACGTGGGAACATACATCTCTTGACATTACTTGGCCACTTTAATGGGGTACATTATCAGTATATAATAGTAGCTATATAAAATGCAAAATTAATTTAAAACAAATGTTTACTGTTACAGACCAGGAACCATTTTAGTAGGTACTGATACTGATAATGGAAGAGTTTTATTATTCTATTGTGGTGTCAAACTGTACATAACTAGTTCATTCTTTATTTTTCCAGCAAATAAATCTTTGTATACAAACCTCTGACCACTTTTATTTCGACAGGTGTGCATCTCACATGTTGACAAAGAAGCTCCCCCGCCTGCAGAGTTTCCTGTTGCCGGTTTCCAGACATGTCGGTCATCTTGCCAGACAGCAATACGATGTCATCGTGGTGGGCGGGGGTCACGCAGGGACCGAGGCGGCGGCAGCAGCAGCCAGAGTGGGAGCTGAAACACTGCTGGTCACGCAGAAAATACACACAGTTGGTGAGTTAAAGAGCTTTGTTAAAGGGACACGTCACTCAAACCAAACAAGATATTTTCTTCTTAGTGTATTCCATCTATTCTGATAGTTTTGTGCTTTTCTTTTTTAGACGAGGTTTGGAGATATTGACGTGAACAATGTGACCGAGAGGTTTTAACACTGATTCGGCTTCTCTTTTAACATTCTCCCAGGCGCACTGTCCTGTAACCCGTCCCTGGGAGGAGTAGGGAAGGGCCATCTTGTGAAGGAAATAGATGCTCTGGATGGGCTGTGTGGTCGAGCCGGGGACTGGGCCGGGATTCATTTCTCCATCCTGAATCGCAGAAAAGGGCCCGCTGTGTGGGGTCCAAGAGCCCAGCTGGACCGTCAGCGCTACCGAGAATTCATTCAGGTACCACATACAGTACACACATGCAACAAAGGTTCGGGTATGGAGGAGTTTTTGTCTGTGATTAAATTAAAAGGGCTGTTGGTTGTTTTTTCGTTCAGTCTGAGCTGCTGTCCACTCCGAGGCTGACGGTGTTGGAGGGCTCGGTGGAGGAGCTGCTGGTAACAGAACCAAACCCAGAAGAGCCTGGTCGCCACAGAGTTACTGGGATACATTTGGGTAGGCAGCGAGTGACAACTATCTGTAAAAGTTTAGGGCTTAAGTGAAATTTTACACCCAACCAGTGCTTTTAAATCATGAATAGTGTGTCTTTTTTTTGTGTTTATATTGTCATCAGGAAATGTTATTTCTGTTTGACCATTTTTGTCAGTTTTGTATTCAAATCCAGGTGTGATTTGTCAAATAAATGAACTTCAAGAATTTTCACATTGATAATTACAGAAAAAGTAGTTTGTAAATCTGTTTACGATGCTTTCGCACTTCTTTTAACATCAGCAAATGACAGCCACCCGATCTCAGCCAGCTCGGTGGTTCTTACTACCGGTACCTTCTTGTCTGGCTCCCTCTTCATGGGCCAAACCACGTCCCCCGGGGGTCGGATCGGAGATGCTCCATCGAGTGCCGGGATGTCCCACACGCTGAGGGAGAGGCTGGGGCTGAGGATCGGTAGGCTGAGGACTGGTACCCCTCCCAGGATTGTGAAGGATTCAGTAGACCTTTCCTTGGCTCAGCTTCACCCACCTGACAGTCATCCGATGCCGTTCAGCTTCCTCAATGCACACACACGCTGCAAGGTAAAGTTTATATGAAGTACTTAAAAAAAAAAAAAATTCTAACCAGTCTCCTTTTCAGTGAATGAACGCTTTATTTCTTTTAAAACTAAACACTTTTCAGCCTGAAGAGCAGCTGCCTTGCTACCTGATCTATACCACTCCTGGTGTAGAGAAAGTGGTGAGGGAGAGTCTTCATCTCAACTGTCACATAGAGGAAGACACCAAAGGACCCAGGTACACACACATACATGCATATATTACATAAGATGCTAGACTTTGTAGTCAGTGTTCTAAAACTCACTGTCACTCACAGATACTGTCCCTCCATTGAGTCGCGAGTGCTTCGCTTTCCAGGCCGGAAGCACCAGGTGTGGCTGGAGCCTGAGGGCGTGACCTCCGACCTTTTGTACCCACAGGGTCTCTCCATGACCATGCCACCCGACGTGCAGCTCCGCCTCATCAGAGAAATCCCCGCCCTGCACAGAGCTGAGATCCACACACCGGGTACACTGCCCGGATCCTGTTTAATAAGCATTAGAAAAAGTGAACTACAGTACATCTAAAATCAAAGAATAAAAAGCACTTACAGTTCAATCAATCAGAGAAGTACAGTGTATTGAAAGTCCCTGCCTCTCTCCAGGTAATAGATCTGATATTCAGATGTCTCTTTTTTTCTTTTTTTTTTCTGGGTTTCCAGGTTATGGTGTGCAGTACGACTTCGTATGTCCCACTCAGCTGAGCCCTGCATTGCAGGTGAAAAGTACTCAAGGTCTGTTTCTGGCCGGTCAGATCAATGGAACAACGGGGTACGAGGAGGCTGCTGCACAGGTAGGCACTTAAAAAAAAATTTAAAAAAAATCTCTGCTTGTACCATTATTGTGTGTCATAAAACACCATCTGTAAAGCCCTTCCCAACTCTGTCACATAGATATTCACACACAGCTGCAAGCACAGACCATCTCACTTTACAGCATAGCTCTAATTCGCTGCCAGTTTCTACGATTTGTTCAGCAGTACAGTTATGTTTGGTGTTGTGTTCACTGACCGCTATTTCCTAAGGTTGGAGAAACAATCGACTAATTAGAGCTTCGACAGGATTAACAATATTATGGGGACACAGTTTATGTTACTGTAAGAATGAAGTGAAACGAAAGGCCAGTTCAGAGTGTTATCAGGATCAACAGGTGATATTTTCTGCACTGCTTATTGTCTTTCTTCCAGTATTTGTGCTTCTGCCTCACGTAATGTGCTCCTCAAGTAAAGTGTCACAATAGTCACAGTTATTTTATTCTAACCCTGCACTGTAACTGGACAAATTATAAATACAGCATTTATAATTATAGACTTTACCACCTTGTCATAAAAACGTATGGTGCACAGAGAGACTGTATTTTCAAAGAATTAAGGGAATAAAAAGCTTGTCGTCTTATGGGTATAACTGTGAGCTGAACCTTTTATGTGCGGAAGGCAGGACTCTTCTTTCTTCTGCCAAACGTTTGGGATCTAGTTTGTGTACTAATTAGGAACCCTGGTCCATAAGTGTGAGAGAACATGGCAGCACCACAGTGGTACCACATCTTTTCTTATGTGTGAACTACACGCATCTTCACAGAACACATTGAAACTATTGGTAAAACTCTTTTTCAGGGCTTGTGGGCGGGGGCGAACGCAGCCCGCTGGGCACTCTTCATGCCTGCGGTGGCATTGTCTCGAACGGAGAGCTATATTGGAGTTCTCATCGACGACCTGGTGAGCCGAGGCGTTACAGAGCCGTACCGCATGTTCACCAGCCGGGCGGAGTTTCGAACCTCTCTCAGGCCGGACAACGCTGACCTCCGCCTCACTCTGAAAGGTAAGAATGAAATACAAAATGATTTCCACTACTGATCTATTGACTGACGGTAAATCCATCTATTGCGGTCATTTTAACCGACACACATCAGAATATAGGACTCACCTCTGGATTCGTAATGGGTCTTCCTTCTTTGAGTGTTTCTCCTCTCATGACCTCCTTCCTCTGTCAGGGTTTAAGGAGGTGGGATGTGTGTCTTCCTTGCGTTACCAGGAGGCTGTAAGAGTGAGAAACAGTCTCCAGGATGCACTTGCAGCTCTTCAGGCTCTCGCTCTGTCCACAGCCATCTGGAGAAAAAAGCTGCCCGGCATCAGTATAAGTGAGACCAAGAACACCATCCTGACGTGAGCATTAAATATATCGGATCACAAGTGTAGAGTACCACGTCTGGACGGTCAGGATGCAGTTAAAGGGAGATTTCTGATTAATGTTTGGTCCTAACTTCTTTTTTAGTGGCATGGATCTGCTACAGTACAAAGACGTGTCCTTTGAAATGATGGCATCCGTCTTCCCAGAGTGCCTTTCAAAATACATGGAGTTCTCACGAAGACTCAAGATCGAGGGTAAAACTGGCATTTTGAGACAAAAGGGAATAGAAACCTTGGCATTTGGAGCTGTAGGAATTAAAACGTGAAAAATGGACATAAATGTAGTACTCAACAGTTATTCTTCGGCACTGCTTCCAAATGTTAATTTTAGTATTCAAACTACCATAAAATAGTTCATTATGTCTCAATAAAAAATTTTCTCCTGTCTGTCTCGTAGCTGTGTACAAGCCTCACTGTGACCTAAACAAGAAAGAGATTGAGAGAATTCAGAGGGAGGAGAACATGTCTCTGTCACCGGACATCGACTATTTATCTCTGCCGGTGTCGCTGTCTCGAGAAGTCAGAGAGATTCTGGACCGAGTTCGACCGAGCACAGTGAGTCTGCACGTTCAGAGTACAGTGTATTTACTCAACATGTCTGTCTGTCTGAAAACAGTGTTGATTTTGTCGAGTTGAATCTAATCAATATGCAATAAATCCTCTGCTCCATCACCCAGCTGGGTGCTGCTACTCGTCTGGAAGGTGTAACTCCTGCTGCAGTAGTCAATCTCTTCAACTACGTGCGCTTCACGGGGAGGAAGGAGAGAAAAACGCACGGAAACCAAGTGGACCAAAAGGAGGAGATAGAAGAGGAGCTGTGTGCGAGAAATGCATCTTTACCTCAGTGATCCAATGACTCATAAACTGTCCTGTAAAAATGTATCTATTTATGTAAAGTAAAGCAAAACAATAAAAGATATTTTGTCACTATATTTTTTTCACTCTGCAATTAAAATGGATGAGTTTTTATTGAAAACAAGTTAAAACAAAAATTAAAATAAAACATCAATACATTCATTTCAGATCATTCGTACAAAACCTTTCTTCATATTAAGAAGCTTCAAGTCCCACACTGCTCCGCTGTTACCTATCCGGCTACGTAGTGAAGAATTCTAATCCTGTTAGTAACGTGACTGTGAACAGCATTAAACTCCATGTGACCTTCTCAGTGTGACTGCGGTTAATAACCACGTGGCCATCCAGCTCAGCGGCGCCTCTCGTGAAGAAGCCGAACGGAAACTTCCAGTGAGGCTGAGGTGAACCCCTGGGGGGTTCTGGGTAAACTGTAGTGTCAGCGAATGTGACTTTGGTGGTCAGAGCGACAGGGGACGACATTGGACACTGGAAAAAAAAAAGGCAGGAGGAGAGAATGTGGACACTGTTGTGGTGATAAAACAATAAGAGGAAAAGTCTAAAGTTGTGTTCAGAATCAGAGAGCATGTGTACAAATGTACCTTAAACTTTTGACAGTGGAAAAGGTATTTGGCCCCCAGGATGTAGTTCTGGGGGAGGTCAATGAGACCCTGGCGAGCCCACAGCACTTGGATGGAGAGAGAGTGTGGAAGGACGCAGCCTGACTCACATGTTTCCTGATAGAAGAAAATAAATGCATGAATGGTCGGCACAGTGTGCAGACTTAAATTCATCAATTTGAATACAATCACATCTATAACAGCCAACATAGTCTGGGTTTTACTGAAGAGCAGAAAACAGTTGTAATAACCACTTTTATTTAAGTATAAGGGTCTTCAAGTGCTGTTGTACACATGCACACTGCAGTCGTTGTGTCAAAAATAACTCACAAATGATTGAACTTTCTTTATCAAATACTTTAGATTCCTATTTCTGGTACCTGCAGGCTGACTGGACACCCCTGGGTGATGACTCTCGTCCAGTTCGGTTGGGAGCCTGAGTTCATGGCGATTACATCGGGAGTATCCTGAGTATCCTGCAAGATCCTATAAATCTGTGAACGCAGGTCTGAACAGTTTCTGGCTGGGGAACTATGCAGCACATGGAGAGAAAAAGAAGTGAAAGAGGATTGTGTGAGAGGGAATATAACTCATGTTCATCTAGGACTGATTTTCAACACTTTGCACCACTCCTCCTCATGTAAGATAGTTAAAACTAGAAACAAAATAGCGCAGGCTCACCTGAATGTGCAGCCAGTGACGGTGTTGTGTGCGAAGAGGATGGGTGCTCCGCTGAGGTCGGAGGAGCACTCCCCGCCTTGTGACACCCCCTGTGATGTCAGCTGACTCGCAGTCAAGGGACCACGACGCATAAAAGATTTCCAGATTAAATATAACATCCTAAGAAAGAGTGCACACACTTGTTGGTGAGGATACAGGCTTCACTTCTCCTTTAGAGCGACCAATGACAGGAAATCCCGCTGTCAGTCCGACTGCAGGGATTGGTCCTGGTGTGGGGCTCGGTGTGGCCAGCTGAAGGAAACGGATGACATTCATCTTAACGTTTGCATTCATAGGAAATGTAGTGTTTGGGACAAAATCTTTGGCTTTAACAATCTACCTGGAAATATACAGAGTGTGTCTGCAGCAACATCTGATTCGGATCCACATCTGCCAAGACCACATTAACTGTTGCATATGTGAGTTCACCTCTGCCTGTGTAACCAATAACAAACTCAACCTGCAGGAGAGTCAGGAAATACTGAGTTGAGTTTCATGTTTCATTAAATACTGCATGTGATTTAAGATTTAAGACACATGCTGAATGTGAGGTCATTCACCTTTTCTACTGCATTAATACAGGAGTTGTTTTGTTGGCTTGGTGCAGGCCAGTCAAACAGCGGAGTAACTGGGACCTGAAACCAGAGTTAGTGAAGTATTATACATTGCAAGACACAAGGCATGTCATTGGATATCTATCTTTAAATGCACATGATTTACCTCTACTTCTTTTTAAAATCTACAATCAGAAAATTAGCATTAATAAACAAGAGGCCAAACTGACAACATTTAACAAATACATTTATTTATTATGCTGCAGAAATATTTTTTTTTGTACAAATACATTATAAGAGATGTTATTTCCTTCTAAGACCTTTAAGCAGGCTTTATAAGCACTTATGTACCATGACATGTAGGAGTAACCCCAAATATTAGTGTCAGCAGTTGATTTGTAGGGTGATTGTTAAACTCAGCTGGTACAGATGCAAATGACGTGCAAAATGACGTGCAAAATGAGAAGTGTTTCTAACTGTGACGTGAACGGAGCTGCCTTTACAATCACTGACTTACCAGAAAATCTGACACTGGTACTATCTCAGCAACTGGAATCTGCAACAACAACAAAAAGTCAACGTTAGCCAACCTGCTGTGAGATTCTAATCAGTAATTATTTACTTAAAAGGATTTCATGTACGTGGGATTGCTTGACCTTAATCAGACTCAGGTCGGAGAAGTAGGCGCGGGCGTTGAGATTTGGATCTGTGGTGCATAACTGAGGAGTCACCATACGGGTACAAGAAAGAGACACTGACCTCAAGAACTCTACAAGCAGAGGAATACAGAAGGAGCTTTAAAAAGACTTATATTGGTTAATAAGACATACAGGAACAATGCAGCGTTTATACATATAAACACATTAGTCTTTACGTACTGCCTGTTTATGCAGACAATATATATTTAAGAAATATATAAGAAAAGTTTATATTCTGACAGGAGCAAGTTCCTAAAACAAAACTATACCCGGATGGCAGGTCTGCAGTTGCGGAACATTTGTTACACTCTGACAGTCTGGAGTTTGACGTTTTATGTGGTGTAAACTTACTTGCAGGGTTGCGGTTGATACAAAAAGCAGCAGCAGCCCCTGGAGACGGCTGACGAAGGAGACCCCGCACAGAGGAGTTGGACAAATATGTCTGGATGACATCATCGACCTACAAAAAATTAGTCTTGAGTGAATTTCCTGTATTAAAAATACACTCCCCTATCTCAAAGTTCATTATTTATTTTGTAATTAATTTAGATACAACACTGTGAGCAGACATTTTTAAGCACTTTTACCCTGTAAAAATCTCTGCTGTGGGTGATGCTTGTGTGTCCTGGTGGTGAGAATTGGTAGGAGTCCCCTAAAGCTGGATACTGAGTTTGAGCTGGGAGAGACTGGGGCTCATTGTCTGCTGGGAGGTTAAACATGCACAGTTTTAACAGTAGTAGTATTGATCTCAATAATACTCGTTTTTTTTTTAAATTTAAATATATTCTTATTATATCTATCTACCTTCAGGTCGAACACAGAACAAGGAGTCAGTCACAGTGACAAGAGATGAATCCACGTTGGCTCTGAACATTAACCATTTCTCAATGCAAACTCCTGATCTGTAAAATGAAAAGGTTCAAGCTCTTTTCAATGCTTGAAATGTGCCGTTAATGTTCTTTAGCCGAAAACTAGAAGACTTACATGACTTTCTGTGGACATCCGCTGAAGATTGTACTCGAGTTAACAACACCGCAATCAACTGTGTCACAACAGCAGCCAATGTCACAAAAGTCAGGGGTTAAATCACAAAGACAACCTGTAAACAACAGAAGAGACTCACGTTAGTCCAGACTAGATTCAATGGACTCGTTATGAGGACAGTGGCCACACTGTCTGATTTTAAATCTTACTTTATATTAGTGATGGTTATTTTAAATAGTCTCAGACTGCTGCAGAATGGAGACAAATATGGACATCGAGCTGAAGTGCGAGTTACCCTGTTGAGTGACCTCAGGCTTGACGGTGGTTGCAGCCTCAGTGGCCACGGCGGGCACCTCGGACACAGGCGTCGTGGTTACCGTGGTTACCATGGAGTCCAGAGCGGGCTGTAGAGTGTCCTCCTCAGTGAGACTGACACCTGTCCCTCGTGCCGTCGTCCCGCCTGGAGCTGGGGTGGCTGAGCTAAAAGGCTCCCCATTTGTTGGGGCGGAAGACACCCCCGATTCTGCGACCGCGCGATCCAGACGTCCGCACAAGATGATAAATATCTGAAGGGAACGACACCACCGGCGGGAATTCATTTCGTTGACCGGTACATATGTTGTGCTGAACAGAGAGGTCGAGTTAATTAGCTAGCTAAATAATTAACCTAATAAAATAATAACAAATAATAATCTGTTTTTTTTTTTTTTTTTTATCACTTAAGCAACTCAGAAACGTTTTCCGAAGAGGAATTTAGCGACATGCTAATCAACAATACAACGTCCGAAGAGCAAGCTTCTGGTTACTAAGGAAGTTGTCATCAAGACTTCCGTTTCTAAGATAGTACTACCGTAAAATATGGAAAAGATAAGTAAAACTGTTTTTTTCAATCTACTAAATTAATTACAATCAAACAGCAACGATCCACCCAGAAAGGTAAATATTACAGTTTGAGCAGAAGAACAGCTACAGAAGTGAATCGAACAATCAAAGAAAACAAGACAAAACGAAGGAAAATTAAATTGATTAGATAGATAATTTAACATTCATTTCCATACTAGGCTACTTGAAGACTTTTGAACACAAGCTTATAACTTCCTCATCAAATCTAGGTGAAGTTTTGAATTTTATTGCATTATAATAAGTAGGGAAGGAAAATAATTTTGTAAAACATTTAAACAATTCCAATACCATAATGTATTTTTTTTCCATTTATACTCAGTGTTTCCGTGTTTGTAATTTGTAACAGTTGTAACACAGATATTGACCCACTAATACACTTTCTCTCAACAAAAGTAGCCTACTTCTTTTCCCCTGATAGGATAACTTGCGGGACTCCTGCAATGTAAAATCTTAAACACTCAGTGACAGAAACCTGACCAACCGATTGAGATGCATCGGTATCATCAGTAAGATAGCTGGCAGTTGCATACAGGAGTTCACCTCTGCCTGTGTCTCATCTGACAAACTCCAAACAGAAGAGCTGACTTTTATGCGTCATCATCTTCTTCTCTGCTCCTGTACAGGAGTTGTTTGGTTGGCCTGGTGCCAGCCAGTGAGACAGTGGAGTAACTGGGATCTAAAGTTAGAGTGAATTTGATCTAACCTGAAGTAATATGGAGGCGAACCCCCATCCTCATCTTCAGAGGTGGTCACATCATCCTCCCTATCAGGTGTGTATTTTTTCTGTAAGGCCCATAAAAACACAGCTATAATTTTATCAGGCCAAAATAGCTCAACCAAATGCAGCATAATGGCTGACTGGTGGTAGATCAGTGTGTCTATTACTCTCTCTGTATAAAGTAATGCAGTTTAACATCATCAAGGACGAGCAACAACCCTGTGTGACCTGTTTACAACCTCACTGGTCCCGGCCTTATAAAAAGAAGTCTGTTTCGATCCTTTCAGAATGTACATATCTATTTACCCGGATGTATGTGTTCGGTCTTGTTTTTAAAAAACAGATTTAAGTTATCAAGTTTCACAATATAATGTCAACAACAAGTACCTCTCATCATATTACCTGTTCTCTGTACTGTTGTGTAAATGCTGCCTTTATCTTTTTCCTCCTGATTATGTGTGAAACCGGTCTTGATATGCAAAGCCAAATACAACTCGGAGAGCTATTAATACTGCATGCATTTTAGTCTGAGCCGGAGGCCCTGGGAGAGCTACATTCACAAGTTCATGTGGGGTGGGTGTAGGTAGATGTTAGAAGAATTACTCAGAGGCTTGGTTCAAAATCAAACATATCAGACATGTATTCTTGCAAGAAGGAGCAAATACATCCACCCTCAAAGAGAGGTGTCCAGCAGTGCTTCCAGATCTCCTCCGTAGGGCAGCTTTTATACAGTGTGACAAACAGTTGACAGTCACTCCCATTCCCTTTGTATCTGCTTTCGTATGGTAATACTGAGTTGATTGTAGGTCATAACATAAGGACACAGGGGAGTCGTCAATTAGATGTGGAAAGTAAAACAAAAAAGGAATCACTTGCAAATAAGAGAAAACAGAAGACTTTTCGGAGCCACAATGTAAACAAAAGGAAGAGACAAATCTTTTTTTTCCCCCATCAGTAGATTAAATTACATTTGATCTCAAATCCAAGTAAACATATTTGTGCAAAGCTTCTAACAAGCTGAGAAATTCCCACCAAAGAAAAATAGCTGGTACTGTATTACTCCATTAGCCTCTGGTTTTTTGTTTTGTTTGTTTGTTGTTGTTGTTTTAAGTTTTTGGGGATTTAAACTAATAATGATGCTATGGATAAATAATGATAAGTTGATTTAATCACCTTACTGTTTTTCTTCATGAAATACTTAATGTGACTCAGTGGTCATAACAAGAGTAGCAGCCCCCTCCAAGGCTGCACATTGCATGCAATGCCAGTCAGAAGTGAACAAAATGTTCTTTCACATCTGCACCAGACATTTGCATTTGTATTCATCAGTTTTACTACCAACCATTTATACAGGGAGCCCCACTTCAATCAGGGTGCTGCTGCTTTTTACTAATTTGGACAACTGATCCTGCATTTAATAAACTGCAAAAAGGGACATTTTGGATTTATTGAAAATAAAATCTGCCTTTATATTTCGACTCGCAAACTTTAAAGAAAAATATATTTATCTCTTCAAGTTACTGAAAAATGATTTTACATTTTTGTAGGTTTTCGGAGGGATTGTACAAATATTTAAAGTGATTGAAGATAATGATAATACTTTTTTTTTTTTAAGAGAATAAAGCTGGTAAACATCCTCTGACACATTAAAACCAAATGCAAACATAATCTAAACTAAGCCTATTGCTAATATTTCAATTCTCGAGTCTAACTCAAGACTTTCTTAGACTTGACAAAGCTCCCCCGGAGCCAGAGGAAACATGAGATCATACAACTGTTTTCACAGGCTATGTTGAACTGAAGAATAAGTAAACTGGCCTCTGTGTGAACAGTAAAGGAAATACCCCTTCATTAGTGAGCAAACATAAATGAATTAAACGTGCTATTACCCCTGCTACTGTCAATAAAAACACTTTTACTACCAGTGTGACTAAAGAGAAATCACCACAAGCAGGTTAAAAACCAGTTGTGAAAAATCTAGTGGTCACAGCTTTGACCTCATTACAGCATGTTTCATTTACAGTTTTGTCACATATTTTATGTAATAATCACTGTCAATATGTGGACACTGATCATTTCCTTTTAATTTTATTTTGGCCACATTGAAAACTATGATAGCTGAGCAGAAAAGCAGCATTGAACATTTTACAGTTGAGGTTTACAAACATCTACAGCTGATGTAGTTGTCAGAGGTTTACTGTACACAGGATGAACCGTGTGTTCGAGGTGGATTACTGTGCCTGAGTCTGAGCAGATTATACATCAATGACTGAAAAAATAAAGAGCATAGCCCTGATCTCAACTTTATTCCCTATTACTCTGTGTTTTAATCTTTAATGCTTCCATGCTGTTGTTTTATTAATGAATCTCATTTGACTGCTGTTTCCTTTCCAGAAATACATACCTACTCTGGTGGAGTAGCCAAGAGAAACAGCTGTGGTCGTATCGGAGATCTTCCAGATGTGAACGTGTGGAACGGTACAGATTAAACCTTATCTTAATGAGGTGCTCATCCTACCAAGCTGACTTTCATACCTAGGTTAAGAGCTTTGAATTCTGCATCAAGAGCACTGGTCAATGTTCGCCTGCTTTGGTGACCATGAAAAAAGAATACAAGAAAACAATGATATTACAAAATAGACTGTTGAAAAAAAAAGAACATTTTCATGTAAAAATTTCAAATATGAAATAACAGGAAGTCTGTTATGAAAATAAGAATGAGGGAAAAATATTTTATTGTTTTAATATTTTTTTTTTAAATAGTTTATTAAATCATTACTTCAAAACTAATGGAGAAAAAAAAAAGAAGCATGAATTCAGTAAAGAAAAGTGTTTGTTTCTTGATTTTTATTTTATTCTTATCCTCTGTAATATCAGGCCTGATTACCACTACAGCATTTTACAAAACCTTCAGCATATTGACACACTGTGGACCATCTTCAAATCTAATCTAAAGTAAATGCTGTTAATTTACTTCAATTTAACTCAACTAAAATTCAACTACTATTGTTAACATTGCTTTAAAAACTGCCATGAACATGGTTGCGGACTCCGCCCTTTGTCAGATGTTTCAGGCAACTGCCAAGCTCAGCTTATTTTCAATGACAATATTGTTTCTACAGGCGGCTGGATTTTCGTGTGGAAATCCTGGAATGTAAAGTGTAAACAGCTGTTTCTGGCTGAAAAGACAGTGCTCTGAGCACACATGAATACACATCCAGCTTCCTATGCAGCTTCATGTCTGTATACAAAATGTTTCTTCTTTAGTTTATACAAACTAAAATGAGAATAACAGATCTCCATGAAGCTCTTTTACTGCTAATGCTGTGCATTTTATTGACTTTAAACAGTCATGGGTACAAGGGTGTTTCCGTTGGAGAGTATCAACACACAAGTATTGTTCTCTTTGATAAATGAGAAAGAAAAAAAGTGAAAAAACCGTGTGAAACAATAAGGATTTCAGATATCAGACTAATATTCAATCTATCTCTCATGCACTCTTTGTGAGGAACTATAGTTCACCTCTCTGTGGGTCGTAGGGCTCTTTTAAATCCCTCCCTCATCCTCAAATTACAGGGAAAGCCGTGGAGATAGTATTGTGAGCAAAAGTGGAATTCATACGTAACTGGGAAAGTTACATAAGGGCACTTTAGTGTAGGTCTGCTGGTGCAAGTTTCAGTGATCGCAGACAGTTAGGAACCTGGTACAAGCACTCACAGCCAGCTTACAAAGATAGAAAGAGGGAGAAAAGAAACACATTTTAAAGTGACTGAAGCACTTAGACTTCGGCTGGGACTTCAGAAAGGATTGTTTTTGGGAGAGTCTACGGAGGGATTCTTGCTTTTGGATTCGGATGGTGGAGAAGACTTTTGCTGGAAACCACGAGATATCAGGAAGGAAAGACACCAAAAACATCCTGGTTTGCAGATAACTACACAAGGAAGAGAAAATGACAGAGTGATGAGGATGTATACACAGTGACTGTGGGCCTGACAGTCAGACAGGAAGAAATTGGCAGACAGTTGAAATACATGGTGTTCAAAAACAAATCAGCACTTAATGATTGACAAAGTCAGATGAAAGAGGAGCTGCTGAAGACAGGACCTCAGGAAGAACCACTGCGCAGGCCTTGCTCTGACCATTTTATAGCATTTGAGCCTCTGCTTCTTAATTTCCTCGAGAAAACCTTCAGTAGTGTCAGTCATGTCTGAGGAGGGAGACTTGTCCTACAGCGAGGCCATTCAGAAAGCCAGCACCTCCATCAGTCGCTTCCCTCTCATCCCGGTCAGAGGAGTTCCTCTCATGTGCTACATCGCTGACAACTGGGACTCCGTCTGGGCTTTTCGTCCCGACCCGTCAGACCTCCTCATCGCCACCTACCCAAAAGCAGGTAATCCGACCGTCGCTTCAGAAAGCAGCTTTGGCCATACACAGTAAATCACCGTAATTAGTTTTAGACAGGAATTATCTTTGTATTTTATGTATTGTTATTGAAAAGCTGCCAGTGTTCACACAGTTTGCATCTATAGTGGAAGGTAACTATTTGCATTTTACTTTAGCACTTTACTACACTAATTTATTTGGTTAGTTTACATATAAAGCATGATATAAAACATGATATTCTTATGACACGTTATATGTTGTTATGGATTACATTATTATCCCCTCTTAGGCAAACTACAGAGGTGATTACTGGCATATTATGCAACAGTAATTGTAATCTTTGTACTCCATTATGACGTATGATAGTATAGCACTCGTGATGGACATTCTTTTTGATTATGAGTACCTTTAGTTTCATACTTTTAAGGCACATTTCATCTTTTATCTCCATTGCATGCAGGCCTTTACCTTGTGAAGTATTTTCTCAGTGTGGTATTGCTACTTTTACTTTACTTTAGATCCTGATTGATACAGTGGTAAAGCAAGTATAGCAGGATGTGTTATGTTGTTAAACTGACAAAATAAACAGGAAATAAAGGAGAAATATGAAGAAAAAAAACAGTGACTTTAGACTGATCTTGTTTGATGAAGTGCGAGGGTTATGATTTGGAACTGATGGGCCTGTCCCAGAAAAACAACAAAGAAAGACCAAATTTCCTTCCCCAATGTTGTAATAACATTTTCTTTACTGCTGTGATGTCCAAAAGATGACAAGTTACTGTGGCACCGTCAAAGTGGTCAATGTTAACAAAGGAAAAATGGATATATAATTGTCACAGAGTGGAAAAGATGTCTTTTTAGGAGTTCTTCTCAGTTTGGTGAGATTCATCCCACTAAAAGTATCTTATTCATTTAGTTCAGTGTCTGTGTCTTTTGGGGACATTAGGGACCACATGGACCCAGGAGATAGTGGACCTGCTTCTTCACAATGGAGATGCCGAGGCATGTAAACGAGCCCCCACGCCCGTGCGCAGTCCCTTCCTAGAGATCCACTCCCCGCCCCCCATCCCCTCAGGTGTGTATCTATATGTCAACGGGTTTGCATGTTGTTTACCAATTGTCGGCCCATTTCTTGTCGCTTTCTGTCCAAAACATCAACATATTTTTTTTTTTGCTAAAAACTTACGGTATTTTTTGCCACTCAAACCAAATGCATTTTCCAGCTACATTGGACTGTAGCATGTCAGCACTTACAAATCCAATTCCTAGAGGAATGTTTTCATAACAGCTAATTTCCTTTGTCGTAATCAGGGTTAATGAGCTATTAACCCATAAACATTTCCCTCAGCGCCAAAATGCCCAAAGCGCCAGAGTGATAAGCTCAAACATGTGTAAGACCGGGTTTCTGCTGGCTTTCCCTGTCTTTCTGAGAGTAGATAGTCACTTTGTTTTTCTGCAGTTAGTATCGGTCTGTAAGACCTATTTTATTATTTAAGGAAATGCAATTGTCTGCATTCTCGTTGAATTAGGTGAGGATTAATACCACAGTAACATATGTGGGCTAAATATGTTGCTACTTGCCAGTTAGCTTGATTTAGCTTAGTTCATTTTAGTCTGGTTTAGTTTAGTTTAGTTTAGTTTAGTTTAGTTTAGTTTAGTTTAGCTTTGCGTCAGGAAGACTAAAAACAGGGTAAAGCATCTGGATCAGTTCAAAGGAAACAAAATTTGACAAACATCATCTCTAAAGCTCAATCATTTATTTTGTTTTGTTTTATTTGTACAAAAAGTGTCAAATTAACAAGGTACAATTTATATTGTGTGCCTGATACAGCGGCATGGATACAACCACAGTGAGCTTCAGAGGTGTTGCCAGGAGGAGAGAACAATGTAGCTGCTTCCACTATTTCCAGTCTTTATGCAACAATAACTGACTGTGGTATCATGTTTAATGAACAGATACAAGAGTGGTCACAACCTTCATATAAGAACTAAGACGGCAAATAAGCACATTTTCCAAAATGTCTTTGTAGTCCTTTATCTCAGTTTGTGAACGATCATAAACCAAAACACTGAGCTTAATGGGGCTAAAAAGCTCCGTATATCTGGAGAGCGGGAAAGTGGGTTCATTCTTTTTAAATGTGATACTATGATTTACTTCGCACATGCGTGCAAATAAAAGATAATCTTTGTTTATTAGCCAACATGAGGATAAATATTCTTGGGTCATTGCTAACAACTTTGCAACAGCAAACCCACCGTGCACCAAAAGGTTGAAAGGTATTTTATTTACCAACACTCGTTTTTCCTTGTCTGGACACTTGTTCTAAAGTTTAAAAGTAAAATTCACACCTCAAGTTTTTACCAGACTCTTAAGAAGTTAGATGCTGTCTTAATCTTGTAAGATCAAAATTAATTTTAAGCCAATTGAATGTTTTAAAGCAGATGTAGGATATGGTCTTTTAACTCTTTCATATCCATTTCTCTTAATCAATGTCTCAGGTCTTGATCTTCTCGAGAAAATGGATCCCCCAAGAGTTATCAAGACACATCTTCCTTTTCAGTTGGTGCCTCATGGATTTTGGGAAAACAAATGCAAGGTGAGACTCGATATGATTTAACTGGTTGCAAAAATCCTGCTGTCTATTTTATTACTTCACACGGTACAGTGAACACACGCTAGTGGGTTTTAAAGTTCATGTTACCATGCACATAAATGGTGTAAGAGATTAACAGTTTATTAAATGACCTTGTAAATTCCTTTGTTTTGTGCCTTCTGATCATGTGTCAAGGCGATCTACGTGGCACGCAATGCTAAAGACAACCTGGTGAGCTACTACTACTTTGACCTCATGAATCAGACCCAGCCTGAACCGGGGCCTTTTGAGGGCTACATCCCCAAGTTCATGCGAGGAGAGTGTAAGTAGATTAAAATACATTCCTCTGTGTTTTCTTAACAGGTCTAACTGCGTCACAAACATCTCTTTACCTACTTTAGTTGCCTGGAGGTTTTTGTGAACTTATATAAAATTTAGATATGTAGTGGATGGTAACTTTTGGAATCTATCACGTGCATTTAGCTGAGAAATGTAATGCTTCAGTGGCTGTGATTAGATTAGCAGCACCCTGCACTGCTGAAACTTAATTAAAGTCCACAATAAAAGAAAAACAAGTGCCACGCTGGAGGAGGAGCCAAAATGATTTTTCACAACCCAAAAGTTATTCATTTAAAGTTCATCCATAAACATAAATAGCATGTGAATGATTGAATCCTGCTCTGTTTCTGCAGTGTCATGGGGCTCCTGGTATGATCATGTGAAAGGTTACTGGGAGGAGAGAGAGAAGAAGAACATCCTCTACCTCTTCTACGAGGACATGAAAGAGGTAGTAACAGATGAGCATTACCAAATCATTTTGAACATACATATTCAAAAAACTAATATTGTTCAAAATTAAGGCAAAATATTTTGAACTTGTTCTATTTCCCCAAATGCAATAACAATGAACAAAACAATAAATGTTATAATAACTCAAATGAATTTCTGTGATACTTGCACATTTTGTAAGGCTCATATTGAATGATGAGAACATTTTCATCAGCGTTTTAGAACAATCTTCCCTCATGGCTGTGCTTGAAAAACAAATCACTTCTTTCCAACAAGCAACAAGCCAGACAAAAACAATTTGATTCTGCTTGGAAAATGTTATTAAGGCGGATTTAGATATGAAATATTTCCCCCTCTTTTTGAAGTATTTAAAAACTGGACCACCTTTTCAAAATCCTGAAGACATTAGTTAAAAAAAAATATTAAAGGTACTTGTCTAACTTTTATAAAACTCAATAGTTTCTTTGTTTGCATTGTGTTTTTTTGATCTTATAATATTTCACTTGTTGTTCATGCTGAACTGTTGTGTTCAATTAACAAAAAAACAAAAAACAAAGGTACTCCAACTATCACATTTGTTCCCCCAGAATCCTCGGCGTGAAGTGGAGCGCATCATGAGGTACCTGGACCTGTCGGTCTCTGATGAGGTCATCAACCGAATTGTGGAGCTCACATCCTTTAAGAACATGAAGGATAACCCAATGGCCAACTATTCCTGCATCCCAGCGCCTGTGTTTGATCAGTCCATCTCTCCCTTTATGAGAAAAGGTACATCAGCCAGATTCAGTTTTAAGACATTAATAAGTAAAAACATGCAGTCGAAATAACGAGGGCCCAGTTTTCAAAGTTAGTAGTGCAGTGGGTAAATAAAAAAATCATAATGGACAAAATATGATAATAGAAAGCAGTTAAATCAAACTCTCTGTCAATGGTAATATGTTTCTTAAAGACCAAACTCACTCCTCTGGTGTTGTAACATTGTGTTTACTAATGCACTTCAATAAAATACAATGGCGCCCCCTAGAGGTTCCTGCATTTCTTGCCTTTGCTTCCATTTTTTATGGCCTGAGAGAATTTCAAACTCAATGTAACTAAACTGTTGTTCTGTAACTAATTAGTGTATTGGCAGAAAATGAATCAATAACTATTTACATAATTGCCTCATCTTTTAAATCATTTTTCAAGTCAAAATCATGCAAATTTGCTTCTCAAATGTGAAGACTTGCTCAGTGTTTTTCCATCTTGTAGGATTGATATTTGACCTTTTTATAGTTTTTGACTAATTTCTATTCAAACCAAGACATTTCAAGATGTCAGCTTATGTAACTCGGGACAGACATTTCCAGATTTCTGTCATGGCATAAACCAACCAATTATTCTATTAACAGAGAGTTTTACTAATGTTATTGTATTCTCCTCTGTATTTTTTTCATATACAGGTGAAGTAGGTGATTGGACAAACCATTTCACACCCGAGCAATCAAAGGTGTTTGATGAAGATTATGAAAAGCAAATGAAAGAGGTCAACATACCATTCAGGACCCTCATCTAACGGATTTTGGACTTTCCAACTTTTCCGTTCTGCAAACCAAAGACCGATTAACTAATACTGTGCCACACCCAAACAGCTGAAACACGAGCTACAAAACCAAAAGGACGGATGAATAAAATAATGTTGTTTCACGCACTTTTCATGTCTGGATGTTAAACACTGTGATCACTGCACCTCATGATGTGTCTTTACAGAGGATGTCATCCAAATTTATGTGTAAAGGATCAATAAAAATGTGCTCCACAGTACAAGTGCATGAGTTTTTAATTATCACTTTATTGCAGCTTATTTTACGTAAACAATAAATAAGACCAAAAGTGTTGTGACTGAGAGGACATGCCCATTTTATGTCATGAGACCTCCAACAGAGTCCGCTGACTGCAGGGTGCCTCTGGCAGCTGGAGGCATGTGTTTTTTCTGCCCATGTGAAGTCATTTTGCAACCCTACACCACACTGTACAGAGCCCAGCTAAAGCAGGGAGGCTGCACGAGACACAAGCAACAAAGACTAGAATAAAAGTAGTGAGCTGGAAAGTCAATCATATGAAAATGGACAGAGGACACAAAAACACAACAGCTGAGAATATCCAAGGTTAACAAAAAAAGAAATCACCTTTAATACATACCTTAATTCTTAGAATAAAATCTTAAATATTTGTATTGTTTGTTGGCAGGGATACTTCCCTTCATTTGAATTCAATCTCCTTCCTTATATAAAGGCTATTTTTATGTTGGTTTTTGACAAGTTTTATTGATTTTTTTTTTTGTACATTTTCTTGTGTTTTCTCCTCTTGGTTGCCTCACTATGGCTCCCCTCTATGGTTGTGATCATTCTCTCTTCTCTTCCTCGCCTCTTTCTCTTCAACCCATAAGATCCTCTTCTTCTTCTACATCTCTAGTTGGCTCCTGTACCTGCTAAAGAGAAAATAGGCCAAATCAAGGAGGGGACAAGGTGATTTGGGCAACAATGGAACACGAGACGAAGACCCTGCTTGGGTTTTATCTGCTTGTGACAAATGAAAGTGAACAACACTTAAACTATCTTTGACAAACATGAGACATTTGCTAAGTCCATGCATTAAACATTCTCCTAAAATGTCTCAGAGAAAGTTTGATGTAATCTGCAAGCTAACCTCTCGATAGCACATTGAATCACATTCTGATTTTACATTATTTCAACTGTTTTATATTTTCCTTCATTATCTGCTCATATATCAGCATCCTCTTATGTTTGTTTCACAGTTTAAGAGCAAATCTATCCAGAAATTCAACAAATCAACAGACACTGAAAAAGACCTATTATCTGCTAAAAACAACATAACAATTTGTTATAAACTATTCAATAAATGTTTATATCCTGCTTATAACTGCTACAGCAGACGGATGCCAAAGGGTTTCGTAGGACACTGACATTATCAACCTTTTGGTCACATTCTTCCCGCACGTATAACCAACCAAACACATACTATAATGCAACACGGACAGCAGCAACTCTGAGGAAGAACTCACCCGGCTGATATTAGAACTAGAGATAACAACAAACAGAGAGTTCAGAGGACGACATGACATTTAGATGGCAGCACTTAGGGATCTCCCCACACATAATTTGTCAAAGCTTAAAAGTCATTTTCCAATGATGTCATTAAGTCGAGGGGAGATCCCAGAGTTCCACATCCACACGAATCTGATAACAGAAAGACGCCAGAGACGACAAATCTGCATTATAGCAGCATTATACGTGGAGCAACAACAAAAATACTCAAACAGATAGATGCGCAGTGATGACAACGAGCTGTGGAATACCTTGCTTCAGTTACAGGCTAATGGTGGTGGGTGGATTGAATTTAGTCTGTAAATCAACAAAAAGGGGTCAGTGAGTTAACGATGAATGGAGAGAAGTGACAGATAATAGAGATTAGGCAGGTGAAAAGAGATTTAATTAAAATCATGGTTGTTAATGAAGTTGAAGAAATGAAAGAACAAGATAAAGATGAACTTTGTTAAAATATTAAGGAATAATTAATTTTAAAAAGATGACAGTATTAATCAATTAATCATTGAGTACAATAAAATGGTTATCTGTTATCTTATATTAAATAAGAATGATTTCAAAATATACATATGTTAGAGGGGATGTGAAAAGGCCACTTACATTCAACGTAGTTGCGGGCGAAGAACTTCAGCACTTCATCAATGAGGATGACTGGGAAGGAAAGCTTCAGGACCATCATCCACTGCTCCACGGACAGATGGGTCAACTTGAAGATCATCTGGGAAGGCAAAAACAGTGGAAGTCAGAACTGGTGGAAGCCCACAGAGGAAAGCAGAAAACAACATCTCACAAAGGACAATACCTACAAAAACTGTGAGATTTGCACACACAAGGCTCTTAAATTAAACTGTGGAGAGTGTCAGTGTCTGACTTACGGGCAGAGGGTCAACATAGATGATCATGAAGTGCAGGGACATGGACAGGGTCATGGCAGAGAGCAGCCAGAAGTTGCTCCATGGGGGCATGCGTATCAGAGACTGGTTCTCAGACAAGCTTGAAAAAGAAAAAGGAGTCATGGGAGTAAATATCTATGAAGAAACCACTGGAGTCGTCATGAAGTGTAACATCGAAAGCAGTTTTTTTTCTCGCTGTAGGCCTATTGAAACACGTTTGAGGTAGTACCTGTTGAGAGCGTTGCACATCTCAATGGTGACCAGCACAGACAGGGCCATGGTCATGGGAGGAGAGGCCTCAAAGATGTGACAGTTCAGGCCGGCGAAGTCCTCGTTCTCATCGCAGCACTGCATGAAGTGGGACTGCACAGAGGAGAGGTGAGGTTATTTAGGTGTCTGTGTCAATGTGTTCGTGAAGGGCAAGATGAAACAGACACAGTTCCTCACCAGCTGGTAGTAAGTGACTCCGGGCCCAGTGGTATCGTACATGAACCACCAGGCAGCACCACCAACAGTGGCAGCACCGACATATCCTGTCATAGAAAGGAAACAAAGTCAGTGAAGGGAAGCGTGTTTAACAGCATTTAGACTAAATCCTAACACAAACCTCCGCAGTGCTACTTACCACCAATGGCCATGTATCTGAAGAACAGCCAGCCAGAGATCAGAGGCTCCTTGGGGGAACGTGGGGGCTTGCCCATGATGTCCAGATCTGGGGGGTTGAAGCCCAGAGCAGTGGCGGGCAGACCATCAGTGACCAGGTTGACCCACAGCAGCTGGACGGGGATCAGAGCCTCGGGCAGACCCAGAGCAGCAGTCAGGAAGATACTGAAGGAGTAATAGAACAAAAGGAAACCTGAGGTTAGCCAGAGACAGAGAGAAAGAAGCTGTTCAGGTGTGCCTCAGCATGTGTTACCCAGGCCACTCACCAGACGACCTCACCGACGTTGGAAGAAATGAGGTAGCGGATGAACTGCTTCATGTTGTTGTAGATAGCTCTGCCTTCCTCAACAGCAGCCACAATGGAAGAGAAGTTGTCGTCAGCCAGGACCATCTCAGAGGCAGACTTGGCAACGGCAGTGCCAGAGCCCATGGCGATGCCGATCTCGGCCTTCTTCAGGGCAGGGGCATCGTTCACACCATCACCAGTCTGGGGTCGGAAGAGATGAAACATATGTTAAACTACTGTCAAACACACACATGTATGGACACCTCAAAAACACAAGGATTGGGTCTGTATCACGTTTAGATTGTATCGTCTGCTGCTGAGCTCTTACCATGGCAGTAATCTCATCAAAACCTTGCAGGAACTCAACGATCTTGGACTTGTGGGATGGCTCCACACGGGCGAAGCAGCATGCCCTGCATACAGCCGCACCCTGATCGTGGCTGGGCAGATCGTCAAACTCACGTCCGGTGTAGGCCTTGCCTTCAACATCCTCTTCCTCGGTGAAGATGCCAATGCGACGGCAGATGGCAATGGCGGTTCCCTTGTTGTCACCTGACATACGGAGAGATAGAGGGTCGGCGGAAAGTTGGTAAAGTTTCTGAGGTGTAAAATAAACATTTTTCCCCATGTTGGAAAGAAAATATCGAAAACTACAGGAGCAAATAGGTGTTTTAAATACTGTAAACAGCTTTAACGAATACACAACCCATTACCAAGGCAATTCTGTGGTGTAAGGTAAACCAATATCTACAGTACACTGTAATTTCTGTGTATCTGAAAACTTTCCAATAAACAGGTAAATGGTAGAAGTATTTAAAGTACATTTTACTTACTCTCCAAATAATTAAAAACTAATACAGTTTAATTTTCCACCCAACTTTATAGGGAAAACAGTTGATTTTGCTTTTAGATAATAGATTTTTTTAAAACAGCAATTATTGCCATGAAAATGACAAAATGCTCCATAATTACTATTTTAATCAACAATCCTGTTAAATTAAACAGTCACTACTTTTGGTACAGTTTAGTGTTCAACAACAGAACACATCACGGCACATTTCTCTACTAATATTTCAACTTATTCACAACACTAACCAGTGATCATGATGACACGGATTCCAGCATCCCTGCACAGCTGAATGGAGCAAGTGACCTCCTTACGAGGAGGATCCAGCATACCCACAACGCCAACAAAGGTCAGGTCAGTCTGAGGAGGGAAATGTGCACAGAGGCGCTCAATCCAAGTTTTTAAGTTTACTCACATTTGCATCCACCTGTTTAATATCAAGTTCTAGAGGCTGTGATGTTCTCACCTCATAATCGCCGAACTTGGTTGAGTCCTCGAGTTTCATCTCCTCTACCCTCAGAGGAGTGTCACGGGTGGCCAGGGCCAGGCAACGCAGGGTGTCACGGCCGGTACCCCAGTCCCTGATGACAGCCATAATCTTCTCCTTGATGGCATTGGTCAGGGGCACGCGGGTGGTGCCAACACGCACGTATGTGCACCTTTCAATCACACCCTCAGGGGCACCCTGGGGAGAAAGCAGGATAATTGAGTGATTTTTTTGTTTCATTGAATGCAGCATGGTTGGAGTGAAGAAGGCTGTGACGAGGAAGAAAGAGGGAACTGACCTTCACGAACATTTTGGCACCACCTTCACCCTTCGCGGGAGTGCAGTACACGGACATGGACTTCCTGTCACGGGAGAACTCCAGGGTGAAGTTCTTCTTCATGAGCTGCTTGATAACCTGTTGGAGGATATAGAGAGAAGAAGTTATTATGAGATATTGGTTTTAATAAGACAGCAAAAACTAAGACCAATTCTATGTGCTGGTTTTCAGTGGGTCCCAACTAGCTGATATAAAGATTAAAATGTAAATGGAAGAGAGTAAACTTACGGTACAGCAGGCGTTGGCTCTCTCAATCTTGGACAGGTTCTTCACGTTGCTGTTGAACACGTTCATCTTCTCAACCAGGCAGCACAGGGCGGTCTCAGTGGCCTCACCGACCTTCTCAAAGATCTTCTTGGACTGGAAAACAAGATGGGGGATGCAGAGAATTGGTCACACTGTGGAGGGACATCATGAGGCATCACAGTGGTAAACAGACTGCGTGAATCGATTGTTTTTACCTCATTGTAGTCCAGAGAGGAGTCGTTGCACAGGGCGCAGATGGTTGACAGCTCAACAAGGCCATCGTATGAGCTGCAGTTGGTCTTGGCACCTCCCTGGGAACTGATAGGAGGGAATTTTGAATAAATTAGAGGTGTTTCATGTACACTTTAGTACTGACTGCTATTAGCTACACTGAGTGATGATTTATGGCAGTGAAATCCAACTTACACCTCGCCCTCAGGGGTGTACTTGGAGCCAGAGATGTCAAAGGCATCAAGGTCAACATGGTCACCATCAACAGTCTTGACAACGAACATCTGTGGTGAAGGAAACAAGGGCAGTTTTTATTGTGTCTGAGGCAGGAGAGCTTTAGGGGGAGCTGTCCACAGCACACTTTAAACACTAATTACCCACCTTGGTCACACACATCTGGTTGGTAGTGAGGGTGCCAGTCTTGTCGGAGCAGATGACGGAAGTGCAGCCCAGGGTCTCCACAGAAGGCAGGCTTCTGACAATGGCGTTCTTCTTGGCCATACGGCGGGTACCCAGGGCCAGGCAGGTGGTGATGACAGCGGGCAGACCTGAGAGACGACGGAGAAACCTTTAAGTGTGAGAAACGAGCAGTGGAGAAGAAACAAATGGAGAAGTCTTTTATTCCCTCACCCTCAGGAATGGCAGCCACAGCCAGAGCAACAGCAATCTTGAAGTAGTAGACGGCGCCGCGGATCCATGAGCCTCCGTGGACGGGGTCATTGAAGTGGCCAATGTTGATGGCCCAGACGGCAACACAGATCAGGGAGATAACCTTGGACAGCTGCTCGCCGAACTCGTCCAGCTTGGCCTGCAGAGGAGTCTTCTCCTGCTCAGTGGCAGCCATCTGGTCGCGGATCTTGCCGATCTCAGTGGAGACTCCGGTGGCCACAGCCACACCGATGGCCTTGCCAGCAGCGATGTTGGTGCCCTACAGCCGGGAGAAGAAGAGAAAAGAAAACAGGTCATGCCAGGAAAATGAAGTAAAGCGGAACAGGAAAAACACTGAAGATAAATTATAAATACTTACAGAGAAAAGCATGTTCTTCTTGTCCTGGTTGACAGCTCTGGGGTCAGGGACAGCCTCATTGTGCTTGATCACACTGACGGACTCACCTGAGAGAGAAAACAGAAGTTTAAGTCAATGTAGAATAGACAAACAGAAAAACAAGCGCTGTCTGATTTTTTTTGAAAGCTCACCAGTAAGGATGGACTGGTCGACACGCAGGGTGGTGGACTTGATGGAAACAATCCTGATGTCAGCGGGGACTTTGTCACCAACTGTGGGAATCACAGTGAAGTCATCATTAACATCGGCAGACTAAAAGCATTGATCTTTTTCTTATTGACATTAAAAAGAATACAGCCAATGGTGACTGTATATTTGTGAACAATTTCTACTACTTAATTATTTTTGTACCAGCATATCACATAATACTAAAAGTAATTCCCAAAATAAGAACCAAATGTGCAGACAATGTGCTAAATTTCTAAATTGAATTAGTAGTTTTCATAATGGTGCTAGACTGACACCTACATTGACCAATGAGAGTGAAGCACACATGGTTGGGGGAGGCACAGTTAAAGAGACAACAGGTGTACACTAAGAAGTGAACAGAAGAGTACGATAGCAGGGAGGGGAGAAGAGGTGTGGCAGGTGCCAATGAGGGTATTTATACTCCTGATTTTGTTTTCCTACAGTCAGCATGTTTTCACAGCAGTGCTACTCCGTCCTGCCTTGTCTCACGTTGTCCTAAAAAGGCACAAGGCCTTGACATCAGCCTTGACTGGACACATATATCCTGAATTTGTGTCCGTCTCTCGCTGTCTGAGTAACCCTCTGGATGTTTTGTTGTATCTTTTTGCAGCTACATTGTCATAAGACTATTTGACATAAGAGACTGTGACTAGTAGGTATATCGTTCTCCAGATATTTCTTACCAGACACTTCTACAATGTCTCCGGGGACGATTTCTCTGGCCTTGATCATCTGCACACTCTTTCTGTCAGAACGGTAAACCTTTCCCATCTCAGGCTCGTACTCCTTGAGAGCCTCGATGGCATCTTCAGCGTTACGCTCCTGTAGGCCAAGACAGAAAAAGAAAAAAAGAAAAAGATCTGCTTAAAAAAACAGCACGAATAAAATTGTTATGTCACGTTTAATTGTGAAAAGTGGACATGTGAACACTGCGGGGATGTCAACACGCCTGTTTATTCTTGCTTGGATGTAAACTATACTCATTTTGTCCTTGGTGTGCCACTGGCAGTGTCCTCTAAGAGGCTTTGAGTAATTACGTGCAGCAATTACACAGTGGTACACAAGTTGCAGATGATACATGAGTAGGTCACATCTGTTATCTGATGTGCACTATTCCATCTTAAGCTACCATATCGTCCAAGAACAAGTTATTAAACAGTTTTCTGGATGGAACATGGTGCACACATTTTTCTAATCTGCAACAGGAGGGTGTGTGTGTTCAGAAGTGATATTTGGAGGGATGGAATTTGATCTGGGAGGCAAAACAGATCTTCTAATAGCACATTGCTAAAGTCAGTTCTTTAAATGAGAAACACAGAAGTGAAGCAGCTGATTTCAACACCTGGCATGGTGGTGATGATAGCAATGTTCCCTCACTGACTGATACCCCACAGCAGTTCCCCTTACTTATTGGCAAACATGTAGAAGAGCATGACTGGATAGCAGCAGTCAGAATTTACACAAAATATGATGCTGCAAATATGAGGATATTTATAATAATGTATTATAATGAAAATCTTTTTGATATGTTTGAATATAAGTTCATGTGAATAATACTGTTTATTCAAGACTTGCTCAACACACAAACTATTTTGAGCATCAAAGTCGTAAAAGTGAAAGTATCCTGATTGTGCAACTACGTCTGAGCAGCAAACTGCAGTGGATATGTGTTGTTGCTCAATGCGCTGGGCAATGTCACTGACCTGCCACACTCCAACAATAGCGTTCGCGATGAGGATAAGAAGGATGACGAGGGGCTCCACGAAGGCGGTGACAGTCTCCTCACCTTCCTCGAACCAGGCCAGCACCTGAGGTCAGAGCAGTGCACGGTATAAGTCATTTGTTAGTGTGGAAACACCAGTGTTAGTGGGGTCATACTGCTCCTGAGAAACAGCATGTATCTGTACTGAATGGATTATTAACATGGTTTAAATATTTTCATTGTGTCTCAATTAAATGACTCCTATAATTCTGTATAAATGTGTAACATCTGAATGATAACAGGTAACATTTTCTAGGGATTGTAGAGGCCATCCTAAAGGGGTCAGGTATTTAGAGGGAGTTTTGTATGTATTTAGCATGGTTGTACAAGTCAGCTGGATAATATGAAAATATGTAAACAATGTGAAAAATAGAAAAAATGTATGTTGATTTTAAATTCTTAATTATACAGGGAATTTTTTTACTTTTATTTTTTTTAATCTGGTTCTATCTTTTCCTGTTTCTACACCTGTTATTGTGATAGTATTTTCTGTATGTCATAATGTGATTACATAATCATTATAAATTTGATCTCAGTGTCCCATAGTTCCTTCCTCCTCCTGACTTCCACCCTCATTCTGAGAAGGGCCTTCTTCGTTCCTTCCTTCAGGCCTGACCTTTCTCGAAGGATTCAGTTTCTGTCCTCAGCTTGGGACTTTCTTAAAATAAACCCTTACCCCTCAGCCCCCCTATACTTCCCTGATCCCCGTCTCTCGCCTGCTCCTCAATATTCGCCTTCTAAGGCCATCGTGACAGCTGGCAGAAGGGGTGAAAACTGGGCATAGGAATTAATACACCTCCTACAAGCAATCTGTCTCCGTCCTCTCAAGTTGTCGTCCTCAAAAATACATAGAGGGGTGGAGGGACTTGAGAGGGATAAGATGTTGTCTTGACAAAGTAGCCATAAAGTAATGAGTGTGCTAATTTACTGGAGCGGTTGGTGTGATGGGCTTTGAAATGAATGCAACTAATCGCCTGTTTTGTGATGGAAATCGAGGATGTCAGAGGGACCAGAGATTATGTGAAAACATGTAAAATGTAAGAAAACACTATATTAAATCTGAAGACTATATTCCTAAGAAAAAAAGATAGTTAAAGTGTCACTATAACTGTTGGAGATTTTGGAAAACTGCTCCCACATGAGAGTGTTTTATTGAATTTCTTGCTACTATTATGTCTTCTACAAATCCTACGACTGTTACTTGAGTTCATTCTGAACATGAGAGGAATATCCTCAGTTTAAAATGACTGACATGAATAAAAAGTGATGCCAACACTTGTTTACTCACAAAGGAGATACAGGCAGCCAGCAGCAGGATCCTGACAAGCAAGTCCTCGAACTGCTCAGCAATCAGCTCCCAGATGCTCTTACCTGAGAGACACAGAGACAGAGAACAAGTTAAACATCTGTATAGATCAATGGACAATAATCATCTCAAAAAAGCCTCTCAAAGTATATTTGTATTGATATCAAACTGTTTAGCATATAAATTAGTGGCTTTTATTTCTCAATATGATGGTAAAAAGGTGTCAGCGGTTGATTGACGATGTCCAGTGACATGTAGGATGTGATTAGCTTGTGGGAATTACACAATCAAAATGCTGCACGTGTGTCTTTATTCAAGCCCTTTGTGGAGGAGGACCAGTAAATGATCTCCATCCTCTCTGGGTCAAATATGGCTGTCTGGAAGTTCTTGTTCACATTATGGAAATGTGGTCAGATTATAAACACTTACCCTCCTCAGCGGGCAGCTCTGGAGACGGACACAAAGGTGAAGGAGGTGGAGGAGTGTGGAGACGGGAAGACAAAAAAAGAGGTTGGTTAGAAAGATTTGTTTTCTTCAAGAAACATTGTCAACAAAAGTTTGGGGGAAAATCGAGACTTCCACCTTTTCAAAACTCGCTGTTTGCTTGACCTCTAGCATTGTAGCTGAATGGCCGAATTTAAAAGGCCTTTGTATGGTACTATTATTTGACATTGACTCAGACTCTTTCGATTTCCAGTCTAGGCCTGACAACTTCCATGAAGTGGATAAAGTTCCAGAAAAACAAAAATGTTTAATGACAGCTCTGGAAATATACCGAGGCGGCATCACTGTAAAAGCAGGAGACTTCCCGCCATAATGACTGTGATGCTACATCACATAGCGTTTGCTGTCTGGTTTAGCATTCCGCTGGTTATTGATTAGCAATCACACTACGGATCATTTTAGCCATAAGCCATCTAAGGACCTCCCTACTTTACCCGGCCCAAAATTATCCGCCTCTCCTGTTAGTGCCCGCCCGATATATCACCCAGGAAGCTTCTTGAGCCATCACCTGTCTCGCTCTCTCTCCAGCCATCTTCTTTGGCTATCTTTAAATAGCTCTTCAAAGCCCTCAAAGTCTCTGCTTCTCAATGTCTCTGCATTTCTACCAGCTGTTGCAACTCCTCTCTAAAAAAGCATTTCATGCAACTCAACAAGTATCTCTGGAAACTCCGCTGGTGCCAGCTCTCCAGAAAAGCATCTTAGCAGAAGCAGTTGTACATCGTGGGATATTCTGAATCCAAACACTGAGATGTTTCTTTGACAGTCAAGTGAGGAGTTTCTCTATGTGGCCTAGTTGCCAGACTATGTGAGTCTTTCAGAAGGCCTCCTACCCCATCCCCGATGCCCGCACTCTCACCATTGAAGCCATACTTGTCCAGGTTCTTCTTGAACTGGTCAGGAGTCAGACCAGTGATCTCGTTCACGCCGAAGTATGTCAGGCACTCAGGCGCCTCCTTCATATGTGAGTTCTCCATCCTTTCTGGATAGACAAGGGATTGGCCGTCTAACCGTGCCGCGCTCTTTTACTTCTCTGTTGTTCTCGGCAGTTTTCAACCTTGTTCCACCACCCTCACCTAGAAGTGTGGCACCCTCCAATTCAGGAGTGCTGGACTGACAGAAAGAGCGAATAAGCACATACATGCTCAGGGTTTTATACCACCGAAGGGCTCGGGATTGGTGGATGCCCCGCTGACACATGCCTCCAAATTCCAGCATGGGTGGACATGGGTGGGGCTGGAGGTGGCGCAATGGGGAGGTGAGATGGTGGGCTTGGACAGGAACATGGGGACAAGGCTTGGGTTTGGAAAGGACGTAATGTTGGAGAGCGCTGGTACAAGGAGGGGGGCAAAGAGAGCAAGAGAGAGAGAGAGAGAGAGAGAGAGAGAGAGAGAAAGAGAGAGAGAGAGAGAGTAAAGGGTGGGGGGGAGATGTACTGTGGATGAAAATGAGATCTGTTTTTGGAACATGCATGGTCAGTGGAATAGGACGAAGGGAGAAGGTGAGAGAGTGAGACAGGAGATCATCCAGAGGGTTGGCAAGGGGGGGGGGGGTGCATTGAGTGAAGGCTCGACTGGTTTCTGCTGAGGAAGGTGGCTGAACACTACGGCATTTTCACGTGCAGGTTGTCAGAAGTTCACGATGACTGGGAACAAAGCACAAACCAGAAAGGAGAACTTTGTGCAGCAGAGCTGCATCATCTGCTCCCCTCTGACGCGTGAACTATTTCAAGTTTTAGAGAGAGAATAACCTCTGAGAGACACCAGACCGGATAAAAAGCCCTGTTAAATTATACAATCTACAGAGGAGAAGCCCCAGCTGCAGATACGCAAGGATCAAGTTTTATTTCTGTTTTTTTATGAGGAAGGGAAAGGCAGCAGGGAGATATGGCGCGGCTTTAGTAGATGTACGACAGATGATCCCACCACCAGCAGTCATTCGGTGAGGCACAATGGCCTCTTGTGGTGGATTAACAACACTGAATATGTTATCAACAAATCAGACTCCACACTTTTCAACAGAGAAAATAATGAGTTTCTTTTTATATCCTTGGGTCTGTAAGCCTGAATGGGTCTATTCCAGTTCTATTCATAAATCTGGGGAGGTATTGATCACTTATTTTTCCTGCTTATTACTTTTTTGTCTAAACATGTCTTGTTTCTGACAGTGAATCCTGATATTGTGCAAACTTTTCAGCATTCAGAGTAAAAGTGTAATGTAATGCTCAGTATGCTGCTGAGCTCTGATCTGTTGATTTACTATTTGTTTTAACAGCAGTAAACAGGCAGTGCAGAGTCCTCAGTAGACAGGAACTGAAGTTATTAATCAATAAACTGACAGGTGTTCCACTTCTGACAGCTACTGCAGCACACATTTTTGTTGCATTTTTGTTATTACTGCATTATGTTGTTGTACAGTGCCAATGTGCCAACCAGCATCCAAAATCAGCTTAATTTCAGAGGGAAATAAGTTTTACTTGAACCTTCCTGCTGTGCTCGGGTCTTTCGTGACCCGTTTTCACAGCCATTTTGATGTAATGAAAGACCTAAGTACAGCAGGAAGGTTAAAAATGCACTTATTGGCGTGTTACAATCTAACGTTGGATTATCTAAAAGTGTATTTTTTTTTTGGTCAAAATTCTGTGTCAGCTGCCTGTGCCATTATAGGTTTTAAAGGGTATTGTAAGTTTTTGCCACATAAGGTGTGATTTTATATACAGTCTATGGGTGAGATCCATCCAGCATAAAAAGTAAAATTTAAACAAATCAAGTCAAACAAACTGGACCTGACAGAAACGGAAAACAAGTGCTGTTGTCCTTAAACACACCTGAGTCTTCACATCCGTTATCTCGACCTGCTTTATCCTGGACAGGGTCACTCAGCCTCCCAGCTAACTTTGGGCAAAGGCGGGTTACATCCATGAAAGTTTGCTACTTCACATAAAGAAAGGAGTTATATAACATACACTGTTACTTCCTAGTAAAATATTCAGTCATACCCATTTAGGCTTTGAATTAGATTCAACATTTAAGTAATTTTTCAAGTAAAAGTATTCAACATTTTCTAGTTACAGGCTTTGCTCAGAATTTGCTTTTCTCTGTTTTACAGTGTTGTAAGGTTGCAATTGTTTTTTTTCCATCAAGCTGATTAGAAATTACTTGTTTTTTACTCATCATTACAATGTTTCATTATTTTACATTGCATACCCGAAATAACTCAACACATTATTGAACATGTGCAATAAATAAGGATAAATGCATTAAATAAAGATGAAAATAGCAACACAGCGCAAAGATCATTGACATATATTCTGGTATATTCACCAACAGTATGATGACATATAGAAGGGTCACAGATAGAGGAGCATGACCTCAATAACAAAATAACTGTAAAATATGTTGGGTCTAACTTTACTGTAACTTTTGAGATGTCCTGTTTTTGCTCGTCCTGTTCAGTCAGCGGTGACTGAACGACGCCCACAGCACGATTACTGTGTTTGGACATTATTTTAATTTATAAGATATGTTTTGTCCCCAAATACTTGACAATCTTTATTCTAACACTAACAGACTTTAATCGTCTTTTTTCTTTTACAGCAAACAAATGCTGCAAACAGCACTTTTCCATCATCTTAGTTTCTTTTCAATTTTTTACCTCAGTGTGTGGGTATTTATTTAGATTTCAAAAGTACGTGTTGTAGTTCAGAGGATTCATAGATGATTTTCACAACTGCCTTGTGACCATAATGTTTTACATAATCTCACATCATGATGTGATCAACCACAGTGTGAGTTTTAGGACTCCCCGTGAGCCAGTGAAATTAACAGCAAAATGTCTTTTTCATTCTTCTAATTCAACCTAATTCAAACAGACAGATTCATTTTAACTTGAAATGTGATCTATATTCATCAAAAGTCAAATGCTTTGCAGTGAGGTGTTTCTACATGGTGACTGACAGAAAACGGCTCATTTTCTGTAATACTTGTAAAGGAATGTGACTTTTTCTGATGTGTTTTACATATTAATAGTAATGAATAAATGGTTATTGGTATTTTTCAGTGTGTAGAGTAAGAAGAAACACAGGAATAAAATAGTCATGAAACACATTGACACTAACTTGCTCAGTCTTCACTCCACTCCAACCAGGCGAATGATTCCAGTCATAGAGGTTTTCCAGCAGAAGGAGAGTGTCTCTAAATCACAAGATCCTCGTGGACAATAATGGACAGTGGACAGTAGTATGTCTGGAAATAGAACAAATAAAAAGTTAAAAACAAAAACAAAACCAGCTATAAACATTTTTTAACTGACTGTGGCTCATGATCCCCTGCATGACTCATCAACACGCTTTCTATGTTGATATGTAAAAACAAAACTCGGGTTTGTTGTGTTTTAGTGTCTCTAAACAAATGGGATACATTTGGAAATAACAAATCTCTCTATAAATAAATACATCATAAAATTGACATTTACGTTTCATGGTTTTAAACGTCATGTATTTGCAGTACTAGCAGAGTAGCATATGGTTTACATACTACGTAACCATGAGGTCATATTTACACTATATACAGTATTAAACTATTCATAACCCAAGCACAAGCTTCTGTTGCACTTACAAACAGAATTTCTAAAATAGGATTTATTTTTTGTGGCAGCTTTCATGTTCCCAATGCCGAGGTATCACCTGCTGTGTGGCCCTCTTAGTGAGGGGCAACTCCATTTGCAAAAAGTAGTGAATTATCCTTTTTTTTTTAAAATTTATTTATTTATTTTTATCTGCACATAGAGCATTTAATTGTTAAGAAAATCATGTTGCAAATATGTTCACACAACAGATGTCAGAATCATGTCAGGGATATCAGAATCAAGTAAACATTGAATTGAATTTAGTGCACGTGGTACTACTAAATGGTTTGACAGCAGTTAGTGTGATGATCAGTGAGCAGACCACACAGCATTCACAAGTCACTCTGCAGTTACAAAGAAACGTGTCTGCAAGCTGAACTGAGGGTGAAACTTATAAATTTGCTTCACAGTTCCAACTTAAAGGGGACAAACGCTCGTCACGAGCTGTTTTGTTCCCTGACTTGGTAAAACATGGTATATTTGTTCTGCTCTGCCAGTGTCCCATCTCCGTTTCACCCAGTGGCTCGCCGGGCCTCAGCTGTCGTGCAGCCGTTCCGACCTCTGAGATTTGGGGACTGTGATAGGGGTCGGCCTGTCAGTGTCTCCCTCAGGGCAGAGCAGTGACATTTAATTCAATATCCCAGAAGGATAAGGTTTCTCCCTCGCTCCCCTCCATCTTCCGCCTCTGTCTGTGTCAGTACAGCCCGTGTGGGCGGGGACCACCGCAGCGTAAACCCCAGCAAGCCGGGACACCCATCACCTCCAACGCCCCCGGCCGTGGCGCTAACACGCCACGCCCTTGTGCCAGCCTGAGGGATCACCTTAACCCATCGAGCCCTCCCTCCTCCGCCTGTGAACTCTATACGTGTTCCCAGTTCTGTACAAGTGTTAAGTGCCGTGGCAGTGCAGCTGCACACGTTGCTGTCTTATGCAACTAAGTCTGTCTCTGCTGACTTGCACGCCGCAAGCAAAGTGAGAGGGAGAAGGCGACGGTTGTCACTTAAAGACGGGGAGCCAGGGAAGATTATTCCATAAGAAGGTTATTGCCATCAACACCACATCCTGTGGGCTGCACAGTGTGTGCTGGGATGAATGTCATCCATTTGTGGGGACATAATGAAGTGAAGGATTCCACATTTACAGCTATCAGCCGTGCAGTGTTTGGTAAAACAACCCGAGATGGTTCGTGGAACTGTTATGTTTAAATAACAGACTGTGAAGAGTATCGAAAAAAAAATCCTGCATGCAACAACAGAACGTTCAATACCACGTCTGGTATTGACAGTGAGGACGTAATTAGCACTGAGCAATAAGGCTATTGGTAAAGGAGCTACGGAGTTGGTGTTAGCTGGGTACTTGTTACAGCATTAGCTAATAGTAATAATAGAAGTGGCAGCTGAGTTTCTGAATCCTGAATTCCTCACGAGATATAAATAGAGCAGGTGGCACTGTGCTGCTGGGCACGGCACCACAACAGCTTCGCGGCCTTTTTTTATGTCAGAAAGCCGAACAAACAGGTCCGAGCTCCCGAGTTGAACTTTGAGGGAGAACAAGAAGGGATGTTGGGGGGAACGCACTGGACTCCGCAGTGTCATCAGTATCCAAGTGGTACATTGGGCCGAGGAGTCCCTGGTTGTTCACACCATTCCGCACACTTAGGACTGTACCATATGAGCCACGGGGGGAGCCGGCAGAAAAGTGAGCCTGTTGATCAAAATTTGACTGCAGTGTCCTTTACTTGGCTGGCTCTGCACTTTTTTTTTTTTTTTTTAAAGGTTGATGCTGTTAATTGAATGGCAAAGACGTTTTATTGGGGAAACTCGAGGCCTGCAGAATCCAGCACAGTGTCCCGTTAGACCAGACACATTCAGATATAATTTAGCTGCCACGGGTCAGTTGATGTACAGTGAGTTTAAAAAGAATTCATTGCTTGATAAAAAAAAAAAAAAAAATGTTGTAGGATGATTGAAAGAATCTCCACAAATTTGCACAACGTCCAACTCTGCTATACGGAAGTTCTATCTATTGTCGTGTGAACCGCTGGGTGGGTAGTAACAAGTTACATCCACTGCTACATCACTACCAGAGTTCAAATCTCGGTCTTTTGATGAATTTAATTTAATTCCGTCCAATGTGTTGTAATCCCGTCTGAGGTTATGCAGCACTTTGGTCAACCAATGTGGGGTTTACATGTGCTGACATAACTGACGGGCAAAATATTCTTTTCCTTTTGGTAAATTGTGCTTGTTGAAGAGGTTTTCACGCAGAACACTTCATTAAACAAAAATTGTACTCCAGTAAATTTAGTCTAATAATTACATGGGACTATTGTGATCAGGCTTGAGACTATGAATTTTACTCTGGTACATATTTAAGTAATTTTCTAATCAGGATATTAAGATGTGAAATTTCAAATTCAACAAATATATTTTACTTTTTTTTTTATATATATTTTTTATATATTATTTATAATAATATATATATTATTTATAATTATTATTATTATAATTATAATTTATAATTATAAATTTTATATATATATATATTATTTATAAGTTTCTCCAGTTCCGTTTTTTTGTTTTTCAGTAAATACTTTTGTACACTTAATTACGAATCATTTTGATAAATTCATATTTTTGGAGTTAGAAATACTTTTGGGTGCAATTTTTTCACGTCTGCTGAAGCCCTCAATCTGAGACCGTAGAGTCAGCCTCACAATAAATGTATTGAAACACATCCATCGATTAAGACAATTATATTTGACATCACTAACAGTACTTTAAACATATCTGTTTGAACAGGGTTTTATAGATGTCTCATGAACAAACTCCTTCTGGAGTTTCATAATAGCAACCGTAAATTAAACAGCTCAGTATTTCAGGCCAGCATAGCTGTATGTACGAGTATGTACAGTATTTGGTATCATCTGAAAGATGAGCTCTTGAATATATACTACATCTTCGATGTCTTGTCTATTTTGAGTAAGCTACTCTTATCTAACCGAGACACTATTTTAGGGTCGATTGCGGCAACTGATGTGAATGTCGCAGCCACGCACGAACTGGACGCTGTAATCTTCGATGCATGAAGTTCGATTTTTACACTTTTTCCTCTGTAACAGTATTTAATAGTAGTAAATTTACAACCACCGGGAAGGAACAAGGTCATGTTTCAGTCCTCACGACTCACTGACTAGCATAGTATTTAGAAATACAATCCGATAGAAGCGCCACAGTTAGAATCCGAGACCACGCAGCCCGTGGCAGATTGTGACGACCCAGGGTGACCTTAAGTCTCCACTGTGGTGCTCTGAATGGATTGTACTCCTGAAGAAGAATGAGCAAAGGTGGAGCAGCCAACACCCAACGTGCAGTTGGAAGGTACATAAACACATTTTAGTGTTAATGGAATTATCTTACACACAAAGGTTCAACCGTTTCTCAATCGGGACATTATGAGTTAAAACAACTGTCATGAATTCATTTTCTTCTGTCTGATTTCTTAAGACAACTCTGGAAATCAGGAAGTAGGGCTTTTCATCGCACATTACAGGACTGGGAATATTTCGATTTCCGTCAAAAAAAAGAAAAAAAGAAGTTCTCCTTATTTGAAGAGCAAACCCGACCCCCTCAGTTACCCCGTCTCACCTCGCCGGTCCTGTAATAGGAAGGCACTCTGATGGACAGGCTGTCTTGACGAGGGGTGTTAATAACAGGAAGATGAATGAAGCCCGAGAAATGCTTAAGAAAGAAACGAGATCCCTTTTTTTTGATAGATATAGAATGAGGGCCTGAAAAGAAAGACAAGAGTTTTCAGCACAGAACACGTGCAGGTGCAGAGGGACAACTTTACTCTTATTAAAACACCATTTGATACTCCCATAGGTTTTATACAAAACCTTGCAACTACAGCGGCAGTGGAGTACCATAGTTACTTTCTGCACGAGATACTGAAATAAAGGAGGAAAATATAAAACATTTGTGAGGTTTTGTCTCGTGGATCTGTGTGGAGTCAAAAGAACTTAACACTGCCTCCCTGTGGAGAACAGGCAACACATCCAGACAAACTGAGCACACAAACCATTGACAGCAGGAGTTTTTTGTCACTTCAGTGTTTAAGAAAGCAACATTGTTTTTGTGGGTATAAAAGGCAAATATGAAATTTCAATTTTTATTTCACAGCTGACCTTTGTGCATCACATCGCAGCACATTGCAAAGTATTTGGTTGACCTAAATGCAAAAAAAAACATTAATAAAACATTATCTGTAATTTCATTCTGCTTCTTTAAACAATGAGTTTATCACAGGTTTTGATTTCAGATTAAATAAAGGTGACCTTCGACTAACTGCCGCCTTAATAGATGCAGAATATTGCTTTTTGCATGTAATTGTTTTTTTGGTGTGTATTTGATATGGTCTTGTTGTGAACATCTGCAATCTTATTATTTTAGTTCAACCCTGTTTATACTGTTGACATGCTGCTGTAATCCAGGATAAAAAACAAAATTTAAACAATGTGATTTTAAGAATTGTTAAAACGACGCTTTTATTTTGATTGCATATTTCACAGTCTCTTTCACCGTTGAAACATCAAACACTTTGGGTCTTCGTACTACAAGTGCTCCACACGGGTAAAGTGAGGAGCTGCTCGTAATGTTACGAACCCTGTGACCCCGGCACACAAGTTATTTGTTGGGGATTCACCACAAAACCCCGTCTCGCATGCAGAAGATAATAAAAGACCGGGAGACACTGCAGCTCAGATTCTCGCTTTATTGGTCAACTTGATGAAAGACTACAAAACGAATTCACAAAAAATCTCTTTCAAGTAATCAAATCTGTACAAACCTAAACTGCATGGGGTTTTTACAGCTCTGGCTCATATGAATCTGAAGAGTCATATGCATGTGTGTTTGTGTGTGTGTGTGTGTGTGTGAGAATAAGTGTGTGCTCGCTCTGATAGGGTGACATACTCAAATAGGCAAGACACTGCATGCACACATATACACACACACACACACACACACATACACACACACACACGCACACACCTGTGGTTGAGATTTTACAGTACAGAGGACAGGAAAAACAAAACACCCCCCCCCCTCCCCTCCACAAGTACACGTACACACACACACACACACACACACACACACACACACACACACACACACACACACACACACACACACACACCACCTGCTGGCAGGGGCTCGCTGCTAAATTCATCGCGTCAGCAATCTCCCGCTGTCTCCCAAACCCTGCTTTTTCAGTCAAATTACTGTACAGACAGACACTGTGGTTTCAACCTTTCCACGGGAAGAGTGGTCAGAGAAAGGGGGAAAGTATAAATCTCTAATACTCTCACACAAAATGTACACGTGCACACATGATTTTTTTTTTTAATGCTCCCCTGCAGAAGAGACCGCGCTTGTAGTCCGCGCACGCACGCACTCACTCAGACAATTCGTAACATTAAATGTTTTAAGAAGTACAGATAAAAAAGGAAAAAAGCCCTGGGTATAGTAGGTTTGATTTCTGGCTGTTTGGTGAAAGAAAGGAGAAGAGAGGTAGAGAGGGCAGGAGGGATGGGTCGAAGGTCAAAGGGCAAACTACTGGTGTCATTTCTTAGCTTTCCTGGGAGGAGTGACCGGGCGGCCAGAGCCCATGCCTCCTCCGCCGCCGTAGAACAACTTCTTGTCTGCGGGTTTGAGAATCTGTAACAAAAAAACAAAAAAAAAGAACAGAGGCAAAGACAAAAGAGTGAGCAAAAACTCAACTTCGAAAGATGATGTAAATCTTCCAGATCGGTCGGTCTGGTTGTTGCCTTGTTCACCTGGAATGAGCACATGAGAGTCTCATCTACACTCATCATTGCGCCGGCGTTGTCGAACTCCCCGCAGTAGTTTGGGGCTGAGAACAGCGTCACCAGCTGCCTCTTTGCGAAGAACTCGTATCCGTCCTCGACCACCTGGAAACAAACACACACAAGAAACAACATTTGATGAATCCCACACCGTGAATCGGCCACACAAACCTAGAATTGACTTTGCCCGGACATGTGGCTTGCCTTGGCTATGGATGATGATGATGATGATGATGAAATATATCACAAACACACTTCTATTACTCGCACAGACGACTTGGTCGAAAAAGTATTTTCAAAAATGCACCTTTAAAAACAACTATTATGAAATGTATCACATTTTTCGATCAACAAATAAAACCCTAGAGGCAACGTGAACGATGGACAAATGAACTAATTGTTTTTATATAAAATGTTACTCAACAACCTGCATGCATCAGTTGAAAAACACACGGTAGCCTCCAGCCGATTCAAAAATACATCTTTTTCAAAAAAGAAGGTTAAACTTGTGTGAATCACGCGTTGCTCTGCAGTAGAGAACATCAGTGGCTGCAGAACTCCGAGGCGTTTCGGAAACGACAAGAAACAAGGTCAGATCCGAAGACAGCAAAGTAAATTAACACTTGATTATTGGTGCTGGGCTGAAATATAAACGTGCTTAAAGGGCTTAACGGGTTTTCGTCAGTAACTTCCACCTGCAGCACTTAAACATTACACATTTTCTTTAAATATACTAAATAACAGCTGTAAAATGTGTGTTCGGTGAACGTGCCCACATTACTGTAACTTTAAAAAAGATTCAAGATAAATAGCCAAAGAGACGCCACCCTCTTTGATTTACAGGTAAAACGGCTCGTCATCGTCCTAAACCACAAGAACACACTCCTGTCATTCCACAGAGATTAACCAGCGCTTCCACACCCAACTTCATTCAGTCCCTTGTTTTGACTGATCTTTACTTGCCTGTACTCCCAGAACAGAAACATTTCAACACCTTTGAAAGGAGTCCCGGTACTGACCTGATGGGCTCGACAAATGAGGTCCATGTCATGTTTGTGGAGGAACTTTGTGACCACGTCGGCACCGAAAGTGAAGGAGACGCCGCGGTCGTTCTCCCCCCAGCCCAGCACGTCCTTGTCCGGGTCGGCCCACAGCAGGTCGCAGAGGAGGCCCTGGTCAGGCACATCAGTGGGGCGCATGACCCTTCGCACCTGCTCCATAGATTGGAGATCCGGGGAGAGGCCTGGAAAAGAATTCATGTGCGAGAGTTGAACATTACACGGCGGATGAAGGAGAAATTACCACCTGCGATGTCGCATAGCTCAACAGCAGGTTTGTGATGCCGAGGTTCAGTTTTAAAGCTGGATTTTTTTTTTTTTTTATCTTTAAAAGTCAGAAAATCCAAAACTAAGCAAGGAGGGGGACGCGAGATCATGATAACGAGCGGGATGAAGCCGTAGTTACAGAACGCACTTTGATGACTGATGGAGCCGAACAATAATATTCAAAACGATACCATGATACGGAAACAATTCAGCAACGGTTTGAATCATTTTTAAGCAAAAACACTAAATGATTCCCCATTGACAGCTTTTCAAATGCAAAATGTGTTTTGTTGTCTGGTATAATTGTAAACTTAAAATATTTGGGTTTCATGATCAAACAAGACTCAGAGGAAGCTTTTACTGACGATTCTGGGAAATTGATGATTTTTAAGTATTTTTTTGACCGAATGTTTTACCAGAATTATAAACGTCAGAATAATCAACAATATAAAATATTCCTATCTTGCAGCTTTTTAAATTAGGCTCCACTGAAACATGAAGTTTCAGATATATGTTCTACACAACAGACTTTTAATTGTACATGTATATTTAATGTTCATGTGGTACAAAGGGTGTTTGGCACTTCAACTGCTATGTGCTACATAAATGAATGACTCCTCTCTCTGTGTTTTGTCTTATGTAACTTTATGTGTTTGGAGCAGGAGGTGGCATCTACCCTCATGATTATCAGTGCCTGTTTACGTACTTTGCATAGTGGTGCCTTAAAGACACCACATAGCTGTGACAGAACACCGAGGTCCATTTTCTTTAAAAGTAATTTTTTTTTGCTTCCAGAAAAACTGTGAAAAATAAAACGCCATCTGTTATTTACTTTTGTGTTCCTTTCATTTCTGCTTTTGCCCGTTTTTCAGCTGCCAAGAGAGCTGCAAGGCGAGATCTTCTCCTTAATTCGTCTCCCTTCTGTACTGACTGTTTTGTGCATGATTAGATAAATATATTACATTTTGTTCAGTTATTTAAAAACACTTCCAGCTCACATACAGAACATTAATTTGAGACATGCGGACAATGTTAAATCCTACGTGACCAGAAATGACTGAATGTATCTGCCAAAATGCCAATGACACATTTAGTCCTGCAATGTCAGTCACAGGGACAACCTGTGTGAGTTGAATCTGTATATCTATAGACACGTCTGCTGAAAGGGGATATAAATATGGTCAAAACAGAAATTAAGATCCCGCACGGTCCTGCAGGCCTTTGACCATTATGTTGACAGGAACAACAGAGCACGAGTATACCTCCATGGCAACAGAAGATCTTCTCATCAACAATGGCTGCAACAGGCAAACAGTTGAAGCAGTCGGTGAAGGTCTTCCACAGCTTTATGTTGTATCGCCTCTTACCTGGGGAAGGAAACCACAATTGCTTGGTCACAATCTAATCTAGGGAGGTATAAATCAGCTGCATGTATTGCATCACATTGGGAACACTCTACATAATCCTGGCTCTGTGAATAGGGGGAAAGGTATGCAATTAATCACTGCTCATACTGCCTGCTCATGCTCCTTAGCCTGAAGCTTGGAATACTGAGAGGTTATCTACGTGTGCTTCTGTTGCACCACCGGGTTAAAAAAAAAATTAAAAAAAATTAAAAACAACTCTGATTCACAATGCATTCGATGCTGTTAGTGTTTTGTATGCGTATACTAAAATAGTTAACAATCTGTTAAATATTCACAAATCAAGGGCATATTTTTGTCTGATAACGGCAATGATAACAACAGCTGATCCATAGAGGAAGATATAAAGAAACCTTTGCTCCACAATAACTTTGTGACTCTCTGTCTGCAGATGTAGAAGGGGGAAATAGATGCTATAGTTAAAAAGCAGGTGAGTTTTGGCCAGCGTGGGCTGAATAAAAACATCTGGATAATCACGATGAGACAATATGAAACAAGCATTATTGTTTAAAAGCAGACATGAGATTCCTAATAATAAAACCAGGATCTTAAAGATAATGCACCGTGCACAAGCAGATTATCCCAAAAAAGACATTGTATAAACAATTCACGAGGGAGATTAGAAAAAAAAAATACAAATAGTGTGGTTAATTATCCAAAACTTCACTAATAATACTAACATTAGTTTTTGTTTACTCTTGGCTCGCTCTTCTTTTCAGTCTCAGCACAAAAAAAAAAACCCTAAATGATAATCAATTTGTGTTTTGACTTAATAATCTGGACTACACCAAGGTCAACTGTATTTAGCTTTAACTCCTGGTAACCACTGATTGCAGAGGTATATTGTTTGGATTACTGTCTGTGATTACTGTCTGTGTGCACGTCACATGACTTACACTCATCATAGAAGCCGTATATTCTGTTAATAGAGGCGCACTCGTGGTTTCCTCTCAGCAGAAAAAAGTTTTCTGGGTATTTGATCTTGTAAGCCAGCAACAGGCAGATGGTCTCCAGCGACTGCTTGCCTCTGTCTACATAGTCGCCCAGGAACAGGTAGTTGCTCTCTGGTGGGAAGCCGCCGTATTCAAACAGCCGCAGCAGATCATAGTACTGCCCGTGAACATCACCTGGAGAGACGAGGAGCGTTAGAGTGGAAACAGTGACAACAGCATGATGTTGGTCAAAGGTGTGATTATCACACTGTGTGTATGTGCACAACAAACGATAAGGGACTTGGATAGAGGTACAACACTTGGCACCCTGCAAATTAACCACAATGCTACATACCACGATTCACCACGTATTATTTGAAAAGAAAATTGTTATTGCGGTGTTGCTTACCTTCACTTCTTTTTTCACGATTAATATGCGAGCTTGCATTAAGTGTCGCAAAGCTGGTGATTTTCTTTCAACCCTGCAACCTTGGCCTGTTCTTAAAATTGGCAGGCTGTTACTTTAAACTAACATTCAATGTTAAGTGGCATCAGCAGCGACACACAGGAGGGTAACTCCTCCGGGGAGACTTCAAGTGCAAAACAGCACAGCCACTATCAGTTTATCCCTTCAGCTCTTTGTGGCAAGGTCACAGCCACGTACTGTGACTCTGTCCTGCAACATTGAACATCCCTGTCTTGTATTTTGAAAGACAGTCTGTTTCAAATCGACTGTAACTTGAAATTCCTTTAACATCTGGTCATATTATGTGCAGCGTGATGTGAATGCAAGCCTTCTCGTAATATGCCAGCACTCTAAGCTACAACAGCAATGTAGAGTGTTTGTAAATGCGATGTGACCACACTTGAGAATTCCCTCGACTCCAAAGAACACAGCTAAGCCTCACCACAAATCTTGAGGGGCGCCTCAAGTTCGAGCAGGATTGGCTGGCTGAGGAAGATCTCCCGAGATTTGAGGCAGAGACCACGGATTTCATTCTCTGTCAGCTGAACATTTTTGCCAGGTCTGGAGCCTTTCACTGCGAGAGAGAGAGAGAGAGAGAGGGAAAAAAAAAAGAAAAAAGAACAAGAGTCATAAACAGTGCAGTGAAAACAACAGCCGACTAACGGCAGATTTGATATTCATTCTCATTTTAATAGGAAGTGTGAACAGTGCAATTTCAGTGGGAATGGTAGTGAGATGATTTCCAGTATTTTAGAGAAGGACACATTGCATTTTGTTCCTAATTGGGAAAATACATTCACACGATATGCGCAAAATAGGACAAACTACCATGAACAGTTATCACCTTAAGCTTGTAAAGACTACATTGTTTATTCAATCTTACCGACAGAGATGAATTTGTAGATTTAATATTTTACATAAAAGATGATTGCTCATTCACAACTACAATCTGCAAAATTTATTCATAAAAATGTAAGATGCTTTTGTTTTTAGTTGCATATTCATGTCCAATCAAAGATGGCATTAAACAAGAAATAGTCATTTTGAGACCAATCCTGGCGCTGACCTATAAATTAACATCAGAGCAATCATACAACTTTCTGATAACACAGAAAGAGCATTTTCATAATTACATCTCCAAGCGAGCCATACAAATATCAATGAATGTAAATATTAAGAAGAACTAAAAAAAAAAAAAAAGCTGCCACAAAGCATGCAGCAATAAATATAAGCTTTTTATTTTTTTTAATTTCCAGTTTATGATGAGTTCAGTGTACTTCTAACATAATTATTTTTTTGGTGCAAAAGCATCCAGATAGCAAGGAAAGTAAATCTTGTCCAATGATCCTTTCACACATGTTAATAACCTACAAGTTTAAAAAGATGTAAAGATTTAAGATAAAATGTTAAAAGACACCAACATACATTCTCATATATAAATATGGTTTAGCAGTACTTTTAGCTGGGAACAAAAAAAAACAAACAAACGTGGATTTGCTAATGAACAAGCTTAACTGACAATCAACACCAATTAAAATCCTGAGATGTACTTGTTTTGGTTTGTTTGATATTCATCGCTGGTTATCATTAAAAAAATAAAAAAAATAAAATAAAATAAAAAGTCATTTTCTAACAATGACATGGTATTTTAAAAACAACTTGGGTGTAAACATTTCAGATACGGTCAACCTTGTGATTATTTTTGTATAAATATTATCTCCACACCTTCCTTCAATGTATTTCTACACAACTTTAAGTCGCCAAAGTTAATGAATAAAATGAATAGGAGAAAAAAAAAAAAAAAAAAAAAAAAAAAAACATCTTTTTCCACCGCTATTATCTCGGTCCTCGCTCTTTTAAATGGATATCACATCGCTTTTTTGTTGTTGTTGTTTACTTTAACGACACCTCTTTAAATTGTTGCGTGTTTGTGTGGTTTTGATCCTTTTCCGTGTTTCGACACCTTTCTCGCTGAATTATTGTGTCATAACATCTCGAGTACGGTCGAAGTGTAAATTCTTCATCTTCACCGCTTTATGTGACGATAAAGTAAAAAAAAAATACCCAAGGACGATGTTAAAACCGTGAATTATATATAAAAAGAAATAAAAGAGAAGTGAGAGATGAACTCGGGGGTTTTTTTTTTTTTTACTCAACGTAGCATTTTGGCGGCTATCGTTGTCTAGCCTCGGTTAGCTAAGATGGCTACCTCGGTGAATAAACACTGGGTCTTACCTTCCAGCAGACGCTGTATAATGGAGTCGATGTTCAACTTATCGGCTTCTGCCATACTTCTTCCCTTCTATTCCGGTCGATTTAAAAATGCAAATTGAAGTTGAGTTTGAACTCCCCCCCCCAAAAAAAAAAATAAAAAATAAATAAATAAAAAAATAAAAAATCACCAAGTCGCCGTTAAGCTCAACTCGTTCAGCGTTAATCGGCTATCGTTAGCCCGCTAGCTCGCTAACCTTGGGGGGGGAGGGGAGGTGGTGGAGGAGGAGGAGGGGGGGGCAGAGTCGACAACCTCGAGATTTTGAGGCCAGGATCTGAATTATTTTTTTTTTTTAAAAGATGTAACGACCGATATGTACTTCAGAAATTCGCATCAGTCAGCTGTTTTCCATCAGATGCCCGAATTCAGTTTAAAATATTTTTCCCCCCCGAAAAAAAACCCGTCTCGTGACAGCGCTCTTTCTGCCGGAGCTGCTAGCACCACGCCATCGACCCGAAAAAAAAAGGGCTCGACGAGCGTTAGCTCAAAAGCGAGGCTGAACGGAAGTGGCCCGGCTGTTGTCGAATCCTCATTGGTTGGTTTGCTCCGTGGGCGGTGCTTAAGGGCGCCCGATCTTCGTTTGGATTGGCTGCTTTTAAACGTCCGTCAGCATTTTTTTTTTTTACTTATCTCAAAACCACAATGTAAAAAAAAAAAAAAAAAGGGCAAATCCGTTCTCGGTTATGTTTCACGTTTTGTTCGTTGTAAACTGAAGATTATTTTTTTTTTTATCGAACATCGCAAGATTAAACCGCAAATTTCCGTATTTCATCAAATATCCGCGTTTGTATCGCTTTGTATTTGTTGCGCAGTAAAAGCGACACCCACGGAAGTGACCATGACGGGAAGAAGTGATGACGTATTTTGGCATGACGTAATGTCCTAAGCGCCTGGCAACCCGCGGCGACTGATTCATTCTGAAGTTTAGAGCTTGCCTCGGCTAGTGTGCCTTTTCACTGAAAATTAAACATGCCTCTAACGCGTATACACTTTAACTTATCAGCTTTACACTAGTACTCCCGTGTACATCGTACGACCCGACCATGAAGCTGCTTCATAAAGATATTGAGAAAGATAATGCCGGGTGAGTGAGTGAGTGGCTAACAGGCTAACCAGCGTGCTAATTCGTAGGTGACTGTACATGTGTCAAACCAAGTCGTTGTAAATGTTTATATGTGATTTACATTCACCTAAATGTGTGTGTGTGGGGGACTTTGGGATTAGTAAATATGTAATGACACAAAACACGAAACGTTTCTAACCTATGTGAGCTCAGTTTGTGCCACTCAGACTCTTGCTTGTAGCTTTAGCTTTAATGGCTGAGCAGACTCACAGTGAGTAAACAAAACAAACCCCACAGATTTGATGTGATCTTCATAGTTATTGCAGCAGCATGGAAGCCCATGCGTAACTGCACCATCCGGGTCATTCCCCAGACGCAAACAATGGGTGGACATCTTAAAACTAGGAGCACAGCCACTGTTTATATTTTTTTTTGATAACCACGAATGACTCCAGTGCAGAGGCCGCCTAATTGATTGCAAATATTTCTTCAGCCAGGTGACTCTGATGCCCGATGAAGCGGAGGACATGTGGCACACTTACAACCTGCTCCAAGTGGGCGACAGCTTAAGAGCCTCGACTATCAGGTAACTTCTGACCTCTATCACACGAGGGTGACAGCTGAAGCCCCGTAGTGCACACAGTCGGACAGTTACCCAGCCTCACTGAGAAGGATGTTGGGATTAGTTCCTATCTACCTTTGTTACAGCCGCCATAAAACACCCCAATACACATCCATTGCAATTATTATGTTGCAACAGAAAGCTTTATTTAGGTTAGGTTAGGTTAGGTTAGGTAGTTACTTACTTTATTAATCCCCGAGGGGAATTTTTTTTGCTACAGCAGCATACAGAAGCAATAATAGAATAATAGAAAAGCAATAAAATAGCAGTATAAAATATAAAATGCACAGTGTATACAGTACAGTATATATCTATATATATTATATACAAACAACCAAGAAACACAGACAACAGTGTTATTGTACTGTGATGGATTTTGCCAGAGGTGAGTTATTTTACAGTCTTATTGCGGTCGGCAGGAATGATCTCCTGTCTCTGTCCTTGTGACAGCGGAGCTGGAGGAGTCTTTTCGAGAAAGTGCTCCGCTGTCCCTGCAGCAGGTGGTGGAGGGGGTGGTCAGGATTATCCAATATGGATAATAGTTTGCTCAGCGTCCTCCTCTCCACCACCTTTTCCAGACTATCCAGTTTGTAGCCGATGATGGAGCCGGCCTTCTTAACCAGTTTGTTCAGTCTGTTGGTGTCACCAAGATTTGTTGGTGTTACACAAGATTACTTTTGCTATAATGCTGTTTTTGCAAGGCTCCACTCTTCGCAGTGAATCTCCGCAGCTCTAAAAACAGTTCCAATCAAACTCAGGCATGTATCTTGATTATTATAGCAATGGCAACTATATTTAGCAGGGGTTGTAATGACATCGAGGAAAGACAATGACAGTATATATTTTTTTTGAATATTTGTTATTTACTATTTCTTTCAGTGTCTATGTTAAAAAAAAAAAATCTTGTAAACATTATAACCATAGACAGCATATTTTTGAAATACTAGCTACTCAGGAAGTCGTGAATTAACGTAGCTCAACTTAATGCCTTGCTGTTACAGTTTGAGTGAGTGTTTTGTTCTGGAATACACACACACACACACACACACACACACACAAACAACTTGTCATCAGAGTCCCCACTAAAGCCCGTGTCCCCTGCTCCCACAGAAAGGTGCAGACAGAGTCCCCTACCGGAAGCGTGGGCAGCTCGAGAGTTCGGACTACTCTGACTTTATCTGTGGAGACGATCGACTTTGACTCCCAGGCGTGCCAGCTGAGAGTAAAGGGCACTAACCTCGAGGAGAACCAGTATGTCAAGGTCTGAGATCTCCAACAAACCTCCGGGGCTGGGTGACATGGCCAATTAAATCTTTTTTTCCCAGTCTCTTAGATGAGTCACAATCATATGTTTCTGTCTCTCGACATAAACTAACTTGACACAGCACACCTTTTTCAACTCACTGGGCTGTATGTAGAAGACCAGCAAAACAAAGTCACCACTAGTGCCTTTTACTTACTGTAAACATTGTAAATGAGGACACGAGGAGCAGCTGTGCAACAAAAAAAATAGAAATGGGTCAATGTAACCTCGGCACAATAATTTGATGCGGATGGTTCATACTTGTTTCCAGCATCTTTGTGACGCCAGGCTGGTTCCACTGTGTAAATGGGTCTTTTCTGACATAACATGTCTGTAATTTCCTTCCACTCACTCAAAGTGGTTGTGACAATGTTGTGTCTTCCTGTCCTCAGATGGGGGCTTACCACACTATTGAGCTTGAGCTCAACAGGAAGTTCACTCTTGCCAAAAAGAGCTGGGACAGTGTTGTGCTGGATAGAATCGGTAAGCAGGTGCTAGTGTTTAACTCCACGATTTGTCTTGTTTGGTCTGAGCAATCACAGCAAAAGCATTCACTCCTCTCTTTCTAGGTTCGTTAAAGCAAGCACTTCCCAATTGTACGTCAAATAGGATCTGTAAACAGTAATCACATGGAGTCACAAGTATCTTGCTCATGGTCTTTAGCAACTGCTCTCTCAGCCGTAAACATGATTTATTTCCAAATAACTAAAAAGCTGCAAGATGAGGTCATTTCTGTATTAAACTCATGTTTGTTCACATTAAACAGACTGCCGACAGCTCTCTTGATAGAAGGATCACATATACTTGTCATTATTGATCTATTACTATTTGAAGAGCAGCCAAGCATGAACAGTATTTATCTTAACAGGCCAAATAAAACCAAACCATGGAAACAGACTCTGACAAAACATAAATGTTTGCCTCTTTCTGTTCAGAGTCAGCCAATGAGATCTCGTTTCCAGATGGCATTAATCATAAGTTAACTACATATAATCACAGAGCGCTGTAATAGGAACAACAATACAAGATGTTAGAAATGTTCCTCAGACACTGGTCCATAGCTGCATCTCACAACTTTTGCAGATTTGTCAGATTTCTGTAATTTTCACCTTTCACCTTGAAGAATAAAGTCATGTTGAAATTCTACAACAACTCAGTTCATTTACAAGCAATAATTATAAATTACTTGAACTGTAAAATGCAATCGTTTATAGTATTGGAGAACTTCCTGAAGAACCTACTAGCACGGATGATCTTTTTTATAATCTCACCTTCTTCTCTTTAGAGCAGGCATGCGATCCAGCACAGAAGGCAGATGTGGCTGCTGTGGTGATGCAGGAGGGTCTGGCCAACCTGGTGCTGGTGACCCCGGCCATGACTCTGTTACGCGCAAAAGTGGAAGTTACCATTCCTCGCAAGAGACGGGGAAGCTGCACTCAGCACGAGAAGGTAAGTCGTCTCTCGGGTAACCGCAGAGCTGCTGACGAACCTTCAGAGCAAAGAAATGGAAGCGGAATGCCGTTTTTAAAAGTGCAGATTGTTAGAAAGGATCGAAATATGAGAACAGACTTAAGGGATGGCAGAGAGACTGATGGGAGAATCAAGTTTGGTTCCGGTAGTCGGTCGACCCGGTGACGCTCCTTGTTTCGCAACAAGTGTTTTTGAAGGTTAGACCTTAAAAAGATGAATCTCTGTCGTTTGCAACTTAATTTTCGACAGACGACATACCGCACATGGTGGTCAATGCTGTTTGGTTCAAGGCTGCTCCAGTCATTTATTTATAAATTAACCCGAGGTCTATGCCTATTAGGACGTGCCTGAAAACAATCACTAATGGCGTATGAAAAGACCCATATATTAATAAAGTGAATTTGGGACTGGTAATACCAGGCTACTTTAGATGCATATGTTTAATGATGAGAGCTGGTGTTATTTTTGTAAAAAAACAAAGTGTATTAGTGCAAATACGAAAATTGGACGCCTGTTACCTCGTGACTGGGACAAGGTGTAATCGTCATGCATTCTGTTTGATGTCCAACTGTCCGTCTCTGTCTGCAGGCGCTGGAGAGGTTCTATGAGGCCGTGATGCAGGCCATTCTTCGCCACATCAATTTTGATGGTAAAGCTGCTGTGTACTCGCTGACACACCTACGCATGTTCCTGCTTTTGTCCCGTGCTTCCCCTTATAAAGTTCGTGTTACTAATCAATTTGTGTCTGTGCTGCGAACCTCCCTTTCACTCATCTCAATGATGCCTTTCGTTATTGTTGCTGCCACACACCTCTTCGCCTGTTTTCAGTTGTTGTTTTTCTGAGATCTGAAATCAAACTAGACACTGGAGGTGTTTCAATTTTGATTCCTCTTCCTTGCCTCCGACAAGTGGTGAAGTGCATGCTGGTGGCCAGTCCAGGGTTCGTGAAGGACCAGTTCATCACCTACCTCTTTAAAGAGGCAGTGCGACAGGACAACAAGGTCCTGCTGGAGAATCGGCCCAAATTCATGCTGGTGCACTCGTCATCAGGCCACAAGTATTCACTCAAAGGTAGGAGCTGCTGGAACAAAGAGTGACAGTTAAATCTCATGATAAGATAATGACTCAGTAAAAATGAACTTTGATTCGCAGAAATCCTCTCTGACCCCACTGTGACGAATCGGCTTTCTGATACAAAGGTGACTATGTGTCTTGTGATTTCTCACATCATCCTATAAACTAATGCTTTAAGTTAAAAAAAAAAAAAATGGAGGGTCATGTGGTGAGGACAAATACTTATGTGAAAATATACCGTACACACTCATTGGCAAATTCTTTCGGTTTAATTTAAATCCCCCGTTAAAAGTTCAGAACCTGTGCAACATGTAGAATCAGATAGATGCGATAGATATTAAATGATAAATTGTCAACATGGACTTTGTGGTAGCTGCTGACAGATTACACCCTCCTCACAGTTTGCATCCAGTGCCAGCAGGCTGAGTTATGGAAGCCACAAGGACAGTTTGCCAATTTTTGCTCACGGTTCAGCAATCCACTCCCACCGTTTATTAACCGGTGTGCAGGGTTTGTGAATCCTTTCACTCTGGATATTTATCCCTTCACATGGATTTTCACGTAAATATTATTCGACCCCAGTTGGGGGGGGAGGGGGGGGCCCTCCATATATTATCGTGTAAACTGGTGTTCATGTATAACTCTCAGGCAGCTGGGGAGGTGAAAGCCCTGGAAGACTTCTACAAGATGCTCCAGCACGAGCCCGACAGAGCCTTCTACGGGTGAGTGACGAAGGACCCGGACAGTAAACCAGCCGCGCGCCGCAGACGCCTCATTTTACTCCCACTGATCATCAACAACCTTTTGCGTCTTTGCATCCTCGCAGAGTGGCTCACGTGGAGAAAGCTGCTGACGCCCTCGCCGTCGACACCTTGCTGATAAGTGATAACTTGTTCAGGTAAATACAGAGAGATACGTTTTCTGGTCCCAGATCCTCGCAAACGAGAGTCATCGGCCAAACCGATTTGGTCGAATCGGTTCGCCGTTTTAATGCGGATTCTCTCCGTCTTGTCTGCGTGTGCGTCCAGGCATCAGGATGTCGCCACGAGGAGTCGTTATGTTCGATTGGTAGACAACGTGAGGGACAATGGTGGGAATGTCAGGTAAGTTCGCGGGGCGCCAAGGATCGGCAGATCAGGCAAAAGCCACGCGAGTCGATGAACGATTCGATTTTAGGATTTCAATTGGTCGTTAGTCTTCATCATGGGCTTCGCATCTAAAGCACGGGTTGCTTGTTTAAGAGGGACGGACGACCGAGCATCTGTTAGTTTGTTAAGGAGCGCAGATGCGGGGTGTCGTAGGATGAGACGTTATGAAGGACATGTTTGTCGTGTGCAGAACATCCAGCTGACGAGTTTTCTCTTCTTTCTTTTTTTTTTTCATGCAGAATATTCTCAAGCCTCCACGTATCCGGCGAACGTAAGTGATAAACTACTTTGATTTCAGCGAATTATATTTGATAAAAACACACCAGTAATAGTTGTTTTACAAAATTATGAATCAATGAATTGTCTTGTTTTCTTGTCTTTGTCCGTTGCTGTTTCGGTTCAGTCTCGCAGCTTTTGAAGTGCTTTTTTTTCTATCGTAGCAGGCAGCTCTAAAATTCACCGTGCATTACCTGTCCAGCGCAAAATGGCAGCTGGACACAGTTTAAAGGCGTTGGTAGAGACCAAAAACAGAGCTAAAAGCAGAGCGCATACTGGACTTACATCGGACTCCTAATGGTAGCGTTGCTCTGTGTTTGCTGACTGTGAAACTGTTTGCACAGCCACTCAACAGTTGTTATGTTAGTTTTGTTGTCATGGTTCGTTTCTGTTGCCCCCCAAGTGGTTTATAGGTGGTTAAAAATACTTCACTGAGTTTTATTGTGTTTACATTCAGTGCTTCTCACCAAAGCACATTGTGTGTTGGATTGACTTCTTTTTTTTTCAAGCACAGAAACACTTGCACGAACAATTCTATTAAAAGCTTTGAGGCCGTCATTGTTTACATCCATGTTTGCCTGTTAGTCGTCTTCTTCTCTGCTGACTTTATCGATGCATTGCTCCTCTACTCAGCACATTACTGCCGCCTCAATGAAACGATATACTGTACTGCGCACATGCATCCGTGTCTGTGTACAAAACGCCAACAAAATGGGGACCCTCTATTAAAAATGAACATGTGGAGTTCTCTGGAGGGTTTTGTTGCATCTCCTTCAGTAAAATAATGCCAACGTACATCACCCTACATGTTTCATAACTGTATAGTTGCGTTACTGATGCCACATCAGCACACTGAATTGATAACACTCAGCACTGCACATGAAGTGATGACTTGACAGATATTTTTTTTTTTTTTTTAATTGATACCATTCTCAGTTGAAGAAGTCAAGCACTCAGGCTACAATTGCACCGGCTGCCTCTGTACACTCAGACATAAACTCCTCCTGCAACACTCCCTGTGTACGGTCACCTATTGATTTATCCTCCACTCTTTCCTCAGAACTGACTCAGCTGAGTGGAGTAGCTGCGATTTTGCGGTTTCCCATTGCCGACCTATCGGAGGCCGAGGACGACAGCAGCTCAGATGAAGACTGATCCACCCAAACGGACCAAGTAGCTCTTACTGGGGGTAAAAAGAAGAGGAAGCTCGTTCACTGTTGCAGATAACACAAGAATGCTTTGATCCCGTGTCTTGTAAAGCAATAAAGCTGCTGGTTTATGGTTGTGGGATTCAAAGCCTGCAACTTCAACAACGTTCAAAACTTAACTTAACTCACCCTTTTTCCTAAAGTGGCCATAATTTCGCATAATTTGATGCAGTTTTCGGTTCTTCCATGCTTTTGTTTTGAAGGTGATAGTGTCTTTGAAAGGTGCAGTTTAAGTTAATGCCAGAAAGGGATCTATTCATAAGATGAAAGAAAATGTAACGTGTTGCCAAATCCAAATGAAAACAGATAACTCTTGGAGTGACATTTAGCAATAGCAATATCAGTGATTTCTTTTTCCAAGTGTATATACAACTTATCTTTCTTGCAATTAAACAACAGAAGCATTCAACTACTCCTCTTCTTTCACTCTGTCAGACACGTCATGTACATCATGCATGAATTAAATACAAGTTAGACCAAGATATAAAAATATATAATTTATTACAGTTATTTCATTTTTAGATTTAAAAACTATTTTGTTATGGGTAGCGTGACCCAAAACTACTGCATATCAACAAACTATGAATCAAGTATGCTCAGGATGTTTGATTTGATGTGTTGGTATTTGAGGTCCACAGCTACAACACTGCAAGTTCCTCTTGTTCGTCTCTGGCAAATAGTGAAATTTTAAACTTCCTTTTAAAGAATTTCAGCAGCTGTAGGACTAAAGTGCATTTTAAAACAGCCTCCCTTCTTTGCTCCATATTTGACTCCTCCCGCCTCACTGAATCCTACATCTCATTTCTATCAGAAGCCTCGAGCGTGAGCGTATGAGAACTAGATGCCCCATTGGCATCACTCAGTTGGACACTGGTAGGTCTTGATCCAGGCTAAATCCTCCAATGTGCCCCAGTGGAGGTAGATAATTGAGCAAATAACCATGACATGCATTATCTGGTGGCTGTTGCCCCAGTTGTCAAACAGGCCCGGGCTGAAGCGCTCAGGGATCTGGATGATGTTGACCAGCCCTCCAACGACAGCCAGAGAGTCCATGATGACAAAGAGGCGCAGGGACTTGGGGCTGCCCACCCCGCTGCCATAAACCCGGAACAGGAAGAGGCTGAAGCGGAACAAAGCCTGCCAGGCGAAAGCTCGCAGGCGCAGGACATTTGTGCGGGCCGTGGTGGCGGAGTAGATCCCGTAGGCTGACAGGAGGACGTAGGCCAGCAGGGCAGCCCGTTGCACGGTTGGGTAGCAAAAAAGCGTGATGTAAATGATGGGGAGTGCCCCTGGAGAGGAAAGGGAAGGAGTTTGCGTTATTGGCACTGTTTTTGTTAGGGTTATTTTTAGGATACAAAAAAAAAATTCCGCAGACTGGATATTTGAACTTCAGTTAGAAAAGTAATAAGCTTAAAACTTGTTTTGACTGCCAGGACACATAGTTAAGACTCACTGAAAACATTAGATAAGAGGCATCCTCTGAGGAACACTAATGTTTGTCCATAACAAACCATCTGATATTGTTGAGATATTTCAGTCTGGAGCGAAGGGGCCCATGCAGAGTGTAAATAAGGACTTGGAACCTGGTTCCCACTGTTGTTTGATGAGACCCGAGTCTTTAAAGACTTAATATAAACCTTTTGACCTTGAATAATGTCTTCTGAGGCTGTAGTCAAAAAGTTTTTGAATGTTAAACATCTTGAGTCTGGCTCAAGACAAAGTATTTGAAAGACACTTGAAACGATGACATTTAATTTTACAGGAGACAATAGGTCTCGTGAAGGACGTTGTTTAGTTGCATCATGGATAATGTAGGATCCAGGACATGTAGCACTGTTGTGACTGTTCTATTTTTAAACTGACTTTCACATCAGTGTGCACTCATTCTTCACTGGAATACCTAACTGTGCCCCCAAAAGACTTGATGGGCAGCTTGATGAGTTTAACGTACCTAGGGTGTTAACTAGACAGACGCCAAACATGTCCAGGGAGAGCAGGGAGTCGTACACGTGTTCTCCTCCCACATGGTTCATAAAAATATGATAGACCACTGAGCCTACGGTGGGGCAGAGGCAGGCCAGGTAGTGAACTGCACATATCCAGACGTTGTCCACCTCCATCCAAGGGATACTAAATGGCAGCAGCACCAAGAAAAGGAAGAAAGGAATACCTGTAACAAAAGGAAGATGAGTCAAATGGGGAAAGAAGAGACATTTGGTCAAGAAAGAAAGGTAATTGTTTCAAATCTGCTAGATTGTGAGGCGATAGTTACAAATTGAGATTTGTACATGGATATTGCTGCTGCAGGTTAACAACATCTTTGTTTCTAGTGATATTTTGGACCTGGTATCTAATCACAACAGTTGCAATGAAACATCCCCTGATGCAAAACAAAATGAGGAATTAAATGGCCATAAAGTGGTTCCTCTGTTTGTTTTTAAATCAGGAACAGCAGTAGTTTGGCTCCACGCATAGCGAAAACAAGGCATCAGTCTACTGCTAATACCCTGCACTTCCTCTCAGTAAGAGTGTTAGCCTTAATGAACTTGTGGGATAGTCAAGGAGAAAATGGAGCTCGAAGATGCATCGGAAGTTCAAGGCTGGACAGTGTTTAGTTCACGCACCACAGAATTTCCATCTAATTTTGCACAAGTCAAGTCACACTTTAATTCTTAAGTCTTACAAGTAGTCATTTTAAAGAACCTCATTAACATACTATGATTCTGCAACTGCTCAAAATCTACGCAAACCCCGGTGTCTCCTTAGGATGGTTTGCTAAAGATACAAATGAGCAACAGAGAAGTATCAGTCCCTTTAAAGCCCTAGTTAACCATTGGATATTTCCAGGACTGTGATTCCCAGGGAAGATTACAGCTAATACCCTAGATCCTCATTACACAGCCTTGTCAAGTACGCCTGAAACTGGCCATAAGTGAGAGTAGTTGACATGTGTGACCCATATTGTTTGTACAAACCCCATAAAGACTAATAGGATACAAGATGTGAAAAACTTGCTTTGGTGTGAGGATATATTCTAATGTTAATTCATTTTAACATTAAGTCCAGAATGACCCTTATTGGAGTGGATTCCTAAAGAAAGAGTAGCAGCTGAAAGCAAAAGGTATGCGGTTACATTCTGGACTTACCATGGGTGTAAATGTTCCCCAGCTCATTGTGCATGTAGAAGAGGCTCCTGAGGCATTCCTGAGCCGTGGACACCGGCCGGTAACCCGTTAGGACATACTTGTTGAACTGAAGGTGATGAGGGGTCTTTGTAAAGTCCAAGAGCCGTGGTCCTTTGTGAAGCAGCATCATGACTTCCTGTAGCCAGCGTCCTTACATTTAGATGATGGTCCAAGTTCCTCACCATTTACATCCTAAAAGAGATCCAAACTTTCTGGCGCGGCCGTGACCACAGCCAGCCGGAAACTCTCGCCCATGAAACCCATCATCGGACAGGTGTAATTCCGTGCAAGCTACCTGTTGAGCTGGTACATGGCATGGTTTCAGTGGAACCAATCAGCAGACAGCTTTCATTCCTAAGCTGGGGTAATCCTCACAAACTGACATGTGCACAGCCGCAGCTGCTCCTTGTCACGGCTTATAACTAACTCGCACCTCAAGTTCATGATTCATATAATGCAGAATAATAATACAGAAGTATTTCTTTTGTTGTACACTGCACGCACGCTCCTATTACCGGGGCTCGTCTACAACTATGCTGCAGTCAGGATGATCGGGGGATTATAACACTTTACAAGGAGTTTGTTTTCTTCATGACTTCACTGGCATTGATAATTCCTCATGTAAATTTTAACATAATAAATCGATTTTTATATTCTGTAACATAGTTTGAAACAGATGTTTAAAGAAAAATGTTGCACTGTTAGGATTATTTGATGGTTTTATTCAATCAAATACTGTACAATAATAAACACATTATTGCTACAAGTTGTACAAAAAAACATGTTCCCATTGAAAATAAATTAGACTGAATTCATATTTTTTGTAAAAATATTCTTATTACCCAACACAACTGACTGCTTTAATAAAAATAGTGACCAAATGCTGCAGACAAACTACATCCACCTACAACTTGTTTGGATACAGTGGACAGTAAGTGCAGGACAAAAAAAAGTGAAAATATACAGAAATGTTGAAATGTAATATATGCTATATACTTACAAACACAAAAATATGGCTACCACTACTATCTGACAGACTGAATAGAATAAAATAAAAAATAATATACAAATGGGAAACAATCAAACTTAACATTTAAAGAAAGGGATTATATCGGTCATCAGCAGAGTCAACCTTTAGAGAGAAAACAAAAAGTACAGTAGAAAGGTGAGAGAGGAAAATTAAGCACAGTGAAAAACATTTGACTGATTCTGTTCTTACCTTGATAGCCACTATTCCCCAAAAAACCATTCAAATCATATTTGCCATTCTTTGTTCCTGAAGGGGGAAAAAAAAAAAAAAATGCAGTGTTATATAAAAGTTTTGACGTATTGTTTTTGTATTATTTAAATTGATTACTTATTATTACAAAGTACATCCAGCTTCTGCCCGCACTCATCTGTTAGCATGTTAAACTAAAGTTGTCTAATCAAATATCCCTTTAAAGTAATAGTATAACATTCTTAATGTACGCTTCTTTGGCTTTATTTGATGAGGGCCAGAGAGGAAAAGTGACACCATTCCCATATGCTGAATATGAACGGGAGTCAGTTCGCGGTTAGTTTAGCACGGAAAGTTGAAAAGAGCCAGTCTGCTCTGTGAAACCACAGCTGAACATTTACATCTTTGGTTGTTGTATGGATTTAAACAAACAATATGTTATGAAACAAAAATAAATTTGCATGCAAAAATTTAATTTTGTGAACTTTAGAGTTACTGATAAGTGGAATTTGCTACACTGCGAGAGGCTAACTGTTTCCCCCGGTTTCCAGTCTTAATGCTAAGCTAAGCTACCACTTGCTGGTGGCAGCTTTGTATTTAATGTGACATGTAACACGAGAGTGGCATCATTCTTCTTCTGGGTAAGAAAATGAATAAGGACATCTCCAAAACAATTGCTTTAAGAAACTCAAATCGTTTAGAAAATAAGTTTCTTATGCTAGTTCTTGAGGTAGTGAGGCTGACACGTAAACAACAAAAAAATATATTTCAAGGAAAAACACTGGAAAAGCACCTCAGTCCAGCTTATAAATATTATTCTGGATACAATCTTCTTATTTCCCCCACACAGTACTACCGACACCTAAATGTTCAATCTGTCACCCGGCCAGGTAAACCAGACCAGCATTAAATGGGATATGCAACCTTCCTTAACAGTTCAGTCTCTCATTTTCATTAGAGCCTAGATGATCTATCTGGCACCGCTTTCAACCCCTCCAGGACTTGCCTTGGGGATGAAAATGCAGTTTGAGCTGCTGCTGAATGTGGATCTGACGGGGCAGCTGGTCATCGGGCTGCTCAGGCACCTCAGCCACACCCTGCGCTTCTGTAGCGGGTGAAGAATCGAAGCTGTCTGTGCCCACTTCGTCGGGCAGGTCCTGACCATCCACTCCAGGCTCATCAGGTGTGAAGGGCAACTCAGGGAAATAGGAGGGGGCAGATGGGTGGGCCAGGGTGGGGCTGGGAGTAGGAGCAGCAGGAAATGCAGCAACTAGGGAGGAGAGCAGAAATGTGGGGAGGGGGTGTGGGGGATGGATACGGGTAGTAGATTAAGTTACTTAGATTTCCAATATTTTCTTTCGACTATTTGTTCAATTTAGATTTTTGAATTACCTTCTGGCTGCACTTGTCCGTTTATGTAGCCCACATTTTCTGAAAGACAAATAAAAGCAAAACATTTAACTGAATGCAGTGGAGCCACAGCAGATGCAGAAATACAAATTATACTTACCATATCTGTCAGTGGACTTCCCCTCACCTTCAACTGCAAGTGTCCCAGTCGGCACCTCTCCTTTCACTAACAGATAAGATGAAACAAATATCAGATAAGATAACCAGGAGAAGTTTTGGGTCTATTTGTGTTGTGAATGTCTCAGGAAGAAACTTCTCTTTCCGACGCACCGTAGGATTTTCCTGCTGAATCTGGCAGTGGCTCATAACTTAAATCAGCTGTAGACAAAAAAAGGAGATAAATGTACAATTCATGGGTACATTTCCAACTCGACTGGTAATGAGTTGCAAGAATGACAGAATATCATGTTCTCCACCAATTATATCTTCAGCTGCAGACTCAAGAGGCTGCGGCTGGTAAGCTCCCTGGTTACCTGTTGAGAGATCGATATTAAACCATTCAATGAACATGTTAAAACAGATAAATGCGTTCAAACCAAAACACAAGTAATGATGTTCTGTACCGTATTTCCCAGAAGATTTTGCTTCACTCCCAAAACCAAGATTCTGTTGAGTATAGGGAACCTCACCTCCACCTAGCAGTGGGCAACCGCACAGAGATGACAAGTAAAACCAAATAAATAACAACACGACACATAAAAAGGTAGCCATCACGTTCGCTCGGTCTCACCATATTTTCCTGTTGATTTCCCATTATTTCCAAGTCCAAGAGATTCAGGCTGATATGGTGACCCAGAGAGACCTAAAACAAAGTGAATAAATTCAATAGAAAAAATAAAAAAACAAATGCATGCTGTGTACACTGGTTTGAGGGCGTCCTGCTGCACAGTGGTTTCATGGTTCGACCCATGTTTTTGTATTTTTGTCGACTAATTATAAAAGCAGGGTTCAACATTCTTTGATTTCTTGTTGCGGCTCAATCCAGTCAACAAAATCCATCTGCCAGCAACTGTAAAACTCAATAATAAATATATTGTCCTTACAAAAGCCAAGTTAGATCACTGTAGCTGGATCTTTGTGATGACTTATGCCTTATCTAATAATCCAATTTCACTAAACCAACTTTTATGCTTTTATTAACCCTTCAAGGTTTTTACCATAAAGGCCAGTGGATTTTGCTTCGGGGCTCAGTGCAGCTGGTTGAACTTCATAAGGCATTCTTCCATAACCTACAGAGGAAGAGGAGGAACAGAGTAAGAACAGGAACAATGAGAGCTTAGTGGGGAACCGGATCACAACTGAGATTTTAAGTGTAACCAAATCAGCTGAGCTTGTTGCTCACCATATTTGCCAGGTGTATTTCCATTCCTGCCAAGACCAAGAAGCTGCCCAGCGTCGGGGAACCCACCGTATCCTGAGGACAGATGGAGACGGAATAGTATAAAGTGACCACGACATCTTACTTTCTCACTGTCAATTGTAGATTCTGAATCTGTTTTCATAACTCCATCAGCGCCTGCTGCTTTTCTAGAAAGACAAGTGTTGGCGACACAAAAACCCTTTTTTTTGTCATCAAACTGACCGTATCTTACAGGCGCAGGATCCCTTCCCATACCGGCACCAAGACCACCTGCAGGTATGTTAAAACAATGTCATCTAAAGCAGGGTTCGAACTACACTGTGGTGCATTACTCTGTGCAGTACATTTATGTTCTCACCATATTTTCCAGATGATTTACCATCACCTGCAGACCCATACGGGCTACCTCCATAACCTTACAGTTAGAAAGCAGACAAAATATGGGTGTAAGCAAGAGTGATACTTTGACTACGCATTAAACACACACAAATCGAGCCAAATCACGCAACAATAACAGACTTACCATAATTCCCTGCGCCATTAATTCCTGTACTGGCGGGTTGTCCACCAAACTGCAACCCACCGATGCCTGTGAGTGGAGCGTAAGGATGGATAGAACTTCAATAATGAGAAATTAACTTACTTTTGGGAGTTTAAGATTCATGAGAGTTCCGTGCTTCAAGAAGCAGCAGAATAATTTAAGCTATATTTTTGGCTTTTGCTTTCCAAGCGACTCACCATACTTGCCGTTTGATTTCTCTGCACCCATTCCAAGTGTCTGGCCACCAAAAGGAAAGCCACCCATTCCTGTAACAATGGAAGAAGTTCTAGCGTTCTGCATTTAATGCTATTCAGGGTGCTATTCATTTTTGAGGTGACTTCATAAAAATGGTTCTTCAAAAAGTGACTGCCATTTCTTATTAAGTTTTATCTTAATTATAAAGATCTGAATGTCTAAACTGATACATACCTCCATACATGTCGCCAAATTGAGCCTGAGGCTCAAACTGACTCATTCCTACATGAATGCACAGAAGAAATGTGTACATCATATTTGTTCACTTTTACACCTTCACTGATGAAAACAGGGAGATGACTTAAGAGCAAGCAAACACAAAACATAACATAAAAGCTTAGTCTGAGGAATGAAAACAACTGTTACAAGTTAGAAAGCTCTTTGCACAAATGGCACACTCAATGAAATCAGTAGCATTTCATCAGTCAAACTCAAAAGTTTTACCAGAAGGAGTTTTCTGTTATTTCACTGTGAATTACAATGTAGATTATTTTGCCCACTATCACAATCCTGCAATTTACACATGCTTAAATCAGATTTCCGTATGATCTTACCATCTAGTCCAGCAGGAACCACAGGGGCACCATTGTAAGGGGTCTGTTTGGCGCCACCTGTAGAATCAGCATCGAAGGATTATTTTCACTGTTTCACTACCCATGTCGTGTTGATCTGACTTCACCTTTTTTGTTTTATTTAGCTTTAACTGTATCCTCATTTGTACCTGATTTGCCATCAGCAGTGGGCACACCTTGGCCGAGACCTGGCAAAAACAGAAAGGTAGACTTTTGCGGTAATTCAGACAAAATGGAAACAAATCTTCCGATCAAAATTTCCGGTAATGCCCTTACTCTCATAGTTGGGTTGTACACCAGCACCATAGCCATTTCCATAACCTGTGAAAAATGATAAACTGCCTCAGTGCTCAGAGCTAGTAGCAACAACAATTGGGATAAAGCATCAACTAAGTTATTGACTTGTGTTAAATCCATTTATGAATTCAGTAAACAATCAGCACTACCTGGTTTAGACTTGGCTGCTTGACTTGGATCCGCATTTCCTGACAAAAATGGCAGAATATCAGTAAAATCCTGAAGACAGGTTTTTTTTAAGGATTTTTTTTTTTAAGATACAGTAGGCCGAACTAATCACAAGTTTATAAATTGAATTAAAAGGACATTTTTAAAGCTTTTCTGTTTGAAAAAGCACCTCCATAAGAATTTCCATTTCCGTGTCCAGCTCCAAGGTAGGCTCCTTGTCCATAACCTGAGTGAACACAAGCAAATTAATTCCACTCTTCAAATGATAATTTTCCAATGCCTTATCAGACTGAATTAGTTTTAGTTGAGAACATAAAATAATTTACCTGGTTGCTGCATTTTGCCTGCATAAGGATACCCCAAGCCTGCACACATACATTTAATGTAAGAATCACATCTAAATTTCATTGGAAGTAAAAAAAAAAGAACCACGAAAATATCCAAACATTCTTCATGTCATTTTAGACTGAGAGCAAATATTACCTGCTCTGTATCCATTGCTGAGTCCAGGGAAGGTGTATCCTCCTGCTCTGGGACCTTTGGATTAAACAAATCTTCATTCATATATATAAAGACTTCACATGTATTCACTGAAAAAACAAACAAGGCAGTAAAAATGAAAAAGAAAATACATGATTATTTGAATGGGTGATTACTGAATTAGAGTACGATTTTACTTCAATGACACTCAAACAACAGATGAAAATTAAGTCCTTAAACGTGTGGCAGTACCAAGAAGTGTTTTTGAAGTCAATAAATTCCATCTAAAACGAGCATATTCCTTATTTAGCAGGCTCTTTACCTGGTTTGTTTGCTTTAGCTCCTCCATTTGAATATCCCCCTGCACTGGCACCGTTTCCTAATCAATAATACAGTATCACCAGGTCAACAGTAATTCTTTCATTTATATGATGATTAAACCAGCAGCAGGTTTCAGTATTCATCAGTGAATTCCTTCACTGGGAGGATTTCACGCATCCAGAATATTGAGAACAAAGAATAAAAACAGATTTACCTTTGGGTTTAGCACCGTATCCATTTTGAGCCCCAGCTCCTGCTCCATAACCTCAAAACAAATTATAGCATCATAGATAAATAAATAGATAAACAATACGTATTGTTTTATCTATGCAAAATCCCATGTTATCCCTTGAATTGAGTCATTAGCGTACACGTACCTTTTGTGTTTGTGCCAGCACCTGCACCTGCATTATAACCTGAAATGATAACAAAAAACGGTTCCATTAGAATTCGTTTTCAATACTTTTTTAATGTAAAATTTTGCTTCATAATATTTCACTGAAACCTTGAAAAACTATCCATTTTTATTATTAATGTGTGTGAAGTGTCTGTTACAACACGACAATTTACCTTTGGGATGAATACATTACTTAATCTATCTTTTTAGGATATATTGCATGCACTAAAATGGAAATGCAAGAAAAATTTGACCAATGGATTTACAGTAATAATTTTGGAGCACATCACCAGTCCTGGATTTACATTCCAATTAACAATGAACTCTGTTTACCAGGTCTTGGTATTTTCATCCATTGTCCATTTAGTCCGGATGGTCCACACTCTAAAACATCAATATTTAAACATGGATTACAAGCACACTCGAGAATTCAAAGTACAACAAACACACAAATACATACAAGCAGACTTTGTGTTATCGTAATGTTACTCTAACTTGGCTGCATTTGGAAAAGCAGCAGTACTCCCCTGATTTGGACTCTTTTGATGTCCCTATTATGTCTTTTTTGTTCATGCTAACAAATGGTTATTTTTACAAAACACAAAAGATGGCAATGGATTAGTTTTGTGTGTGTAAACCAAAGTATAAATTAAAACGGAGGGCTGAAGATGGCGCTAAGTGGAAAGCTAAAGGATCATTCACAGGTTGACGTGACTTTCTGGTACCTTCGTAGACTAAAGCAGGATTTCCCCTCTGTTTATTGTTCAAAGAAAGGAGACAAACATTTACCCGGTTTGGCTGCTTTAGCTCCCTGTCCGTTGGAAATCAAAGCTCCTCCATTCTCTGAAAGGAAGAGACTAAAAGGTCAGCGCCTGGTTGGAAATGATCCAACAACTATCCCTCGTTGAAGTGTTTTTACACTTGCTGCATCATTTATCAGCAATTATCTGGATTCAGTGGGTTAAAGTTATCACAACCCATGCACTGAATGCACCAGATGGAAACTTATAAGGATAAAACACAAAATGTATAAACAGGACCATAAAACAAAGAGATATTTCTCACCTTCAGTCTAGTGTCATATTGTAAATTGGTTAAATTCTGATGTCATGTATATCCTAAAATTTTGACAACAGTTTGACTTGTGTAATATGTCTATTTACTCTCATAGCTGTATGTGAAGTCTGTAATCTGGGGGCAGCAGCCGGTTATCTTATTTTAGCATAAAAGCCAGAAACAGTGGAGAAACAGCTGTCCAAAGGTAACAAAAAAATGCCTATCAACATTTCTAAAGCTCATGAACCCATTGTATCCACCTTATTTATTCTATGAAAAGCAGCCTATTAGAAGTCTATTAGATGTGCTTTTTCTGAGCTTTTGTTTCCATGTCTTCATGCTAAGCTAAGTGAACAGTTGGCTAGTTTCATTTTTAAAAGACAGATTTGCGAGCAGTAGCCTATCAATCTTCTTATTTGACTTTCAGCAAAAAAGCTACTGAAAAACTACTTTAAAAACCTTCCAGAGGCAATATATTAGTCAAGTACAAAGTCAAACTACAAAGTCCAAATCCAAAGCAAAATATTAGAAAACAAACCGGCACTTATGCAAACTTTGAGAGGCTACTTATCGACTGTGCACTTATCTTAGCCACAACACAACTTTCAGATGTACAAGCTTTTTCTTGTATCTCTAATCTATGTCAGTGCACAGCACTCACACAGTGGTAACAGTGTAATGGAAAATTCCACAGCAGAAATAGAGTGTTTTTACATCACTGTAAATGTTGTCCTCTCTCTGCATGTCGAACATGCATATAACAAACATTTTATATCGCTACTGTCCCTGCAATATAATCCTATTCTTTATTCTTTTCCCCTAACTTTCCTTGTCTGTGTGAAACAAAGTAAAAAAAAATGAAATGCACTACAGTATTTTCATTTAAGACAGTAAAAACTTCAACTTATAACAGCACATTAAGCAAGTGAGAGGGGGAGAAATTGAGTTGTAAGCAGCAAAGTACTGTAACCAGAGTGGATCTTTTCTTCTTGCACAATTAGTCACAATGGTAACTGAGAATGTGTTTCCCTAAATGCGTGCACAAAGTTAGAAAGAATGACTTTTGTGACCAACTTTTCCTGTCAGGTTTAAATACCATAAAGGACAGGCACAATATATTCATGGCTTTCTTTTTAAATACCATTACATCTACCTAAAGGGACGACCTAACGAGCCAAGCCAATGAGGAGACTAACTGTGGAGTTTTATCTGGTACAGTTTCAGGTTCAGGGTACTTGCCTTGAGGGAAGACTGATGCTGGTTCTGGTGCCGGGATACTCTGGGGACCCACTGATCCAGGTCCAGATGTGGCTGCTTTCTGACCCTTGCCCGTTGGACCCACGGGTCCAGGTTCAGGTGCGGGCTTTAGGTCTCTGGCTTCAGGAAGTGCTGGGACTGGTCCTGGTGTGGCCTGAGGGATCAGCGGTGTCTGTTTGTAGCTTTTTCCTTGAGGCACAGGTGCAGGCAGCTTCTGGTATTTCCCTTGTGTCAAGAGACCACTCGTCGGCTCAAGGGCAACAGGCACTGCACCCTCAGTTATTGCTTGTTGAGGTGCAACACCCTCTTCTGTTGCTGCACTCGGCTGCTCAAGAGAGAGAACTCCCCCTTTTAGGCCCTGTCCATTGGATTCACCTGCACCCTTTACAGCTAGACCTTTTCCATTTGGCGTCGTGCCGTAACCTGACAACCAAACAGATATGTGGGTGAAAACCAAATTGTTCTTTAATGGGAAACCTTTAAGAGCAAAGACTGAACGATACAAACAACTCTACAGTGAAACTGAAAACATGAAAAAAAAATTCACTTATACACATCACACATGTATCTGCAGAAAGTTGTCAGATCCAGTGTTGCAGTGTTATGTAATGACAATAATGTTATGACATAAAGCTGACAAAAAAACATCCATATAAAGAGGGCTTTACAAGCATTAGCAACTTTAGCCCACTGTCCATTAGGTACACCAGCAGGACCATTATAACCTGTGAAACACAACATTTTCATAAGCAAATTTATACATCCCAAACAAACAAAAGGATGCTTAACATACATATTTGGTTTTATGTGCTTGCTGATAACATCATTATTACCGTCTCTTCCTGAATGCCACTAATGAGATGACAGCTCAGGTTGGTTCAGTTTTAACATTATACATAAATACATACATATTTATACAAATTATGCAGAAATCGTACCAATATCGAGAGTTTTCACTCCCTCACCAGGTGACACCGCTCCAACTCCTTTGGTAGCTTGTAGAGGTTTTGAGCCTCTGTTTGGTCCTCCATATCCTACAAATAATGTTTTAAATAAATGACACAACGTAAATACAATGACACTGTTTCAGAAGATTGACTTTAACGAATTAAATTCAGAGCTCATCATCATCATCTTCAATTTAAAAAAATCTGTCAGCTGACACTTACCATTAGGTTTACCTCCATATCCACCCAGTGTAGGACCATTTCTGATTCCATGACCTTGTGAGAAAAACAAATTAAAAATAAAAATGGAAATACAATTCACAGCACAATATACATTTCCTTTTTATGTATACATCTCCCTTGGTCAAACATAATGTTACATAAATATACCCTCACAGTAAACCAAGAAACAAAAACCATAATAGAAAATATGATCAGTTACCATTGGGTTTGTTTCCATATCCATTGGGAACAGCTCCATTTCCATAACCTTAGTCAAACATAATGTTACATAAATACACCCTCACAGTAAACCAAGAAACAAAAAACCATAGTACAAAATATGATCAGTTACCATTGGGTTTGTTTCCATATCCATTGGGAACAGCTCCATTTCCATAACCTTGGTCAAACATAATGTTACATAAATATACCCTCACAGTACCAAGAAACAAAAAAACATAATACGAAATATGATCAGTTACCATTGGGTTTGTTTCCATATCCATTGGGAACAGCTCCATTTCCATAACCTTGGGATCATATACATTTTTACAGACAGCTCCAAACTTTACTTACATTTTGTGTTTACAACAGAAGTATTACCGAGTTGGGGTCTCCCTGCACCTCCTCTGGGGCCTCCATAACCTGTAAACCATTCATAAAAGAAAATTATGTTTAATTTGATTCAGATGAAAAATGAAAAAAGGTGCGTCTTGAATCATAAGTAGATTTGAAAAGGAAATGACAGTCTTACTGTTGGGTTTGGGGCCATACCCATTTGGAATATTACCAAATGCTTTAAAAAAAAAAAAAAAAAGAAGACATCAGAGCTTTTCTAACGTTGTCAGCTGTGCTTCACACAAAAAGATCCACAGATTCAATAATATGAACAAATGAAAATTGTTTGACCATGAGCTTCTTCACCACTGCTTCTAATTATGTAATGACAGTTATAGTAAACAAACGACCATTGTTTTTTTTTAAAATTTTTTTTTGTTTTTTTTAATAATGATAAATAATTCATCTGTTTAAGATTCTTGTGTTAGAAAAGTAAAACCATACTTAGATACAAAAATAATTACGAGTATTTAATTGTGGCTCTAGAATTACCTGGTTTTGCAGGCCTGTTAGCAGCATCATTTGGGTATCCATAACCTTAACAGATTCACAAACAGGAACATTTATATTAATTTTACACTCTAATTGTAATATTAATAATTAATTTATTGAATGTTGACCCACCATTTGGCATGGCTCCATTTCCATTAGGTACTCTGGCTCCAGCATAACCTTTATATTTTACAGCAGGTGATTTTATATTATTTTTAAACCTGTTATATATATATTACTGTATGTGGTATATCATTATTATACATATTATATATATATATATATATATATATATATATATATATATTAACAGTATATATAGACTATATTAATTATACTATTATATCTCATGCTTACCATTAGGTTTTGGACCTTGTCTGCTGGGCACACCAGCTGCGGCACCGTAGCCTAAAATTTTAAAATGACAACATGAGTTCAGGGACTTGTGCTTAGCAGTACATCTAGGGACATGAAAATAATAAAATCAGTGAGGTACAGGAGTTTCACTGGGCAATAAGGATTGTTTTACCCTGCATAGGTCCCTTCATTCCCCCGTTTCCAAACCGAGGTCTCAAACCCAAACCAGCACTGCCATAACCACCGTTGTAGCCTTTAAACACAGTTCAGCCATACATTAACAAACAGGGTTTATGTTTCATTTTTCATGGGATGCAGTAAGTGATAAGTCTCCTGTATGACTCACCTCCCATAGGCTGAGCTCCGTAACCATTAAAACCATTACTGCCGTATGCTGGAAGAACAAATAAAGACATTATTACTGATGTATCAGGTGGTGGCTTCAGCACTGAGAAGTGGCCTTCACTTACCCTTCTCTTGGTTCCTGGAAAGCTGAGGTACTCCCAGACCTCTGGAGGGTCCCATCCCCACACCTTGTCCTTAAAATCAAAGAGGTATAGATACATGAATGTTGTATCAAGGTGAGAGTTTTGATTTCCTGGAAAACAAACAGAAGATAATTTACCTGCCCCAAAAGGTGGTCGGCCATATCCCTTCATGGGTTTACTGCCAGCTCCCCCTTGGCCTGTTAAACACAGAGCCATACTTAAGATACAAAACAAACAGACACACAAAAAAAAAATTGTTTTAAAAAGTCAACGTATTTTATCGTAGAGCCCATTCCCATGACCTCTCTCCATCTCTAAACATTTGGTCTTGCTCCATTACCACTGGATGGGCCAGCAGCTGCTCCTTGGTCTAAAGCTAAAGATTATTATATGAAAAAATTTGACCAAATGAACATTTATTTCTCAATTAATGCTTTATTTATTTTTTCAGACATTACCATTGGTTTTAGCGCCATTTCCATTAGGTACACCAGATCTAGCACCATAACCTGGAAAATACATACGAGGATTTTAGGAACTCCATCAATCCATCATTTACATATAACCTGAATAGGGTCAAATTCTTTTTTTTTCTTCAACTCTGACTCTAAACCAGTTGAAAACTTTTTTGTGCTTTCATCATATGCAACCAGATTATTTTAAGAGTATCCAATTAATAAACATACATTGGAAACATGCTTTGAGTAATACCCTACCATTGCCTTTTGTTCCAAGTCCATTATTTGCAGCAGCTGCAGCACCGTTACCTGCAAACACATACAACAACAGTTTTTCCAATATTTTTATGACCCCAACAATTACAGTAGCCAAATAGCTTCAGTGAATGCACCACACTTCTAAACTTTTTTTTTGCAAGAAAATGAATTGAATCCAAAATGGTTTAAATAGCATCATCTATATTTTCTTTTTAAAACTCTAACACATACACTCACAATGCACTTTATTAGGAACACCTGTGCTAATAGTTCAGATTCAATTTTTTTTGCTATTTTGCTGGTTAATGAGGTAGAAAAATATTAAGAACTCAAATACACCACCTGCTAAACCCTCAACAATAAACATAAAGTATAATTATGACCTTTCTGACAATATAAACAAAAAACTGGATAAGCTTCATTAAAGTACGATTAATAGCAGAGCTCTTGTATTGGTTTGATTTAAATTGCGCATGTGTTCCTAATAAAGTGCTCTGTACATTGAACTCAACCCTAAATCTAGCACATCATCACATCTCAAATACCGTTGCCTTTCGTTCCTTGCCCACCGTATCCGCCAGCCTGAGCACCGTATCCTGCAACAAGAGGGAGCTTTTTAAACTGAACCATGTAGTTGTTCAGTGTGTGAACATCCTCAGTGCGAAGATATGTATAACAGCACCTTTAATTTGTTGTCCATTGGTTGGGTCAGCTTTAACATTATATCCTGAAACAAAGTTTACAGAATAATTATAGGAATTTATCAATAGAATCACAAAGAATGATCTCTAACATAAAGATAAAGACTGTAAAAATGTATTTATCTACCATTCGATTTAGCTCCGTTTCCGTTGGGTAAAACTGCTAGATTTCCTTCATTAGAAACACGTGGCAAGCGGAAATCAAAGTCAATGGAAAGCAGTGATTCTGATATTCTGATTTGAGAATTTCATTTGAAAGCTGATCAGCACAATCAAACTTTCATTGCAACAATTCCAGTCACCTCAAAATGTGTTTTTTTCAAGCTTAGCTGAGTCCACATTAGAATACCTACCCCGTGGTTGGCCACCGTGTCCATTTGTCACACCAGCTGCTGCTCCGTAGCCTTAAAATACAAGAAGTAAAACATTTTTTTTTTTTTAAATCAGTATATTATTACACTTTTAACCTAATTTTAAAGAGTGACACGGTGAACTTACCTTTTGTCCCTACTCCTTTGTTCATACCAGCAGCTGCACCATAGCCTGAAAAATAGTATACATGTGGTTACATATACAAATGTTGCATCCATTGAGATTTTGCTAAATCTTCACAATTTTGAAAAAAAAACTTACCGTTAGATTTGGCTTCATTTCCACCTGAAACACCAGCTGCTGGTCTGTAACCTGAGTGAAACATTATTAAAATTACACTCTGAAATCAGTTCAAATTTATTCAATGTTCACATTGTGTAATCACTGACCTACTCCTTTTGTAGGATATCCACCATATCCATTTTGCGGCCGAAATGCCTGACCCACACCTTACAAAAGAGTAAAAGTAATGAGTCTCCAATTCTTGAGCAGTTGAATTGCGAAGCTGGCTCATAATTTACCTTTTGACGGCATCAGCAGTGATCCTACACCTACACCATTCTGAGGTTTCCTCCCTAGAAAAACAAAAACAAAAACACAACAACTGTGAAAACAAGCTTCTGTGGAGCAAATCCACAAATTACAGAAAGTGCGCAGAATGTGATGATTCACCGTTTGGCTGTGGCCCTTGTCCATTGGATACTCCAGATGCAGCACCGTAACCTTTAACACAACACACGCAGTGTAAAATTTCTATCAGGTTACAACTTTCTAATCAAAAATAAATAAAACATTTGTCTTAGTGACATGTCGCATCAGTTACTGCTCAGATTTAGACTGATGGGCATCAATGAAACAACAAACTGTAAAGTTCAGCCTTTTTAAAATGTCACAGCAATTTATTCATCAGTGATATGTTGGACACATAAGCATGGTGATATGAACTGTTCCATAAGTTTTCTTCTGTCTGTGACCAATTTAAACTTGGAACAGTCTTTCATTCGTCCATAGTTAACTCAAATTGAAAGTAGTAACTTATTAATATTAAAACGTTAAGTCTTTGTTCGCAGCCTAAAAAAAAATGGCATAGATTCCCTAAACAGACAAGAAATACTGTGACTTCATTCCAGAAGTCTGGAAATGCTTTACATTAACCTTGTTCTCTTACAATTTTGTTCACTGCACGAGTGAAGACTTTACAGAAGTCAATGGAGTGACTGTGTAAAAGCAGTAAAACCATTCTCTTCCCTTCTCACAGAGGGGTGTTAAATTTAGACCGCTGCTGCCACTGAAGCCGAGCTGCCTTTGATGTCACAAACTGAGACCGCTGGTGAAGAGAAAAGGGTGCATATAGCTCCTTCGCATCATCAGTGTCAAGGATAGTTGGTCGAGGTCCGACCACATGCAAGAGCTTTACAGCTCGTGTCACTAACATTTCAGTTTAGCATGATTGTTTGAAATTTGACAGACAAACCCGACCACCTGAAAGATATTTGTCTCGTTTCTCCTTCATGTCATCAGGACACTCGGAGGGCCGTAGTGTTTCACTGCAGAAGAGTGACAGCTGGTTTGGTTGAGATGAATGAAACTAACAATGGATAATAATATAAAATATTATATTTTTTTTTATCTAATCAGGAAGAACTTCAATAATTGCTTTAAGTGATTTCTGTTTAAATAATTTAACTGTATCTTAAATTTATCCGTAATTAAGGTCCGTTATAGGAGTAGATGGTGACTTTTTTTTTTAATCTGTTCAATTAAATTTGACTTATATTGCCCTAAATCACAAAAGTTATTTCAAGGCACTTGACCCTTAAAACATTAGAGAAACCCAACAGTTCAACAATTGCCATGTGAGTGTGGTCACTAGATCTCAATAATATCTAACAGCCATCCTTTTTTTAAGTGATGATACAGAAGCCGAGACAAAAAAACAAGTATTTCTTCGAGCAAAATCACCACCATTAAAGAAGGGGTCTAGTACAGGTATATTGAAACAATGCACGGTTCAATAATTGACAAGTGCACGATTGATTTAAATGCTGCAATTTGCTGTTGAATTTAAGATTTCTCGCTATGTCATGGCATTAACAACAGATTCTAGTTGTTAGAAGGAAATAATTCAATTAAAGCTAAATGTGAGGAATAAATATTCCGATTATTTGGTTTATTTTCTGATATAATCCTCTTTTAGGATATTGGTAAGGTTTGCGTCAAGTGCAGCAGCAGAGGAAAAGAAGAAATAATGTGTTGCTCAACTGGTCTGACTGTGAGACCTTAAATCATGTCTGATGTCGATACATAAAGCAGCTCCTCAGAGCCAACAGCAGCATCATCATCCTCCTTAGCTGCATGTCAGCTCACAATTCAAGCCATATTTTACCTTCCCTCTACAATAGACCAGAGACACATAACTGACTCCACTAAACATAAAGGAAACGCACTTCAAGCTGAAGCAATAAACTACACAGCTGAAAGTTTTCCAATAACTGTGACTATAAGGTATAATTTCCCCCTGACTTCATCACCCAGCGAACACAAGGCAGTTACTGTATCTTGAATTGATACGACTGATCAATGACTTCAGTTCTGAAGGCAGTTCACGTATCTAGTTCATTTAGAAACTAAATCTGACGAACGTGAACGTAAAAAGACACTCACCCCCCGTGTGTGCCGTCTCCACCAGCCAAAGAATCACTGCACTCTGAAGTAGTAGTTGTCCTGCCATCGTGGACCTGAGAAGCAGCGGCAAAATGTTTTTAGCCCCTGCGGGAAAATAAGGAAGCTGGAGCAGATGTGCTGGAGTGGGCAACTTACCCGAATTATGAGGGTCTCATATACACTCCGGTCAGGAGGCGCCCCTCCTCTCACCTCCTCTGCTTATCGAGGTTTCTGCTCCCCAGATCCTCCCCCGCTTGATGGGAGACACACTCGAGGTGTACTTGGACTAACTGAATAATTGGCCACTTAAAGTACATTAACACTTAAGGGAGAGACAGAAGCAAAGAGAGGGAGTCTAAATTGGACATTGACTGATGAACAGTGGAAGGTGTCTCCTACAGGCTGGATTATAGGCAAACAGAGTTGCTTTGTGTTGATTTGTGATCACTTTTATGGTTTAAAATGCACGTACAGACTATAAATCAAGTTTCTAACATTTCTAGCATGTTCTTATGTTTCAAACCGGTGGGGCACAATGAGAATACGATTAGAGGAGGGAGACAAGAAGGATTTTGATGAGTTTTTCACAAGAAAGTATGGGGTTTATGGGATACATCACTATTTACAGTAGTAAATAAGATCAATATATCAATTTGAGAAACTAAATAGACATGGAGCTCATTAGAAATTGAGCATTAAATCTCTCTTTTTCACCACCGATAGCCTTTATGACCTCTACTTTATTCTTAATCTTAGCAGAAAACTGAACAACTATGAAGTTACGTGTGTCCAAAAACACTGACAGTCAGACCTCATGTTTAAAAAAAAAAAAAAGAAGCACTTTTGGTCAGTAATATTAGGGGAAATTGTCCCATTTCAAGTGTTGATATTTTTGAGACAATATGGATTAGCTGTAAATTTCCATTTTGAAATGGCCTGCAGTGAAGTCAAAATAGCACGTAGAAGATGACAGACGTCTGTCTCACAAAACAAATGTGCAGTAAAGCATAAAAACAACCCTGAACAGGAACAGAGTCTGACATGGAAAAGTTGCTTAATTTAAATATAAGCTAAATAAGCAGTATAATAAATCATCTAAATTACTGCACCACTGTGAAAGAACACTACAAAACTTAAACTGTACATGCAATGACATGAACAGGAAGCAGTCCAGTTTTTACAAGCCCTTTGGCAAATATTTCCACAGACTGAAACGAATAAGAAACATTCATCACGAGTGGTAAAGACTAAAAAGGAATTCACAGAGAGCTCGACATCCTGGAGTTTACACTGCCTTGTTTTTGAATGGCCTTTATGACAATGATGACATCATTTAAAGATGCAGAGTAGCAGAGCAAATGCTGGAAACAGTGAGCGAGCTTCATCTTCCGTTTACACCTCTTTCAGCCCATCGTGTCTCCATGGTCCCAGCCAACACACACACACACACACACACACACTGTCGGTGGGTGAGAGCGGCGCCCTGTATATTTAAAGAAAAAGTGAGTAAAAAGAGAAAGATATCTCACCGTTCACATAGATTCCTCACCTAAAGTCCAAATCCTCCTCTTATGGGGTCAAGGAGAGGTTAATGTCTCACTTACCCGGCCCACCCAGACCTCTCACATACTTGGCTCCTCAACAAACTCAGCCACCACTGACAAACTATCGGTTCAGCTTTTCACCGCCTGCTAATGAATGTGTCTTTCGATTCACCGCCGATCACGCAGCCTCCGATCTCTTTGGGAAATGTTTGAGTATTCATGGTTTAGATCAACAAACATTCAGGAGATCGACACGTGTTGATTTTTTTTTAATAAAAGTGTAATTATGCAGGATGAGTAACTGTCAAAGTAAGCAAATCGACAATAATTTACATCAGCTATGATTCTACATCTCCCATCGTGTTTGTTCCAAAATTATGGCGCTGGAGGGGTAACGTTACGGGAAAAAACATAGAATTTCCTAGATTAAAATTGTAAATTTTCTGAGAAGAAAAATAAAAAATTTACAAAAAATATCAAATTTATAAGACAAAATTGAATCGTCATCAGTATAAAACTAAAATACCGTTGAAAACACACAGATGATAACTGATATACTACCAAACTGTGTCCATTCATGTCACAGTTCACGCTTAAACTGACTTCACTGCACTCTCGTGGGGGGCTTTGGTTTGACTGTGGTGGTCAGGATGTTGGCGTGTCGCTCCGTGTACCGTGAAAGAAAATGGAGACCACAGTGCAACCACTGTTTGACAGGGATTGTCTGACTCCACACAGCCATGTCTGCCATGTGTATTCCTGCCCAGATGTGTGCAGCTGTGAGAGGGGAGGCTCAGTGTCCGTGTTTAATTCACCGCCAACAATTTAGTGTCTGCCACAAACTGGCCCCTGAAATACAACCTCACCTGACAGCATTGCTGACAGCTGAGAGACCACAGAGAGGTCTGAGGAGTAGGTTTTTTTTTTAATATAATGGAGATGAAATGTTAAATATCAAATAAAAATAATTTCATGCTCCCAAATAATTTTTTTTTTTTTAAATCTCAGATTTCTATGCAAAACCCTCGTAAATGTTACTTCAAGTGACATGTCAGGTCTAAGTACTTGCGGTAAACAGTTTCTACTTTTGCTAAATTATCCCCTAAACGGGGATATATTAACATCGCTTTCTCTTAACACCCTTTCGAGTCAGACGTCCTGGGACAGAATGCAGAAATGGACGTATTACAGCGGTCAATAAACCCAGACATGCAGAGAACAATAATTTGAAGACCTCAGATGAACTAATCTGCATTTAAATTGAAGTACTTCAGGCTTGAATAATGTTTATACAGATATTGCACCTTGATACTGTATTACTGCTGTGCTACAGAGCAACTAAACGCTCACGTTTTCAGGTATGTAAAACAATATCTAAATTGTTAATGGCAGCAATGTTCGGAATAATATTTTGTTCCCATGACATCAAAACTATATCATCCAGTACAGTATTACTGGTCCTTTCCTAAAACACACTGCAGCTGCAGGAGATCCTTCTCAAGCCACATTTCATTTCTCTGGCATTTCTGTCTTCAGTAAACCAGTCTTCTTTTTTTTTTTTAATCCATCCCACCTTCAGTCCAAATATTTGATGAGTCGAGTATCTCACCCAAAACTACACAGATCTTCTAAAAGGGGTTAACTTTTACAGTAATTTTTTGAGGGGTTAAGTACATTACAGACCACCTATGCTATAAGATAGAAAATATCCAAGTTTACACGTTCATGGCTTTACTCATTTTCATTACGCCCAGTAATTTTTGACATTATATATTGGAAACAAACCATTTATCAGCCCCTACTTTCAGTCCACTCCAAAGAAATAAAGAATATTGAATGTCTGACAATGCTCTGCACAACAGATACATGTTTTCTGCTACTTTATTCTGAACTCCTTCCTCTCCAACACAAGACCAGTGTCATCTAGAGGCTCTAGACCTGTACAGCCATTTCTCCCTTCAGGAATCTCACACACTGGCGTTTCAGCACAGAACAGGATTATTAGTTTGGTTAAAACTCAACTGCTTTCAGTGAAAAACAGAGAAAATCTGGAGAACAGATTTGTTTGCATCTAGAGTCCAATCCCAGTGTAGCAATGAGAGACAGTCATGACATTGCGTAGCCGTCTTTGTGATTCGTCAACATTGGCTTTACTTCCACACCGTTTCAGATTCCACAGACCTCATTTAAAACTGCATTTTCTTCTGTCCCCAATGGACACGTGACAGTTTCTGTAACATGTCAAAAGAATTCTTATACGATTAGAAAAAACCACAAAGCATTAACGTGATAAAACAATGTAACGGGCACTACGTAATATCGCCCCCCCACCCAAAAAGAAGATAACAGTGAAACGGCTGCTCAATCAAACCTGACTGGAGGAAAACTTCATCCAAGAGTTTGACTGTTCAAAGCTCTCAAGAGCAAATGTTGTCCTCCAACGCTAGAGATGTGATGCATTTTCAGCAGACTTGATCAAGTTGTTGAGCAATTTCAAAGATTTTTTTTTATTTATATTGCTAGTGCTTTACAAGGGTGCATTTTAAATTATTTCTGTTTCCAAACAAATATAATAAATTAAAATCTCTTCACAACTGAAACTTTTAAGATGGAAAATTACATCAAATACATCCTATTTAGTATCACTACACATTTATACACAATGCATGCCTTTTTACAAAAAAACCCAAAACTGCATGCCGTTTGTTGGGCCATGCTATGACAATATCCTGAAATGGTTATTACTATCATAATCAACAGATAGGTTCAGCTGTACAATAAATTATACAATCCTCAACCTGGTCACCATATCTCATCCAACACACTTCAATTTCTGGTCCTAAATGTAACTGGAATTTCAAGAGCACATTTGGAGATAAATGAATGTAAATGTGGTGGGATGGAAGCCAGATGGCAATCTGACCAAATGATATGATTGTTTTCAAAAGGTTTAAAATAAAGCAACAGGTTTCTGATTTCAGAGTAACTTACACAGATGCAGCCTACTGGAGACCAAAGGGAGGAAAGTAAAAAAGTCAGATAAAGAAAAAAAGAAGAAAAAAAAAAAAAAAAAGGGAAACAGTTTGAGAGTGCAAAAATGTGAAGGGGAGGGGGAGGGGACAGAATAAGAATCAAAAGGTCAGAGGACATTATTTAGCTTCTGTTATAACGAGCACTGAGGAGTTTTTGTGCTTCTGGTCCTTTCACTGAAGTGCTCACCACAACCTGGTCATTCGCTGAACATCTCATTAGCTGCCGTCCACCTTAAGATGGAAGAGCCAGGAATCCAGTCGCAGACCTAAACAAAGATATTTGTTAATTCGATTTTGGTCTATGCTCACCAAATAAACGTACGTTTTCTGCGTAAAAATCTTTCATCTAAAAGAAGAACCTACTCCATGTTGCTTTTCAGCTGATGCACTGTACGCTTATCCAGGTAACGGCAGAAGAGAGTGAGCAGGTTTGATGGCAAGAGGAGCGGCTCCACCAGTGAACACTTGGAAAGCTGCCCCGCCACCTGGAATATTGTGTCGGTCCTAAAAGAAAACAGGAACGTCAAAAAGAAGAAAGAATGTTGAACTGATCGCACTTTGTTGAGCGTTAGTTTTCAGATTCCCACCAGGTCTCAAAGTCGCCAATGCTGGGCTCTAGAGGAACACCTGAGGATAGCAGCTTTTCTCCTTGGGACAGGAGAGCGTACAACAAGGACAGCCCAAACTGAAAGGAAAAGAAATGCGTGAGAAGACCTGAAACTTTAGACAAAATAGTGCCGACAAGTAAAAGCCGAACAGCAGCATAAAGCACAGACCTTGTTCTGACACGCCAGCGTCAGACACTCGTGTGTCGTTAGAGACTCTGATGATGTCAGATCTTTGAGGACGCCAATGAGCTGACTGAATGTCAGGCCACCAATCACATGTCGAAGAGATGGGTAGAGCACTGGAAGGGCCTTAAAAACATGACATGAGGGTGATGGTCATACTCGTATCGTTAATTTTACACAGAAAAAAAATATATATATATTAGAAATGACGCAATGAGGCCATTCTCGAGTTACACATCCATTCATCTACATCCCAAAATAAAAATATCCCAATTTTAATGGGAGGATATTAAGGACAAGTAATAATCTATAATACAAAAACAAGTAAGAACCAATAATAAAATAATATAGGGATAGAAAACAAAACGATTAAAAAAAAATTTAACCATCAGTTTCTAACTACACCTTTTAGGTTCCATATTTTGTTACAAAGGAAGTTTGCTTGAGGAATGTAGGGGGAAGAAAAAGGACCATTCAAAACTGCTCTACCTCTTCTGTATCTCTGCTCATCAGTGTCGGTAGGTTGGAGGTCACAATGCGCAAGATTGTCAGTGCAGAATCACGATTCAGGAACATGAGCAGCCGGGCGAGAAGCTTTTTGCCTTTAGAGACCAGCAGGAAAGGAAGAAACTCCTCTCCTGAATCTCTACAACAATTTTGAGGGGAGTTATTGTTAAAATTCAAATATTAAATTGTTAACTATGGTATAGCTTTATGAAAACGGCAAAAATCAATTCAATTTTTCTGCAATCAATATTTGAAACAACACACACTCACGTGGAGATGTGGTGTTGCAGCTGAGAGTAGATGTGCTCAACTTTCCTCTGGATCTTCTCCATCAGCCTTCTTTCTTCTGCTTCAGACAACACTGTGGTTTTCGTCCTCTCCGTTTCCTCCACCTCCAGCAGAACTATGAACAACTGCAGGAAAAACAGAGATAACCGTGAGTTGGAGAAGGAAAAAATAAGTAAAAGTCACACTGCATCACCTTTTCTATTTTGCCGAGGACCTCTAAACGTTGTTGTCGGGTGTCATTTTGTTCCTGCAACAAGAGAAATAAGTGTCGTGTCAGGGAAAGCAGATTAATATCATTTTAAAGGTACCAGAAGTGGTCTCACAAAGTCACCTCGAGCGGACCCTGAACTTGGACTGCATTAACTGCACTGATGGCACGGCGAGGAGAGTAACATGTGGACACAGCAACTTGACCCAACGAGCCTTCAATGTGCACCACTGGAAGAAAAGATGGAAAAGAAACCAATAATTACCACCTATGCCAACTTTTTTCTTTTTTTAGCCCTGAATGGTGTCTGCAGGTATTCTTCAGCCAACCCTCAACACTAAAAGGTAAGGCAGCCTGTATACAGCCCTCAAGGAAAAACAAAGTTGGCACAGCACCTGCTGCTTCATGTTAGACTGACTGTTCTAAGCGAACATTAATAACTGACTCAGGTGAGTCCAGCAATTTTTTTTTTTTAATTATTTTTTTTAAATCAACTCAGATCTTCTCTTTGCACTGCAGCAGCTAGACAAACACTTTCACATATTTCAGTAAGTCTGAAACAATAACAGCAAAGAGGTTCATCAGTGGAAATGATATCCTTCCTTTAATAACAGCAGTACAGGCCATATTAAAGAAGAAGTATGGCTGGGCAATTCTCAGCAACAGCAAACGTCAAATAACATCGTTTAGTAGCATGAAAAGGTGAGATGTGCTCACCTGGTGTGTAGGCATCAGTTTTTGTGATGTACGGTGTGGTGAGCTTGGGCGGCTCCCTCTTGCTCCTGATGCCCAGCTCTTCGTCAGCCATCTTGGCTTCTAGTCGACGATAGTACTCCTACGACAAGGTTTAAGCACATCAGCAATTCACTTTTGGTTAAGCTTATGTGTTTCAGGGAAAAACTAAAAAAGAGCAGAGGTGAATTATTCAGTTCACAGTCAACACAAAAAAAAAAAAAAAATTAAGACACGAGAGCAAAGCTACCTGGTAATAGTAGTCCTCAAGGTATGGATTCTCACTTTGCAGCTGAATCATCTGTAGCCGGGTGATCCACTCCTTCTCTTTAGGAGTCATGAAATTGCAGTAAGGATCCCAGCCCTCCAACTTTCTATAAGCAGGTCAGATTTTTCTATATTTAAAACGGGTTATTTTTCTTAACATAATAAATAAGAATTTAAATCAGCACCAACCGTTGGAATATACGTTGCTTTTGACTCAGCAGTCGTTTGTGTTGGGGGTGGAGCTGCGTGACCGGACCGGGGTACCTGCTCGTCACAGAGGGGCTTCGCATTCAAAAGAAACCTCATCAGCTTCCATAAAATTTGAAGGTGTGCTTTGATACATTTACATAGACATAGTGTAATGATGCAGTTTTATCTTTATGCCAAATGAACACTTTCACTCAGAGCAAACAGTTTGATAATATAGAACTTGCACCACATAATGTTACATTTTCTCTATTTGGCATCCTTTATTCTCCAGTGGGTAGATTCATCCATTACTTCTACTTCCCATTAATGGCACCGGCTGTATGAACTGTATCTCTTGCAGGTCAGTGAGAAGAGTTTTATATACTAACTTCCAGGTGATGGATATGATTGATACTCAAATATTTCAGGCTACAAACAAAAAGTGGAAAACCTTTGTGATATACATGAGATTCTCACACACCTGAAAGGCTGTACTAGATTAGATGAGGGGCTGTAAAAGGGAGACGGTCTTGGTGAGTTGGCACCAAAGCGAAGTTGCATCATCTTGGGAGCCAGTGACTGAGGAGTGGAGGGGCAAGGCCGGTTCAGAGGAAACATGAACCCTCTTGTCTGATTTAGGGGAAAATAACACCTCAAGTCAAACAAATTCAAGCAAACACATGTGTTGTGCATGCGTGTTGTTTTAAAGGGATAGCTCGGACTGTTTCAAGTGGGGTTGTGGGAGATACTTGGAGTGTTACCTGCGGTAGATGGTGATTGGCATGTCCCCAGTTTAGAGAAGCAGGCAGCTGCACCAGCACAGAAGCTGATATACATACTGCTGTGGACAAGTTCAGCAACACAATATTTGAACACTTAAACTGATCTAAACAATAGCAGTTAAAGTATACGCTACACGTACAACACTTTCATCGCTTTTCACCTTGACATCAGGCAGCCCTTTCTAATGGGGAACTGAAGCCGTTACATCAACCTCTTTAAAGCCACCAGGCTCCTATGACTTGGTTAGTTTGGATCCAAATTAATATTCTAAATATAGCATACACCAAAACTGAAATGGTTTTTTTAGGTGACTAAAATACCTTTTGTTGCCAACCATGTCTGCAGCAGTACATAGCTTTGCTTCTGCGCCAGTAAAGCTGTCTGCCTCTCCAAATCTATTGCACACCGACTGTGGACAGGTACCTCTTACAAACCCACATAAAGCAGTCCCAACTGTCCCTTTAATATATCAGTAAAGGTCTAACTAATTATAGAAAAAACCTGATTGTAATGCTGGCGTGGCGTCAGCGGTTGGCGTGAGAAGATAGGGGATGCGGGTAACATGGGCGCAAGCACCTGCAAAAAAAAAAAAAAAAAAAGTAATGCTAAAGCCAAGATTCAGGGGGGAAGTTAACAGGCAACTTCCATGCAAAGTGCTTGTCTGAAGTAATTTTTCCACATTTTGGGAAACTCATTCACTTTTTTTTACAGAGTTTTGATGAGAAGACTGAGACCATTTATGCCTTCGTCCAAATTATTTTGTTCCATCCCTTTTAATAGTTTTGGTCTGGATTAAACAAACTTTTTGTGATCTGTGTTGTGTCCACTAGCTACACCTTCATCACAGATGTGTGGTCTGAATCCTCTCATCCAATTCTGCAAAAAAAAATAAAAATATTCCTTTCAAATTAAGCTGTGAAGTGGTAAAACTGAGATTTCCACCCGAGAGGGCCCTCTTTGGCCAAACTGTCTTCTGGAGTAGGATCCTCTGGGCTCCCCTCTCCGGAAACCGAAGGATGAGACAGGATACGGTGAATCCAAGAAGCTGGAGTTCAGTTGCTGACCTTTTTCTCTGTGACCAATCACACACACTATAGCATTGTCCTACGAAACACAATAAAATAAGACAGCATAAAATACACCTGTTTAACTAACACACATAATAAAATACATGCTCTTAACCTGAAGTATGGATCCTGAGATTCTTCTGGTCTTGCTGTAAGAGGGTGTCATCCTCTGGAGATGAAAACAAATCGGGTAAAGAAACATAGCAGCAATAAGTGTGGTTAAAAATAAATAAATAATAATATATACAGCTTTCAAAGTTGACACTTACATCATCGTCAAAGATATGCTGGTACATGGCATTCCCACAGTCCACTATGGCACTGTCAAGACTCTTAAGAAAAAACAAAAACAGACCAAAATGAGGACCAGCTGCTGTTTAACTGCAATTTTCAGACGATAAACTGATCTTCGTCACCTTGATGCTCTGTCGCCCCTCCACTGTCCTCATCACAGCTGGGTCTTCAAACATCTGCCCCCTGCCCAGTCCTGCCCTCCATACCCTCCCTCTGCCACGATGCCCTGGGGGGAGTCGGGGCAGATACTGTGGTATTTGCTTGGGTGGGAAGGGAGCACTGCGGGGGCATGAAGGTTTGGGGTCTGGAGGTGGTTTTGTTGGAGGTGGTTTTGTTGGAGGCGGCGGGACTCCAAACTGAAGGCTGCTGCTGCTGCTGCTGCTGCGATTGTCTGGAATCACACTTGTGTCCAGATCTACAATACAGACACAGTGGAGCTTTCATTTTTTCACGCTGTTAAAAACAGCAACTTAAACACTGTGACATAAAGATTATAAGATCTTAGAATATATAGATTATCAGCATTTAATGTAAAAAAACAAAAACAAAAAAAATTAAAAAACAAAAAAAAAAAAAAAAAGGCAACATACTCTTTGCCTTCATTACAAAGTGACGAACTTTCATGAAAAAAAATTATATTGCTGAACTTAGATGTTCGGAGTGTCCTGCCTTGTTCTTTGCAATAAACTCTTCTACTCTGTCAGAAATAATAATTTGATATTAAATGAACTGATCAGTTTCAGGTTGAGTCAACTTAAATTACCAATCATCACTTTCAGAACTTAAACCACCTGATAACATTTAAAGTTCAGTCTTGCCAAACTGACCATTTACTACCACCAGATGCATGTTAAGCATTTGGGGTTAAAATCCTCCAAGAAGCTTGTATTTCAATAATCTGACACATGGTGGCGATGGTGTCTTTGTGTCAGATGAGTCACACAATCTTGTCTTGATCAAATTAAAACAGGTGATGAAAAATAAGTTTGAACCACTGCTGATTGTGTTCGCTATGATTATGTCCAGTGTTACACTCCAAATACTGAAGCATTTATCAATACAATGTGATTCATCAATGCGCAGCACAGTTAGGCTACTGATAATTCAGATGTGTAGTTTATAACATCCACAAACCTCAGTCAGACTATAGACTCTGACTTTGAGTTACTTTGAATTAAATGAATGAAAATAGAAATAAAAACACTGAACAAACACAAAGCCAAAATTTAAGAAAATTCATTTTAACTACCCGACTCAACATTTGTATTTAGGTTTATTGTCTTAAAAAAAAATAAAAAAATGGTTTGAGCTTTTTCGCCAAGAGTTTCAGCCTGGCTCTGTCCAAAACTAACGGGATCAGTTGTCTGGCATCTTCCTTCCTATTTAGCCTACTTTAACAAACACGAAAATACGTTTTCTAATGCAACTCTCAGAAAGGAAGTACTTGAGCATATTTCCAGAAATGTCAGACCGTTGCTTTCTTTCCAGGAGAGTTTTCTCAACTCGATATCTTCTAGAAAGCAGGAACATGAGCACACCTGCTTTGAACAGGACTGTTCATCGGCAGACGCGAGGAACTATATTTTGCGAGATAAAAAAAAAAAAAAAAATTAAAAAAAAAAGATAATTGAAGACGCATGTACACACCCATCCCAAACGTCTCCACATTGTAGACGTTTATCTCCTCGTCCTCCTCGGCCATGGCCTGCAGGAGCCCACAGTCCATACCGGTCCCGTCCTCTCCATCACTCCACTCATCTCCTTTCTCCGGCCACTGAGGCTCTGCCTCCTGGGGTTCACGGAGACAATGTAACATTGTGCTATTGGGTACAAAGTGATGCAAGGCTTTTTTTTTTTGTTTTGTTTTGTTTTTTTCTTCCCCGAAGCCAGGTGATATCTTCACAACAGGAAATAGTAGCACGCTGGCCGAAAACTGCGTAAATCCGTTTATATTCCAGTGAAAAAATGTTCGCGGCAAGTAAACCGAAGACTGTCGACTTAGAATAACAATATTTACGCGATTAAAAGCCGCACGCGTGCTGCTGACTTACTTGTTGCTGTCCCGAATCGCTCATTGTGTATTTTTTTGGAAAAATATTTCTACACTTGAAGACGACGGTTCGCGGTGACTTTCCTCGCGAGGTTCCCTGCTTTCACTCGTCAGACGGCGAGAGACGCTCATTAACTTTTAAATGAACTCACCTGCGAGGTGCAGCGCGCGTGGACACGTCACCGGGCGGGTTCCGGCAGCAAAGCCGTCCTCGTGCCTCTTACTGTATGCTTCATACTTCGGTTCGGTTTGCTGAAGACAGCTTTTATTCTTTGCACCTGTTCCTTTTCCAAACCTGCACATATATATTGACCTTAAAATTGTGACGCGCTTTGTTCTTCTGGAAAAGCAGCGTGTGAACACTGACCTCAGGTGGCCAATATTAGCCGAGCACTTTCCTTTTTGGGGGGGGTATATTTTGAAAACCTATTTACAGTGTCTCCGACCTGTGAAGATTCGCGTTTCAAATGTGTTTAAAATGACCAAAATTTGAATTTATTCAACCCTTGCTCCTCTTAATGATCCAAAACATAATTACAACCCGGACAGTTAACTCAAAGCAACCACCTCCACCTTCTCTTGGACAGACATTTTTAGATGACTAAAATGTTTATTAATGGAAGCGACCACAAAACAAATATGCTTGAAAAATCTTTGCCAATGTCTGTTCATTAAATGTGTATTTTGCATTATCTTAAAGTCATGACGCACCCATTATTCCCCCCTGTATTTCTCACACAGGAGGTCCAAAAGAGAGAGGTCCGGCTTCACGTCATGAATTCATTTATCATAAATAATAGCTTGCCCTATAACCTTTTGGAATATATTTTCATAGATGCTATTGTTCATCTAACAATAGCAACCTATATTTCTTTCTTCACCCGTTTTACATCTGTTCACTCAGATGTTGTTGTTTCTACTTTCTTTAGAGATTTATTTCAAAAGCGTCACTGTTTTTTGAGTTTTTAGGAATGTATAGACTTCAAATTACTACCAATGGGTTCCGATGTCGATTTTTTTTTTTTAAGTTCATTTTAAGAAGTACATTTTTTACTTATTAGAACAAAGATATTTTCTATTTTCAAAGTTTTTCCAGTCCAGTTTCATGGATCCTTCGAGTCATTTACCATCAAACCAACAAAACAAGTTGTGTTCACCTGTATTTTATTCATTTTTTAATTATGTTTTTGGCAATTTGCATAGAGCAATAGTGAATGAATAATGCAAAATATCTGACTTTAAACACATGATACTTTAGTTTGCTACACATAAACATATATAGCAGTCAGCATAAAATATAGAGATGCAATTGCAGTGACATGTATACTTTTTGCAATATAAAGCAAATATATTAAAGGGGATTTCCTTGCACAGCATTACAAATTCTTAATGGAATCAAAAAATTTGCTCTTAATACAACGTTTTACTCTACCTTTGGCAAAAGATCTAAATTTTCAATATTCAATTTGAATCAATACAGTATTTAAAAGATTTACATACATGAAAAATCCTTTTGTGTCTGTCTAACCACAGCTACAGTTCTCTTTCACACTGCTTGTCGAAATGTAGTCCACTTTTTAGTCAAATAAACAGAAATGAGTTGGCTTGGATGATTCTCTCTTTTTCCCTTCCTCTATTGAATCACATATTCTTAAAACTGACAAAGAGACCAGCTCCACCCTCACTCCCGTCGTAAATAGAAAAACAAACTGAGAACTCGGGGGGGTCCTGCTGTGTCCTCAACCAAAGAGTTTGATGAAGCAGGGGTGGCAGTAGGGCTTGTTCTCCTGCTCCTTGAAGCAGCCTTTGCTCAGGGGCTTCTGGCAGAAGTGACACACCAGGTGGTGCGGGTGGAATTTGGCCCCCATGGCGGTGACGCAGCGGCCTAGGATCGGCTGCTGACAGGCCTGGCACATGCTGCCACGGGACTGGTGGTAGTGGGCCTCGCACAGCGGCTTACCCTCGTGTTCAAAGAAGCTGCCGTTGACGAAGGGGCAGTAGCACTCCTGGAGACGAGAGGAAAAGAGATTCAGTCAATGTACTTTTCACATGTCAATTTTTGTATTACTTCCGCCAAGGAGTTTATTTTTTCTGTGCAGTTTGTTTGTCTGTTTGTCAGCAGGATTACAGGAAACCTACGTGCCTGATTTTTATGAAACTTAGTAGAAAGGTGTAGCATGGGCCAAGGAGGAAGTCATTACATTTTGAAGTTGACCCTGAATCACAGGGCGAATTATTTTTGACATACGTCAACATTACAAGATCTGGCATACTAAATGTCATACACCTTGAAATCCAATAAATGATGGTAAAGATTGCCACACTCACCCTACATACGAAGCATTGTGGGTGCCAGAGAGAGCTAAGAGCTGAGATGTAGTTTTCCAGAATGGGCTGGGAGCAGCCTTGACAGCGGGAGGCAAACAGAGTCAAGAAGCATTGCTGGCAGTACTGCTGGCCCTCACGGTCATGGAAACCTGCGGAAGATATCGTCACAGTTTTACGCAGTTCAAGATGACTTCCTCTGATAAATGTAAAATTTACTGTACAACGCCTATTGATTAAAACTGTCTGACTCTTTTCCTCCATGTGACTCTGGTTTGTGGAACATTGACTTTCAATCTGATTGTAATGTTTTAAGGTTTTATTGATCTGAATATTAATGGTTGAGAGTACTTTTATTTATTTAGTCTTAAAGCGTGTACTAATTTAAATTTGGCCGTTTTCAAGCCAAGAAAATACAAAGATGTAATGTTTCCCCGACCATCTTGGCAGGGAGGAACTGCCTTCGCATCACAAGGTAGGCTGAGACATTAAAGTCTTATTTTGAAAACTATACAAATGTCATTTTAAGGAGGTCATGTGGCACAAAAAATACTGTTAAAACTAATGTGAACAGATTGCTAGTTATTACAAACACAGGACAGGCATGATGTTAAAATCAATAATTAATCTACACAACAAACCTTTCACTTCACATCATGTAATGTCATCTCAGTGATTATATGAAATATTAATAGAATTTTTTATAAATATTTGATAGGTTTTCGGAGGATTTCATGTGAAGTGGGACCTCACTGAAGGTCAGCATTAACAGCGGTGTGTTGGATCCAGACAGGATATAGTGCCACCCATTACCTTCCTCTCCAAAGGCGCGGCTGCACTTTACGCAGCAGAAGCACTCTGGGTGCCAGTTCTTGTCCAGAGCGGTGACCATTTTCTAAACAACGAGAGGAAGAAAGAGCCAAACGGTATTGATTCGTGCTGATCATGTCAAAAGAAGTTATATAACAGAGACACATTCAGGTGTAAGCGTCTCACATTTAGTATGGGTTTGTTGCAGTGTGCACAGTGAGGGGAGAAGAGAGTGAAGTAGTCCGACTCGCAATACGGCCGTCCATCCTTCTCAAAGAAGTTGCGACTGCCCAACTCTGTCTCACACTCAGTGCACACAAAATGCTCCGGGTGCCACACCTTCCCCAGAGCTGTCACCACCTGCACAAACAAACAAACAAACAAACAAACAAACAAACAGACGATTAGAGTAGAACATTCTCTTTATGAAAGGGGAAATCATTGTTATTGATATTGTTGGCAGAAATAATGATGAACTCAAACTGGAAAGTTCTATCTAAGTTTGTGGATAGAGCATGTGGAGACTGTCCCGCCAAAATCACTCACACGGTTCTTGTATGCAAGCAGCTGATTATGAAAACATAGTGGTATCCCCAATAAGTGACAAAGTTCAAATGATGTCTATATAATGTGAGTTTTTCCTTGGGTGCAGGAGGGGGGGTTGGGTGCAGGAAACCAGCGTTCACGTTTCATTTTCAACTACTCTGGACAGGTTTTGAAAACGTACGTAACTTCAAGAAAGTAATAACTTCAACACAACATGGCCATCATTTTAACAAAAGCCATCATCTTTTCTTGACCCCAAACCAAGCATTTTTTTTGTCCCTGAACCTAACCAGTGGTGTTAATTTAGGAAACACTCCCGTGGATCGTAGTTGAGGGTATGAACAAACGACCTATAAGATCGTATGGGTTGGAGGACTCGTCATGTGTCACAGCTATCATATCGTATGAATAAGGATTAATATACTTCAGTGCCTATCTGACCAGATTTATTCTGATAACTTACCTGTCCGACTACTGGCTTTTGACAAGCTGAACAGTTTCCCTTCGAGGATGTTTGAACTCCTTGCCGGCTCAGGTCTGATTGGAGGAGCCCCAGCATGCTGTCCAATGAGCCTCCAGATGAGGGCTGCGGGGGGGCGATGGGCTGCGGCTGCTGCTGCTGCGGTGCTGTAACCACTGGAGTGACAGATGCAGCTGGCTGGGAGAAGACAAAGCACAGAGACGGCACATATGGCATGTCTTTGGGGTTTAAATTCTTCGGGAGTTTATCATTGCACTGGAAAAATCTTGAAATCACTGAGATAAAAAAAAAAATGTTGTTGGGAAGCCAGAAAAGTAAAAACTCAGAATACAGACAATAAGGGGATCACTAAAATCTCGAGGCTTCATCCTCCGAAGAGCATGGAAGTGTAGACTAAACATAATGACAATCCCTCATGACATCGTGTGATAATGGAGGCAGGAGTATCCAGTAGAAAGATGTCCCTTGTAAAACGGTTCCCATAGTCCTGTGCAGCTTTGTTTATAAAACACAGCTGGACTGCACACTGCAACCAAACTATATCCTAATGACAGAAGAGCTTCCTCTGCTCACATGACGGCTGCTGACTCACTGAGAAGGGGAACAACTACAGTACACTTATCCAACTGTGGCTCTATAAGTCTGAGCTGTTTTTGAAGCTGGAAAATGTTTCCACCAAGACAAATTTTCATCTACAAACCATTTCTGGTGACTGATTTGTACCAGGAGCCACGAGCTGTGGCCAAGCCGCACAGTAACAGGGCAGTCATTATGAAGTCTTCCTGAATCCTCCGTGAATCAGAGCAAGCTGTGTTAAAGCTCAGAACAGATGGGGATGAACAGCTGAAAAAAATGCACGTGTCTTGTTCATGCTGTTTTGTGGACTCTTACTGTGCTCTGGACTCTGAAGTCGGACAGAGACGCCATCAATTTGTCCAGTTCCAGTGTGGCTGATGTTGCTGAAGGCTTCGCAGAGCTGGAATACAAAAGATAAACCCACAACATACAACAGTTATTCTGATCTACCCCCAAAATGCTTCTTCAAACTGAGTCATTGCAGCGGTTATTGTTAGTAGCTGTCAATTCAAAACTGAAATTTTAATATAGGATTTTCTTGTTTACATTCAGCGTTTCTAACCAAAATGCATCGTGTGTCTCATCTGCATATCACTTTTTAAAAACAATTTTTAATTCTGCATTCAAGTTTTCTAGTACAATCTTCGCCACACTGGTACAATAACGCCCCCGACTGCCCATCAAAGTAAGACTAAGTCAGACTGATAGCAGCACTCCTGTAGTGTAAAAAAAATATGTTTTTTATTGGTGGTAAAAAAACCTCACAATGTACCTTTGAGAAAGACCCTCTTTAGAAACAGTGTTTGGTTTGTCCATTCTGGGCTACTGTAGAAATGGAACAATGAAGGAGGACTCGCTCCTTATGTAGTTATGAAGGGCTCTTTCTAATGTGGTGAAAACACAATGATTCTTAGTTTCAGGCGATTACACACTAATGAAAACATATTTATGAATATGATAGTCCATCTGCCAGCGGATCCCCCTAAATCCGACACAATGAACCTTTCAAGTAACTTCAACAAGCTGTCTATCTTTTAATATGTAACGACTGCAAAAAAACAGACCCAAATGTACCACTAGTTCTGATGTTTTTTCACCCATATACTGCTGTAATGACATGAATAGACATACTAAAACCCCTACTGTAATAGGTTTCTGGCAGATCAGTATGTCCCTGTATGATGCAAAACTACTTCACAATGCAAGTTATTATAAAACTTTTGTCAAACTGTGCACACCTCTCAGAAGTCTTTGTATAACTCTGTCTTTCTTTCTGTGGACCTTTGAGTAGTTGTCAGTGCAGAAGCTTCACTAGAAAAGCAGTGCCTAAATACAATATGGACTCTTTAGATATGACTAAACTGATTGGATTTGGTACCTGGACGAGGGGGTTGTAGCCTTGTCCTTGATCTTGTCCCGCTCATCTTTCTTAGAAGACGGAAACTGGGCCAGGATTTCATCTAATACAAAAATAAAGTCATACAGAAGAACAAGATTCACCTCAGAGATATAAAAACACACATTCACTCACTAACCTGTGATGTTAAACTGGGTGGCGTTGAGTTCCTGTAACAGATGGTCCAGTTCACTCAGACCGCCGCCCAACAGCGAGGAGGAAGAAAAGGCTGGAGGAGGATCTGCTGCGCGGGGAGACCGCGGTTTACACACTGTGCTGTAGGAGACACAAGACAGATGGCGTTCGATATCAACATCATTAAAATTATCCTAATCCCACTAATGTGCTTGGATTCATGACAATCACTTTGTCATGAATCACTGGTGACTATTGAACTCTGTCCATTCAGAAATGAGTTATTAGGGAGCAGAATACTCTCTTTGTCTGATACAGAGGTTTCACGATCCAAACACACTCATTAGCAAAGTGATTGCTAACTAGCTGAGGGCAGATATTTACTCTCGTTTTCTCTCTGATGTTAAATGTGAAAAATAGTCGGTATTATTCACAGAAATGTTCAGCTGAATGATCTGACTGAATTGGTTTGAGTTCATGGATTTTATGACAACATATTCTAAAGTTCCTTTTCCCGGCGGTGCACAATATTCTTTGTAGCCTGTCAAAACTCGACATGTTGGCCAAACACCGCCACGGCAGCTGCGCATAAAAACCCTAGACTACATCCCGAGTGGCTGCCCCGAGGTATTATGAGAGGAGCGATACTGTTGGCACCATGATCAGGTCCTCAGGGTCACTGCTGAAGCCATCAGTGCCGGAGTCTTTCCCCTCAGCGCAGGACATCACTTTCCTCTGAGCTGGAAAGCAGCCAGGACCATCAGCCAACACTTCTGCACGAATCTTGGCTCCCGCCAGGGCCCGGCAGCTAGTGGTGGACTTGGACAAACAGCTCAAGTCCCTCAGCACTTCCAAGTTGCCACCTTGAGACCAGCTATCATATTCAAATCCTCATGGCAATTCATCATGTGAGGAGCTAACAGCCCCCCTGAGAGGATTTCTTGGACGAAACCCTGAAGAGGAACCTCACCAAGAACAAAGGGCCTGTAGGTGAATGCAGGCAAGGTGGCTCCCAGTGGAGGTTGGATGTAAGAGGCTTTGCAGGGCGATGCTTGGCCAGAGCCAGGAAGAAACAAGGAAACAAGACAGGAGAACAATGGGGCGAGAAGGAAGCTAGTCACAAACTGAAGTCTGATCAGCCTCAGTTGAGTTGTCTGAAGGAGTGTGTATGGCTTTGAAAGACCCAAAACACTGATGAGGTGTTCACTCGTGATATTCTGAACCAAATTGAGGCCTCTAACTAGGCAAAAAAAAATTATTTAGTCAGGGATTACAAATTTAAGAAATTAAAAAAAAAAAAAGTCTGTGAAGGAGTTCATTACCTGTATAATTTATCTGGGGTGGAATTCTGCGTGGATTTCATTGCAGCAGAAACCGTCTGAGAGAAAAAACAGATGGAGAATCAATCAAAGTTGTAGTAAAGAAGACATTTTTAGGTCAAGTTTAAAAACTTATTAGCAACAAAGGATCAGCACAATGAGAACACTCGTTGAGTGCTTCCCTGATTCTCCACCTGCTGCGGTGTGTAGGCGGGTGGTGGCGGCCGGTCCTGGCTTGTGTCCTGGGTGGCATGATCAGCATTTTGTGGAGGATCAGAGGTGAGCAGGACGGGACACCGAGGTAGAGGAGAGCCGGTGTTCTCCAGATCAGCAAGGAGAGCATCTGCAAGGAAGAGAGCACGAAGTGATCGAAGTTTGGTTCCACGGCCAAGTTTCGCTTAACTTTGATTTGTGATGTGAATTAAAGACAGTTCACGATCCGGCGGTCCATCTCTACTGTTATGGTTGTACATGATGGTGTTATCAGGTCGTTTGTGAGGCATTAAAGATGAATGAAGATACGGAACATGCAACGTAGCATGCTGGATGACAGACAAGTTAAATGAAGGATATAATACTGACGGATGACGCGTACAGACGCATGCACAGATAGTTACGTACCAAACACAACAATACGAGGACTGAGAGGGTAGTTAGGTGGCTCAGGCACTCCTAAGGAGAGACAGACAGCCTGCGTGACAAATCAGCCCACACAGCACACTGAGGACAACGAGCGTCCTCGGCCACTGATCGGCCAGACGACAGGGGGACAGTCAGAGCTGGCACCACCCAGAGATAATCAACTGTGAAGTTATTAGGACACACAAACATTTCTGCATTCATATCCAAGACATGCCAGTGTGGAAAAGGAAGCAGAGGAGGAAGAGTGTTTGGCAACTGATATCTAAATCCACTCCACCACCACCCCATCCCCCCCTCCCCCCCCCCGCACACACACACTCACGCTGAAGTGGAGGCTGTCCAGAAACTAAACTCTCTCAAGCGTTATTGTCTGCAGCTGTATGACATAATTTAGCGGTGACAAGTCGCTGTATACGTGCGAGGGGAGGCCAAAGCAGAGTACGTTAAAGGAAGACTTAACATGAGTGATCACAAACTCCCAGCCGTAGCAGAGAGGCTGCTGTTTTGGATGAAGTTTTTACCAGGAGAATACTCCCAGTTGACTCTCGCAGTGCACATATAAAGCAAAATAATACACCCGCTATTCATTTACGGTCAGTAGATTGCAGATCAGGTCATTCTATCAACGGTATAAATAACCCTTTATTCAAACAAAATAACACTATTAAAAGAGCAGTTTGGTGATTTTGTATTTCACTTCCTTAAAGTTGTTAGACTTACAAGAGGCACATTAAAAAAAAAAAAAAAAAAAAAAAAAAAAAAAAAAAGTCAAGAGACCAAAATATGCGGACTTAATCCTGACGTGTCTACAGACTTCCCTGTGTAATGCAGCCTTATCATCATACAAACCTTATAGCTCTAATTGGCAATGCAGGCCGTCTGTAATAAAACTGGAGTCTAGACCAAGCTGAAATAACCATGACATCATCAAGGGTTTTTTCAAACCTAACAGAGCATTCATGTCACATGGGACAGATGGTAGAGATAGGCATTATGTAATTGGAGACTTGGTAAAATGTGGTCAAAATACTGTTCACTGACAATAAAACACCACATCTATTATATGCGTGTAATTAATAACAACTTTGGGTGATGTGAGGCACCCATACTTGTTTGGGTTTTTCTGGCTTTTCTGTGTTATTAAGTCCTTAGTCATACACATCAGAGCTTTCAGAAAAAGTTTCCCCGTCTTAATTACAACTGGACAATAGAGGTAAAACACTCTTTACAAGTCTGTAAGTCGTCATTAAGATAAATTCAAAGAAGTGAACGTGAGATGAGAAAGCCACCGGGGATAACGGTTTTCAAAGGCCGAGGAGGTCGCTTTAATGAATAGTAAAATTAGCGTTAGGTAAAAAGCCTAATGCTGAAAGTGGCACTAGACCCTTTAATAAAATAAAAGTGAAAGTTTTTAATAAATGACGGAAGTTTAAGAATTATTAAAGTGTCGTTTTGTCGAAGTTTTCACGTTAACTTAAGAGAGGCACAAACTGAATGGTTGAAGCATGTATCCAAATGGATTTTTGAATTTTCTGCCTGCATGAGAACCAGTTTTCTTCTAAGTTGAACTCAAGTTAACACGTATGACAGCTTCTATTTTCTAACATAGAATAAACATACACCCTGTCAATGGCAGACAAAGTACCTCTGGTTAGAAAACCCCTGATGTAGTTAGGGTCCATCCCTCATCACTTCAGATAAACCAGTTTACTTTGCTCTGGTTTGCGACTTCTGGAAACATGGAGTGGGAAAAGTAAAGTCACCAAAAGGTCCATTTAGTGGCTTTCAGTCACTTCACATGATCCTCTTTGTCAGATGGAGTTGTAGCTGTTGAAATTTCTAAGTTTCTCTGAGCATTTTAAGCAGTTCTTGTTCATGCTGACTTGCAAGCTGGGGGTCAAAGTTCACCCTTTGAAAACAGCAGTCGAGACACTACAAGATTAATGTAGTCGCATTTATTTGATTTAAAGCAGCACCATAAAGGAACTTCTCTGACTCCTCCTGCCTTTTTTTTTTTTTTTTTTTAAACGATTAAACTCGTGAATGTTTGAAGCACGTTTTGTATTCTGGTGGGTGAAGTCCTCTTTTCGACTTTATCTGTGCTGATACGTTCTGTGAAACGATGGACTTCAACATAACCAGTTAACCCAGCGTTAGCTCATCCCTGCGGCCACTTCTGTCCAAGATGATTCACACTTGTGGTACGACCATGTGGTGAGAATCTTGTGCATATACTACTTGCCCTCCTCCCGCCTGCTGTGTCTCTCTGTCTCTAACACACACACACACACACACACACACACACACACACACACACACACACACACACCGTCTAACAGACTGAACTGCACATATAAGGAGTTGAACTTCTCTCAATGGGAATTATGACCATATTTAGAGTTGCCTGCTGACTTGTTTGTCTTGGCCGAATGCCTCTCTAACAAGCGGTCGCTCTCACCGAAAGCCTCGCCAGATCCAATACATAAACTTACAACATTGTTGGACAACAGCATAAACCGAGAGTCTCAAACATGGCCACGGCCTGACTAACACTCGCCCCAGTCACTCTCTCGTCTCACTGCGTGCAATCCGATCCAGATGTGCCCAGATGTGCTCGCCTACATCTCGCCATTCCTCCTCGTAACTGCTTGAAAAGCACAAATGCCTGACTTCTGAGGTGGACTTCAAGAAAAAAGAGAAGTTTCTCAGAGAGAGAGAGAGAGAGAGAGAGAGAGAGAGCTAATGGGCAGCTGAGGCAAAAAGCTCTTTCTATTTTCTCTGAACTCTGTGGGTTTTCCAAATAGCTGCGCTGCCCTGGGCTATTTCAGGGCCTCTCCGACAGCTATTCTCAAACACAAAGACCCAGCTTCTCATAATGTTTAAGTTTTCCCTCTGCATCAATCAAAGATGCTCCCTGATGCTGGACACATGCTGTAGTACTCGTTGACGTTCGAAATGGGAGACACTCTGTTGGAGATCATGTGGCTTTCCCTCCATCCCCGACTTGTTAATGTTAATGGATGGGAAGGCCGGCTGTGGATCCCTTTTAATCTAATTTACAAAGAATTTATTGAATTTGCTGGCTGTGCATGAAAAAAACTCAGCAAGCGGTGAGGCTGATGTAGAATAATGTTGTTCGTGTGTTACCTGGATGTGTGCATGTGTGGCCCGTGGGGGTAAAAATACTATTTTCTAACACAGTAAGGAGACAAAAAGCTGCATCATAATAACACATCACAACAGAAAACCCATGTTCTGACAGAGGTCCGTCATATTTGTTGCTTTTCTCTGCAATAAAATGTTATTACCCAAAAGGATATATTTAAAAAAAAAAAAAACAACAACACATAAAAACTTCATATTAGAGCCTCCTAGATGTGCTTGTGAGAAAGGAACTGTACTCTGTGACCGCCAGAATCAACAGAGAGCTTATTTCCTCTGTTTGGGCGCACCACCCCTTCCCACAGATCCCCTCCAGATATCTCAACATGTTGTTTCAGAGCATAAAACGAGGAGCAGCACTCTTACTTACCCAAATCGTCCATGATGTGATCTCAGCCGACTGGTTTCCTCTTTGGGACTCAAGACGGGCAGCATTAATAAGAAGTGATGGCCGTGTATCAAAGCTGGATGGACAGTCTCGGCGCTATTGTCTGTGTCGGTCCTGAATAACTTCTTGGACACCGTTATCCGCCAAGAGAAGAGGAGGAGGAGGAGGAGGAGGCGGAGGAGGAAGAGGAGGAGGAGGAGGGCGTCCCGTTTCTTTTTTTTTTTCCTACACGACTCTCTTCCTGTGTAATGCCTACCAGGACCTCAGACTGGAGAAGGCGTAGTTAAATAAGTGGTTACAAACCCGCATTCCCCGGACACGAGACGTCATCCTGGACATTCCTGCTCCATATTTGGGAGAGAAAATTAAGGATTTAGTGGCGACTGGACGCGCTCGCCCTGCTGCCGCTGCAACGATGCTCTCGTGAACTTCGAAAAATACTATTAGGGTGTCCTTCACAGGACAGCGACGCAAAGGGCGGGCCGACACCTCGATTTAAAAAGCGGAGAACATTTGGATTTCCACTTTCTTTTAATACATCCCATATAAACGTATCAACAGGGTCGTGGACGGGAATTTATTGTTATAAAATATTAGTTTAAATTCGTGTAATTATATTTAAATGATGACTGGGCTTTTTCGCGTTTAATTCATTCAGGTCTTCCATTATTCTTTTAAATTGATTTGAATAAACATACATGACCGATTTAACAATTTTCTCATGGTTTTCTCAACCTCGTGGCAATATTAAAGGATAAGTTCTATTTTTTTTTTTCTTCTCACATTGCCCATACATAAATCCGACTTAAAGAGTCATTGGTACTTAACCCCTGTCTGCAGAAATCCCTAAAGCTAAGTCATATTTGCTTTTAAGGTCTTGAGCTTTGGAAATTATTATCATATATGATGAGGATAGTGGATTTTCTAACCCATCATCATTACATTGAATTTGCTGAACGTGAGGAACAGCTACATACAACAAAAATCAATGATACCAATATACGATATTAACAACCAAATATGAATCTATTATTTCCTCTTACCTCTCAAGTTCCAATCAAATACAGCAAACACAGCCGAGGGTATATTCTACACAGGGCCCTAGATGGACTGGATTACACCCTATAGCCCCAAATTTTCTGTATGCCAGATAATTCTGGATTTTTTTTGGGATGAAACACATTTATTTATCTAGAAAATCCCCCGTGTGAGTACCACAATAAACGTGTTCAAAATATTCTGTATATCTTCACACAGGGCCATCACTCTAAATACTACTGCAGGGCTGAGTTGATGCCATTTGTTGAGAGTAGTGATTCAAATTCACAAACACATTCACAAGTAACCTAATGGGTCTTTTTCACTGCAGACATTTTGTCATATCAATGCAAGAAAAGCACAAGTCTATTAGTAATGTCTGCATTCCACATGGAGGAAGTCCTGCCATTGTGCATGCTGGTTCACTGTCATGGAGGACTAAATGAAACCCAGTCATCGTTGGTGTTATTAATTCCACCTGTGGATTTTCCTGTTGTACAAGGCAAAATGTCTGCAGTGCAAAAACAACTGCTGTGGGTGAACCTGGGATTTTTGCGACTCCGAGAGATGTGGGGATGGTGGGAAACATTGTTGATTTGTTGTTTGTATTTTGTAACTTGCCACAAAATCTAAAACAATATGGCATCTCCCTTTCCAAAAAACAAAGTGTGAAACTTTTAATTAGAAAAGAAAAGCTGCACCTCAACTTCTAAAATTCCCAGCAAAAATACCATTTTCCACTGTAGACCTTTTTTGGACATTTCAAAGTAAAAAAAACAAAAACAAAGACATAAATCAGTGAGAATTCCATTGAGCTTACTGTCACTTAACTGGGACCCCTGCAGTGGACAGTGCCACTGTAAATCTTATTAGTGACACCTTTTTACCCCAATTTTCCTAATATGTCCCTTTAAAATGTCTGCTCTGACAAAATGCCCATATTTTTTTAACACTTTAAATTCTGTTTCATCATTAAATATTGACAAAAACTTGTGTTTCGAATAAAAAAAATAGTCAGCGGAGTAAAAAAACAAAACAGGAAAAACTTTTAATTAAGCAAGCTCACAGTTACAGGCTATGTTTGTGTGACTACGGGAAAGTGCCACATTAATGTTGGTGACGTGATATATGCATTTAACACAAGAAAAACGCTCCTCCTGTGTTCACTGTATGTCACAGACAGAACGTCCTTTGACCAAGAAATGCCTCTGCTGTCCGAGAGGTACCTGCCTTTGGTCTCAGTGCATGAAACACAACAAAGGACTGACAAGTAAAACATACTGAAGAGACAAAATGACAACAACAACAACAACAAAAGTTATGATAAAGAAGTTTTTTCCTGGGATGAAATCAAATCAGAAATGTACAACGAAACGGGGAGAACCAGACCATGGGAACTTATCAGTGGTAGGTCTATCTGCTGCTGTGAAAATAAAGCCTTTTGTTTTGAATTTGTTCATGCAGTTTGCTGATTCAGACACTGGACTCTTACCCATGCATGTTACTTCTAGAGCACTGTGACACACAACTATGCCTCCACTTTTTCCAAAATATTAATGATAATAATTATAACTCACACACATACACTCGCACACGCACACTTATCATACTTTCCAAACCAACTTCTTCACTCAAAAGTTTGAGCCAGTTGGTGCTTAAGAGCAAATTCAAGGAGCAGAACCGCATGTGATGTGGAAATCAGAGAGTTTGAACACAAATAGTGAAGTAAATTGGGGGGGATGCCGAGATGATAGCATGAAGGTAACATGGACAGGCTTGGTTACCTATAATGTCCCCATCCATCAACTGAAGTTATATTACATATCCTCCACCCCGCTATTTCTTCACTGCAGTTAATCCACACACACCCACTTCCATCCTGCCCTCCATTGCTCCTTTCCTCTCCCTGCTATCACTGCACTGACTGCTCATTGGCAGTGCTACCAGAGTCCTGAGGCTTCATCACATCAGGGAGTTCTGGGGGGCTGGAGAAGGCCTCAATGTGCAGCTGCTCGAACATCTCATCTGGAGGGCACAGGAGACGGGAAAACATGAGCTCCATCATGACAGCAGAGTTTAAGGTGGCTACATAACTCATGTCACAAAGGTTGCAGCAGTGAACATTTACTGTGGAGAGTGTATCTTGGTGAATGTGCATCAACTCCAGTTGTTCCTCAAGTAAATTAAGGACCTAAAGTGAACTAGTCTGGCTCATGTACTCGACCTCGGAGTAATAGAGCTTTAAGGCAAGAGGGACTTTGGTCACAGCGTCAACATGTTTTTAACACTAGTAAGAGTCTTGTGTGCATGTTCGTTAAACGTGATCGTTGGCATCAGAGTGAAACCCACAAGAGATCTAATCTTTGTGGGTCATATTTAAACTACATTCGTAGATGCAGTTTAAAATCCATCTTTACACTAATTTCTCAAATTGTTTCAGGCTGAAATTGCATTTAACCTGTCCTTCAAGTCGCTCACAAAGCACTTCATTGAGTGATGCCATAACAGAGTATGGTCAGCCAGTACAAACAATGGCAGGATATATTCAATTTCTCTGTTCTCTCAAACAACATGACATCAAGCCGAGAAATATACCTACATTGAGATTTTGTTAGTGAATGATTTAAATTGCATAGTTGTAGCACAGCAACAATTTTGTAAGGTGGTACAGAAATAAATCATTGAATGAGAGGCAGCAATAACACTTTTTCAGGATTCTGTGATGAATTTTGAGAAACGGGCACAATCCCAAGTAGGTAAAACTCTTTCTGTTGTACTTAAGGCTTCTATCTTGGTTATTTCCTAAGAGCACTCTAAAAAATTAGCCAGCCAAAGCTGAACTCGGTCATGTTGTCTGGAGACTATTAAATTCTGCAAAATGTAGGTATATCACTGAATGAAGCAGACACACCAGACTGAAGTACAGTCAATACAGAAATTACATGATTTCATTACAAAAGACATAATGGCACTGAAGATCACAGACTAATATCTAACAGTGCAAAAGAATGGATGAGGTACAGTTGTTAATAATGATGATAATAATAATAATAATAATAATAATAATAATAATAATAATAATAATAGGCACTGCAGCAGCAAATAATTACAAATCTTGAGTGTCTAAGAGACCAATACAGATTAACCTGCACAAAGTACAAGTGTTTTCCATCAATCAGGCCAATAATTTACTGTCATTAAAAGAAGAAAGCCTCGAAATGAGACTTGTGTGATACTTTCCCAACCAGAAAAGCCAGAAGGGGTTGAAAAGAAGCAGACAGACAGGTAATACTTGCTGTTGCACAGAGTCACCTTCTATCAAGGGTTAAACATGTCTCTGATCCCGAGAAGCAAGCAAATAGCATACCATTTACACGGAAGGCCAGACCCACTGTAGCTGGGGCTTGAGGTCTGGCAGTCTGGTTGGTGAATCCAGAGTCACCCAGAGTTTTGCTGTCCTCTAGCAACTGATCATCCTGTGGGACAAGAGTGAAAATGTCAACAACAACAACAACAAAAATCCCCTAATCAGGGTTTACAAGGTTTCTGAGGATCTGGAAAGGTGGGCAGTTATTTGACTTAAACTGTGAATTTTAATGTAATTTTGGGTTATCATCATTACAAAATGTATTTAAAATGCATTAGTCTGCCACTAAAAAGTTAATCACCAAACATCGGTAAAACAAAAAGGTTATAGTGAAGCTATAGTGGCTAGATGCTGCGCCCGAGTGCTGCGGGAGCAAACATGTGTAAGTCTGCTTCAACACATACAAAGACAGTGTGTTGGATCTTCAAAGAATATTTGAATCGCCCCGATAACAAACAAGTAATGCACAACCACTATAAATGTGAATGCCAAGATCCATTGCAGGTATTCCAACAAAACAAAATCGCATTCGTCTCTCCGGCGCCATAAAACACGGCGGTGAACTCACTTTGTAAAGCCGCTGGTCCTCGGGTGGTCTTTTAAGTATTCCTTCAACAATACGCTTCAGCTCGTAGACGGTGGTGGACTCCTTGGCATCTGTGAAGATCGTGGTCTTGTGACGCCGGATCATTAAGAACACGTCCTGAAAGAAAGTGGTCGCACAATCACAGGTCAAATACGTCATCAGTGGCATCTGGGTTTGTTTTCACTTTCAAGATCAGGACTTTTGGCATTTGGTCAAACACGGTTTCCTGTCCTGTGGTGGACCAGGTCACCCGGTCCTCATCCTACAGACCATCTCAGGAGGCCGGTTTTTTTTTGCTGGCAAGAGACATCTCACACGCTACAAGCTCTCGCGTTAGTTTGTTTTTTCACCCGTGTGTTTCTCCCGGATACCAGACGTATGAAGAAGGGATGCTGCCAATTCATTGATTCGCGTGAATCACAATGAACCAGCGGGCGGAGCTCCGAGCTAACGCGAAATTAACCAACACGAAAAGCATCCCTGAAACCTCCAAGTCCCCAAAAAACAAACAAACAAACAAACAAATGTTTAGGCCTTAACAGTTAAAACTACGAGACGTCGACGGTCTGACGATAACAACGTGACATCATCTCCAAGGTTAGCCGAGCTAAAGATAAGTTAGCTCCCAACCTCCCCGTTGCAGATGAGAAGGCGAAGCTAACGTAGCAAACTTAGCTTTAGCCAGCTGGTTTAAAAAAAAAAAAAAACAACAAAGTGAAACCAACATCTCGTGTAACCGACATGAGTCGTTTTGTTATTATACCGTTAGTACTCGTGAACGAACGTTAAATCCGCGTTTGTATCCGAGCACAAATCTCACAAAAAGAATCGATAATAATGACGAAGTTTTACCATCCTCAAGTGGTCAGCTAGCTAAGCCAGTTCCGCCAGCACCTCTGTTTGTGCAGCAGAAAAGCCCCAGACTGCACCGCTCGCTTTTGCGGATATTGCGCAACGTGGATGCGCAGCGCCCGATTCACTGAAGGCGGGTACGCACGTCCTACGTCACCGCTTCAGAATTTGGCGCGAGGTAGTTTACACGTTGGAAGGGTGTGGAGCCGCAGGTTGTTTTTATTTTTGGGGTGGTGGGGGGACACAGAAGACGGTCCGAGACCCCCGCTGTCCGGGACCCTGTCGTTGAAACCGTCCCTCCGACAATGGTCAGTGTGAAGGCGTTCATGTCTCCTACTTTATTTAACAGGAAACTGTCCGTTGCTGTAAGTTAGTTGGAAAGCTTGGAGCAGCTGGTTTGTGTTTGTTGTTGGTTAACGTTAGACGGAGTTTGTTCCGAGGAGGTGACAGTTGTTGGTGTTCAGTGTTAATTGACGACGTTAAACTGTGACAGCAACGTGTTACAGCTGAAGACTTTAGTAGAGACAAATCAAAGTGTGACCAGATGGACAGAAAAGAGAGCCTTTAACCATTTCTGGTTCGCTGGTAACACAGATGTTTTTTTTTTTTTTTTTGCCTGAACAGATTTCATACATTTTAATATGAAAAATGAGTTCTCCATAATCTTAGACCAGCAGGGTTATGCAAGAGGGCAGAAATATTCAGTGATGTGTCAATATGAACTATCATCCGAGATTGCTCGTGTTTTAAAGGTTTTCTTTTGAACTTTGCAGTCGCTGTCCTCATAGGAGAGAAACTGGAAAAAGTCCCTTCGCTATGTCCGTCGCAGTGGAAACTACAGTGTCCAGGGTGACTCTCCCTCTTCCGACCCACTTCTCCCACGCGGAGCAGTCCTTCTCCCTCAAAAAGCGCCGTCTCCCGTTTTCCTCGTCGTCTACGTCCAACTCGTCCTACTCTTCCCCTGCCGGACTCTCGCACTCTCTGCCCCCACTGCCACCGTCTAAGGGATGTCCCCCTCTGAGCCGGATGTTCCCCCAGCATCCATCCCCCTGGACACCCCTGTCTCTTTCCCTTTGTAAGTCCCCCACACCAAGTTCTGTGTATGATCCCAGCAAACACCAGTCCTATTTCAGCCAGTGCTTTAATAATTTGGGCCTGCTGGGGAGAGGATCCTTTGGAGAGGTCTACAAGGTGAGCAAAACAAAGATTTATGGATATATATATATATATATATATATATATATATATATATGTATATATTAAAATGACATGTAAAGTAAGCCCTTTTCTGGATTTTTCTAGGTGCAAAGCAACAAGGACGACCGGCAGTATGCAGTCAAGCGCTCCGCTCAACGCTTCAGGGGTAACAGTGAGAGGAACAGGAGTGTGAAGGAAGCCCGGAACCACGAGCGCCTGTGTCCTCACCCTCACATCCTTAATTTTGTGGCAGCCTGGGAGGAGTGTGGGCGACTGTACATTCAGACAGAGCTGTGCAGCACCAGCTTGCTGCTCTATGCTGAAAACCAGCCGCCTGGCCCAGGTCTGTCCAAAAAAATAAGGAAATGTAATATTATGTTAGCTGTGATGTTTTAATACAATTAATGGATGTACTCAGAAAATTCTCACATCCTGAGACGTACTAACTTGGCTTTTGTTTGAAACACGTCAAACCAGACGAGCCCGCAGCCTGGGCCTACCTGTGCGACCTCCTCTCAGCACTGCAACACCTGCACTCTCATGGTTTTGTTCATCTGGACCTCAAGCCGGCCAATGTCCTCATCACTGAGTCTGGCCGTCTGAAGCTGGGCGACTTCGGGCTGCTGCTTGAGCTCAAACACACGAGTACGGAGCCTGCAGAGGGCAAAGCGAAGGAGGATGGCCAGGAGGGAGATCCCAGGTATATGGCTCCCGAGCTGCTCCACGGGGAGTACGGACCTGCTGCAGATGTTTTCAGGTACACCCTCCCTAAATGAGAAAAGTAAATGATACTCTAAATTAAGTATGCGATTTATCTGATTTAAATTAGTGTCTAAATATCATTCAATCCTTTTTCTTCAGTTTGGGTGTTTCTATCCTGGAGCTCGCCTGTAACATTGAGGTTCCAAACGGTGGCGATGGATGGCAGCAGCTCAGACAAGGCCATCTCCCCTCCGAGTTCACCAATGGTAAGATCCACTTTTATTTTAATCTTCCTATTTTCTGTATTCAAATGATTTATGTTTTTACTGTTTCCATTCTGTACTTGCAGGCCTGTCAGCTGAGCTGCAGACAGTCCTACGGATGATGTTGGCCCCAGACCCGTCTGAGAGACCGACCGTCTCTGAGCTTCTAGCCCTCCCCTCTGTTAGGAAACACAGGTGGAAGAGGCGCGTTTACCTCATGGTTGCTGAAACTCTGCTGACTCTGGCCTCCATGTGCCAGGTAACGTTTACAAAAAAACATTTAAACAATAATTTAGTGTAAATAATTGAATGTATTAAACATGCCGGCTCGCAAAGAAACATTTAACAGTATAATATAGTATAAAGCGTCTTTGTCTAAAAAAAAGGGCTCTCAAGATTTAGACTGGCTTTAAAGAAAATATACACTGTGTAATGCAAACTTGACACATAGAAGTGTTAAAAAAATGTATGTTTATGTTTTTCTTTTTGTCGTAGTTGGTGGTGAGCTTTGGCTGCAGACTGTTCTCCTCCTTTCAATCGTACTTCCTCCCCCGTTGCACTAAGCCAGTGCCCTGCACCCCTCCCAAGGACAGCTGGGACAGGGATTTAACCCTGCCCCTCACAGACTCAGGGAGCCCAGAGGATGACGCATTGTTTCTGTATCCCACAGACCCACAGCTTTCCCCCACCTTCTCAAACAGGTAGAGACTCACTGCGTTGATTTGATGATGTTCTTGTCAACCTCGTTTCCTCTGCTCTTTATCCTGAAGGCATAAAAGAGAATTTCTCACTTTGAATTACTAGAGCATATAAATATGTTTTATTTTTTATTTTTTTGGCTTTATGTTATGTCTTGAAAACGTCTGTCTTGTACCAATACCCACAGAAATAGCTGTTGGGCTGCTTCCTCTGCCTTTGCCTACAGCTAAATGTGTTCTTTCTGTTAGATTTCCTCCTTAATATTTTATTTCCCCCCGACAGGATCAGATCCAGACTGTCTGTAGAAAGCACATCCACTCCTCTCCCGGGTTCACCCATACACAATTATCAAAGTCCTGCCCACACTCCCACTCACTCCAATCTGGGTGACTGGTTCTCCTGTAAGGGAGCTCAGACGCCCTCCAGCATCCATTCAAATGGTTCCTGCCACAAACTGACACCAAACGCGAGCCCCATACACACCGAGCTCCACACGGGCTCCCCCACCAGCCTGCACCCTTCACCCGCCAAATCCTCAGTGCAACGTGGTCGCAACTGGGTCCGAACAGAGGAGGTGTTACCCCGACCCGGCTTTGAACCAAAGAATCTGCTCAGTATGTTCGAAGAAACAACAACTCTGGAGGGACAGCCATGAGTACACAACTGCCATTTTACATTCATGGACAAAGTTTGTTGTTCTTTAAAACGCCAGGGGAAGAGGACCCCAATTGTACCAAGTTCACTGTTCAGTTTGTATAAACTGTGTTTTGCCTCAATTTTTGTAACAGTCTGTGTGTATTTGAAAAGGAGTTATTTAGGGGAAAAGGGTTGACTGTGTAATCAGACCTTAAAGCACTTTTTAAATGTTTGTGTAAAAGTAATGCGTTGCCAAAATGACAAGTCATGATTTATTGTTAAGTAAGTTATCAGTAGCCTGTTGTATTCTTGAGTAATGTACCTCATGAGTTACAAAAGCAAATAAACAGACATGCTATGACCATAAAATACAAAAAACAAGTTTGAACGGTACTTTGTTGTCGTGCGAGTTAGTTTTTTTTCCCCAACAGTGACTTGACGATAAAGGTTCCATTTTCACATGGAGGAATCTAGTTTCACACAGTCAGACAGTAAGGCATTGAAAACAGCAGAGTGCAAGGCGATTTTTAGAGATTAATCCTTTTTAGGATAGTCTGTTTCGTGTTTTTACCAGCAGATGTCAGCAACGCACCGCATGCTGAATACCAGGAACCGGAACACCCAGGAAGTGGATAATTGTGACGTTTCGAGCACACGGCCGCATCCATAAATTGTACAATTAGCGGTTTTGAGAGCAGAGTCCGTTTTCAGAGAGAAAACCTGGAAATAAAGATGCCAACCGCGCATCTGTTTTGCTATTACTCGATTTACCCAAAACAATGATTGCATTTAAATGCGATTCTCTGTAGGTGTGATTATTGGACAGTTTGTGGTTCGTTTGAACAGCGTCACATAATCTGGGATTCATCAAAGCCCTCCTTATTCACTGTTTTGTATAGTCAAGGTATGCTGCTCTTCCTTTTATTAATAATCGTATTACAAAAAATACACCTGTCTTGTGCAGTTTGTCTGTGATGACCTTTTAAAAGAGAAATATAAAGCTTTGACGTGTCATTTAACTTTTTTTTGTATATATAGCTTTAATATAAATATCCGACAGCCTGTGTGACATCTGTCTGCTATAGAATTGTATAAATATGTGAAGGCAAACGGAAGTTTAGTAGACCTTTGCTCCTGCACATGTTTATTAAAGACATACAGACTAATTAAAACCTCTTATTCTTTTCTATTACAGATGTCCAAACTTGTGCGTCTGAATGCCCGAGTGGAAAAGCTGCTGTCTCAAGCAATGCAGGAGGTTCTGGAGGCTGTGAGAGAAACTGTGTCTGAGTTCCAAGAGAAAACCGCCAGAACCCAGAGAGAGAACCAGACTCTGAAGAGGAGGCTGCAGGAGCTCCAAGATAAGATAAACGTGGGGAGCAATGGTAAAAAAAAACAACAACATCCCAAAACATCCTTGTCCAGAAATGTTGAAAGTATTTGATAAAAAAAAAAAAAAGATGCTTTATGTGTCTTCGACGTCCGTGTTGTTCTGCAGGAATGGTGCCACAATTGTCTTCCGCATCCAAGCAGGCTGAGGTGGAACCGAAGCAGAATGAAGAGCTGGGAGAGGACATTGAACTTGTCCCTTCTGATGAGCACACTGCAGCACTGTGTCCCACTGATCATGATCATGACCATGACACATCAATTACATTATTAGAAAACTCCCCTGGAGATGCAACAGGACCACATAATAGCAACCCAACAAATCTTAAGACGAAGACTGATAATGGACTGACAGCACTAGTTTTAAACCATGCTGACTCTGTTATTGCACATCCAATTTCTGACAGAGATCAGACAATGACAGTAGAATCTGCCTTAGAAGAAGACAGCTTGCGCATTGGGAATTATTTATATTGTGATGCATCGACGAGCACTACATTCTTTAACAGACTTGACCTAGAACCTCCTCAAACCCTCTCGGGACTCTACAGGGAGTCTACTAGGAGAAGACAGGTTGTCTTCAGTCTGGATCAAAATGGCCTGGAAGAGCCAGAGTCCCAAAGACGCAACGGTGCCAGCAGCGTTGAGGCAGAAAAACAACACACCACTCAAACAAACATAAAAGTGGCCAGTTCAGGCTTGACGGTATTCCAGACAGACGTCCGAAAACACTACTACTGCTCTGTCTGCGGCCGCACCTTCAGGCACGCCGGCGACTACAAGAAGCACAACAGAGTGCACACGGGGGAGAAGCCGTACTGCTGCTCGATGTGCGGCAAGCGCTTCAGTCAGTCGGGCTACCTGACGGTGCACCTACGCTACCACACAGGGGAGAAGCCGTTTTGCTGCAGTTTCTGTGGCAAAAGTTTCAGTCACTCAAGTAACATGAAGAAACACGAGCAAACTCACCTGTAGCGCTACTGTTAAACTGCACAGTATAGCTGACGAAGCCAGACTTTTTCATGATTGATATTTAGGTATGGACATTAAACTGAAGGGTAACTCAATGTTCAAATTCTATGTAAAGCTTATCTTCTTACAGCATCTTTTTGGAGGCCCAGCCGAGTGAAAATGTGCCTTTTAGAAAGTCAGTCCTTCTGTTCCTGCCTTGCTATTGTTTGTCAGATTCGTCTACTTTGGTACTTACCGGATCATTGAGTTTCTAGTGTGGCTCTACACATTCTGATTTTGAAATTAAAATAAATGCATTTAGTGCTTCTGTATTACCAGATTATTTTACATTCTGCACGCAATCTGAAGCTCAAAAACAAAATAAAGTAATTTGCTGTCATCTTAAATCCCCCACAAAGTATTGAGCAACTTGTGGCCTGCTGGATAAAACATCAGTTTGAAACATTGAAAAGTACTGAGCTAACTGTCCCACCGGTATTTTTTAAAGTTAATCAGTCACTGGACAACTGAGCAGTAAAGAATTGGCTCTGCATGTTGTATGTGTCACAGTTGGTGCTGGGAAAGCCTCAAGGAAGAATCAAATGAAAGCAAATTGGCTAGACGGGAACACATTCAAATGGTTTCCTGGCAAACAAAAAAACAGAAGCTTACTGGCAGGTTAGCAGGAAAACAAATCCAGAAGGAAAATAAAAAAACAGCCAAGAAAAAAAAAACAACTTGAGAGATGGACAAGAGCACTAAACAGTTCAGCAAAGAGGCGATTCCGAGAACTGGTTTATATACAGAGGAGTTCTTTGGAAAATTGGGAGCAGGTGAGGTGGGCGCTTCATAGTCAACAGGACTCAGGACTCAGAGCTGAGTTGTGACAGCACAATCCTCAGTGGTGTGGTTAGAGCGTCCTGCAGCATGAATAGTGTATAAATCATGACTTTTACTTGGCTGACAGTAGGCCTATATACAAATACATCCAATTGGAACAGTGAGTTGAACAAAAAAAAAAGTTTGTCTTTATCTGCTCAAACCTCTTCAGGGCAACTGCCTGTTTAATTGAGAGCATAACTCTTCCTGCTCATGTGTTCACCTTGTTGCATGTATTAGTATTGACATTAACTAAACTAACTAAATTAACATTTACTTGAGCTAATTCTTGCTCCGTCTCTGAACAGTTTACTGCTCTTGGCCTTTTCCGATAGTGTGAGTAACATTTCAGCACGTCATTATTTCGTTTTCAGAGTGGATGACAAAATGTATTTACCAAAACTTTGAAGGTATTTCCCAATTCCCAAATTTCAAGCAATGACTCACTGTTGCTTCTCAACAGGATGTAACTTGTTTAAACTTGATATGGGGTTTAAAAGACTGCCTGCTTACCTAACCAGATATGTCACGTTTTTTACATTTTTACTCTGGCAACCTGCAAGATACTCAACCACAACACTGATGCAACTGAGCTGAGAGCTAAGTTTGATTTTATTAACATGTCCTTTACAATCATATAAGGTCATAAATGTCAATTTTGATGGTTATCTATAGTATGGGACGGTATTGCATTTTTAAAAGAAAAGAAATATGGTATCTATGACCTCCTATCTCATAATTACGAGATAGTGTCTTTATTCTTTTGTCAATGCGATGCACTTCTGACTAACTAATTATTTGAGTTTGTATTTCCGTTTGAGCCTGAAAAAACGAAACCTCTAACCTAGGTTGACCGTTATGTTGAATAGACACTACAATATTAGCTGATAATAACGGTCCGGTTTTGAAGTGTTAAATAAAAAGGTATGGACAAAATCCATTACATCTGAAAACATTTGTGTTGTGATTTATGATAATGTGGAAAGTAAGTGTTGTGGTTATGTCTCAGAACTTCTCGGGGCGAAGTTTTTATCATGCGAAGAGTCAAGTGACCACAAGTCGATGTGGTCATCATCTCCTTCTCCGTTGCCAGCCCAGCATCCTGTGACAATGTAAAGCCAGAATGACTCCCAGAGGTGAAACACCATTGACCCAATGCTCCTATTCTCCTTGTGGGAACAAGGACTGACCTGCCTGATGATCAGGAGATCCTGGAGAAACGGAAGGGACAGAATTAGACCACAGTCACCCAGCAGCAGGGAGGCACCATGGAAACTCTCATTTTAAACCATTTGAATTAGGTTATTGTTACGGGTTTTTTTCTGTAACGACTTGGCTTCAAATAAAGCATTTGATAGATTTGGCCGTAACATTGTCTGGCTGTATCATGTCACAAGACAATAGGGAGTTAAAGTTGACTGATGTTACCAACGAATTCATGTAGAATATGAAAGCAACTACTCGAGGTCAGCTGTTTAATTAATAATAAATCATTCCCATTAAACATTAACGTTAAGTGTTTAATATTTGAACTCGGACTTTTATTTTGAAAAAAAAAAATAAAAAATCCCCCTCAGAGCGGATGTGATTTGGGTTGTACTTCCGGAGGTTGCGGATTGTTTTGTTCCGGTCCGAGTTGTGTCTCTGGTTGTGTCTTGTGATATTGTGTCCATTTTGAAAATAGTTATTGAAAGTTAAATTGATCAGAAGTCATTAAAAAGCAAGAATTTCGCGTACATAGTAACCGCATATGGCCGCCTTCTCGGACCTCAGGGATGTTTACAGGGGAAACAATAACGTGCGGAGTTAGCTGACGTAGCTAACGTTAGCTATCCACGTTACAGTGACGTTAAAGAAGCTTAACTCGCAGGTACTCATGCAATTTAAAACCTACTTAGCCAGGAAACTTTGAAACATCTCTTCCTGAGATTAATATAACATAAACAGTTAAAAGAAACCAGTACCTTACAGTGGAAATGCTTACCGGTTGGTGTTTTAACTTGGATGTATTTCATCTCAACGTATTGCGTCATTACAAATAAACATGAAGAGACTTCAAAAGCACGAAAAACAAAACAATTATTACAGCATCAAAATATGGTACGAGATTATTCACGTGGGATATTTTAAAACTCAGACCAAGATTAGAGCTAAGTGACGTTTTTAGATGTGTATGAAGTGAAGAAAATGTATAATTGCATTTTCATAACAACACTGGTTGTCTATTTTTTTCGACTTGTGACCAGCTAATCAAAAACCACAGTTTTTCTACCCCAAGTTGCTGTTATGTAATAACACATCAGTGTCACCCAACAGCAATGTTTATCAGACGTCTCCTATTAATTATAGTGTAATGACAGTTGTCTTAATTGAAGGTAATGTTGCAGAGGATCACATTATTATTTAGTCATTCGCCCGCGGTACTTTCTTTACCGTGAGTGGGTTTTCGTTTCAGGATGTCCAAACTTGATCGTTTGAATGCCCGTGTGGCCAAACTACTGACTGTAGCAGTGCAGGAGGTTCTGGAGGTGGTGAAGGAGACCGTGTCGGAGTACCAGGAGAAAACTGCCAGAACCCAGAGAGAGAATGAGAGTCTGAAGAGAAGACTGCAGGAGCTCCAGGACAGGATATCCAAAGGAAGCACACGTGGGTATAAGCGTAATTATCTTCATCATCACAGATCATGAGATATCTTCATTCTGGTGAATGTATCTTAAATAAAAGTGACCCCCCCCCCAACACACTTATGTTTGGTGTTTATTTCACAGCTTCTCTCCCTACAAGCGGGCCGTTGCATGAAGGAAAAGACAACACAAAGAATCACAATCAGGATTTAACCCTCATTCAGAGGCATAATTCAGATGTCACTGTCACAGAAGAAAAGCTGATAAATAGCCACGAACCTGATGATGGCATGAAGCAGGAGTCCAAAGAACAGGAGAGCCACAGTCATGCTCAGTCACAAGCTGAGTGTGGTTTGGCGCAAACATCGACAGAACATGACACAGCACAGTCAGAGGAAGTCACACATATCACTGAGGATGCAGCGGCTGCCCAGATATCAAACAGGGACACCAGTGCAGTGTCATCAAATGACGTGGGCAACTCCTCCACCAGCACCTTGTTTGGGGTAGACCTGACTGCCATCAAAATAGAGCCAGTGCCAACAGACCGCAGCGCAGCATCCGAACCGTCTATTGAACAACAGTTTGCTGGATGTGTGGATTTAAGCTGCAACTCTTCTCGCCAGACCTCTGCTGAGACACACCGGACACAAGTTAGCGCTGAACCGTACGGTCTTGTCTTTGTCCATTCAAACCACGGCACGCATAGGAGGCACGGATTTGCGAAAGCCAACAAGGCTGCCTTCGACGTGAGACAAATCCGGATGGAGCACCTCGGGAGAGACGACGTACACTTGTGTGTCGTATGTGGAAAGTCATTCAGCAGGGTCGGGAACTTGAGAATCCACCAGCGCTGTCACACGGGAGAGAAGCCGTATGGCTGCGTGCAGTGCGGGAGGCGTTTCAGTCAGGCAGGAGACTTGAAAAAACACAAGAGGGTCCACACGGGGGAGAAACCGTACTACTGCAACCAGTGTGGAAAGAGCTTCAGTCGAGGGGAGAACCTCAAAAGACACCAGAGGATCCACATTGGAGAGACTTTGCAGTTACAGCAAGCATGGGGCGAGCAGCAGCAGTGATTACCATACGAAATCAATCCGTTTTGATATGAGCCCTTAATTTAAGAAACAGTTGCAGTGTCTTTAAATTGTACGCTAGAGAAAAGGCTGGTCTCTTGTAACTCATTGGGAATTGTTACAAGGATTTACTTTGCCGTTCTGATAGGGAACTGATTTTGGAAGCGAGCTGTTTGATAAATGTCTTTTGTGTCCTTCCTAACAAGATGAACCAGGGCTGCCGACGTCAATCCCTCAAGCAAAGAGGCCGGTGCTTTACAGATAGAGATGTACTCATATATAGACATACTACCAGTATCTAATTTGCTATCTGTGCAATATTATTTTTGCTGAAAAACTGGAATTTCACCTAATAGACAGTTTAATTAGCAGAAAAAAAAACACTGTGTTCACTGACCCACACCAGTGATTTCAATAATTTGCCAGATAAGACTTGATCTCAGGACTGTGTGCTGCAGACTAGTTGGTTGACATGACCGTCAGTTTCGTCTTAGCTTTGTTGCACCTGTTAAAATGGGAAAACCTTTAACACTTTAATTGTCCTATTTGTACATGATTTTTTTCTTTCCAGAGGCATGTGACCTGCTTACAAAAGCCATATTTGTGCATCTCTTCTTGATTTTGGTCAAAACAGATTCCCACGAGCCTTCGGTCTAAAAGGCAGGTTCAGCAGTCAAAGGCAGGATGATGATGATGTGCTATAAAGTGTGTCACCCCTTGTGGCCTCATACAGAATGTGTTGTCATTTTAAATTTCAGATAATGACAGAAACCTTTTAAAATCGCATGATTGTCTTTAAAACTGCCTGATTTGATTTCACGATTGCTGTTTGTTGGATATATTTATTGCAAATTGAAGTGAGGCTCGCACAGCAGCAAGAGCAATACAGTTATTTATTACCACCACTAACGGCTCAGTGAGTGACATTTCAAGCAAACTGTTCTTCAGCAGACGGGTTAACATCCCTTCAAAATCACCTGACACCCTTCTGCGGGAGTGTGTAGTACCTCGTGAGTTCTTTGGGTCGAGGAATATTATTACAGCCGAATGTGTAAGAAATTATCACATGCAGCCACTCGACTTTACACAACAGATGTCAGGGATTTTCACTGAGTAAGCAACAAACACAGCTGAGTGCAACAGCCTCAACACGGCCGCAGCCAAAAACTGCCCTGCAGCAGTATTCTATTAAAACAGTAGTTCACAGTTTACGACAGACATTTCAAAATCTTGAAACTGTAGTCGCAATTTTAGGTACTTGTACTTTACTTTCATTTGTACTTTATACTTCCACTCTTGTTACATTTCAGAGGGAAATATTGTACTTTCTACTCAACTACATTTATTTGACAGCTTTAGTTACTTTTGAGATGATGATTTGACACAATGAGTAATACAACAAGCTTTTAAAATTCATCAATTGTAAAGTTTAAACCAGTGGTTTCCAAATTTGTATTCTTCTGACCTACAAACGGCACTGTGTAGTCAGGTCGTATTTCAGATGACTACGAGTTGTTAACGGGTCCACTACGTAGTGATTTTCCCCCTCTAAACTTCTCTCCTGGTTTTATTTAAACAAATGTTCAAATGACATAATATCAACAAAAAAAAAAAGATTTATGGATCAGAACTTTGTTTTTTCTTCTTTCCTCTCCCAGTAATCATCAGTCATCATCTGACGACCCCTCACATTTATCACATTTTTCTAGCTCTACCTACTGCTACAACAGTAACATACTGCTAAACACAATGGTGATTCACTAGTAATAGTTTATTGGTGTCATATATATATATATATAATAACATCAGTCAAACCAGTACTTTGTTTTAATATGTTATCTACATTTTGCTGCTTATACTTAACCAGGTAGGACTTTCTGTGCAGGACTTTTACTTAAGTTCTATTTATAAAGCGCCAGCATTCATACTTAATATTGCACATTATCTCATAACACGAAAGTAAATGAAAGTGAAACACTGGAATAGTGGTATGTGTGGCCAGGTTTTAAGTTTTTCAAGTAGTTTGTGATTTTTTTTTTTTTTCCAACAATACATAAAAGGCTATAAAAAAAACAAAACAAAAAAAAACAAAAACACATTAACCATCAGTGAGCACAAAACTTTATTTTGAAACAGGATACCGCAGAATGACACCAACGCAATATATTTGCCCAACAACGAAGCGTCAGAAACATAATTTTAAAATGGTTTTACGTAGAAACAGCTGGACTGAAACGCGGAATCATCTTTAATAGTTGAACGAGGCTGACGTCGAGCTGCCCCGCTCACCGAAACCAGGAAGCGACTGACACACCACACACACACACACACACACACACACACACACCCGCGGAGGAAACTGCAACACGTTTTTCACATACTTCAAAAAAGTGAGTAAGCAAGAACCATGTGGATGTGAGAATTTGCCTGGCTTCGTAATTTATCAGGTTGTAGGAATATTAAAAATGGAAACCGATACCGAGTCGGTTTTTTTTTTTATTGTGAAGAGGAAGTTATGCATTACCGCCCTTTAAAACAGTTGTTATTAATGGCGGTCAGTCTGGCTCGTGTCCAGCAAAAAAAAAAAAAAAAAAAACTATATTAAAGTGTTTAACTTCCTGTAAGAAGGAACCAGACTGACTTTAGGGGTATTAAACTCAGTATTTGGAGCAATTCCTCATAGCAACACGGAAACGAGCTTATTTTGTCTCCAGACACGAGTGTCATCAACAACATTACCAATACAACTTCTCTATCAACACATTAATAAATGAGGAAGTCGGCTTAACTTTTATGTTTTTGGTGTGTGTTTTGCAGATTCTGTTTCGCGCATTCTGTAATGTTGAAATGAAGATTCATGAAAAAATTTTCACCTATTTTGAATCTTGCAACTCACCTGTGGACAAAGAAGGATACCTCTACAAGAAGGTACGACAGGCTGGATCGACGAAGAATAAACAATGTTCTCATTTAAAGGGGAATTAGACCCTATGTTTTTTACCTTTTGTCATAACATCATTTTAAAAGTGTATTTACATGGGGAAAACATGACAATTTCATTTGAAGTAAATTAGGGGAGAAGTAAAGTGCATAAATGTGACCTTTTGCATTTAAAAAAAAACAACAACCAATGTTTTCTTCTTTTAACTGCTTTCATTTCATCAAAGCAGTTATATTTTTTTGGAATAGATAGATAGACACTTATAATACACTTAAGTCTAAAAAAAAAAAAAAAAAACGACAAAGTCCTGGACACAGAGATTGTCAATGAAGTACACCCCACAGTGCAAAGTTTCATTGCAGTAAATAAAGTGACTTAAAGTGCATGAATCTCAACACATCGAAACAAATGTTCTGCCTCACGCTTTGGTGTTCTGTGACTTTTAACCTCTCAGCGAGCTTCTAATTTTATCAAAGCAGTTGTGTAAGCTATTTGAGGAATTTGTAAATGAGCCAGTGAACCACAGCCTGCACAATGTGTCAGACAGGGTGACATAAAGACTTCCTATCAAAAGCGCTGGTTCCAGCTGAAGGGGAACCTCCTCTTCTACAAGGACCGGCCGGCCGACCGCGACCTGATAGGAGTGATTGTTCTGGAGGGCTGCACCATCCAGCTGTGCGAGTCCGAGGAGCAGTTCGCCTTCTCGCTGGTGTGGAGCGAGCCGGGGCTGCGGACGTACAAGTTGGCCGCCGAGGACGAGGGGAGCCAGGAGACGTGGATCAAAGCCCTGCTGTCGGCCAACCACAGCTACCTGGCCCTGCTGGTGATGGACCTGGAGAAGAAGTACAGAGGTGAGAGATGGCGGTTGGGTGTCCTTATCTCCGCAGGGGGGAAGAGAGCAACCTTTGTTGTGGAGAGCGGCTGTGACTTCACCGTTTATAGCCTCTGTACACCGTGGTGCAGGGGAAACCGACATGAGCTCACAACATCTATCTGTCAGTTTCAGCGACCACATCATAATATATTTTTAGCCAATTAAACTGGACAGTAGCTGTTCGAGAACCAAATTTGTGGTTTTGTTGGAGTAGATTGAAATCAAGCCCACAACTTACTTTTTTCAAAATCTTGGATTATTCTGTTTTTGTCTAAAAAATTGTGAATAATGTCAGCTGTAATTTCCCGCAGCAACAAGGTGACGTCCTGTTTTGTCTGACCATCAGTCCAAAACCCAAAGTGACAATTCGACTGTCATGTAAGACAAGCTAAAGCTCAGTTTAACGCAAACTATAGCTTCAAAATTTGAAAGGGGTGAATCGGCTCCCCTCTGATGATGAGACAGGAAAGACTTGAAATAGACTCAAATGTTTCACTGTTTAGTGTAATAATTTGTTTTTAGGGAAGGTAGTAGTCTCAGTAAACGACACAAAAATTGTGGAGATCTGGCCCCTTGTGGGAAGTTTGAGAAGAGTTTTAACACCGATTTGCAGCTTAATAAAACAAAACTGACTTTTTAATTTTTATTAAATATTGTGAAAATTTCTAGATTTGAAGAATGTAGGTGTAACACATCCTTCGTGCTCCACAGTCAGTGTGGCGGTAGTTGGTCGTCCATTGATTGTAGTATTGATGGTTTGATCAGCGGCTCCTCCTGTCACATTAGCAAGTCTATGATACAACAAGAATATATCTGCCAAACATGCAATGTAAGCAGCTTTGTTCTTTCTATGAGTGTAACTCCAGCTGTTTGATTATGCGTTGTTCCATCTTTCTTTACACTCTCCGCAGAGACACTAGCTGCCCTCTCCAACGAACCGGGAAAACCTTTCATCATGCCAAATTTCAACACAGCAGGGGCGCAACATCCGGCATCCTGTCTGAGCACACGCTCTTCAACCCTGACTGAATATCCAGCAGCAGCTGTGGGATCAGCACCCAACCTCAGCGCCAGTCAGATGCTTCAAGCGCCGACCATCTCGACCAAAACAGCCAGCAAGAGATCGCCCAAACTGTGGCCCAAGAGAAATGCAAACGTGGTGCCCGTAAACACTCCTGCTCTGCCCATGGGGGAGTGGTCAGGCTTATGTTTGGGCATCAAGGAGGATTTCAGTAAACTGCATGAAGACTTCGGAAAGGAAGTAAAGGAACTGATTGCTGACTGGTCAAAGAGAGGACCCGGCGGTGAAGCTGTTCAGGAAGAAAACTTGATCGATTTTGGATGATAAATTTGAACCCTATTCAGGTTCTAAACATTAATTTAAATAATGGTCATGTTCCAAAGTTAGTGTAAATAGAAATTACATTGTTAAGATATACTTGTTGTTTTTTTTTTTTTTACTTATTATTCCATAGATTCATCAATAAATGATCTATAATCTACAGTGAACTGTTTTCCTCGTGACATTTTTTTGAGGACGCACACCGTAGACACAAACACCAACTTGAATTTGGTCTCTTGAATTATCACTCTGCATTACTCTGCTACAGTGGATGTGCTGTACCAAATCCATCTGAATCATTTCATTTACTGTTTTCCTTGGATGATTTCCCTTACAGCAGGTTTTACATGAAAATGATTATTATATATATAAAAAAAAAGAATTGTGACGTGAAATTAAATATTTAAATACTGCCAAATTAATGTAGAACTGCAAACAAATACCTCTACCAAAAATTAATCCATACCCGTCATCGAATCAGAATTGATCATTTAGCGGGTTAGACACAAAATTCTGTACGAGACACCTGCCTGAATGAGAGTCCGAAATTTGGTCCATTTTGATTTTAATAGTTTTTGTTTTAATATGAAATAAATAAAGAAGTCTTCAGCTGAAATTACCACAGTACTTTAATACAGGTTTTTATTACATCGTTGATGTTTGGTAATGGCCCTATTAATCAGAAATCAAATGTTATTGATGACTTGATGCATTAAGTTTGTCTATTTACCAGTGAATTAAAGCTCAAAACCCTTTTACATTATAAATCTGATTAATGACTGTGGGTAAAAAAAAAAGGCAGTTGCACAGGGGGGGCGAAGCAGGCCAAGAGGGGGCGAAGTCTGTTGAATTTTAGAAGAGAGTCAAAATGGCTGAGAAAGAGAATGGTGGGGGGCAGCAGAGCTATTTCAGTCTGTACAGCTGTCTTATTTTTATAGTCTTTGACTGTGCTTAGTCTTTCTCCCTCTTGTGTCTCTCTCTTTTCACCTTCAAGCCCACACAGTAGCACAAGTGGCCGCTCTTCGATCTGTTTGCAGCCCTCTTTACACAGATTCAAAAAACATTTTTTTTCGCTGCAAATAGTTCTCCCAGTTTTCATTTATTAGTGAGCAGATGTTGGATGAATTCAAATCAATTAAAATAAAAAAAAAAAAAAAAAAAATCAATAATCAGAGAAACTTCAGCCCCTTTTAGAAAAATTAGGTCATATGAAATGCAAAGTCTACAAACTAGCACAAGACACAGTATCAGTTCACGCCGATGTTGGATCCCAATACATACTTTAGCTGTATAGTGGTGTGATTGATGGCACCCTAAAGAGCTCATATATGGAGTTTGGTGGGTGGGTCACTGTCCTCCGGGTCTAAAGAAACTATACTGGGAGCCTCCAGGAGCAACCCAAAATTAGTGCATCCATGGTGGGAATGATGCTCATCATCATTTGCTGTATCCCATCACAGATGTGACCAATTGTCGCAGAGGAAGACAAGGAAAGACAGACGTGAAAAACAGTTCTTAGAAACCTCTAATATCTTATTTTTGTTCTTTCTAATGACGCCAATCATTGAGTCAATATGACAAAGAAATAGGCTGTGTTTCCATGTTTGAATGTCTGTTTCTATGGTGCTTTCTATAGTGTCTGTTTTCTTTCTGTATAAAATGTGGTTCACATTTATTTTTTATTCTTCGAATCATAATTTAAATGTTAAAAATACATTGTTTTCACAAAGTGTTTCCTCTTCTCTGAGTCAGTGTTAAAAGACTGTTTACATGTGTCACTGATGCATCGTCACTGTTTTTAGTGGCCAAGTAGTCGTGTGTCATTACTGGAACTAAACCAATGTCCACCAGCCAACTGTTTTCAGGTTTCACGACTGTTTATAAACCCTGATGGCCACGACTGATTACCTCGTGGGCACTAGCATCTCATCAGACCTATCATTCAGACAGGTGATGACTTCAGGATATGTTAACTACAAATACACGCTGGGATACAGAGCAGCTCAAGGGTATTAATTGATAGAAGGCAGTGGTCATGTTGACTGTAGGATGACTGTCCCATCTGTGCTTCTGTTAAAGCAGCATTAAGCTGTCATCATGCGCTGAGCTTTGTTCTCTCACAGTGGCTGTACAGTTCACAGAAATAGCCACAACAAAGACTCTCACTATGTCAAGAAGAAGAAAAAGGGTATGGGGCGGTTCAGTTGTCCCCCAGCGTCCATTTGGCCATATTAGTCCACGGATGACACCAAAGTCAGGCCTGTGTGTTGGCATTGAATTCACCTCATTCCAAGACTCCTGCGGCCTATTTTGGAGCATCAGTAAGCTGATCCGCTCAGCCGCCACCTCGCTCCTCCCTCTTTCTCTTACTTTCCCTCAGCTCTGTTTTCCTGCCAAACCTGATGGTGTGGCTAAAGTTAGCCCCCCGTGGGCTAGTATATAAGGCCCCTCGAGTCCAAAACCTACATGTCAGTCACATCGGCTTGGCGTAGGCTTCTCTTCTTGACCACCAACAACCCCACAAACTTGAGAGATGGTGAGTGTGGCCACCTTCCTTGGAAGAACGGTCTCTAGGGTCCTCTCTACACTAAACTGATAAGACGAGCGCATCACTGATACATTTTGCTATCTGGATTACCAACATCCCATCATGTGAATTTGGAGGAGTCTCTTAAGTCAAGCCTCCCAGCGCTAACTTTTATCTGCTGGCTATAGCTAAAGTTTGACTAACACAAAAACCTTAACCATGATGAAATACTCAAATACAATCTGTTTGGGGATCATTGCCTTCTCATTATATTCCCCAAAGCCATTGCTTAGTCTTTTATCCTAAATTGATTAATACTGTAGGTTCAACATGGACGGTTTTTCAAGGAAAAAAAAAAAAAATCACCTCTTCACTTTATAGTGTGTTTCTGTTGGCAAATTGGCACAAGCCACCAGTTACAGCTCTTTATTTTGGTTTATTCAGTTTAGGTTTATTTAGTTTTATTTATTTGGGAATGTTTATGGAACAGTACAGATGTTTCGCTGGCTGAAACCAGCTATTTAGGACACCTTTGGGTTCTTTTGTTTTTGAGCTCACGTTGTGATTTTTTTTTCAGCACCGTTAGTTAATTAGTTAGCTGTTTGTTTGGTGAATGTTTGTGCGTCTGAAGTGTATTTGACCTTTGTATCATTTCCCAGGCACCCAAGAAGGCCAAGAGGAGGCAGCAGCAGGGTGAGGGTGGATCCTCCAATGTGTTCTCCATGTTTGAGCAGAGCCAGATCCAGGAGTACAAAGAGGTAACATTTTCTTCATCTCACAGATTTCACAAGCCAAAGTTTTCCCAGAAGTCAAATCTGAGGTCCCTTGTGGTGCTCGTATAGCTGATGATGGTGTATAACGGTTGACCTCGGAGGTAATGCGAGAATGCACACGAAACATCTTGACCTGATCAGTTTGGCATTATGACAGGAAAAATTTACTCACCAGCATGACAGGACAGTAAATCTAGGTGTTTTCAATGACAGCAGCTACCGCTCCCCTGGGCTCGCTCAGTAATTCTCCTTGGAGACATTTGTTCTGTGACTCCACTGGAATGCAGCCCAACAGCTGGTGGACAGTAATATTAATCAAAGCAGGGAAGAGGGTCTCAAAGTAGAAAGAACAAGATGACATTCGAGGTCACTTGACCTTAAATTGAGGCTTCACTTAAGGACGAATAAGGGCGAAACAACAATTTGTTTCCCCTTATTAAATAAAGCTTTTTATAACAATTGAAGTCGTAAAATTTGCTCAATTAGGAAATTCATGTTGTTTTTAGGAGATTGCAAAAATCAGGATTCATTTCTGGAGTTTTCCCTTAGTATACAGGTAGAGATCAAAGAGAATACAATAGCTACAGTAGCTTTACTGTCCCTATAGAGACCTCAAAAAGAAAGAAAGAAAGAACATTGGTGGCAGGGTCAGAGGATTTAGTCACAAGGCAAAAGGATGACAGCTGTAATCAATACCTTCTCCTTAAATGTCACAAGGGGGTTGTCTCACATTCCAAAACCACTTTAACACCTTAGAAAGACAAGTGGCCGACCAGCTGCCAAGTCCCAAAAGGTTTGCAATGCCATCTTTGGTTTCACAGGGTGCTGCGCCAGCTATGTGGAAAGAGAAGCGACTAACAGCTCCACATTTACATGTTTATGTTGACACACAATCTTATGCAAATAACTCAGATTAACAAGTCTTATAATAAAGACTTGTGAGAATCTCAGTTTTCAGTTTTACTACTTGTATTTTAGTTAAAGTCTCAGAAAGCAAAGGCTTTTCAATTTCCTCTTCTCAGTCACTTTCTCCAACAGAAAACAACTGTTTAGTTTTTATAATATTTGATTTATCTTACCAATCTTTCTCCCGTAGGCTTTCACAATCATCGACCAGAACAGAGATGGCATCATCAGCAAGGACGACCTCCGAGACGTGCTGGCTACCATGGGCCAACTGAATGTGAAGAATGAGGAGCTGGAGGCCATGGTGAAGGAGGCCAGCGGCCCCATCAACTTCACCGTCTTCCTGACCATGTTCGGCGAGAAGCTGAAGGGTGCGTTGATACATAAACTTAAACTATTCAATCCTCCCTTTTAGGTCACTTTCTGTTGTATTTCATGAAATATTTATTTTTCTTTTATTTACTGAAACAATTCCCTTCATTATTGTAAATTCGTTTGTAAAACTTTTTTTCTCTTTATAATCGAGACTAATGGGTCTTCTTCTACTCTAAGGTGCTGACCCCGAGGACGTTATCGTGAGCGCTTTCAAGGTCCTGGACCCCGAGGCCACCGGCTCCATCAAGAAGGAATTGTAAGTGCTTTTACCTTTAACTTACTAACTTAACTTCTATCAAACCTCTCAATGGCTCTCATTTATTTTTCTGCATTTTTCCTCCCCAGCATTGATGAGCTCCTGACTACCCAGTGCGACAGGTTCACCCCCGAGGAGGTGAGCTGATCAGTCTTTGTCTCGCGCGGATTCTCTTCCCAAAACCGCCCTCACTTGTTCAGGGTTATAATCAATTTATTTAATACCTCCTTTGCAGATGACCAACCTGTGGGCTGCCTTCCCCCCTGATGTGGCTGGCAACGTTGACTACAAGAACATCTGCTACGTCATCACACACGGAGAGGACAAGGAGGAATAAATCTCTTTCTCTCTAGCTCTCTACCTCCGGTCAAACCCATACTCGTGCCACCATTTACTCACCCCCCCCTTCTCCAACGCCATGGCTTCCTTGCACACACTCGCGCCCAGGCCCACTGTTTCCGCTCGCCAGCTCAACATGAAAAGACTTGTCTCCTTTATCGAGATACTCAGCGAGAGGACATAAGGCTGTGGGGGTGTTTGTGTGTGAGTACCAACAGGGGAACATGGGATTATTTTCAATAAAAAATAATCTTGTGACACTGAAACACTTTCTCTATCTCTGTCCCTGCCTCTTGTTCCTCCTCCTTTTCCTCCATCACTCATTCTGTCCTTCTGCGTTGAGGCCAACAGTGCATGCATCATACTGACATATAGCGTGTATGCATATGCAGTTCAGTGTATACAGTGGTGGGTCAAAATGTCTCTTGGGTGTTGTGGTGCATGCACAGTCAGTTGCTTGAAACAAGTGAGCAGTCTGACCAATGTGGTCTGTTAGTCTCAACCTGGACTGGAGTGTTGAATGGCCTCCTCCCTGGGTTTGTATTGGAGAGGAGTGCACAGAAAAAGCGTTGGAGTACTGTACTATAATAGTTTGCCTACCCCCTCTCTTTTTAATCACTCTCTCGCTCCAATATGAAAGGAAACGTTGCAGTGAAAACAGGAAAGCATGATTATTACAATTTTTAATCTTGTTAATAGAGAAAGAGATGGTGAAAAATGGTGATTGGGAGGCAGGAAAGAAATAAACAAAAGCAAAATGTCTTTGTTTTAGACTCTCCTTCAGCCCTCTCACTGCTGTTTCTCTCCTGTTGTTGTGACTGTGTCTGTGTCTCAACTGTAACAAAAGAAGAAGTACAAATAAAATCTGCTATCTTTCGTATGACACTGTCTGTTGGTTTAAGTGGGGGCACGGGTGAAAGCACTGCTGTGGACGGCCCTGTAAAACGCTGACTGCATTGTAATATGCATATAGTGAAGCATTTTCAAGGTTTGGAGGGTGGTTTTCTTTTTAATAAGGTGATTTAAACTGTGAATAAGTCCTGGTAAAAAATGCTGAACTATAAAGTCTAACCATCCTCCCAAAATCAAAGGTTCAATAATATTCTGGTGATTGTAAGATTAAATGAGATAAATAAATAATAATTATAGTTGTAATCATAATAATAATTATAATAATAATGAGCGGTCAAAAAAAAAACCTATAAATGTATACGTAAATACAAAATCAATAGATCAATGTGACGTGACCAAGTGACCTTGCCATCCAAAACAAGATGTTAAATTTACTATGGCAAAACCTTCTGCCTTCAAAATAAAAGCATCAAATATGCAACTTTAAAATACCAACAGTCAATCTAATTGATAAGCATTCTTATTAAACATATATATATATATTTTTTTTAGAAACAAGTCAGGGTAACAATACTGACGTATGAAGTATGCACAGCTAAAGAGGATCGCTGCAACTCGATGGTATGCCACTCATAATAAATGCCTCCGTAAGCCTTATTTTATTTTGGAGAACCCGGCAGGAAACGCTCTGTGAGTGTCGAACTTGACCCGGACCAGAGCGCAGGGGGAACAGTGGGCACCCAGCGCTGGAAACCGTGAAGCATTTCAAGACCTGGTTTGTCACCACAAACTGGGAAATGGCCCCGTGGTGATGCGGACCCCGAGGCCGCCCCGCCGTGCCTTCGCGAGTACCGACGGGCCGAGAGTCGCCGCCATGGCCTCGGTGTTACCCCGCGGCACATCTGTCGGACTCCCCGCTCTGGCCGCCACCGCCGTCCTGCTCCTGATGTCGGCGACCGCCGTGCAGTCCTCTCAGGGCGACAAGGAGCCGGTGTACCAGGACTGCGTGAAGCAGTGCGTCCGGGCCAACTGCACCGGAGCTCGGCTGCGGGGCTTTCAGTCCGCCCAGCCGCAGTACATGGCGATGACAGGTGGGTGGTTGTTGTCGGCAGGGAAGTTCAGCTAGCTTAGCTCGCTTAGCAACAGATGTCTCCAGCAACATCCCTGCGTACTTGTGTTTGTTTACTACACAACATGGAAGTTCACTCATCCATGCGACGGCTTTCTGTCGCCTTCGTGTGTCATGACTGCGGACTGACATGTCATCTTCATGTCATGAAATATGTTCCTTGACTTAGCAACCTGAAAACAGGCTTGTAAATTGAAAGCCAGTTATTCTGGCTGAGCAAGGTTGTCCCTATAGTCCTGTTGTAAGTCCACCATCATTTACATTTGTGTGGTGTGTCTGCCTGAGATTTAAAAAAAACAACAACACACACAACCAGTTGGCCTGCTTTTCTAAAGCTGCAAACACAAAGAACATTTTCATGGCTGCCACTAACCATGATTGTTATTATTCATTAATCTGAGGTGCAATAATAATAATAATAATAATAATAATAATATAAGGTGCAAATAGTGTGAAGATATGAATAAAAAAAACAAGGTGGGCAAGCGGCTCCAAATTGCAGCAATGCCGTGATATGAAGTACAAGTAAATGATATCTCAGTCTCAGCTCATAAGCCCGATGGTCCAGGCCCTGATGCCGCATCGCCTCCTGCACCCTCCTTGGCGTCATTCTCTAAAAAGTTGAATGCTGAAATATTATATGTCATTGTCGGCAATTCGTGCTTATTATGTACAGTATAAGGCAAACTGAAGTCGACCCTCTGACCCGTGCCAGACCTCAGCTCCCTTTCTCTTTGTTCCTGTGTCGTAGGTTGGACGTGCCGAGATGACTGTCGCTATCAGTGCATGTGGACCACGGTGGGCCTTTACCAGGCTGAGGGGTACAGAGTGCCACAGTTCCACGGCAAGGTTTGTTCCTCTTTAACGGGCCACGATGAGCATCCCAAAGTTGGACCCCAAAATCATATCTTAATTTCTTTCATACTGAAGAAGACGCTGGAGTCCCCCCCCCCCCAATAAATATATTAATATATTCCGTGATTTTAATGTTTTTTTTTTTTACCAAAACTTTACCTTTAACCTTTAAACCTTTTAATAATGAGTGTGTATTATTTCTCCCCAGTGGCCGTTTGCACGCTTCCTGTGTTTTGAGGAGCCGGCCTCCGCGCTGGCCTCTCTACTTAACGGCCTAGCTTGCCTTCTCATGCTGCTGCGCTATCGGAGCACAGTGCCACGCCAGAGCCCCATGTACCACACCATCAACGCCTTCTCCCTGGTGAGTTGATAAGAACAAAACAAATACACCAGTTCCACCACGTCCGCTGTGTCTTTACACTAATTTCATCACCAAAGCTACTGCTCGTTTTTAATGTCTGTGTGTGTGTGTGTTTAGGTATCTCTTAATGCCTGGTTCTGGTCCACAGTGTTTCACACCCGGGACACCTATCTCACTGAGGTAATGGTTGTTAAGAGCTCTAGACACTTGTATTAAAACCATTCATGTCCACCAAATGACAGAAAACAAAATCCACTGTAAAAAGACAAATTGGCTTATGACATTTTTCTGACATAAACTTAATAATTTCTCACCTTTCATTCCCTTTTTGGTCCACTTACTTGGAAAGCACCTTCCTACCCTGTGTGAAATCTCTGTTCAGTCAGTTTGTTAGCTGGCAGCAGCTGACCGCTGTTTATACGGAGAGTTGGGGAGAGCCGTTGTGACTCAGTACACAGACCCAAAACAATGAGCAGAGCGCTGCTAAAAGCAACCTTTTCAGATTACAGGAAGTCAGGTGGTTCAGCGTTAATTAAAAAAAAGAATACCACTTTGTTGTTTGCTGAGTGAAAAACACCTTTCCGGCGGCCAGACCACCTGCTGAGACTAGTGCTCCTCTGTTTTAATGGCTAATGAGCTTATTGAATCAGTAACATCCTAATGTCATTACTGACCAGCTTTCCAGCAGGGTGCAGTATAATTTCTGGAAAGAGCAACAGACACAACACTTTGTGTTGATCCTGATGTTGGCTTGTGTTGACAGTAAAAGAAAAATGTGTTTCCGTTTGGTTTTTCTCTTTCAGAAAATGGACTATTTCTGTGCGACAGCAGTCATTCTTTACTCAATCTACCTGTGTTGTGTCAGGTACGTGTGCTATAAAACCATGTTTCCTACAAATGTGTTCGCAGGAGATCTAAAACCGCACTCAGACTTGGTAATCATTGACCGTGGTTTGAATATATGTCTGCTATTTCCTGGATTAAGTTTTAATATTTACAGTATTAAATAGCAAATATAACAGAAGCCAGAAATGATGTCAAGCAGGGTGAAAACTTTGGACTTTCAACTCGTGGTAAAAGTCTCTGTTACAACACTTTCTGCCATCACATTATATCTCTTCCCTGTTTCCGTCCTCTCTTTGCCAGAACTTTGGGTCTGAGGCGACCGGGGGTGTCCAGCATGGTGGGCGTCCTGCTCATCTTGACCTTCACCTCCCATGTGTCCTACTTGACCTTCGTCAGTTTTGACTACGGCTACAACATGGCTGCGAACGCCACCATCGGTACGGCGAATGCTCAGAATCCCCATCGGCGCTCATATTTGGTTGTCAGCTGTTTTGTGTGCTGCTGTGTGATGGTTGGTCCACTTTCATGCGCAGGGTGACAGTGGACAATGTTGAATTGCAATTATTGCTGTTGATCTGAGCTGGTGTCTCGTCTTTTTTGTTTTTGTCTTTGAAGGCATGGTGAACCTCCTGTGGTGGCTGTGCTGGTGCTGGCAGAACCGGCGGACCATGCCGTACTGGTGGAAGTGCGGCCTGGTGGTGCTGCTTCTTCACGGCCTGGCCCTGCTCGAGCTGCTGGACTTCCCCCCGCTGCTCTGGGTCTTCGACGCTCACGCTGTCTGGCACCTCAGCACCATCCCAGTGCACTTCCTTTTCTACAGGTCTGTCCTGCCTTTGTTTCGTACTTGTACTGAAGAGAAGCATCTCAAAGGACAAAAAAAAAAAAAAAAATGTTTTGACTAGAGCCCGACTGATACTGGTTGTTTGGGGCCGATACCGATATAAGGAAGTAAAAAAAAATAAAATTAAAAAAAAAAAAATCCAATATCGCGGTATCGGATGCGATGTGGTTAGCAAACAAAGATGGAGGCAGGATGTTTAACAGTACTGTCCAAACTAACATCACTTCACATAACTTAATTGAATTTAATCATTGTAAATAATTATAATTTTATAAAAAAAACAAAGAGGCCAATTTCTAAATCGTGACTAAGCATGATTTAATAAAAAGCCGGTTTCATTCGTGAAGGCCCACAGTAGATATACTAATCAACTTTTTATATTTCAATGACTATTCGAAAATTCAAAAGTCAGGACCCGTCCCTAGTTTTCATACCGGACAGCACATATGATGATACCGACACACCTGTGAAAGGCTGATAAAATCGGCTCTAGTTTTGGCCGCACAATGTCAATAAAATGGGAGAGAAGGGTTATTGTTAGCTGTGCCTTTAAAAAAAGGATGAATCTAGATCATTTACCTGACGGTGACTGACCCTCACTTCGCTCTGCCTCCAGTTTTCTGATAGACGACAGCCTCTACTTACTAAACACAGAGAAGATGGGTGTTAAAGTCGAGTAGGAGGAGCGCATCGCCTCGTCACCATGCCTCCACCCGCGCACCTCTCCAATCAGGGCCGCCGGACGCCCGAACCCTGACGGAGCTCATCCTCCCAGATGACATGCATGATGACACGACGAGGACTTTCATCGAAGTACACTTTGTTTTACATTTTTCTTTTGAACTTTTTAATTTCTCTCTTTCAAAAAAAAAAAAAGGTTGATGCTTGCTCTACTTTGCCTTGTACTTTTGCCACTCATCATAACTGTAAGACAGGATGAAGGTGGAAAAACATCACTTCTACCCACAGCAGCTCCCGTTTTTGACTCCCAGCTGTGACGGGAGTTTGTGTCCGGTTTCTTGCGTACTTCTGAAATTGACCCCCCTGAACCCATCTGCTCAAACTGACTCTCGCCAGCCTCCTGGACGTCCCAACAGGCTTTTAGCTCTGCGCCGATGGCATTTTGCTGCGGCTGACAATAGAGGTCGTAACCTCCTCTGTGTGGATGCAACATGTGTCCGTGGCAAAAGTGGACTGGCAGACACGGAGCGGTGCCCCTTGTGAAGGGGTCTGCCAGCTGATGGTTCCAGAGAGAGAGAGAGAGTGGGGAGGAGGGGTTTCATGTTGGAGGCCATTCTCGCTGACTGTGATTTTTTTTTTTTTTTTCCTCTTTTTTCACCTTTATTTTTGTGCCTCTCTTGTTTCCACTGCTGCTTTTGTTTCTTTGTTTTGCGTTATTCGTTATCTCTGAGATTTTTTTCTTTTCATTTCAATCATCTGCCTTAGTTGTTTTTAAGTCTGTTGTTGTGGTTTTTGTTGACCAATTTGTGCTTTATTTGTCAACAATTTTACTTTGGTTGCTTGATTTGGAATTTCGGTGGGTCGTGCGATGGAAATATGATTTTTGTATTCACCTGGATTGCCTTTTAGTGTGAGGAATGATTGAGATAGGAATAATAAGCAATGCAACAGGAAGCTGCAGTCACTATGTTTTGTTTTGTTTTGTTACATAAGGAGTGTTTAATAAATTCTGGGGTTAGGTGGTGCGTGCGTGCGTGTGTGTGTGTGCGTGTGTGTGTGTGTGCGCGTGTGTGTGTGTGTGCGTGTGCGTGCGTGTGTGTGTGTGTTTCATGCCTATTACTTTGAGTTGGTTTCATTTCTTCCGGGAATATTTTCCCAAAATGACACACTCACACTCACACACACACACACACACACACACACAGAGAACACCAGCTGCTCCATCATGTGAAAAACCACTTCCCTCCACGTTTGCCTTACACACTGTATCATAACCTGATTGTCAGTGAACATGAATTTTTTTTAAATTTTTTTATAGCAAATCTTTTATTTTCTTCTGGAAGTTGACACCAAAAGTCTCCATTTCATCCCACGTGCGTCTTCATCCCTCAGAGCTTCCCTGCCATATGTGCACTTTACGACTGTGTACATTTACATGTGTTTTTGTTGGAAATTCAGCCCATGCCTTTTGTACTTCTGTATGAGAATGTGAACAATGATCAGTATGTGTGTACACGTTGCCTTGATTCGACATTGTGTTGTTTTTGCCATCACAGACTGAATCAGTGTGTGTATGTGTGTGTGTGGGAGAGGGAGAGGAAGCTAGATTGTGCTCGATCCTTTTGTAAAAGAACTGATGTGTGAGACAATGTGTGTGTGTGTGTGTGTGTGTGTATATGTTGGAGGCTTGCTACATGAATGTGTGTGAGACGATGGTAAATTTAGCTTTGCTGACAGCCTGAAATGGGGGTGGGGGAAGATAGAGGATGGAAGACATGGAGCGGTTTGAGTGGCAGAACGATTCTTGAAGTCATGGCAGAGATACTGGATTTTTTTAATTACAAAAAATAAATCTATATATATGTATATATAAAATATGCATAGTAATTGTTATTGGCCAAAATAATTTGTGTTGTCAGATACAGAAATCTTTAATAAGTAAGGACATTCATGAAATGGTGTATTGGGCCCAATAAAGACAATATACACCCTCCTAAAAGCATTAAAAAAAACAACCAAACAATCTTTTCAAATCAAATCCTGTTCAAAACTAAAAGTTCTTCACCCACAGATTAGAAAATAACTCCAACAGTTTCACTGGTATTTGTATCTGTTGTAAAAGATTTCCTGGACAATTAACATAAAACAAACTCCAGTTTTTGCTCTGTAAATCATTCCATTGGTAGGTTTCCTTCCTCTTGGCCAGTAACCGCATCATCTGCTGCCCCCTGCCTGCTGCCCTGTGCACCTTCACCTCTCATACTCTGCACTTTTCTCCACCTTACATCTGATATTTGACCAAAAAAAAAAAAGAATTTCTGAAATGGAATAAATAAAAGTGTACTTTGTTCATAAGGAACTGAGCTCAGATGTTTTTTTCTCCACTTACACAAGACTTGGACTTTGTTCTGTAAATGTTATTCTCTCTTTCTGTAAGTTACTGTTGCACAAACTTGTCCTTACTTATTATCCAAACTCTTAACCAAGGATATCTGGTGTGTTAATTGTGCATCTGGAGATGATCTCCACTGAGGATTACAGGACTAAAAGGTACAACTTTTGCGTTTAAGAACCTCAGTGGGATGTGATAGTTTATTGAATACAACAAACACCTATCAACAGCTGCATGCTTTCCAGGAGCTGCCACCGTACTTCATGGATGCGTGTTGTCTGTGGTTCGTCCCTCCACTCTGACGGGCCTGCTGACCTTGTACCATTTGTAAACTTCATGCACAGATTCTTTGCAGGCTGTCGTGTCTCTGATAAGACGGATTCCTTCAGGTCTGTATTTGGACTCACGAGACCCAGCGGTGTAGGACAGCGTGGCCTTCTTGTCCTTGAAGATCCCCTGACTGTGTCGCTCCTCCTGTGAGTCAGTCTGAACAGTTGAACCACAACACGAGGGCAGTAAGACATGATGAGATCTGCTTCAGTGAGTTTATGTTGCTCTTTGGTAATGACTTCCTCATACCTCCTTTCTCATACTTGATTATCAAAGTGAGCTGTAATACTGGTGATCCAAAACAAGCCCTTTTACACTCAGAAACCTGGACGTCTTACTATATATTTCTGCAGATTGAGTTCTTGTCCTTGGACTGTCTCACTTGCACACAGTATCTCTCACCCACTTGCGGGCCTCCTCACCTTTCAAATCACGCAGCCCACAACTTATCTTTGTTTTATGTGTTCCAGATAATTACTGACACTTTTTTCACCTCTTTCCACATGCATATTCTTTGTCATGTTATGAATTTTGTTTGTTTTTTATTTACTCTCCAATCAGTTTTATCATCTAATTTAAAGAGATCTGACTGATGTGCAAGACTGTGCTTTTGAAGAGCTGGCTTCTAAACACAAACCTAAATTGCAAATATGAGGATTTGCGTTCACAGACAGCAAAACTTATTCAAGACTTTATGCTTGAGAACTTCTCATAAAACTCAATTTATTCATTTAACAGAGGAAAATATTCCAACCAGAATGCTGAATTGGCTTCATCCTCCAGTGGCAAATTACTTTTTTATTTGTGGGAACCAAACATTTAAGTCTGACCAGAACCACTTAACCTTGTAAAAAGTCCAGGACTTGTGTTCTCGTCTGGCTCAGTGAGTAGCTTTTTGTTGTTTTCAGATAGCTCTGTGCAGGAGGTTGGACTCTGACCCCGGCTGCTGTGGGTGGGGAAAGTGGATAGATGGGGATGAATAGAGTTTATTCTTCCTCCTTCAACTCCTGATTTCAGACCGTGAATGAAGAGCATGAGAAAAGCCAAAGAAATATGAAGATGCTTGGAGATGGTATAATGCAAAAAAAAAAAAAAAAGAAAAAAGAATCTCCTTTTAAATTTAGTGGCTCAGAAGAATTCTTTAGTTTAAAGGTTGATTGAGCATATTTGGTAATTATGTTTGAGGTATAAACGTTAATCAAACTGCTTCACTTAAATCTTTGATGAATTTATGCAGGTCTTATTGCGGATTTGCAACACATCAAAGAATGATCAGTTAGCTTAAAATACATAAAATCAGTCATAAAATACAGATTTATAAGTCCCCCCTGCAGGTGAATCATTAATTTTTGGTAGGATACAAATAATCTCTTGTTTATATCGATGATAAACTAAACTAGCTCAGTTCAGGCAGAATGTGTTTTGGTTTCTCCTATGATTACCTTGAATTTATTGTTGAACAGTGGTAAAATGTACCTTAGTTACTATAACCCTCAAATAAGGCATGATTTTTACTTGTCTTTTACTTTCCGTCATGTATCTTGCAACTTTTTCTTAGCTCGCTGAATACTACTCAGTTACTATATTTGATAACTTAATCATTTCCTTTTTTGAAACGACTTTGAAAAAGAATGACTGAAGAGGCACTTTTATGGGTACCAAATAGTCAAACGTTTTTTTTTTTTCTCTTCATTGAACATATAACCTATGGACATACATACTGACTTTCAGCTGGTAGGCATAGTTGGACATTTTTATGCAACTCGTGACTCCGATGTGTAAAAAAAATAACCAAATATCAGTCGTAGGAGATGTCAGAAAGTAAACACTTAAAAGAACTACAAAAAGTATCTGTATCTAAACATAACCAAGAAACAACAATAAAGAACAAATCAACTTAATTAGTAGCTATTGTTCTTTAGTTGAAGATCACTTATTTGTTTGACATAAGGTTAAATGTACAAATTTAATTCAGCAAGAAAATATTCATGTTTAGGGAAGACTTAGAGAGTCTGGCCTTGAAGATTTTTCATAAAACTCAATGGTTTATTTTTACATAAAATGTCTTCAGGCATGACTGGTGTAGAATGTCTTCTGTCCTTCCAAAATGCTGATGAGACTAAATAATTGTGTGACCGCTTCTTGCTCTGTGCCACAAGATTTGCATTGCATATCTATAAATTTGAAAATGATTGTCGCCTAAATGTTATGTAAGAATTTAAAATTATTTTCCTGATCTCATTCGAAACACAAAATTAGAAGGGACATAATGATGCTTTATATCATCGAACTATAAACGACAAAATAGTTTATTTTTTTTACCAGAGTCTTAAGTGGTACTTTTAATGAAGTATTTTTGACACTGCTGTTTTGGTATTCTTATTTAAGTAAAGAAAGCTAAATACTGATGACATGAACTGGTGTTAGGCCAGCACTGCCCTGCAGACATAAACGAGATTGAAGTGAGGGCGGGCTGAGTCAACCTGCCACTCCCCACTCAGGCCTGCACGGGAGCGCGCATCTGCTCCTGCGCACTGTCACGCTTTTACTACCAACAGGCACGGAATTCACGGGAGGAAGTCACTGAGATTGGGAAGCCAACGAACAACAATTCCACACACGGTGCAAAAAACTGACCCGGGGAGGGAGAAAGGTCCAAACAGAGAAACTCCTCATCGGGAAAAGTAAAAACATCAAACTTTGCAATATGGACTAGAGACGCTGCGTCTCAGCAGATGGAGGCGGCGAGAAGTTTGGTGTTTGTCGGGGCCGTGCTGCTCGGAGTGACGGGCGCGTTGGGCAGAGAAGGTGGGTCAACTTTGAGAGCTTTTCTCGTCTTTAATTCCCCCCCCCCTCCTGCTGTCTGCAAAATAGGCACACCACTTATCAGGGTTATGTCAGAGTGGTCTGCGGTTATATTTAAGTTAATGTTCGAGGCTCTTCTTTGTGGTCAGGACTACATTCCTCCGTGACTCCGCAGCCCGCTTCCTCTCGGTCTCTGCTGAGTTCTCCTGGGATTTCCGAAGCGCTAATAGGGGGGGGGAAATCACACCTGTCACAAAGTAGCCTCACACGAGATAAGCTGTGTGGACAAAAACTCCAAACTGTAGCAATCTGAAGCACGTTTTGTTGCACGTATAAACACCGCTGGATCACAGTAGTTACACATACAGGTAAGAAATATGAGAACCTGATTTATGCGTCACAGGCGGACCTCTCGCTGCTTTGCCGTGTGCGTAAACAAAAACAAACCAACAACTACAGGCACTGCATTGTGCGCCACGGATCACGACGATGTCAATTATTCACTTCTGGCTCTAAAGAGGACTTTGTCTGCTAGAGGGCCACTTGTCACACTTGGAGCTTGAGCGCATGCCAGTAAAAGAAGAGCTAACTGAAAGTGCAAACAAGTGCAGATCTGCAAGAAATAAATCAACATATTCTGTCCTATTTGGTTTTAAAACTATCAATAATCTGAAATAGACACGTTTATTCCACGTTTGATCTAATGTTATCAGAAGAAAGTTGCATTGTTTGACATTAGTTTCTATTTTCTTTATTTTAAAGCTGAAACCATTGAACCATTTGATGCTCAATTAAGTGTTAAAGTTATTCTCAAGCAAAAATGACCAACATTGGATCGTTATGCTGCTCAGGACTGAAATGTTCTGCTTATTCTGACATAAAACCAAATATTAATTTGACTTTGGGATTGTAAATCAGACAAAATAAATACTCAAGACTTAAAAGAAAGATAGACGACAGTCTATTAATTAAGAAAATAAACCTAAAGGTTGCATCCATAATGGTGGTTGCATATGGGCTTCACTACCGCTAGAGATCGATTCTAGATGGAATCAAAAATATCAACAAGCCTGCTCAACTAGTTTTAAAAGCCTCAGTATGAACACAAGCTAATGGCATAAGCTGCTGACATCAATAACTGAGAATTTCATCGACAAGTCCAACTTTACATGTCAGTTTTTTTTTTTATTGACGTGCGCTTTTTAAAAATCAAAAGCCTGAAAGGAGTCACAACACAAATATGTACCATGTTTTGGCTTTGGGGGAAATTTCCACAAGTTATAATTCATTCATGTCCTCTTCACTACCAAAATATGAGAACAAACTGTTTCCTGCCGCCACCACCACTACTACACACACACACACACACACACAAACACACACATAAACACACATAAACAAAGCCGATAGTCACTGCTGACGTGATTGCCAAATACGACTGCTTTGTTGGTGGGAACTGGTTGGTGCACTTTCCTCCAGTGTGTTGATCTGAAGCATCAGTTCAGTGCGAGCGCTCGGACAGGTTCGTAACCCCGACGTTAAGCAACGCATCACGTAATACTGGCAGAACGATAGTTCAGAACTGAAAGTAAGACTGTTGACATTTTGTTTGTCTATGCGTGCGCGCACACACACACACACACACACACACACACACACACACACACACACACACACACACTCTGTCTGTGGCCCTCCCCTGTGTTTGTATGTGTGTGTTCGATGACCTTAGTACCCGAAGAGTTCTTGTCCACGTCGCACTCCAGTGCATCCATTGAGTGGAACTCTCTCTGTGCAGTGATTAAGTTCTGCTGAATCGGCCTCGGTGGCAGGTTAACTCTCAGCCAGCCGTGACTCACCAGTCTAGACTGCATGTTAGTGATCTAACTCGCTCTGAGTCGATCGAAGGACCACCAACCATCCTCAGAGGAAACTTTCAACACCTTCCTCTGTGCTTCGACAGCTTCAGCCTGCATTTAGAGTATATTGACACAAACTGGTAAAGAAATGATGGTGTTAAAATAATTTACAGCAGCAAGTTGAGAATAAACAAGATATCCAGAGACCAAATTTCTACTCAGGAGTTGTGCTTCGGTGGAAGAACTTGTTGGTTGTGTTTACATCCTATATCAATGTCACATGCTCTGGTAGTTGGAACTGGACAGTAATTCATAAATATAGGTTCAATTATCATTTGAGGAGCATCTTGGTGGTTTAAACATTTAAAAGGTTGAAGATGTAATGACATTGTCGGGTTTAGCTGGTACCTTTTGTTACCTGTCATCCGACCAGTCTCTCATATATGCTTTCACTCAACTCCCACATGAAAAAATGAAGGTTAAAACGAGATATGATTTCAGTAATCCTTTATCATATTAGTAGCTCAACATCATGGTGAAATAATTAGGCCATTAACTAATTAATTTACAGATTTTTTTTTTCTTCTCTTAATCAATCGATGCTCTATAGGATGTCAGTAAAAAGTAATTAGTGCCTCTTACAAACCTCAATACTTCTCGTTTAGCTGAACCAGCTGTTCAAACATTTGAGAAGTATTGTCGAAGATAAAAACAGAAAAGATTAACATTTGAGAAACTGGAACCAGAAATATTTGCCCTTTTTTTTCTCCTATAAAATACAACGTAAATGATTAACTGATGATCAAAATAGTTGCCAATTAATTTTCTATCTGTTAGCTAATAACAGGTTACTGAGATTGATCATTTTATTGTGTTGTATAAAATAACAAATCTGAGCAAGCTACATAAATTCTGTCACAAAATTGTTAACCGCAACCCTAAAACAAAATCAGATGCATTATTTTAGTGTTTTTGATGATATTTTGCATCACTATATATTTCATTCTGATAAAGATCAACTCCATGATTCATAGTATGGTAGTCATACTTATGTAAATAAACATATTCTAATTAGAAGTGTAAATATCCAGCTTCAACCGGGACAGTGTACCTGGATTTTAATCTACCAATCAAACAGCTTTTTTTTCTTTCTTTTTTATATATATATATATATATATATATATAAATAACCTAAATATTGGCAATAAAACCGCTCACAGTCAATCTGATTTCTCCCAGAAAAACATCTTGAATTTAAGAAGAAAAACTGAAAACTGAAAATGATTTCACCTTATAATATATTGGATCAGTGGGATGAGCAGAAACACATCACACATAAACTAAGTTTTTTGATATTATAAGAAATTATTTTTTTTTATCCACTTTATTGTCGTGTCCTGATCCAGACTCTTGTGTCGGCACTCTTTATAAAATCCTTTTAAAGACAACACAATCCACATTTGAATTCAGCTGCAGATGCTTTCAAACTGTGGTAAATGTGAAGAAGAGCATGGTTTTCGGATGTTTGTGATTGTAGTCTGTGCACGACGGCGAATGAGCGAGGACTTCGTGTCCGCAGCTCCTGAACAGCACAGATCCTGTTCTGCTTGTCTGTTGAGCAATACCCGTTTTGTCTTCCTCGGGTGCAGAGTGAAGACAGAGTAAAGAATGTGTTCAGGGTGGTTGGGGGGAAATGTGAAGTTTATGCAAGACGGGCTGCAAGGATTAGGACAGCAGCAGACTCTGGGCTGACATGTTAAAGCCGAGGACTAATAAACTGTCAGGGAAAGTCCTGTTGGATCAGCTTGTTCTGTTTGCGTTGAGCTTTGAAGGGATCTAATCCATTAGAGGAGAGCGGGGCGCCGGAGGTTCTCGTCAATTGTCCTAGTGTGTCACACCGCAGGCTCCTCCACCAGGATTCAGTCGTACTCCTGCAGTAGCCTTGCGTTTGCGTCGCTTACCGTATACGCACACACAGGTAAACGCACACATGCACACTCCCTGTGCTGACTGGCCCGCTGCCACACACAGGTGTGGCTTCAAGCTGGCTTTCAGTTTCCATTGTTCAGTCTCAAGCAGCACATTAGTACAACACAGTCAGCACACTGTCAGTTTACAGTCGCCACATCTTCTCTGCAAGCCAGATTAACATCAAATCGGTCACCTTTCGTTCTAAGAAGATACCACGCGTAATCAATACGTAATCAGCCACGTCAAGGATTTAACGTTGACTCAAAGTTTGTCCCACCGTCACTTCACACTGTTTCCAAATTAAAAAAAAAATAGCCTCAACCATAAATATACATCAGAAAGTTCCATTTCAGTGAACAAACCAATACTTTTGTGCAATTAAGATGAGCGAAAACAGCGGTATTGTTTTTTTTTAACTTTTTCAATATGGCCTTCAGGGAAAAAAGGATCAGGCAAGCTAAAGCAATTTGATGGTTTTAATATCCAACTTCTTAAATGTGCAAATTTTCTATTTTCCTTTTTTTTTTTTTACCTTTGTAATATCTTTGGATTTTGTATTGTTTGTCAGAACAAACAAACAAATTCAACATTTCACTTGGTATTTTTCAGTATTGTCTGACAAGTTTTACAAGAAATGATTAATCAAAAACATTGAGATCGATTAATAATGACTAGCAGTTAGTTGCAGTTAAAGTTTCAGCTCTCACTAAAGAAAGTCCCCATAATCATCTTTAAGGAATTTAATATTGATGTCCATATTGACTCACTGTCAGTCCCAGTGTCTGATTACATGTTAGATATTAGTGCCTTAGTTGATGCTACTCTCCACAGAGAGCAGGTGCAAATTTTACTGTCTTTAACAGCAGTGACACGTTCAGTTTGTTGTAACACGGACTGGATGATCAAATTCCTGTACGATTACTTTTCCTCAGCTGATAGTTACCAAATAATGTGGATGAAATTGTGATGTTAGATCACCTTCTCGATGTCATGAATGAGTGAACTCGGTTGAGTCATGTAACTTCAGCAGAATCCAACACTCAGTCCCACATCGCACAGTGAATGTTCAGGTGTGTGAAGGTTAAACAGGAAGCAGAGTTTTCTATTCTTACTCAAGCGCTCGCTTTATTGTCTTTACACAATTATTTCCATCAGCTGTACCTGTTTAAATGACATCACTTTTGAAGCCAGCAGAGATTGTCCTGCACCCGTTTGTACGACAGTTGTTTTTACATACTGACACGGTTGTTTCTCACTTAACAACACCTAAACTGTCATACACGTCTGCAGCTCGATGTTGGAAATGTGCGTGTCATAATAATTTCATTAGTGTATAATCACCTGAAACCAGGAATTGTTGTGTTTTCGTTACCGTACAATGAGCCGTTCATATCTACAGAGTGCGCCATGTTGCTCTGACATGTTTCTACAGTAGCCTACAAGGGACAAACAGGCACTGGCTCTAGAAAGAGCCTTAAGGATGTTTCATGTACACCAAATATTCTCTTATATGCTTAAAAGAGGAGGGTGAGGTAAGGTGTGTTCAGTTGGCTGCAACCTCACCAATAAATGCCACTACATTTTACACAATGCTCCTTCAATGATGCTATGTATTTAATTTCATGTGCAAAATGGCAGTCACACACACCAATAAACACTTAATACTAAACCTATATGAATAGTGGCCTTGCTTCAAATTAGCGAGGGTCATGTTACGGTTAAATTGTTTTAGACCAGGGCTCAAATGAAAATAAATCAATATTTGTGAAATCTGAATAAAACTCTTTGTTTTGTCTCCATACTTATGTCAGAACACTTAATGTGAACACAATAAATTCATGTTGATTAGAAGAAAAAAAATATTCAGAGATTAAATATTAAAAGAATCAAATGCAGGGAAGAGGCTTTAGTTATCCACAGAAACACTTGAGCACTGGAAGTTTCCAGAGATAAAATTAGATTATATGCGGTGCAGAAGCCAGCAGTACTACGTTTGTGTGTGCGTGTGTGCATGCATATATACATGCTTGTATGACAGTGGTGGTCATCAGTGTTTCGTGGGCGATCTGTCTGACCCGGCGATCATGAACTGGAAGGTCACGGGTCACCGATGTGTCTTTGAACTGGACACATACCCCTTCCCCTCCCCTCCCCCTCCCGCACACCCCACCTCCTCTCACTGTAGAAATACAAAAGTGAGTGTCATCTTTTAGATATGCAATGAAACACGTGTCTATGAAAGGACACTTTCCAAAGGCAACAACTCCCAGACTTTGAGAGAACGTAACATGAAGAGGCGAGCAGAGAGGAAGAGGGGGGACATTTTTAGATAAGTCAACCCAGAAAGATGTAGTGTGTGAATATGGAAGAAGAAGGCCGGGGTAGTTACATGACAGTGGGCAGACTGAGCGAAGTGAGTGATAAAAGAGAGAGTATTTTAGGCTGCGGGGATGGAGGGGTGGGCAGCTCCTCACAAGGACACACACACACACACACACACACACACACACACACACGTTGCTGAGAGACTTTTGGAGAGCAAACAATGAGGGAATAAAAGGAGGAAGCTGAGGACTGGCTTTACGCACACTTTGTAGAAATGGAAAATGTGCTCTGTTCTGCTTTCTGTTACGGTACATTTACCTAATCCCCGGAGTTTGAGATGTCTGTGTTGCCTGTGCGCAGTAGTTTGTGTGACTTTCTGGGAGTCTATCTCCGTTTAGATATTGCGACTTATTAAGGTTGATTGAAATGTTGGAGAATACGAGCGCAGCTTTGCTCTTGGCTTGACATGTAAAACTATTTTCCATGATGACATCACTGAAGGATTCAGTGATTAGTCATTTGATTTGTTATTTGACACAAGCTGCAGTGACTGGGTGTGTATTTTTGGCAGCCACACCGTTAATCACAGACCCATTTGCTACAGTAGCTGGCTGTCACATTTTAATGCGGTCTTTATTTACGCATTATCATCCAATACTTCTCCGCTGAGCTGCAGGAGCCTTAATATGGTTCAAGTTGTGAGTGCTCTGCCATCACCGGGAAACTTTACACGTGGCAGAAGCACACACTCAATAAGAACACACACCTCCTGAACCTCAGTGTAATCATGAAAATCACCCTGCCAGGAGTTCCTGTTCATCCGATGATGCATCAGAGTCCATCCGGCCGGCTGTCTTCTCCAAAAGGAGGGGACAGAGATTATCACGGGGAGGGTGAGGGGCTTTAATCAAGAAAACTGGGTTGACTATTGAAGGGCTGCTGGAAGGAAGCCAGAGGAAGTCATTTATAACCTCCGAAGAGGAGGGACCGTCCACTGTGTGACTGCCTGTGAAAGCATGACAGCTATGCGTCTGCAAAAGCCCCTGTGAATTGTAATGCTGCATGACCCTGAATGTAATGCTGTGTGTGACCCGCAGTGGGGAATCTGCGCTCTCTGCTGCCAGTGGAAAATATATCATATATGCTCGGAGACAGACAGAGGCGGTGCGTGTGGCTTGTGTTTCAGAGTGCCCACTCAAGGTTGCTTGCAAACAGTTACACAAGTCAAACTATGTGGAGACTAAATCCAATCCTCACATTTGTCATCACTTGCTGGACAACCGAGGAGCTGCTGACAGTGACTTTAAATGGACTTTGATCTTATTTACAAAGTAAAAAAAATAAAAATCCCCTAATGAGGTTGTCCCTTTCATAAATTAAACTTACAGGATTGTTTTATTGAGCCTTTGTTGGTATGTTCTAGTTTTATCACTTGTTATAAAGCTTACCAAGTGAGCGTGTCACTTTTATATTTTCACATTGATTTTAAGGTTGCAACCGAAGATAATTTATGTGTTGATTATTTTGAATAAGGCTTTTGGAAGGAATTATTTAACCTTAGAATTGATGAAATTGCTTGAATGTTTACTGTTTAAAAGGTTTCAGTCTATGTGCGCTTAGATAAAGTTGTATTCATGTTATCCGTGTTGCAGTCTGCCTCGGTACGGACATGAAGCTGGCCCTGCCCTCCAGCCTGGAAAAACACTACGAGACCCTGAGACTGCTCTACACAGGCTGCCAGGTTGTCCATGGCAACCTGGAGATTACACACCTCCATGGAAACCCTGACCTCTCCTTCCTGCAGGTATAGTTTGAATGGAAACCAAGTCGTCACACAGATAAAACAAAGAAAGTGCAGACAAATAAAGACCGAAATGACATTCAGTTAATTAGCTCGGTTAGTTGCACTGTTTTTACTCACAGGTTTCTCAGACTGATCCCTTTTTTTGTGTGCGTGTCTTCATATCTTCTCTACTAGGAGATCGTGGAGGTGCAGGGTTATGTGCTTGTTGCCCATGTGTCAGTGAGTCTGGTGCCTTTGGACAACCTCCGGATCATCAGAGGCAGTCAGCTCTACAACTCCAGCTTTGCGCTGGCTGTGCTCGATAACACTCTGGCCGGTCAGGGACTCAGGACGCTCCGGCTTCGTAGCCTCACAGGTCAGATCACAGTAAAACAGGGCTTAGAGATTTTGCTTCAACCCAGTCTGACCTGACTGCTCTGGCCTGGGGTTTGGACTGGATGTATGACTTATTTTGGTTCATTAATTTGATCAGTATCACCTATCAGCTTAAAAACATTGAAGCTTTTAAGTGAAATCAAACATGCTCACGTTCACTGGATGCTTCCAGAGCCCCTATAAGAGTGTTTCTGAACTGCTCTCATATTGTCTCCTCTGCAGAGATCCTGCTGGGTGCGGTGTGTTTTTTGGGGAACCCCCATCTGTGCTTCCCAGACCCCCACAACATAAATTGGAGGGACACGTTGGACGAGCAGAACATCCATGCCAAACAGCACCGACTGCAGTCTCGGGCCCCTAATTGTGAGCAGTTGATTGAAATAGTGAACATCCCACTGGGTTTGTGCAGAAGAACAGCTTTTACTTGTTTCCAGTGTGACATCGTGCATACAAAACAAGAGGCCAGCAAGAAAAAGCACTGCAGTGTGTGTATTGTGCATTCAAGGAAGAAGAATTCAAATCCTTTACTTAAATAAAAGCACCAACTCCACAATAAGTAAAAACTCCTCTACAAGTAAAGTACTGAATTCAAAACCGTAGTTTAGTAAAGACAGGTAAGTTTTATCAGCAAAAATGTAAGAAGTTTTAAAAGTGAAAGCGTAAAAGTAAAAGCTCCCTGTTTTATCACGTTATGTTTTTGGATTTGACCTGAAGGTAGAATGAAAAGCCGTCCATCATGAAGTATGGGAGATCATTTAGGGCTTATCATAAAGGTCACACATTTTCAGGCAGTGTCCTCTGGGGTATGTTATTGATAGCCAGAAAGAGTAATTGATATTTTTGCACTTGGTCATCCAAACACAAAAAGTCCCAGAAATAGGTGTGTAACTAAAGAAGAATTTAAGTTTAAAACCTGCTTTTTTTTCTCTCACCTTTGCACACCTGGCAAATCTCTACATAAAGTGGCGTAAATGTCTTTTTTTTTTTTTTTTAATTTCAAAAGTTACAGAATTGTTGGGAGGCAGCTCCCCCATCTCGGTGTTCAATCATCCAACAATCAGTTCTGGTGGTGCCTTATAGAACCGCAGAGATGGTAGCATAGCTGTAAACTCTTGAGTCGTGTTTCTCTCTTGTTAAATTGTAACACTGTGGGATAAATGCTCAGCTTTCCTTACTTGTCGTTGCTGGGTTTCGTCTGGAACAGGTCCGAATTGTTCCTCTGTATGTGGAAAAAACTGCTGGGGAGAAACTGCACAGGACTGCCAAAGCTGTGAGTTAAAGTCATGTGCACAACATGGCAGTGACACTATTTCCTTGTAAAAAGTTCAGAACAAGAAAATGTTGACTTTTGACATTTTCATTCAAAGTGACCAGAATTAAATGTGCGTCTGGCTGCCAGCGATGTAAAGGCCCTCTGCCCAACGACTGCTGCCACATGCAGTGTGCTGCTGGATGCACCGGACCCAAAGACTCCGACTGTTTGGTAACGGACACATTTATCCGATACTTGCTGTGTTATCTGTAATCTTCAATGTGATATCATGTTGTCAGTCTTTTAGTCCTCAACATCTTTCCTCCTTTCTGTTTTCTCCAGGCGTGTCGTCACTTCAACGACAGCGGTGTGTGTAAGGAGAACTGTCCTCCACCAACCATCTACGACCCCGTCACCTTTCAGACCAAACCCAACCCCAACAAAAAGTTCAACTTCGGAGCCACTTGTGTCAAGACGTGTCCCTGTAAGAACTTTAAAGAAAATGACTGTATAGCCAAGAAAACTACAACACAGTGCTCAGCTTGTGGCCGTTGTGCAGCTTTAGGACACCTTACCTCGATTTCCACAAACACTCCAGAGATTCAGGGATTTCAGAATGCCAAATTAATTTTTCTTTTTCCTACTCCTCCCCCGCCGCCCACCACTCTCTGTAGATAACTATCTGGCTATGGAGGTGGCTTGTACTTTGGTTTGTCCCCGAGCCAACCAGGAAGTTATCATCACCCAACCTGACGGAGTCGAGACACAGAAGTGTGAAAAGTGTGAAGGAGACTGTCCCAAAGGTGAGGGGTCTGTGTGTGTTATATATATGTGCGTTTTCTGCGTGGGCACATTTGCATTTGGACACAGTACATTGCTTAGATACTGTAAACTCAGTGCTGGCTGAATTAGGTTTGAAAAAAAAAAAAAGGAGAGCGTACAGTCACTCAGAGATCAATACATTCCAGTGTATTGTGGGCAAAAAAAATTATGTTTTTCAGGTGTAAGCCATTATCAGCGTTATCAAAACACACGGAAATTACTGCTGGAGGACAAAATGTCAAATCAATAGCTTTATTAAGTTTACCTGTGCACCTGCTTATTAATGCAGACACCTCATCAAATATTTTTGTGGCAGCAACTCGTTGTATAAAAGCACGTAGAACATGGTCAGGAAGTGTACTCGTTGTTATATGATAGGGGTCAGAGGAGAATGGCTGACATTTAAGGCGAGTGAACCGTGACATGGATGTGCTAGAGCAGTAAAGAACCACACCAGGTTTTACTCCTGTCATGAGGGTCAACAACATGAATCCACAGTGCTTTGTGTCAGGCTGGTTGTAGCGGTGTAACGGTGTGGGGAAGATTTTCTTCACACACTTTGGACCTTTTGATACCAGCTGAATGACAGTTTAATGCCACAGCCTACCTGAGTGTCTGTGCAGATCATGTGCACAGTCCAGTCCACCTGTCCTCTGCGCCATGTCCCAAAACACACGTCCTATCGGGCGGCTTCCACCAGCACAACAGTGACTTCAGTGTCTCCACAGTCACCAGATCTGGATCTAATAAAGTCCCGTTGGGATGTGATGGGCTATTGTACATGGAAATAAACATATTGAAAGGAGCTCTACTGGCTCCTTAAACAACACCTCACGAGGGCAGTGGAAAAGCAGACAGTCACTGCCTCTGCAGACGTCCCCCACCTGAGCAACAGATTGCACTTTCTGGATCACTTGCATACATCCCAGCCCACTGAACCTGCACCTCCTCCTCGTTGTCCTCATGCTTTAACTGCCCCTCCACAGCCGGGGACCCTGTTGCCTCCACTCCTGCTCTGGCATCTTGTGTTTCTTTTTTAGGATAGATAAAAAAAAAAAAAAAAAAAAAAAAAATGGTGCTATTTTTATGGGGCTATGAGGTTTCTACCTAGCGTTAGAAAGGGGTACCTAATAAACTGACCACCAATTGTATTCTGTAGCTATCTAGAAGTCCAACAGGGGAAAAGCAATTACACAATATGTTGCTATGTGACAATATGTAACAAATGTTCTGGAGGGATTTACGTTTTGCATCCTGCTCATGTAGACATGGTGTCCCAGCGTGGATGATTGTAGTTCCAGATGCACGTACTGATGACGTGATGTGTTGACAGTGGTGCAGAGTGAACCAACCTGTTCCTTCATTTATAAGGATTTGTAAGATAACTTGGAATCATTCAGGCTTTGTTGGAAGTGGATCTTTTTTTTTTTTTTTACTTTTGTTCTGGATTTGAGGTGGTCCAGATTTTACTTAGAGTAGTTACTAAGAATAACTAGTGTTAGGTTTATTGATCCATTATAATTCTCGGCCACTTTCTACCATCGTTGTTAAATGTGATGCACCACTCTATATTCCTGTTCATGTGAGGGGATGCTGATCCTCTTTTGTAAATACAGTTTAATCTCTGGATTTAAGATAAACTGGTTAAAATGTGTTGTCATTTTTGTGATTGTAGTGTGTTACGGTTTGGGTATGCACAACCTGGGTGTCATGGACAACCATGGCGTCACCATGGTAACATCTTCTAATGTGGAGCAGTTCAACAAGTGCAAGAAGATTTTTGGTAGTTTGGCCTTCCTTCCGCAGAGCTTTGCAAGGTAAGAGACAAGTATAGAAACTATACAAGAAAATATAGAAACTACAGTACATTTATTCGAGACATATTGTTTTTAAAATCATTAACAATGACTGAATAAAATAGTTAATTCGGTTTAAACCCAACAAGCCAGCGAACTTTAATAAACGCAACAAGCAGCTTGATACCCAAGACTTAGAGTTGCCACAGAACCACATCCGTCCCATTCAGCACTTCAATATTTGAGTTTACAGCAACATTATGTTCACACATCTTTGTGAAAGTGGAGCAACAAGTTGTTACCAAAACTTAAACCCCGTCGATGCACTCAAATGTGCTTAAAACCCAGAATGTATTTTTTTTTTTTAACGAGGTTTTAGTGTCAACAGAGAAAAACTAATTTGTGTTATTACCATAAAGACAATCTAATTTAAATGTTTTAGAGAAATATTTACACATAATGCATCCACAGTGAAGAGTTAATAACTGTATCCCAGATCCACCAATGTAATACTGTCAGTTAGTGGCTCCGTCAACTTAATCTGAGATGACAAATCTTGATCAGTTATTTTCTACAGTTTGTGCCAACTGCTCACAGTGAGTGTCGGATTTTGTTTGTGTTGTGAAATATGAGAAAAATAACTCTTGGCTAACCTGCATCACAGGAGATTTTGGGAGAGATTACAGATTTTATCAATAATGTTGTTTGAGGACATGAAAATGAAGTTCCACACACTTGAATCTGCACATTTTGTTTACATGTTTAGACATTTTTTCTTAGAGTTTGTTCACAAAGACTTGCAAACAGTATGAAAACGTACAGACAGTTGTTTATAGTAACTAGCTCCAGAGGAAAGTATCTGTGTATTCTTGACACAAGATCAGACGGACAGTTTTTTGTGTGGACACATACATGGAGACAATTCTTACAACATCCCAGCAAAAATGATAAAATATATCAATATAGAGTATAACACTGAAATCAAACTCTTCAGTCAAGTAATTGTCAACAATAATCAAACCGACTTTTCATCTCTTCATACGTTTTACTCAAATATTGCATTATCATTGTCCAGGGACTCCGTGACCAACACATCTGGCTTGACTTTGGAGCAGCTGAGTGCCTTCAAGAATCTGGAGGAGATTACAGGTACTGAGGTGTTTGTTAAACCTGCTGTAAGCTTTAACCAGGAAAACTATTTTTTTGATGCAAATAAATTTCGCCTATTCAGTATAATTCTCCATTTTACCACCACACAGAAGTCTGCTTCGCTTGGGTGTTTTCTGTATCCGATTGTCTGAATTGGATTTGCAGGTTATTTGTACATGGAGGCCTGGCCAGAGGAGTGGACTGACGTCAGTGTGTTTGAGAACCTGAAGGTGATCAGAGGCAGGATGCTCTACAAGTAAGAGTTTTAAAGTGTCGGTTTGCATGTCTGTTGATCACCAGTATTTATCTTGTGTGCATATTAACCTTCCTGTCTTGTAGCATTGTGGTTTTTAACTAGAACCAGACTCGCTGTACTTTTCCATAATGGTTTACATTGTTTGTGATTTTATTATCACCTTTATCATCAATCAAGCTATAAACTAGCAGGAAACAAACATTAAACCTATATTTTTCTTCACATAACATAACTGTGCCCCAAGAACTCGTGTCGGGGAAAAAAAAAGGACAGATAAATAAATTCTATAATTACTCAGAAAATCATTTAGAGAAAAATTGATAATAAGATCATTATTAAAAAAAAAAGAAGTAAGTTTTATATACCAACTAGACTGTCTACATATTCATGTGGTTCACACCTTGAAAAGCTTTCCTTCATGCGGTGCAAAATATATCTATATTCATATAAATAAAATAAACACGTTCCAAGTATTGTATCGTTTTCTTTCTGCGCGGTGCGTCACCGCATGCCACTGTGTTGATGTCCGTCCACCAACACTGGGTCTTTGTTTGTGCTCAGTGTCTCTGGTTCAGTTGAAACACTCTGTTCACTTTCATGGTAATAAATGCTAATTATTAGCCAGCGCTGCTGCTTCGACCTGCAGCTCATGTCAGCCACAGTCTATGAGAGTTACGCGAGTATTGTAGCTGAAACTAGGTCACAGTGACGAGTGTGAGATTGTTTTACGATGATGTCTGACATTATTGTTTGTGTAATTAGAGCAGTGTCAGTTCTTTTTTTTTTTTAATTTAAGTGTTTATCTTGCTGTTTTTGTTTCATTCTTGTTGCTTGTATTGTTATTTATTTTTAAAGCTTCATTTGTATCTTTTTACATCTTAAGAAGATGAAAATAACAATCATAAATGGACACAATCAGGAAAATAACCACAACCTCTCTCCTCCTTTGTTTTAGGGGTGTGTTTTCTCTGGCCATCCAGAACCTACACATCCAGTCTCTCGGGTTGCGTTCACTACGCAGCGTCAGTGGAGGTTTGGTCTTGTTGTACAACAATTCCCAGTTGTGCTACACCAGTTCACTGCCCTGGGAGACTCTCCTCCATCCCACACAGGGTCCCCACCGCATCGTCAGCCACAACCAGGACCCCCAATTCTGTGGTAAGTTAACACACCACATAATGTATGCAGAACAGAGCAATGACAAGACACATTAATGTTACTGAGCTGCACTTTAAACTGGAACTTGTCACATTGCGGATTGAAATCCAGCTGCAGGGACACTGCAGGAAACACTTTTTTAATCAACATCCATGGGTGTTACTGCATCATAAATATTTGCAATGGATGATAAAAGTGCTTGTCTGCACGGTTTCTTTGTGCTTTTGAGATTTTCAAACATTTGTCAGTGAAAGACATTCAAACTTTAGCAGCTTTAGCGCTCACAAATTGATATGTAAAATGAAGTCAAGAACACGATTGTCTTAAATGTTAGTGAGTCCTGTTAGCTGTTCACAGAGAAGCAGACATCAGAAAATAGTGTACTTCATGCTCCGTTGCGTCTGTATGTGTTTTCAGAGGCAGAGGGGAGTGTTTGTCACTTGCTGTGTGAGGGGGGCTGTTGGGGTCCGGGGCCCAACCAGTGCGTGTCCTGCAAACATTTCCAGCGTGGCACAGAGTGTGTAGAGCAGTGTGACATTGATCAGGGGTAAGATGGTGTGCTTGTTTGTGTTGGACTTGCCTCAGTAAATCAATAAAAAAAACTAAAAAAAACCTGATAATGTCCCTAATTATACGGTATACTGCATGTGATAATCCCCAAACAAGTTCTCCAGAAAATAAAGTGGGCTGACTGGACCAGCAGTCACTGTCAAAGTATTCCCAACATTGATTCCCAAGTCAATCAATCGGAAAGCTTTTAAATTGAAGTGTGCCCTAAAGGAATGGCAGATTACTGACAAATCAAATACGCGTGATGATTTTCTCTGCTCATAAATATGTATGTTAAAATAACATATAACGCAGATGTATTTAAAATCACAATAATCAAGTTGATGTTCAGTGCAATAAACTGTGTCCCTCCTGTCTTAAATTGCATGAAACAAAGTGCATACGATAACATGTTATATATATATATATATATATATACACAGTTAGCATGCTAACTTTAGTAGCAGTCAATGGAGCGCAATACAGATGTCTTATTAACTTTTGATTGTTCACATTCTTTTGATGATTTAAGTTCATTTTTTTTAGTGGTTTAAATAAGAAATCTTGCATTTTGCTAATAACAAAATGTATACCATAATAACATTTAAAAAGAATACATATGCTGACAGATGACAAACAATACCATACGTTGTTGTCCTGCCCTGTGTGGTGCAGAGAACAAGTTATCCTTTGGAGCTCATCGGGTTATTTACAGTTGAGGCCCCGTTTCTAAAAACGTGTCTCCTTCTGGCAGCGTCAGGTGCTTCAGATAAATGCACCCAACAAATGCCAGACTGCGTTATGGGATGTTATGTTACGTGCGCCTTGTGTTTGTGTTGCAGTGATGTGCGTGAATACACAGATGGAGCTGTGTGCGTTGCCTGTCACGCAGAGTGTCGACCTCTCAATGGCTCTGCTTCCTGCCATGGACCGGTAAGCCTCGCTGGCATATTAAAGTGTTTCTGAACATTATTATTTGGAGGGTTTTATTTCACATAAAGTCTGAAAATGCCTCATTTAACAAGTTGTATTTAAAAAGGTGACACTGCACTTTTAGGACAAATGGATTCGTCCAAAATCAGCATCAGTATTTCAACATCACCTGTACACTCAGTTCATACAATATTACTCCTCATTCATTGGTAATCATTACAGAAATGATTATAAAGGTTCCTAACCTAAAATCAACTCCTCGAGTGACAGAAAATCAATCAACACTAATCATTATTTATCAACTAAACAGCCATGTCTCGCATTTGTCTGTTTAATATTGCAAAATTTAATTCCTTTAGGTGTTGTAGTTTTGGTTCAATAAAATTTAGATTCACGCAGGGCTGTCGCAAATTGCGACTGGCATTTTATGATGTTTCATTCATCAAATACATTGATTAAAAGCCAGAAATAGTGAGCCGGGGTCGTCCCTGTGCTCTCGTGCTTTAGTGGCTGAAGACATTTACATGTCATCCTCCATTGTGTTTCTCCACACTTCCTGCCTGTCTGTGGTATAAAAACTATCAAATGAACTCTAAATCATATTCCTGTAGTCTTCAATGTGTGAATGTGTGACAAAGGTTTTGTCTAAATACCCTTAAATATTCCTCTCTGCGTGTCTCCAGGGTGCAGACGATTGCACAGAGTGTCGTAACTTCCAGGACGGCGAGTTTTGCGTGGATCACTGTCCAAGTGGTGTGAAGGAGGACCAGCACACTGTGTGGAAATACAGCAATGCCACGGGACACTGTCTGCCCTGCAACACCAACTGCACACTGTCGTGAGTGAAGCCACATGTCCGAATCCACAAACACAAGCACACTGATTAAGAACGATTTGACAAGCAGTGCTTCTCTGTTTCAGCTGCACTGTGATGGATGAGAGAGGCTGCCCCATCGATACCAGGACGGGGTGAGCCCCTTCAACTGTTTAGGCACAAAAAATAAAGCAGTGTTTGTCTGCGCGAGTTATTTTGTTTTCAGTTACAATTTCCTTTCCAGAAGCTGCTTCAAATTCAACCAGGATTCTGGGAGTTGAGCTGAACTGTTTCTTTCTGTGCAGACCGGGTACGACCATCGCGGCTGCTGTGGGTGGAGTGGTCCTCTTCTTCATCCTGCTGGCTCTGCTCGTCTTCTACCTGAGGAGACAGAAAAAGCTGAAGAGGAAGGAGACAATGAGGAGGATCCTGCAGGAGCACGAGGTGAGCGCTGGCAATGATGAGGAATTCGAGTAGCAGCTTTGGTTGTGTGTCGATCTGCGATGTAGTCTACGAGGAAGTAATCTGTCAACTGCCTCCTTCATGTGTGCAGCTGGTGGAGCCTTTAACACCGAGCGGCGCTTCACCCAATCAAGCTCAGATGAGAATCCTGAAAGAGACGGAGTTGAAAAAACTCCGGGTTCTTGGGGCAGGCGCCTTCGGTACTGTTTACAAGGTGCGCCAGACAGAATCTAGAAAACTGATCGTGACAAAGATGTTCTACTACTGTGTTTGTTATGACTGAAACATCTAAATGTAGGAGTTTGGTGAGATTTTAATAGTTTTGATCACTGCTTTAGGGAGTGTGGGCTCCTGATGGAGAAAATGTGAAAATACCAGTGGCCATTAAGGTATTGCGAGAGAACACATCACCAAAGGCCAATAAAGAAATCCTTGATGTGAGTACAAACCAGACACACAAACCAACAAACACTATTGTAGTGCACATAAATAGAGTTCACGGTTTACAGCTCTCTCATCATCTCCCCCCCCCTCATCCTCTCCCAGGAGGCCTATGTGATGGCGGGAGTTGCCAGCCCCTATGTGTGCCGTCTCCTGGGGATTTGTCTGACCTCCACAGTGCAGCTTGTCACTCAGCTGATGCCGTACGGTTGCCTCCTGGACTACGTCAGGGAGAACAAGGACCGCATCGGCTCGCAGTTCCTCCTCAACTGGTGTGTCCAGATTGCCAAGGTACATAAAAAAAAAAAAACATAAACATACTATTTTTTTGTTGCTTTTGATACTGTTCGCAGGCGTAGAGGTGTCATTTTTTTCTCGCAGCAGTGTCTTAAAGTTGCTGTTGATTCCTCTCTCATCTTATTTTCTTGATGGGGCGCCAGTTTGTATATTTGTGGGTGATGGATCTGTGTGTGTGTGTCTTGGTGTAGGGGATGAGTTATCTGGAGGAGGTCCGGCTGGTCCACAGAGATTTAGCCGCCCGCAACGTTCTGGTGAAGAACCCGAACCACGTGAAGATCACTGACTTTGGTCTGGCTCGGCTGCTTGACATAGACGAGACTGAGTATCACGCTGACGGAGGGAAGGTGAGATGAGGCTCTGGATGTAGAAGCCTCTGGTCTGGAGAGTTCACCATGATTTATTTACCTAAAAAAGAAAATCTGTATTTCTAGGTGCCGATTAAATGGATGGCCCTGGAGTCTATTCTGCACAGGAGGTTCACTCATCAGAGTGACGTCTGGAGCTACGGTCAGTATCACTGAGCACTGGAAATTATATAAATATGAATTGAACTAATAGTAAAAAAAAAAAATTGGTGTTTAATTTTGAATGCTGACTCACTGATTTTCTCTATTGCATTGTTTTATTCCAGTCATCTTTACATTAATTGTTGGCTGTAGTGTGATAGACATCTTATTTTAGGGTAAACCTTGTGCTGTTGTCATTTCACTCTCAGGCGTGACGGTTTGGGAGCTGATGACATTCGGTTTAAAGCCGTACGACACGATCCCAGCAAGGGAAATCCCAGACGTTCTGGAAGGAGGCGAAAGGCTTCCCCAGCCTCTCATCTGTACCCTCGATGTCTACCTGATCATGGTCAAATGTCAGTGGTTCTCACTGCAGCACTCATTTTACATTTTGTCTCAAGGTTTAGGAAATTCAATAACAGTGGTAGAAGGAGTATTCAGATCTTTTACTCAAGTTAAAGGAGACATACTACCATGCCATTTTTTTTAATTACAAGTAAAAGTCTGGCAAATGGCTATAACTGAAGCTGTGATCTGAATACAATGGAGTAAAAAGTACAATATTTCTCTCTGAAATGTAGTAGAGGGGAAGTATAAAGTTGCAGAAAATGTAAATACTCAAGTAAAGTGCAAGTAAATTGTACTTAAGTACCATACTTGAGTAAATGTACTTAGTTACATCCCACTACTGTTCACTAATTTACTTTTCTGGTGAATATGCAAACTGCACATGAAGTTGACTATTATTCGTGTGGTGTCTTCTTTGGTGAATGTCTCTGAAATGTTGCATAGTTGCATTGAAATAAAAGTTCAGGCGACAAAGTCCTTAAACAGGGTATGGTAGTAGGGGTTTGTGTTATATATGCTTGATTGACATTTTGATTTTATGTTTGGCTTCAGGTTGGCAGATTGATCCAGAGAACAGGCCAAAATTCAAAGATCTGGTCTGCGATTTTAGTGCCATGGCCAGAGACCCGCCTCGCTATGTAGTTATTCAGGTATGTGTACGTATGATTCATACTGCAAATGTTTTCCTTTTGTGTGACTGTGCTTACAGGGTTATAATATTTGTCTTAAACTGCTACTTTTACACTTATAAAAGAGCAACATTACAGCCATCAGGATAAATACAGACTTGATACATTCTTACTTTGTTTTTTGATCCATGTTGTTCTCTCGCTGTCCATCAGGATGATGACCAGATGAGCCTGTGCAGCCCAGTGGACAGCAGGTTTTACCGCATGCTTCTGGAGGAGGGGGACAACGTCGGGGAAATGATGGACGCTGAGGAGTATCTGGTGCCTCAGCCAAACCTCTTCCCCAGGACTAAGGAAGACGAACCCCAGGCCAACGGGCCGTCCAGACACCAGTCATACAGGGTCAGTGAGGGGGGGACAGTGGCTTTCTTATTTATCTCCTTCTGCATAATTCATTTTTACTCTGACTGATTATCTGTGTTGAAAGGCCCTCTGATTGATCTTTTTTTCAGGGTATGCGATCTTTCAACTGTTAATTTATAGCAATATTATAACTGTTTATTATGCAACATAACTTTTTTAATAGTAACCCCACAGACTTCTGCAGTGATACATGCAATTGATTATGGGTACATGTTATGGGTAATATAATTTCTGATGTCAGTTTTAACAAAAAGCCATTTCTGTCATCCTCTGTGTCTGAAAAATGTTAATGTCATCTTTCTGTCCAGCAGAGCAGAGACCTGGGTTTAGATATTGACCCCTCCATCGCTGGTGGCCCTCGGAGCATCTACTCCTCCCTGAGTACTCTCGGTCGCAGCCAATACCCCACCTTACCGTTAGGAGCCAGCACCTCTAACGGTCTGTGGCCTCAGTACCCAACGCTGGCTCGCAGCCCCTCAGCTGGAGGCCAGTCGGACTCGGTCTTCCTGGATGGAGCTCCAGACGACCACTCGCTGCCCCCGGCCAGCCCCGGGCGATACTGCAAAGACCCCACTTACTCCAACGGGAGCCAAGGTGACCTGGAGACTGACGGGCCGAATGGCTTTCATCATCCTCATCACCTTCATAACTCACTGCCCAGGCGGAATCACGGCTACAATCATAATCATGCCTTGCCAGGTGAGTGGGTGACTTCCTCTATATTTGTAGAGAGGAACTACATCTCAGAGAGTTTTGTTCTGACAGTCTTTCTTTGTCCTTCCTCTCAGAGTACGTCAACCAGGAGATTCGGGATCTCAGGCCAGGGATCGCCGAGCGGCCCAGCACGCTGCCTCGTAAAGGCTCCAGGGTGGACCGACGGCTCCCTAACGGCCTGAGCTCTGGGCACAGCGTGGAAAACCCGGGATACTTGGTCCCTGTGAGCGCCGCGAGCTCCACCTCTCCAGCTTTTGACAACCCGTACTACCTGGACCTTGTGGCCAAAGCCAAGGTCGCGACCGGGGCCGCGGCGGTGGACGGCCTTGCAGGACTGGAGAGCGACGGAGGAGTTACGAGGCACGTGAACGGGTTCGTGACCTCCACTGCAGAAAACCCAGAGTATCTGGGACTCGCAGACACCTGGAGTGGGCATACCTGAGGAGAGCGACAAGGAACTGAAGAGGGGTCACAGATTGTGCTCTCCTGAGGGAAATGAGAGAAAGGGAAGATGAAGATTGATGTGACAGGAATGAGCTGGGTGTTTGTGGTACTGAATTCTCTCTCTCGAGTCCAAACCGTTCGAGATTGTCCGTCATAAGTCACCATATCACCCAGCCGTGACGCGCAGAGACTCAACACAGTGTAGCATTAATGTGGTGTCAGTGGCATCATTTGTATTCAGGTCTTCCTCTCAACAATCTGTGACTGTTAAGTGCCAAAAAGAAGTTTACTCAGTCTCTGTAAATAACTCCGTAGGAAGCAAAGGAGCTCACATTTGTCAACAACCCATCGCGGTACAAGCAGAGTCTGATTACCAGAATTATTTGACTGGAATAATGAATGCTGATTTTTTATTTTTATGTCATTTTCTTTTGTTCAGTTTCTGTGGTTGTTTTCCTATACATGTGAAGCTTCTTCTTTTTTTTTTTTTTTTTTTTTTTTTTTTGGGGCGGTATTTCCTTCAGTGTCTGCATGGAGATGCCACTCAACCCAGTTAAAATAAGAAAAAAACACAACTAGTACTTGGACGAAGTGAGCCATGATATGCAATGAAGAGAAGACGGTGTTTAGTATTCTGGTCACTTTCTCCCGGACCTGATGGGGGTCTTCAGTCCTCTCAAAGCCATTTTGTTTTGGACAGAGGAGGCCCTGCAGCCCATCTGGCCAGTCGACATGCTCCCTGAAAGAAAGGCATCCTGTATGGAGAAGACAGCGGCATTGTGCCGCACTGATGTATGTGGTCCTTAGTGTCTGTGGCTGCGGCTGCTTTGTGGTACAAGAAATCAGTAAAAAAAAAAAAAAAGGTACTAGTTGACCTTTTAAGCTGCAAAAATATTTAAAAAAAAATATTTTTGCTGTAAAAAAAAATAGTGAAAAAGTTAATGCAAACCTTTCGGGGATTGTCAGGTTTTCCTCATAAGTAGGGAGAATTACTTGCGTTTAAATCATGCACAATGCACTACATGTTAGGATACTGTATATGGCCTCCAAACTTGTGTTATCACTGAGCCTTTTGAGTTTGGTGGCTTTTCAGTGTGCAAGAAAGCACTTCAAGCTAATAGTAAATATATTCCACGAGAAGTGAAGAATTTGCAGGTATGTGTATACAGACAAAGATTTCTCTATGAAACAAGAAGCAGCTCTGCTGTTTGTGTTTTTGTGTAAAAATGAGCAATCCACTGGACACTGGAGCTGAGTGTGATTCTTCGCTCTGCTCCGTTTGGATAATCAATGCATGGCTCAAATTCCACTCGGCGAGAACACACTGGCATCCCAGTTAATAATCAACAGCGGTTTTTTTTTGTAGGCCGTTTTTTTCATGTTAACTGGTGTTGGGCCGGGGGAGGTCAAAACTGAGTCAATGGAGCCATTGTCTGACCCCCATGTCCTCGTTGGAAAATCAGCACTCTCCCAGCTCACGCATCCCCATCGACGATGTTGTAACAGGTTTGAGAAGAAACCTCGCCGCAGCTTGTAATCCTGGACAGGTCTTGAAAAGAGTCGGTGACACGATTTTCTCGTGTCCTCTTGTGCATCTTGTCATCCAGCTGCATAAAGCTACTACTGAGTTTCAACATGGAGCATTTTTAAAGACAAACCTCTCTGAGTTGTATAAATTGTCCAAGGAGTGTGTCATCAGTGGGAGAGCTCAGATGTTTGTTTAAATGTGTACAACTCCCCCGCCCCAGTGAATTTTACTTTGAAAGTCTTCTGTTTTGATGTTCTCATACGGGTTTTGAAGAGTTTTGTTCCCAAATAAGATCTAAAAAAAAATATATGCCTAATTTTAGATTACAATTTCTTGCGTAAAAGATGTGTTTTTGTTTTTTATAAAAACATGTCAGGATTTTATTTTAATACTTTCGTACACTAACATTATTTAGAATGAAAATGTTTTGAAGTTTTGAGTGATAAAATTCCTATAACTTTTTTTTATATGTTAATATTACAATGGATGTAGAGTACATAAAATATAGTGTTTTTGAATGAAACCCTTCCTAAGTATTGTTGCTGTCAGGTGAAGACCTTGTATCTCCCCAAAGACCAATTATTAGGAAAAACAGCTCAAATTCATTTTTACATTGATCCTGTTGTATTTTGAAAAAGTTTGACAACATTTATATATGTATAATTTTGTCAACCTGTGGAAGAGTTTGTAATTCATCAATTGAACTGTAAAGTTGCAACAATAATTTCTTTATATTACCCAATAGCTTCACTGAATCCTAAAAATGTCCAAAAGTTACATCGCATTAGTTGTCAGAATTTATGCATTCAGGGTTGATATCAGCCATTTCGGAAATAAACAACAACAGCAACTTCAACATGAGTTCTGCTGGAGATACTGCATATTTTTACCAGACCATAACAATGTTATAGCAGAACTCACAGATGTTCCCTCTTCATGTAAGAATGTGATGTATTTGCGGTCATTATAAAACCACAACATAGACCCGATATGCAATCATAAAAAAATGTTCTGGTGTTTACACTGTTGTGATTTTATGAATCGTTAATTTTAGATGTCTCATGTAACCTGCACACTACTGACGTGCTGACCCACCTGCCGTCCTCCTTTTGAAACCGTATGTCCTTTCTCTTGTTGGTTTTTGTTCTTTGACACTGTTATTTTGATAGAAAACCATTCAGTCGTACTAAAACCAGTACTGAGTACCGACATTGGTCGGGGTCTGGTGGTTTATGGCGGCGTGTTTAATCTCCTACGTCAAATTGTTTTTGAAATCGTATTCAACTTTTTGACTGGAAACAGCTCAATGGTGAAAAAGTAAATGGATGTTTGGTTCTTTTAAACTGTCTTTTAAAGACACTGAGCAGAGGAATCATAAACCAAAAGAAAATGGGGCCTGTGGCTTATAAACATCTACACAAAGCGTGTCCATGAGCCTTCAAATGTCGCTGAAGCAAGACTCTGTTTTTATCTAGAAGTTAAGGTGACGACAACGAAGGAACTGCTAACTAACAAGAGTGTGCTGAAGGGTTTGGAAAATTAAACATTGTAATTTACATTTTGAAGCAAATGTATCTTTTGTACTTTTCATGTGAATATTTTTTAAACCTTTCACAGTTTTTGTGACAGGGTATTAATATTAACCAGTTTGTTGGGAGTTTTTTTCAAGCATTGTGTCCTCTTTGGTCAGTACGTCCCATCATGTAAATGTGTAAAATATATATAAATATATAAATAAAAACAATCAATTTGGTAGCTAATTGGATCAAATACATTGTGACTAGTTGCCTTACTGTGGGGGAGCAGAGTGCGGATACACATAGTATTTCATGAAGACATTTTTATGGAATTGTTTACATATATTGTGTGTCATTAAATTCATATAAAACATGTAAACCTGTTCTAAAACTTTACACAGATTGAAAGCCTAGATTCTTCTATTTACTGTTATTTTTTTCATTCATGGAAATTAAATTTTGAAATCTGCACTGACTCATGTCATGCATTAAAAGTAGCCCGTTATATAGAAAAGGTTTATTTGACCTAATGATCCTGTTGGCGTTTATTTTCTTGCAACCATCAGAATTTAGATCTGCCATTAATGTTGCTTTTACTCGAATACCATCTTGTAAATTAAAACTGCAAGCAGTGATATGCTCATATGATCCAGCGGGTCGGGGGCCGCCGGCTTCCCGACGTGCAGCATATTCCCGATCTCAATCTCGTTCCTTAATTCTTCTTTTAAAAAAAAGGAGCCTTTTTTCGACGGTTTTAACAACTTCAAAAACTCATGAAAGTTGGTGCCTGACGCATGTGCAAAGTTTCATGAGGTTTGGAGCATCGTTTGACCTTAAACATCAACTTCTTGTGTCACGGCGAAACATCAAACTTAGCCGCATCGCCCTGGCTATACACTATACTAAAATGAGTTTTGGGTCACTTTTTGGACAACATGCATTATGCAGTCATGCAGTATGACTTTTTTTTTCTTTTTTTTTTTTGTCATATTTTGGACAACATACTTTGGATATTTTGGATGACTTTTTTTTTTTTGATCACTTTTTAGAGTATGACCTTTTTCTGAACTGACATGCGGGCCTCAAGTTACTTCTCACTCAGCAGGCAACTGCTCTAACCAGTGCACAATGAAATTGACTTTTTGTTTGGGGGGTCGGCGTCGTAGACTGCTGGACTATCTTTGGCGCCGGATAACGAGTTGTGGCAGGAGAAAGAGTTTCACGGAGTTCACTCAGAGCCTTAGGGTAAGGGTTAGGGTTACTGACAGTCTGGTTAACTCAACAGGTAAAAGAGTCTATTTCACCAAGGTTGCTATTAAGGGTTCAAATTCCACTTTGGCCTGTTGATGGTGATTCAACTTTTAGTGAAGTTGAAACATTTGAAGAAATTGAAAAAGTTTTGCATACACTACACATTACAGGAAGATGGACGGTGGAGTTATAGGTTGCAGTGAGCCAAAGATTTGTCACAATGCTGATTGTGACAAATCTTTGGCTTTCATTCTGGTTAAAATCCAAATCTGTAGTTAATGCTCATCATTACCTCCAGAAATGTGAAAACTCAGACTCTTCCACTGCAGGTTGAAGTGCACAACAAACTGTTCCTGCCACCTAGTGATGGTGAGTAGAACTACAACCGCTGTGTTTCTAAAGATAAGAGACCCATGTAGGGGTCTGAATTCTTTGAATAACTTTATCACTTGTTTTTGTTTTTGTTTTTTCTTCCCCTGATATGAGAAGTAGTTCTCATCTTCCACTATTCTTTTTACTTCCTGCTGATTCAGTAAATACATGTATACAGTAAATTTCGTAGGAATATGTAATACTTTGAAATCAGAACGTGATCCTGCTTTAGTGTCATGCAGAAGCAGTTCCATTTTTGTTGCATGCTCAAATACAAATACATTTGCAACTTGATATTTTATGTAAATTAACCTCAAGATATGTCTGAAAGAAAAAGTGGAATCCATCATATGTTTAATGTGAATGTGAATACTGTAGTTGAGGTTTATCTTGTGCATTTTTGGACTGTTATAGTTGAGCTTGCCACAACAACTCTAAACTAAATGCAATTCAAGATGTTTTGGTATGACATGCAGTTATTGTCTCGCGTAGCAACCCAATATCCTAGAAATTGCATGTATGTACTGTACAAGTAATTTGCAAATGCAAATACGCTTTGAAGGAAAATTAGTGCTGCGCAGATATGGTTTTCTAGCAACATAATGAGGAACGTTGTGAATTAACATGACTGGCAAGTTACAAAAATGTTGATACTGAACATATCAGTAAAATGTTTGTTGGCAATGTTTCTTTCCTGCCAAAATATTCAATCTTGCAATGTAATATCCACTCATAGTTGTTATTTAACTTTGGCCAGTCTACTAATCGTGTCAGCTGTTGTATGTTTGAGTTTAGCTGATGACAAAGCATCAGTTTTTGAAAGTCTTAATTTGTCATATAGAAAAGAGTATATACGTGGCAGTAGACATACCTCATATTTGTGTTTGAGTAGCCTACAGCTGAATGAGCTGCCGGTCACACTTCTTGACCTCTGACCTTTAACTTTACTGTGGCAAAGAAAGCTTTATTTTAATGTAACATAAGGAGATATCTCTTCCTGTTGTAAACCAGTTCTTCTGTCAAAATCAAATCTCTTGTACCCGGAATTAACTTTATTCATTGTAAAAGAAAACAAAACAGTCCAGTCCAAGACTGGAAGATGATCCTCACTGTCAATTGCATATTCAAATCAGTATGTTCATAAAAGAAACAAATTGGCCGCATCATCAACATAACCAAAAACAGGGTCAGACCTTCGAGGTAAGATGACAATTTAACTGATCGTGAAATTATCAAACCACGTTGCATTTTTCTTTCCTCATGTAATCTTTCTCTTTTCTTTTAGACAGTCACTGATCATTCTTGGACTCTCCGACGTGTCACTTCAGGATGTTTCTCCATCCTCGCTCTCAGAATCTAACCTCCAACTTCAGCGACCCATCGGAGGAGATGCACGGACACTGTGGTGACATGATGGCAGGTGTTATGTTCTGGGCTTCTCTTAGCAGTCTCTGCTCTCTGGTTGGATGTCCTGCATGTGTTGCTGTTCTCTGGGAGCTGTTTCATCGACACAAAGCAGGAACTCCCGTCACCCCCAACGACGTTTTCATGCTCAACCTCACCATCATGGACTTGCTTTTCCTGTTTTTTGTCCCTTTTGGGTTGTGTAACTTCTTCCTCTGGGAAATCCAGTCCTTTCAGATGTTCAGTAACTTCCTGTCTGCGTTAAACTTGGCCGGAAGACCTCTTCTGACAGCATGTATCTGTCTGGACTGCTACCTGGCGGTGGTCCATCCCGTTACCTACCTCACCAAGAAGAGCCTGACTCCCCGGGTCCTCATGGCTGCTGCTGTGTGGACTGTCACCATGGCTCAGGGGTCTGCGTCCACAGTCATTGAAGAGCTGAATCACAGCGCCTGGGCCATGTTTGTGTATGTCATAGCGCTCCCCGTGATTGTCCTCTGCGATGCCTCCATCCTCTGGACTCTGAAGAAGTCCTACCGTGGAGGGAAAGACCTCCACCCCAAGAAGAAGAAGGCTCTCCAGATCATCACCAACAGCATGGTCATGACCGTCACCGCGTACGTCCCTCCAGTGCTCGTATACGTCCTCGGGCATCTGATTATCAGTGATGACAAAGAGTATGAATGCTTTTTAGCAATCCCCATCCTGGTTACCCCGACTGCAGGTAGTGCAATCATGCCTCTGCTCTATTTGGGCAACCTTGGGAGTTTGAAGAGGCTCTCCTGTTTGAAATGTTAAGGTTTGAAATGGTGAACCTTCTGTTTCTATGTTTCTCCCTTCATGTTTCATTGGCTCGCCATGGGATGGAAGGGAGAATCGCAAATAGCCTACTCTGTGTTTTTGGACAGTTATAGGCGTATTCAAAGAAAATAAATATGGAAACACATTGGGATAATAAGATGAAACAAACAAACAAATTTGGCCATATCATTTGATCATCCTTTGTTACCCAATGGGAGTATATTTATAGTCATCAATCTCAGGAGCCTCAGATTTCAACCCATTTTTAAGTTAGGGGTGTTTTGCATGCAGCCTTTAGAATCTGCAATATATACGATAGTTCATTGCACAAATACTGACAGACGCTTCTTAGCTGATGATTGAAATAATTTAATGTAGACGTAGTTCTTTGCACACAAAAGAGATTAACGGTGGTGAGAGTTGTTCCGTCTTGGACAGCATTGGTGTCAAGCAGCTGTCAGGATGCATAGAACTTAAAATCTGAAGCATCCAGATGTTTTTGTAGAAAGTAATTATTTTATTGAAACCCATGTATGTAACGCATTTCCCCAACACACATGTAACCACATATATATCACATACTAATATTCATGTATCTTGTTATGTTATGTTTGTTGTTATGTTTTGTTTTGTTTTGTTTTACACATTGTGTCTCATTACGTTATATTCCTTTTACAAACACACAAATCTGTATATAGATCTGGATCAATGTATAAAAATGGACTCCAACTATACTGCATATACCTGGATTATTAGAAAACTGCACTGCTTTTGCTAAAAAAAAAAAATCTGTGAAATAGGTGAACATACTACATATAACTTTCATATACGTTTTTTGTTGTTGTTGTTTTGTAGTCCGTATATGTATATTTAACAGACAGACCTGACAACACACCCTGTTGTATAAGGCTTCTTTAGACAAAATAATTTTATTATACTAAATACTCACTGAGTCGTATGTTGGAAACTACTGTATTTTTCCATCACACGTTATAGTTTTTCCGACATACATCTTCTGTAGCATGTTATGTAAATGATGTTTGCTTAGTCCTGCACACCTGTGTGAGTACAACTGTCATGAAAGATGATCTGCCTGCCTTCATCATTTACATTTGTAACATGATCACACACGGAGCCCCGTGTAATCTATTATGGAACAAGGTTTGGATTTTATGAAGTTAACCAGTAGATAAGCTTATAGACAGCAGAAAGACTCTTTTACCTGTTTATTGGAATTTTAATTTGACGTATAATATGTCAGATAAAAGGTGTAGTTGAAATGGTAGAAAGTTATGGAAGCCTTTTTTTTTCGATACTGCAATGCTGAGAGGTTATTTTACTCTGATGTATTTATTGTGTGCATTAAAAAAGCCAATAAAGATTTCATGGCACCAAAGATTACAGATGTTTTTGAAAATGAAAGATTATGTTGTCCATAACTAAGTCAGTACTATTACAGCATGATCAGGTTCAAATGAAAGCCTGTACACTTCTTTCTATTGATGCTGATCAAAGCTCCAGTGATTATCATGTATACAAAGCAGCCCAGAAGTAATTTTCCTCCCGTGTGCTCCACATCTTTGTTTGCTGGTCTTCATTATCATTTCATTTTATTTTGACTCCTTTAGTTGGTTTTAACTCGTGTGTTTTATTACTTTACTTCAACTATTGGTCTTATTTGTATTTTTTATGTACAATGGTGTTTATGCCTATTATTTCATCTTAACAGAATCCACATATTTTTTTGTGGCTGCAGCTTCCTCGATAGTTCATACTCTGTGCACCACAGTTCTTCCACCTGTAATTAAATGTACTATGTCCATAAAATCTACTTGTTTGATTTCATTTCCCTCTATTTTTCCTATCTTATTAGCATGTTGGGAGATGATGTATGCGGTGAGCCTCTTGAATGACCTTACTGGGATCATCAGTGTTCACCTGTTGGGGAGGAGCTGCAGTTTACCATCAGGGATCACAAATAAAGCACCTTAGATCAACAACTTTATTGTATGTTTTACACAACTTTTCATCCCTAATCATAAAAAATAACATTCAACTACATACATAGGTCCCAAAAAGTACAAGCAAAGTAAGACTACATATTTCTTGATTGGTTTTCACACATTAATCATTTTAACTTTCTTTTCATAAGTGAAAAACAAATAACAAAACATTAAATAAACATTTCAACTTTTTAACATATCCGTTCTGTTAAGTCTTTTCTCTCTTCTACAGCACTGATTTGACTGTATGGGGAGAAGCTGAAGTGGAGGTGGCATAAACTATGACCTGCAGTATCCAGCCCTGAAACAGTCTAGTTTCCCAGCATTATACAGGTAGAGTAAAGGCAAGAAAGCAGATCCTGATGATGAGGTGATGGTAATTGGAATAGCAACAGTGCAAATGAAAGTAATGAAACTGGGGATCAGAGGCCTCCCAATTGTAAATAGAAAAACTGGTGGGAGGTAAGAGAAGACTGTCATGGCCAGGCTGTAGATGAGGGTATGGATGGCTCTTTGCTTCTGGGGGTGAATTTTTTTTCTGCCACGGTCAGATTTTATAAGTGTACGGACAATGAAACAATCACAGACTCCTATTATTACAATAGCAATCAGAAATATCACAGTGGGAAATAAGCTGTAGAATAAGTTGTAGACAAAACCGTATGCAATCCCAGAAGCAATTGTCAGAGCCCAAATGGTGGTAACCATCACAATCCTGGGAGCCAGGCTTTTCATCTTATGGTAAGTGATTGGATGAACCACAGCCAGGTAACAGTCGATACAGGCACAAGCCATCAGAAGGGGTCTCCCACATGTGCTGAAGGCATACAAGCTGTTCCAAATGGCTTCAATCGTCCATATCTGCCAGATGAAGTGGTTTAACAATCCAAGTGGGATGAAGACCAAGAAGGCAGCATCCATGGTGGCGAGGTTCAGAATGAAAAAATCATTTTGTGTAAAGGAAGTTCCTCTTCTGTATGTCTTAAACATCTCCCATAGGATGGCAATACATGAAGGAAAACCGATAACGAAACACAGCATTGTGCAAGTCGCCCAAACATACGTACTTTCTCCGTAACCCTCACAGTTGGGGAAAAATTGTTCCCAAACAGATCCAGATGTGGCAGAGTTGTTGGACAGACTCTTGGCTCGAAGATGTATCTCAAGCAACATCATTGATGAGAGCAGTGGAGAAAATACCTGAGAGACAAAAGTAAAGGCTAATACTTAAGAGCATAACCTCACAAACGATACACAAAATGCAAGAACCTTGCATGTTTAAATACAAAATGTAAAGAACAGTTTTAGAAGAAACTGAAGAATACTTTAACATTTGTCTGCAATGTTTTTTTGTTCAGTTTATCATTTGGAAATCATGAAATCTGCGAGTTGGTTGGTAAATCCCAAATGCAGACACTTACCTTTTTATGAGGTTTTGTATTGGTGTTAGTTCAGAGGTCCGAGTGCTGCCTCAACAAAAGTGATGAACATATGCAGGAAGTTCTACTTATATTTATATTAAACAGTCATCAAATTTTTGAACTAATGTCATGTGTCAGTTTTGCAAATCATATTATTTATGGAAAAGAGAAGACCCACAGAGCACAGGACACCCATGGCGACACAATCTAATATCCAAAACAGGGTTTTGTTTGTTCACGCTGTTTCCACTTCTGACTTGACAGCCGGTGAGGTGTGTGATTGATCTTTATTCCACTCCTGACAAAAGAGCAGGTGCTGGTGGCTCTGTGAAGCTGTACTTTGGTGCAGCAGCTCACCCTCTTTGTTCAACATGTTAGCGCATTAATATTTGCACCTAAGTAGCCAACAGTTAATCAACTTCCAAAGTAATGAACAAGTTAAAATGTTGATGTAATGCTGGAAACTCAGAGGTCTTCAAAGTTAATACAATTCATCCCAAGGAGACCATGACAATCTGAGCCAAACCTCACCGCAATCTACTCAGTGGTTCTAAATACCATGGACTCTTGAGATCACAATTGAGTCTTTATAAGTAATCACCTAGTGACTATGAACAAAATCTTGCGGCAAATCATCAAGTAGATGTTGAGGTATTCCACAAGATATGTTTCAATAAACATTTTGACTTGCTGGGGGCAGTAACAATGTCAAAGTCAGCCCGTCAGGTTCACCCACTGGGCACCATGAATAGGCCTGTCTGCACTATGTATGAAGCATTGGAGGACATTTTACTACAAACAAAAAATGTCAACCTGCTGAATCAAAGATAGGAAATCCCCAAAGTCAGAGGGATGTATCCTCTGAGGACCATGAGTATCTGTAAAATAAAACACATCATTAATACATCTAGAGGCATACATACAAAAAAAGTGATAATGATATTACCATAGGGTTAATAGGTGCCCTCAGAGAGCCAAAATCAAAACTGTAGGTCTGCCACATATCTGTCACAAAATCCAACCTTTAAATGAGTCAATAATTAAATGCCAAATTTATTTAAAAGTAAAGTAAATATTAAAACTGCAAGCAGTGATATGCGGGCCCTCACACGCTGCACGTCGGGGATCCAGCGGGTCGGGGCCACCAGCTCCCCGACCTGCAGCACGCGAGGGTCGGCATATTTCTGCTTGCCCTTTTAATTTTTTTTCTCGATCTCGTTCCTTATTCTTCTTTTAAAAAAAAATTGCCTTTTTTGGGCTGCTTTAGCATCTTCAAAAAGTCATGAAAGTTGGTGCCTGACGCATGTGCAAAGTTTCGTGAGCTTTGGAGCATCGTTTGACCTTAAACATTAACTTCCTATGTCACGGCGAAACGTCAAACTTAGCCGCATCGCCCTGGCTATAGTCTTTTTTTTTTTTTTTTAATCACTTTTTGGACGACATGTTGTAGTATGAGTTTTTTTTTTTTTTATATTTCAGGTGACATACTATAGTATGATTTTTTTTTAATCACTTTTTGGAGAATGACCTTTTTCTGAACTGACATGCATACCTCAATTGGGGATCGAACCCAGTTACTTCTCAGGCAGCTCTTTGTTAGACTTTTCATACAGATTCTCAGGTTAGAAATAGTCCCCGCTGCACTGCTGCCTTCAAAGGCTTCTTGTAAACTACCCCTTTAAATCTGTTTTGCAGGTGGAAAAAAACGTAGCTTTAAAAAACAAAATAGCCTATTTTTTTTTTATAATGGATGAAAGAAGAACATAAATACCGTGGCATAAATGAAAGCACGTGAGTAAAATTGAATTTAACTGCCATTTTATAGTTATTACTCTTATTTTTATTTATTTTTTTACTATTTCGAGGTTAAAATAAAACAGCTGAATGATAAGTCTACACAAACTGAAGAGATTTCAAACAGTCAGCAGCACTATGTATGGCGGAAATTTCTCAGAAATTCAGGTATCAAAACTCTCTTTTCTCCAAAGACTACTTGGTGGGCTGTTTTTCATAGAGTGATCATTATGATATTACTGTTTCCCCATGAAGGCAGCACCAGCAGTCTCTGACGTTTATCATCGTTGATTTATTCTCCTAGGATGGCGAAGGTATATCCCGCCCTACTCTGTGTCTTATTGACTTACCCTGACGTTGTAACCTTACATCTATCCAATCATCACTCGTTACGCCTAAACCTAACCAATCCAACCAATAATAAAAAAAAAACGAAGGCAATGAGTACTAGCCAATCACAGGTGGAGTAGGGCGGGTCATGCCGTTGCCGTCCTAGGAAAACATTCATCCTGCTGTCGCAGCCATTGCAGAGACAGGACGTTATTTAAAAGTAGGCGATTGCTGTGACGCGTTCACGGTCCTCTTTTGCTGCTGGTAATTAGTCAGCATCCCGGTTCCGCCTGGCGCTCGGTAGCTTTGTGGAGCAGTACAATGACAAGGTAACTTCAAGGAACACATCCTGCCCTTGATGCTGCTTCGTGGCAGTGATGGTGACACTCTGGTGCACCTACTGTATTTTACATTTAACAGATGTAAGGAGTTTGACTTTATATATCAGGAGCGGGTTCTTAGCCCTCCTCCTCCAGGTCTCCTGTCAGAGTAACTGAAAGTGATGGTTCACATCATCATAATATACTGGCCAATTTAATGTGGGTAATATCTGAAAATATATGGGATGTTTAAATTGGTATACATGAGTGCATGTAAAGCTGTGAACATATGACTGTTCAAAATGTGTCAGTAATATCAAACTGCATTTATTGAATATTTTGTGATGATTGGAGGGAGCAGTTTGGCTTCATTTGAAACATTCTTTGTAGTAAGCAAAGATAGCATCTTATATATAGATATAGAGTACTTATAAATAGATAATCAATATATTAATCAATTATAAAGTATTTTTACTAATACCTAATTATATTATAAAAAGATATATTTCCTTAAATGTTTGATTTAGAAAACCAAACATGTTTTTTTAAAAACTGAGTGTTGAAGATCATTTTTACTTCATATGGAGCCTCTCTTTTTCCAGTTTATTTCCTGTCAGTTAATGTCTGTATATTTCTTATTGTGAATCCTCAGGTGGTGATCTTAGACGTGCGGGTGCCATGAACTCCGGTGGCCAGACTCAACAACCACAGGGCCTGGACGCCGCACTCCTGCTGTCACGTCTGTACGGCAGGTGAGCAGCTTTTGCTGAAAACACAGCAACAAGTTTGATTGCAGTCTGACAGCTTCACCCGAAAAAAGTATTATCTCAAGCATAAACACCATTGCAGTAGCTGACAATAAGCACCAGAGGGAGCCATTTTAAAAAAAAAAAAAATTCTGCATGAGAATTTAGTGTGTATCAGTACATACACAAGTTGGGGTAAAAAAAATGGTAGGGATTGATTTCTCTTTTAATACTCAGTCTGAAATTTCCAAAGTCTACACATGGAGCTTTAAATACTTGATGAAGGTCATCTTTTCTTTGGTTAATTATCAAGTTCAGTGTTTCATGAAGTGTGTTACAGTTGAAGCGCCCAGCCTCACCTGAAACAAAGACCAGTTACACATTCGAGGAGATTATTACACGTCAATGAAATGAACCTGCGGGGAAAAATAATCACTCAATAAAGGCCATACATACAAAGACAAAAGAATCTGTTAAGGCTATCTTCTAAAAACAGAATTGATCACAACATGTATCAGGATCTGATACGATTGTGATGGCAGATGATCAGTTACATTGGATGTTTATTTTGAAGGTAATTCATGACAGCAGAATGCGTAAAGTTGAGGAGAAAAGAGCAGAGTGGTCGAGGTTTGCACCTTTGCCGACCAATCTCTTGTGAGGAATATAGTGTTCCTTTCTTTTTTCATCTTTTCCCAGATCTTAAAGTTCTTGTAGGCAGTATTTAAAAAAAAAAGTTGTGTCATTGGTCAAAAATTCCAATAACTTTTCAGCGTACTGTATTTTAAGTGGTCTGAGAGAACAATCACTGGTCATTTCAGAGAGGGAGCATCTGTTCTATAAATACAGATGCGCTCACGTTTTGTCAGATGTCAAATAATTCAATGGTGGAAATTCCTGGAGACAAAGTTGCTATTCCAGCTCTGCCTACAGCTAGGAAACACTGCCCAGGGGTAGGTGGGCAGATAAAGGACAGTTGAATTGCGTGCAGATATTAAATGCACACTAAGTCTGTGCTTGTCTGGTGGGAGGAGCTTCAGGCAGAGAGGAGAGGGAGGAGTTCTGCAGGAGGACTTCATTTTTTTAAATGATGGTGTTTAATTTGATGTTTTTCTGTCTTACTGAATCAGATAACCTGGTTAAACATAGTTACCAGAATCAGACCAGTAAAAGGTAGTGTTTAGACACTTTACTTTCTTCCTGTCTAAATAAGTTAAATCGATTCAGATCGAACTCCCTCCCTTCCTCTCCGTCTAGCGGACGACCACCAGGCTCTAATCTGGGACATCCAATAGTTGCCACGGGCCATCGAGGACCCTATACTGGCCTACACAGCCGAGGGAGAGATCAATAATATCCAGTGGGATCCATCCAGCCGGACTGGATCGGTATATGTTCCAACAATTGCCTGGAAATCCTCAGAGTCTGAGCTGCAGTCGACAGAATTGAGGCATAAAACAACTCAAACACATTCTGAGTGGGATTTACAAGATGACATGACTTTGTTGTGAGAAAGTCTTTGTTTGTGAAGGACGGAGGAACATTCAGTTTGTGCTCCTACTGGCTTCATGTTTATGCAGATGATGTGTGTAAAGCTTTTCTTTAACTTAGTGAGGATGTACATTACAACTTTTACAATGTGGAAAGCAACACTCGACTTTGTGGTACAAGATACCCAGAGTAAGAAAACTGCAAAAAACGAACAAAAACAAGTATAAGTCTCAAGAAACCGAAAGACTTTTCCTTGTCAAATCTGTTGTCGTGTAGAGACATGAGAGTTCATAACCTTCAAGCTATTTGCACGTCTGACAGACAAATAAGCTGGTCAGTTACTCTTGTTTTTATACGCTACATAGTGCATTTTGTATTGTAGCTTAAGCCATTATGTCATTTTTCGATATACATTTTTCTAATGCAGTTTAACCGTATTTAAATCTGGATCGAATGTGGTTAATGTGGATTCAACTGGTTTTTTTTTTTACTTTTTTAACTGAATATTATTTGTGAAGTGAAAAACATTTCTGCTGTGATACTCATCAGTCCAACAGTTTACTGTAGTTTGCTATTATTAATTGTCCATATTACAGATTTCGTGGTCATTTCAGAACCAGCAATTTTATTCGTAGCAACATTAGTTTATTTTATACAGAAATAAACATCCCCTCACAGGAAATACTAGATTAAAAATTTAAACAGGAAATACAAGACGCAGAAATGAAAAGGAGTCATATTTGGAGCAATTGTTTCACTTTGGGGCCATCATAAATTCAGAAAATCAATTGTTCAAAGACCCATCTTCACAAAGTGGAAACAGATCAGGGAGGTCCGGTGAAGTGGCACCTAAAGTACTGTATCAGTAGCAAATATTATAGAAATGCCTGAGATATGTTTGTGGGAATTTTGAAAAATGTTATTGCGTAATTTGTTGACCAGAAAGCACAACCAAAAATGCCACACTATATACATGTTTTGATCACAATTCTCCAATGACCAAGCTCAATGGATATTCATGAAAATGTTTGAGTAATCTGTTTTTGTAAAATAACAACAAAAGAGATCTGCTCATATATTGTCATTAGATTGTGGGATACAGACTTATTTGCTTAGAAGTGAATGGTTGATACCACCCATCTCTGCATCCTAAAAATGTATTTAAAACCAGCAGCTAGGATGGATTATGGAGGATTATGTGCCAGTCAAGACAAAAGCTTGATCAAAAATCATGCCTTTATTCAATCAATCTCTGTGAAACAGACACTCAATAGTTTATCAGCATTTTGTATCATCAAAGACGGGTGTAGAATCACTCGTATATAAAATGGAACACAATGTATTGTGGGATTGTTTGTGAACTACCATTATGAAGGCTCGCGTTCAGAAATTGCCGATCGCCATCTTGCTAGCTCGGAGCCAGAAGTGACCATATTTGGACGAGCTGAGAGAAGCAAGTATGGATCTGACTCCATTTGATTGGAAACCCGATGACACTACGTCCCTCTCACCAACAGTGAAATCCTGACTGCACAGGCACGCCAATCAAACAGACACGCCCCCAAAAATATGGCTTTTTGAGGCCTATTTTCTAATTAATTATGGGATTATTTTCAGATGGACTGCCAGAAAACTAATAAGAAGGAGTGATTTTAGCTAACAACACCAAACACTCGTGGAAAATTTTTTATTGACTTTGTATTTCAAACCTCGAGCGGTCTACTCGCTGGTATTGCAGCACAAGGCACTATCGCATTGGCCTAATTTTTTCGGCCCTGGAGCTGCGCTCACTTTTGTATACAGTCTATGGATGCAACCAACTGAATACCCATCACCTTCCCTTCCTTCCCCTTCCAAGTATTTGAGAGACTCTGACTTGAAACTAGCAACAAATGTGATTTGTCTTTTCCGGGCTACTGTAGAAAAATGCCAGTGCAGCACGATAGACTCTGTGGAAGAAGACCCAAATCCTATGCAGATATTAAGGACTCATTCTAACATAAGGAAATCACAACAATTCTTATTCTCAGGTGATTATACTCTAATGAAAATATTGTATCCCATTTCTGCCAATAGATCTCCCTAAATTTGACACCAGAACCTTTAAATCTTTGCAAAAAAGTTTATTTTCCAAAATGTGGAACCATTACTTTGCTCTCAAATAACAATATTGGTAATCGCCTGACAACGTCAGTATCAGTCAGGCTCTGGTCTTACAATATGGTAGAAGCTCTGTCAGAGAGGGAGATGAATTACTCAGGATTTAAACAGGATCAGGATTAAACTTCACACGACAGGGATGGAACAGCAATTCCCTATATTTACTGAGCTGGTGTGTTACAAGAGGACGTAAAAGAAGAAAACAAAAATTGATTCCTGTGCTCAAAAAGTGGCAATGATCCATTAAAAAGTATGATAACTGTATTGCATCAATCATTTGTTCAAATGAGATGAACTCTTTCAAGTATTATTCTGCCGTCCTTGATGATGTGTTATCCTGTGTCAACGTGGAATGGAAATCCTTGCTGGCCACCATTACCTGATTTTAACACAACTTGCTGTCTAAATGTGTTATGATAATTGAATCTGCAGACAGGCTGGTCGCGTGTCTTTACGGAGCAGAGAATTGCTGTGTGGAAAGTCACACTTGCTGTGAGATGACAGGCAGCACCGGGTCTGAGAGATGTTTCTGGATCTCAGCCAGTCCTGCGTTGAGGTCCAGGTTCCCTGGTAGCGATGGGTAGCGGAGGTTTCCACACAGCCTGGAGTTCGCCATGAGGGAGGATTTGACTGCTGGCTGGGGCAGCTGAGGAGTTAACCCTGTATGGGTGTCAGTTTCGGGAGTTACAGTCATGAACATGGTGTCATCAGACGCCCCAGTCACATGGATACCGCTGGACAGTGACTCCTGGGACTTCTTGGGGAATTTAAGGTCAGTCTGGGACGAGCTCTGAAGCGAAGAAATCACAAAGGCTGAGATGTGACAGCATGCTGCATTTGTTTTATTTAACAAAGACATCAATGTCCCAAGAGGGTTGGCCAAAATGAATTTTCCAGTTTTTCTTGGGAGAATTCCTTACCTGTGTGGGGGCCCGGCTGTCTATCTGATTGGGGGAAATGGGATACATGGTGCGCAGCAGTGGATTCCCAGTCCCATACAGACCGGGAGAATCAGTAGGGAGGGTAGTAGATGATACAGTGCTGTAAGCTGGAGGAACAGGAGCGATCTGCCTCTGGAGAAGCTGCAGAATAACATTAATGTCTGCCGCCATGCGAGTCTCCAGTCTGGGGAAGGAAGAGACTGAGATTAGGAGATTGTGAGAATAGCAGAGGAATGTTGATGTGGCTCTTAAAGGAAGCAGCTGAGATTAAATAGTGAGCAACAGTAAATGCACCTGTTGAGTTGTGAATGCAAAACTTCAAGTCGAGATTCAAGGTCACTGGGCCTCTCTTCTGTGAAGGCTGGTGGGTGGTATGAGTTGCGTACAGAGGCTGATCGCCAGGTGCGACTGGAAAACTGTTGTGGCTGTCGCTCTGGCCAGTAGCTATACATTCCCGTCACATTCAAAGGTGAGGCTGAGGCCAATATAAAGACATGAAATTGTTGGAAAATCTTTACCCACATCATTTGAATAAAATAAGTAGAGATTTACTAAAGGCACCTTGTGAGGTTTTGGCCACTAGTGGCAATGTAGAGCAATGCTTTGAAGGAAGAAATGCAGAAGGTGTTTCTATAGCTATAGGGTACACAAAAAGCAACCAAAATCATGTCGTTTTACAAGGATCTTAAACGTTCACGCATCAGTCAACAATACAACATCAACAGCAGCGGCCCATCATATCATGTTTAGAACATCTGAATTTAAGGTAAACACACCCTGTATGCATGTTGAGGACAATTTTCAATCAAGACTCATTTCTATCTACCTTGGTGGCCCTGGTCCAAAACTGCATCCCTCCCCATTGAGGTGCCACTTGGGGGCAGCAGCTGCACGACAGAGGGAGAGTAGTCCTGTCTGGCATCCTCCGGAGGGTAAAGCTCTACTTTGTGGGCAAGAGGCCTTGCCAGGTCCTCACTTGACTGGGAACATGGGGATCCACAGCTACAGCGATCATCCCAGTGGGCCTGGGGAGGTGAGTGAGGGAAGGACTGAAGGCGGTACGAGTCTTCATGGTCAATTCCATCTGCTCAAAGGAAAGCAGTCATTCGTGATTATACCCAGGACATCAGGAGACATCTAGAGATCACTGTTGTCTGATTTCCAACCCTGTATGAACTTGGGCAGAACATTCAAACTCTCCCTACTGACAATAAGAGCCTATCAAAAACTCGATTTGTTCATAATCAATTAACTGATGGGTTCCGTTACTGACAAAGTTTAAACCCTACGCCCATGCCAGCTAAAAAAAAGACACGCTTGAACATTGGAGGCAATAAAACACAGAACTTATCTGGCCGGTCAGTGTCACAGGTTTAGTGACTATTTTCTGCTACATATCTCACCTGGCCTAATTCTGCAGTTCATGGAGTGGATTCTGTGTCTTGGTTTGTGGCGATATCCACAGTCATCACCAGAATCATCAGTTGTTACTATTGGTGGCACTTGATCAGCCTGATGACCACAGGAAACAAATCATATTCATCACATAGCCAAAATGACTGAATACCACGCTATCTGTAGCATTAAGTGCCCTTTCACATCTCAACATTTGTCTTCTTTAAAGCCAAGTGCAAACGTACATCTCTCAGGTCACAAGTTATCTCCAGGTTCCTGCAAAAGTTGTCTGCAAAACTCGGGTAAATATCCAGGATCTCAAGCAGGTCGTCCCTCGGGATGTGGTGCAGGTCACAGTAGGTGATGGTGTACACATCTGAATTGGACTTTCCTGGATCATCATACAGGTGGATGAGTTCGCCAAAAATGTCATTATTTCCTGAAAGAGGATGAAGAGTTTTATTCAAGACGCTTTCTGAAGAATGGTTCTGGGACTTCTTTGAGAAACCAGTCAAATTGTCCACAGTCAGATAGCTTTACCTAATATGGCTACAACCACGTCATCCCTGATGACCTGGATGGAACCACATGAGATGAAGAAGAGAGAGTCGAGGATGTCTCCATAGTGGATCAGAGTGTCTCCTGGAGGAACGTGGACTGTCTTGAACCTCATGGCTAAGGCACGCAGACACTCTTGACTGCCTCCACGGAAAGCCTTGCAGTTCTGTAGCAGAGATCGGTTCAAGTGCAAACAAATGTCTGCCTGCAAAGACTCTGGAAATCCTTTCATCACCTGAATTAGGGGGATACAAAGCCATCAACATATCAGGGATTAGATGTAAATCGGGAATACTGAACAACCATGTTACATGGGTAAGAATTGTCATGGTTTTTACTTACAGCATTCATGCCGCCACCATTGGTATAGGACCAAGCATGCTGAAAGTACTCCTCGAGCCTTTGGCGCAAACTACCTGGAATCTGGTGGAAGCGAATGAACTCTTTGACCCGCAGCATCTGGGTGTGATAGCGGGTTGTACCAGAGTAAAGCCGCTGGATGATCGCAGCTACATTCCCAAATATGCTGGCATACATAAGAGCTGAGACAGAAGCAAAAATGACAAAAGGCACAGGTTGTGGCAGTGATAAATTTGTTTAAATGCAAATTATGAAACAGGCTGATCTCTTGTTCTATCTATTAAGAGACTGTACAAAAAGTACTAGGGAGGCTGTAAAGCCCGTTTTGCCATCCCAGTAATTTCTACACAGTCCCCAACAATGTTATTGAACTCACATCCAATGACCATGACGCAGATGGAGAAGATCTTCTCAGAGTTGGTGTTTGGAGAGACGTTACCGAACCCCACGCTCGTCAAACTGCTCAAGGTGAAGTACAGAGCGGTAACGTATTTGTCCTTGACTGACGGACCAGAAGTGGAGTCACTGTCGTTGTATACCTTTCCTAGCTGTTCGGCTAGGTTGTCCAGCCAGCCGGTCTCTGTGTACGGCCTCTCCACAAAGCCAATGGCGTACCAAATGCAGGCAAGCCAATGGGCAATGAGCACAAAGGTGCACATGAGCAAGAAGAGGACAACGGCCCCATATTCGGAATATCGGTCGAGCTTTCTTGCCACGCGGACCAGTCGCAGCAGCCGAGCTGTTTTTAGTAGGCTTGTTAAGGTTGCCATCTTTGGTGTTCATCAACAACAGGGAAGATCATTGTTAGGCAGGATTGGATTGGCTTTAGAAAACGTAACTTTAGAATCAATACAACTTCGTATTTCTGAAAATAAGTGAATTAATAAAATTTGCAAAAGAGCAGATTTCTTACCTTGTCAGAACCAGATATGAATATGAGAAGGTCAAAAGGGATCGCTGCAAACAGATCAATAGGGAACCAGCCTTTGATATAGTGCTTGACTATCCGGCTCGGCTGGGTAATCACCTCGTCGTTTTGATCCACATATGTTGTTCGAAGGTTGATGAGTATATCCACAATAAACAGCACGTCCACCATGAGGTCCGCCACATTCAGAGGGTTACATGTGTAGCCACAACTCCTCTGACGTAAATCCCTATGTTCATCCAAGAGGAAGGTAGCTGAGTAAGGAGTAAACACAGCTGTGTAGAGGACCAGGATGAGAATAATCCAGTCCCAAAATGCCTTGAAGGGACTGTAGTGAAGCAAGATCCACCACGTGGTCTCTGGCACCTCAAGTTTATATTCAAGCAGTACATCAGACTCGAGAGAAAGTACCTAAGCATAAAGAATGCATCAGTATGCAATTATTCTCACATGAACATTTACTCTTTATGTTCTATCTCGTGGAAATCGGAACATTTAATGGTCACTCTTTAGTGCCATTTTAATGCATTTTAAGAATTTTTTTTCTCCCACAAGTCATATAAAAAACATGAAACGGCAACTCTTCTTACTTCGATTAACCTTTTGGTTTAAAATGAAAACAAGTACATTCTCTGAAAAAAGCCTCAGTGTTTTCATAACTTTCTCTTTGAACTCAAACTAACTAACATGCCTTTCTAGAAGATGTATTGTTTTGACCAGGTTCTGAGTGGAGGCAGCATTCTCACCAACCTTTCAGATAGATGTCTGAGATACAGAAAGATATATCTATTAGATCAGATAGCTATATCTACTAGATCAGAAAGATATATCTATTAGATCAGATAGATTAATAGATTATCAGATGGACAGACAGAGAAGAGTCAAGTGACCCTTTTTTCATAACCACTTCACACCCTCCCACAGAGGCAGTGATGCAGAATGCCGAGCCTCAGGGCTCAATGTAACTGTGTTGTTCACACCCATGAGGAAAACATCCAGCCACCAAACCACCTACTGATTTTTCCACTAGCAGTTTAATTAACGGCTGTTGTCCATCATGGAAATTTCCTGGGAGTCTCTACATTTTTTTGGGAGATAAAAACATGGTAACTGTAAGCTCTTTGATGATGGACTGAACCTGGCCAGCAGTGAATTGGGTGGCGAATGACAAAATGTATTCATTCAGTGCTCTTAAATTGGACTCTCTGGCTCTCGCACAGCCAGAGACTGAGTGCATGTGAGGCTCTCGGCCCCCCCCCCCATACCTGTGTGACCTCTTTGACGTTCTGAGTGCAGTCCTTCACCTTGGAGGGGCTGAGCAGCTCCATCCTGGGAGTTGGAGGCGAACAGCATTCAGGGCTCCTCATTGCTGGTCCCCCACTCTTCATAAGGTCGGAGTCAGACATGAAGCTCCGCTGGCTTACAGATGATTAGACGCACATATTTTTGTTTAGGCCAAAGAGATCCTATGCTAGCTTTTTTTTTGGTACATTTTAGTTCATTTTCTGGAAAGACATTTGACTTTCCTCAACTGTTACTGCAATTATAGTATTCAAAACACTGTTTGCTACATTATTGTACTCACTTTTGTTTATAATTAATTTGCCTCAGTATGTTTTACTGAATGACAAAATAGGAACTTCTTAGTGATGTTCAATATACTATACTCCCCTTTAATAGATTCCTCGCAGCTTTGATATCCCAGAATGCCCCTCCCAAAATACTCTGCCCCCAAATACTGGATAGTGTCAATACTTCTTTCACAAAGTGTTCGTGCACAGAAAAGGCAGCCATTACATTGTAGAAAAAAAATGCCTCGCTAGTGGATCACAACTTAACTAAAAGTGAATAAACACAACATACCTGATTTGCACCACAATGTCAGAACCTTGTTGACCTTTAACTCTCAGCCATGAATCAAATATCCATCCTTCTGAACACCTTTGTAGACAAATGCATTCAAAAATATTCACTCTCCTCTTTCATGGTTCATATTCAGGCAAACACAAATGTTTTCGCTGTGATGTTGCGGATGTCAGTGTTGAACCCTCCACTTCTGGCACTGGGCTGAGGACTGGCCTTAAGCTCACGTGTTGCTGCACAACATTGGCCACTACTTGAAGCCAATCAACGCCATGCTATAGCTGAGAGGAACTGACAGGAGAATCGATGACGAGCATTGATAAGAGAGCGAATGGGCTCGGAGCCATATAGCTACTGGAATTCCCCGTTAACATCAAAGTATCATTTCACTGTTCTTGTAGGTTGTTTGGTAGATTAGATCTAAGATCTTGTTCAGACTGCAACATAAAAAAAAAAATGCAGATGATGTGGTGTTGTAAAAAATAAATACAAAGTAAGCTGGCTGAAGGTATAGTACCCGCTCGATGTTGCATGCATACTGTTAATGTGGGATCTTATTGACCGTGATGTTGACACTAGGGGTAATACGAAGGGGTGATGACTTTGGCTCAAAATGTCCTTTCAACATCTGTATTATTTTTGTTTTATTTCTAATAAAAATATATATTATTTTAATATTTAACTTTTACAAGAGGAAAATCTCAAGCTGATTCTGTAAGTGAGAAAAACAGAAGTCCTCCTCCAATCAGAAATCTGCCCTGCGTATTTACACTGCTCCAAAAAAAATAAAGGTAACACTTAAACAACACATCCTAGATCTCAATGAATGAAATATTACAGTTGAAAATCTTTATTCATTACATAGTGGAATGTGTTGAGAACAAAATAACATAAGAATGATCAATGGAAATCAAAATCATTATCCCATGTTGGTCTGGATTCAGAATCACACTCAAAATAAAAGTGGACAGTTTGAGCACAAACATGCACATTAGTGGCCTGCTGGAGGTCATTTTGTCGGGCTCTGGCAGTGCTCCTCCTGTTCCTCCTTGCACAAAGGAGCAGATAGCGGTCCTGCTGCTGGGTTGTTGTCCTCCTACGGCCCCCTCCACGTCTCCTGGTGTACCGGCCTGTCTCCCGGTGTCTCCTCCGTGCTCTTGACACTGTGCTGACAGACACAGCAAACCTTCTTGCCACAGCGTGCATCGATGTGCCATCCTGGATGAGCTGCACTACCTGAGCAACTTCTGTGGGTTGTAGACACCGCCTCATGCTACCTCTAGTGGTGAGGGCACTGGCAAAATGCAAAAGTGACCAAACATCAGCCAGAAAGGACGAGGACAGAGAACTGGTCTGTGGTCACCACCTGCAGAACCGTTCCTTTATAGGGGTTGTCTTAATAATTGCCTCTCATTTCCACCTGTTGTCTGTTCCAGTTGCACAACAGCAGGTGAAATTGATTCACAATCAGTGTTGCTCCCTCACTGGACAGGTTGATTTCCCAGAAGTGTGATTGACTTGGAGTTACATTGTGTTGTTTAAGTGTTCCCTTTATTTTTTGAAGCAGTGTATAATGACTCATATGTGCAGCTGTTAACACTAAAAGGCTGTTTTCACCTTCTGCTGGAGGGATAGTTTCAGAATTTGTGGCAGCACACCTAGTTTGGAAGCCAAATCTTGGTCCAATCTGAATCTCGAACCTGAGAACTGACTTTTTAGTGAAACAAATCTGAAAACATATCGGCATATGTGTAGATTTTGGATTATGACAGATAAGAAATGGATGCAATTTCAATAACAGAAAATGTAAAAACATCAGACACAAATTATTTTATAAATCTGGAGTGGGTCTGGCATTTTATTTTAAATTCTTCCTTGTTAACACACAAACATTCCTTCCTCCCTCAACTCTAAAAAGTAAGATTTCACTTTGGTAGTATGTTTTCACTAAAAAGGGACTTCCCAGGACGTCTTTCATTCCATTTCATTTCTCTTTTTCCCCCATACAAACAGCATCGAAATGAGCGAAAGACTTTCATCCTGATAATGTCTGTTTTTAATGATGACATGCAGCAGTATCACCACACACTGATTTACAAGGTCTAAGTTGGAAAATCCTTCGTCTGCGAAATCATATATTCCACATGTACGATATGCAGTGTCCACCAAGTGTCCAGAAACTGTGCTCAGCTGTCAGCCTGGATGTTGTCCCACACTCGAACTACATCTGGACGGTCATTGAGGGCTTCTATTAGAGCCGAAGCAGCATCCAGCTGGTTCTGGTCCACAGACGAGTGGGTGCGGGGAACAAACTCCAACCCGGCAGACGTCACCTGGATTCCCAGCTCCTCCAACGAGGTCCGGACCTTACACAGCTCCGTCATATCACAAATAAACTGAAGAGAAAGAAACAGATCGGGCTATTAGTTTAACTGTGGTGACTTATTGTTATTTTCCTTGTTGTTAGAGCCGTTTTGTCATTAACAGTTTGATACAACGTGAGAAAAAAACAATTTAAATAACTTCTCAAAATCAAAGTTAATATATAATTCAAAATCCAATGTATTTATTATGCGGTTGTAGTTAAAGGTGATGTAACGCTGAACTGCATTATATTGATATATTTTTATCCCCCATTTACATACACCAGGGAGGCAGACTATTAGAAACACCTCACAATATATAAAGAAGTTTGAAAAATAATGACAGAATGAATAAAACAGTGCTTTGGAAACCACAGTTGGGATTGTAATGGCTATACATGACAATTATCGATCACGTGCATCTCTAGAAGATTTAAAATGCTTCTCATTTGGATTACATGATTCACCTCAGTTTGAAGAAACTCCATTTATACTCGCTGAATTTCTAACAAAGTTTTTCACAGTACGCCGTCTGACCTTCAGGAGGGGCTTCTCCTCCTCATCCTCAGTCTCCTGGACATCTTCAGCTCCGGCCTCGATGGCCAGCTCCAGAGCTCTCTCTGTAGTGACGTTGTGACCCGGCACCACCACCACCCCCCTCCTGTTGAAGTTATGACGTGCTCCGTCCGACAGCATCCCTCTGAGGGTGAGCGCAGAGTTACATTTCTCATCCGATTGGTCTTTTGTACGTTTATCTCTCCGTCAAAAGTCCCTCACAAAAGTCACAGTCACATATTTTTAGCTCATCAATAAAGACATCACATGTTAACAGTTCAGGTCCAGCAGATGACGTGTAATTTAAGACAGAATGAACTGCAGAACCAGCTGTAGATCTTGTGATTACACTGACTTAAGTCTAAATGCTTTATCCAAAATTTCCTATATTGCATCTCGCTATTGTCTTTTATTTGTGATGTTTGTATCCGTGTCAGCAGCTTCTTGTCCTGCGTCATTTCCTCTACAGTGAAACGATCCAGCATAATGTAATGAATTTATCTACTATTCACAGTATGTACAGAGACATCTGTTGATGCCTTAACCTTCCATCATCAGTTTACAATGATTCCCTGCACTACTGCGAAACCTAAATTTCACTTCATCCTTTCTGATCCTCTCCAACACAGCGCCATCTTGTTTTATCAGTTCTTTCACTGTTAAGTTTTTCCTCAGTCATGTTTGGCGTTACAGATATTTTCAGGTAAACCCCTCAGAAGTGTTATAAATAGTATTTGTGTACAACAGGTGGTTGTTTAACCACCAAGCACCAGGCGTTTTGGGAATTCCAGCAGCACAGTCAGAGTAAAAGAAGCCAGTCCTAACCCGTTCTTGATAAGCAGCCGTTTGAGTTCCTGGTGAGTGCGTGAGTTGTTGTCAGTCAGGACCTCGACAAGCAGCAGACATCCACCGGGCCCCCGAGCTTCAAACATGTGCTGGGACGCTGGTTTAGCCTTTTCCTGTAAAACCAAGAGAGAAGACATGAAGGATTTTTACTTCGTATTAAACTAGCTCATTAATGCAAAACATCTTGTCAACACAAATTCTAACTATATATTAAAATACTGGCACTAATGTCATGTGGTAATCTGTTAACATGCTCTCGGTACAGACAGGTATGTCTGGGCAGACAGATATGTCACTAAGAAACTGAATTTGAATTGCTCAACGTGACACATTATTTCAATTTAAACCATTTAACTTGAAAAATTACATTGAAAAACTGAATCTAAACGGCATAATTTGAAATTGAATTTATTAGTTTGAAACTGAATTTCTGTAAACTATGACTGTGTCAGAGACTAGTGAGGCTTTTTCATTCGATTTTCCACTCATGTATCCGTGACTGCGTGTTGTCACCCCACCGCGCTCTTGATTGCAGCATCTATGGATGCTTTAGGCATGTTCTTGATCCTGCACTGCTCCACTACGTGGGCTAAGTTCAGGTTCAGTTCTGGGTTCGATCCACCTTCTGTAGATAAAAAAACAAAACAAAACAAAACAAAAAAAACCGCACCTGAATTCAGCCAACAAGCCGACAACTCAATTATGAGATGAATTAAAAAAACAAAACACTCCCAACTCACCCTTCACTGCTATTCTTATCATCAAACCGAGCTTCATGAATATCCGTCCCCTCGCCTCATCTTTAGGTCCCTTGATGTGCTTCACCTTCGACCACTTGTTATGTCCGGCACATAAGGCGGAGCACAGCTGCAGCGTCCTGACGGGAGCGGGAGGAAGGCCCGACTCCGCCGCCGGTAACCTGCCCGTGGCAGCGGTCAGTGTCGAGGGGCGCACGGTCCGAAGAGCCCTCGGCAGTGCCAGCCACGCCATATGCCCTTCACAGACGCATGCACCACAGTCACCCTGCTGTGCATGCGGGGCAAAAGACGGCGTGGGGCAACCGAACCGGAAGTCTCCGTTTGCAGGTAAACGTCACAACATATACATTTACATGAGGATAAATATAACGGCTTGAAGTTTTTTTTTTTTTTTTAAACCTGCAGTTTTGACAAGTAAAGAGAGCACGCAGCTGCTCCTGTCCTTGTTTAGAAAACGGCACTTCCTGGTTGCGATGACGTCAGAAAGGAACCTATCAAAATAAAAGCTGTTTTCTAAAAATCCTACTTTTACAGTAAGAATTTACCTTATAAAAAGTATTTTAGCCTGCAGATTATGTATATTTGATTTAACCTGAACAAATACATTCAAAAGTCTTATTTTATTATTATGGTTGTATTTTGTTTTTAAATATTGAACCAAAAGTGACTTGGAAATGGTAGAAAGTATATAATTAATTAATAACTATTTTACAACTAAGACAGTTTAAAATAAAGATTTTGCTGTGCAATTAAGAAATTGAAAGATGTCAAGACCGTTGTGGCCTGCCATATATTTTTGACTTTGTAATCCTATCTAAAATTCCTATTCCAAAATTATTTTAACTCTATAACCCTGCTTTTCCATAGTATCCTCTGTTTATGTGGGAAAATAATCAAGTACAATTCATGTATTTAAAATAATTATAATATATAAAGAATCAATAAGGGTAGGTGTAAATGGTATACAACTAACAGCAATACCAGACTGAATACATGTTTGATAGTAGGGTCCATCTTATTGGCATAAACAGGGCATCTGGTCTGTATCAATGGCCTCTAAAATCACAGAGCGTGGGAACCAAAGAAGAAATGTTGTTCTCTGGCCATGGAAGAAATATGGAATCATACTGCTTCCCTTTATAATGATGCCGTATAATAATAGCCCTACGACCCAATAGTCCAATAACATTTATTTAAAAGCCAAGAACAGACTGGATATACTGAATTTCTAAATGATATGCAAACACATGCATGTGGGGGTGAGGAGGAGGTTGGGGCTCAATATTTGCATACTTTTCAAAAGAACAGTGGGAAGCAGAGTCCTCTGTCAGCGGGGTTAGGAAGACTGTGGTTAAAGCAGACAAGTGGAAAAACAGAGACAAACAGGATGTCAATCAGATGATCACTCCAGGGGAGCACAAAGAGTTAAGTGAATGGAAGCCACAGCCAATCAAGGCCAACCCATCTCAACCCAACAGTCTGAAGAGCTGTAAAAGGAGGAGGTTACCTCCTCAGTGCTCCTCTCTCTCTTCCACACAGAGACCTTAACACACAACAGACTGACCGTCCCTCAAACCTGATTAGTGATGTCAACTGCACTTCATGGAGAAGACTGGAAAAAGCAGACTTTTTTAAAACATTTTTGGATGTCAGGAGACACTAGAAGGCAGTTTTTGTTGGCTGATAATAAATAAGTACAGAAGAAGCACTGATGGGACACCAGAGAAGAACACACTTAACTTCGGGACTTGAGTTCCTTCAACACAACGTGAGGAAGATAAAATGATCTGAGAGTGTGTGGAAAGTTGTCCTCTTCTGTTTGCGTTGAAAGACAACATGTTGTTTGCATGGGGAATTAGTGCTTTGGCTCTTTTCCACAGTATAATAACAGTTACTGCACTGGTAAGTGTACTGTATTCATTTTGAGTGTTTAGATAATTGTGTTATTAATTACTTAATTTATTGGGTGTGTTAAAAAACTGTTGCTTTCCCCTTTTATATATCTTTTGGTTTGGTAAAAAAAAAATTGCTACACTCTAGAGGTAAAATAATGTATTTCTGTTTTGCTTAGTTACTCAAAATAAACAATTTAAGTCTGAGTATTTTATTCAGGATGTTATTTAATTGGAAAAATAATGATGAGCACAGCAGTAAGTACATTTTCAGTTTCTCAGTCCAGTGGATACTTCTCAAAGGAGGGGTTTTTTATGTTTTAAATGTAACACAGTAGCATCATATGTTACACTTTATTATAACACTGAGTCAGAAATAACACTTCCATACTGCTTCACTTTGGGCCAAATATAGAAAATTCCACATATCTGTGATCCTCTTTGATGGCTTGAATTTTGGACTTGGATTTATTTGTTGCTTGCGGAAATGTGCCAGCGATTCATCAGCAGACTGTCTGTAGAAAAGTGGTGTCATTGTGTTCCGTTTTAGCCAGTGAGGTGATATGGAACAATTGTTTTTGGGAGTTATGTTGAGGAATACAGACTTTTCAGTTTTGACATACAGTGGCGTGAAAAAGTAATTGTGCTAACTTTAGCAGCAACTAGTGCAACCAAATGCTTCTGATAACTAGAAACCGTGTGTGTCATTGCTGTGGTGAGTTTGGTTCTACTCTTCTTTAGTGCAGCCACAGTAAAGGGTTTGTGAGCAGGAAGTGCTCTTTTCAGGTTCAGCCACAGCATCTTCAGGCCTGACGGGGTCACTTCAAAACTTGTATTTGTTTTGAGCCATTCAGAGGTGGTGGGCTTACTCTTATGCTTGGATCATGGTCTTGCTGCAAACCGAGCTGCACTTGAGCTTCAATTCACAGACAGATTACCTGACACTCTCCTTTCGGTGTTCTGTCAGAGAGCATAATTCACATTTCCCTCAATTAATGGTGGATCACCCCGAAATAGCAAAGCATCTCCAACAACATTTCAGTATACAGTATAATATTGTGTTTGTGGTATTCTGTGTTTGATTTAAACCACATGTAACAGGACTCTTGCATTCCAAACGATTAATCAAATTCACACAGCCCTTCAAGATCTTCTGGGGATGGAAGTGGTTTTGATGCCATTTTGGCCCCGTGTCTTTAAGATAGTGTTGAAAGGTCATGAGCACTGACCTTTATTGAAGTGAGAAAAGCCTGCACTTCCTTGGATGTTTTCCTTTGATCTTTTGTGACTTCCTGTATGAGTCGTCACCACACTCTTAGAGAAACCGTGGAAGGTCGGCCATATCTGGAAATCCAAGTCTTCTCCATTTGAAGATAATGTCTCTTACTATGGTTCTGCGGACTCCTGGAACCTTAGAAACCAGCTTTGTAACCCTTTTCAAACTAATGTATTTGAACCTCCTCCTTCCTCGTTTTGTCTGGAATTTCTTTTGACACATTGTGCTACTTTTGAGACATTTAATACCCAACTTCTTGCTTCTGAAAATCTGACTGACCGAGACAAAAACCTGCAAAAAAATAAACTTCTAAAACTTTCAAGCCATTACACCGAAACAACATTCCTTGAACTCCTCAATCAAAAATCACCCGTGGTCTGCTTTACCTCAAACCTCCATCAGCTACGACCCTTTTAACCTTTCCCTCACTGAAGCATTACCCTCCAGCAGCTCGCACTCCACACGTACCTCTGACCACACATCTCTTCACCTCGTCAATCTTCGCCAGGTCGATCTCGAGTGTCGACTTCAGACAGACATATAATATCCGGATCAGTCAACCTGAAAATCACTTTCATCAAGAGGCCTGAGAGAAAGCATTCATCTTTGTGTCATAAATGGATTTGCTAAGATTTAATTGTTTTCTATAACACGATATCTGTCAACAGAAAACCCTTCTGCACAAAGAAAATTGACTGACTTATCTGTATTGATCTTCGTGAATTAAACTGTGTTGCATGTTGGTATTAATTTGAGAACTGCTGTGTTTTGTCAAAGCGCAGGTGGATGACTGTTTTACTTCTAAGCTAATTGCAATCAAACACCAATAGGTGTTTAAACAGGATTGTGGGCCAGAAACACACACATTTACACACTGTACACACTGTCAACACAGCCACAACGTGTCTACAGTCCACTATACAACAACAAAAACAGGTTTGAACATGTTAGTATTAACGTTGGCTCAGACTCCCTCCTAAAACAAATGACTGTAGGAAATGATAGCAGCTCAGCCTTCTGAGTGCTGCATTATTGGAAACACCATTCACCCACTGGCAGTTTATTTTTATGGCCAGTGCCAAGAATGTTACTTATCACATATCCAGTTACATGAATTGGGATTTAGTCTGTTTAACGAGAGTGAGAAGTTTTCTTTGCCTTGTGAGGAAGGCAGCTGTGAGAGGCAGCACTCAGATCCTTTACGTAAGTCTGAAGTCTGATCCCACAATGTGCAAATAAAACTCCTGTGTTTAAAATTCCACTTACATAAAAGTACAGCTGTATTCTCAGCTAAATGTACTTAACCTATCAAAGTAAAAGTGCTCATTCGGGAGAACAGTATTTGATTGGGAACTGCTGGTTTAAAAATGTTATGATTATTAAATCCATTTATGGTGCATAAAATGGATATATTTAAGCACAAGTGCCTCAAAATGTTACTTACAATACAATACTTTAAAATAAAATGAATACTTTCCACAACTGGTGAGAGGTCACATGTTGTTAGACAAAGCTGAGGTCAAGGAAGCTTTTTGTTATGCATGTTTTTGCTACGTTTTTTTTTTATGCCTGATCATCTCTCCCACCGCTCTCCTCTGTCTGCCAAACCATTCTCTCTAGTTGACCCGCTGCTATTTTTGCTGCTCCGTTGTGAAATATAACCAGGGACACAAAGTTGCTTGTGTAGGGTAGCTCCCACCAGTATTGCCAAAGTCCCCATGTGGCGAGCGGCAGCCCCGCCACTGGACAAAAAGGGGTTGGCGGGGGATCACCAAATACTGCACACTCACGCAACTATTTCACAACACCTGGAGGCAGCACATCAGCTCCTCCAGAGTGTTTGTGGTTGACAGATCACCTCGGTTGTAAAGAGACTTCAGAGAGACTTCTGATGGGAAACTTGTGACATCTGCGAAAGCCCTAAAACATAAACAGATGAAGGTTGATAGCTGCTTTGATGAGCTGAAGATTATTATGTGGACGTTGAATGCTAAACCTTGAAGGGATTAATCTGTTTATCGTTGTTTCATTGTCAGAACAGGCAATTTATTTATCGTGGAGCTTTTAGATTAAAATAAAAAGTCCAATGCATCCATACACACTGCTGCAGGCAGCCCTGCATACTTGTCTAAAGAATTTTCCATCTCTTGTCCTTTCACAGGTAGACTCTGATGATGTCATCACTCGAGATGAGCAGATCTATGTTCTCATTGGTGCTCACGCCAGGTGTGAAAGGAACATCCAAGCACAAATGACCCTCGTTAAAGGTTAGTGTGCTGATTTTGATCAGTTTATAATATATCAAATTAGACTCTGCAAAGAAAAATGTTAACTTAATCCTCAAAAGTGTAAAATAACCTGTAAAATACAGTATAAAATGGATATTTCTGGAACTTTTGTTGCTGTTTATGAATAGTTTCTGTGATTTCAGTGAATTCATAGTCATGTCACATGATCTAAAGTCAAACTTTAAACCTTCACTTCACACTGATAATACCTTGTGATTGAAATATTATTTATTCTTTAATATTCAAATAATGTGCCTTTTAGGGAAATAAGATTCTTCACTTTCTCACTGAGGTCAGTGAGTGCATGTCCAAATGTATAATCAGAAAAAGTATTTATTACATCAGTTATTTATTTAGGATCAGATATGACACGCATCCAATATCCTGCTGGCCAGTATCTCTGTGATTCTGCAGCCGAATTTAGGCACAATAGAGGGGCATTTTTAATCTGGGCAATGACGTAAAAGCCGACGTTAGATACATTTCCTCCGTGATTCAATAGGAGAAAGGTTTTATAAGATGGCGCTGCAGTCAGACATCAAAGGAGAAGCACAAGAATGGACAGAGCCAGAGCCAAGTGGTTCAGTTGTTGTCTTCCTTCAAAAAGGAATTTGAAGTCTTCCCTGAAAATTCATGTCCCAGCAGATCCACAGTAACTCTGGTCTCCACAGAGGGACAAAAAACTATAGCTTCATCAAACCATAAAAACATGCAATTAAATTCTATTTTCTTCAGCGTAACATTTGAAACAAAAATTTGAAATACTTTACTAATGATAAATCATGCTTCACAGGTGGATGTACCAGTTTTAGCTGCCATCTTTAAGATATATTAAAGAATCACTTTTTCATCAAAATAAGATTATGATCTTAAAGCATTCTTTCAGATTAAACAAGCAAAACACTTTTTAAAGTAGAAGTTCATTTGACTTTGTTTTGTAGCAACATTCAAATTTGCTGCTTAAACATTAGACTGTCAGGAACAATCCAACATTATATATTGTACATTATAATAATATGACAATCTGAAAGCAGTCAATATGCATCATGCTTCACTTTTTATACTTTAAGTATATTTTCCTGTCAGTAAACATTTGAATACAGGAGTTTTACTTGTCATGGGGTATTTTTATATTGTTGTACTGATTACTTTTCTTTTGTAAATGATTTAACTACTTCCATCACTGGAAGGCTTTCTGTATTTGGGGGAAATAAACAAGAGAATAATACCAAACAATTCTTTCAGGCTCTGTATCAGTACATATTCAGTAACAAAGGACATAAATACAGAAAAACGAACTGATTGTACCAACTGTCCTTCTGATGAAAAATGCCGATAGTCACTTCACACAGGGGCTCTTGGTTAAGGCCCCCTGCTTCCTTGGGCCCCTGAGCCTGTGCCATGCCTACACTGTGCTCATTAGAGCTGGAACTATCTCTTCACATAGCTGACAGCTGTTTCCCATTATTTTTGAAGAAGGTGAGTGTATCCCTGAATGGGATGGGATCATCTGCTGGCCGCGGAGCGGAGCGGGTCAGCTGGTCTCAGAGCTGTGTCCGGAGTACATCTACGACTTCAACCACAGAGGTAGGAGTGCTCCATCAGTCACAAATAATACAGCCGTTTTATCTGGATGTGTACACAATCGATCACCAAGGAAACAATAGAAAACTATATGTGGGCACCTTGTCAAATTCAAGAAGATGAAATCAAGTAGTATTTACACTGCATCGACTTTTTGGAATGATTAGCTGACCTCAGAGTTCAAGGGTTTTATCTATGTTGAAGACATTTCTGTTGTATCAAAGACTATTTTATGAATGCTGTACTGTCTGTGACTGTCCTGCACTGCTGTCGGTCCAGGGCGAGCCTACCGCCAGTGTGACGTGTCAGGAAACTGGGAGCTGGTGCCGAGTATCAACCGCACGTGGGCAAACTACACCGAGTGCACCAGATACCTGACCTCCAGCCACAGGAGCCACGAGGAGGTGTGTGATGTGGTGGTTAGTTGAACGTGTGTGTTTGTCGCAGAGAAAAGTTTCAGGCTGCACTTTGTTTGTTTGTTTCAAATTATTACAGAATATAAATGCACTTCTTACCGTTCCGCCTGACTTGTTGCGTCACTCATGCACACTAAGTGTGGTTTTGTTTTGTTTCAGAAGGTGTTTGAGCGACTTCATCTCATGTACACTGTTGGCTACTCCATTTCTTTAGTATCCCTGTTGGTGGCAGTCTCCATCCTCTGCTATTTCAAGTAAGAAAACACGAAACCTTGATCATGAACTCCGCCTTATAACATCAAGCAGCCATAGTCCGTTGAAAGTATTTATTCATAAGACTGAGATGACATTATTAATCATCCATTCATAACCCACCAAAGAGGCATGACACAATTAATGTAATAATTTGAAATGCATCATAACAAAAACTTCTCTCTCTCTCTTTCTGTCGCACAAACACATTTCAGGCGTCTCCACTGTACACGCAATTACATCCACATTCACCTGTTCACCTCCTTCATATGTCGAGCAGTCAGCATTTTTGTGAAGGACGCTGTGCTCTATTCCATATCTGATGACAGTAGAGCCGAGTCCGAGTTCACAGCAGAGAAACCACCTATGGTAAACTATATGTTTTATACTAATTACCATGTATTCATAGTTTTATTTGATATTAGTATGCAGTACATTCATGCTAATTTTCTTGGATGTCATGAAACAAAATGAAGAATACACGTAATACTGTACATCTTAGAGATGATACACAGTAAAATGTGTATTGAAGGAATGCAACATTTTTGGAAATACTGTTGTTTGCATTGTTGCTGAGAGATATTAGTAATGCTCTCCTGTCTGTTCGGTAAATATGAACTTATTGCCAGCAGCACTTTACCTTAGCTTAGCATAAACACTGGAAACAAAGGGAAACGGTTAGCATGTTATGGCTGAAAGCCACAAAATCCACTGAGTAGCATCTGTAAAACACACAAATCAAAACACTATGTCTTCTTTCTTAATTCATTCAAAACATATACAGACAGCAGAAGTCTCTGCTGGTTTCCAGGAAACTGTTCCCACACCTTTTAAATTGACACCCTGTCAATTTTTACATATTGGTTTTGTGAGCAAATGATATATAATGTAGTAATTGTTGTGCTTTATTGGTTCTGGTTGGCAGATTTTGTCTCCCAATTACTTTTTGGCAGTCGAGCTAGCTGTTTCCAGTCTTTATGCTAAGCTAACAATATTTGCTTTACAAGCAAGATATTTTATCTTAACCATCTGCAAGAACAAGTATTAACGTGCACCCCACGATGACAAAATATGTTGGTTTTTTTTAATTGAAAACATAAATGCCAGTTTTTCTGACCGTTTATTTTGTTACATTTGTCACACAGAGCTAATCCACTTTTCATCTGTTTTTGTTGACCGGTTGAAACTTTCCTTTAACTGCTGCCGTGTCCTCAGGCTGGATGTAAAGTTGCCGTCACTCTCTTCCTGTACTTCCTGGCAACCAATCACTTCTGGATCCTGGTGGAGGGCTTGTACCTCCACAGCCTCATCTTCATGGCCTTCCTGTCTGACAAGAACTACCTGTGGGCCCTCACCATCATCGGCTGGGGTAAGTGACACGAGAGCAGGCTGTAAGCTGTAACAGTGGACCGACAGACAATCAGTTTACCTACGTCTCTTTGCTCATCTCAGGTGTTCCAGCTGTGTTTGTGTCCATTTGGGTCAGTGCACGAGCTTCACTGGCAGACACTCAGTGAGTCATGTGATGCATTTATGTTGCTATTTACATGACACTTGTTTCACAAATTCTTACTCGAGCCGTTTCATGGCTTTTTTTTTTGTAGATGTTGGGACATCAGTGCCGGAAACCTTAAGTGGATCTATCAAGTTCCCATTCTGGCAGCCATTGTTGTAAGAAAAAGCTTGATATCATTAAATAATATTTGACGCTTGGGTTTAGGGTGAAATCGGCTTTACATTTCTGCCCCTGCAGGTGAATTTCCTCCTCTTCATTAACATAATTCGCGTCTTGGCCTCTAAACTGTGGGAAACCAACACTGGTAAACTGGACCCCCGACAGCAGTACGGGTGAGTGTTCAATTAACCTGATGAGCTGAAAAGACTGGTTCTCGATTTCAGTTTTTTTTTTCTCGCATAAAATCCTCCACAAAATCGTACATCTTACTTTAAGCTACCATTCGATGATCAGGAATAAAATGACTATGTAAATGTTTACTCTTTGTTTCGCTCTGCAGGAAGCTGCTCAAGTCCACATTAGTCCTCATGCCCTTGTTTGGAGTCCACTACATGGTGTTCATGGCTCTTCCCTACACTGAGGTCAGTGGGGTGCTGTGGCAGGTGCAGATGCATTACGAGATGTTCTTCAACTCTTCCCAGGTCAGAACATATTTTGGAGACTAACTCTCCAATCAACTATGTAATTTATGAACTGTTATATACATTATTATTTTCCCCTGCTCTGATACGGACTCTTTTTTCATCTTTCAAGGGTTTTTTTGTGGCATTCATCTACTGTTTCTGCAATGGGGAGGTAATACATTTAAAATCAAGTTTTGAAGAATGAACTTACATTTTAGAATGTTGTTGTTGAATCCCTGTTTTTCAACCTCTTGTTCTCAGGTGCAGGCAGAGGTAAAGAAGGCGTGGTTAAGACGCAGCCTGGTGCTGGACCTCAAACAGAAAGCCAGGATGACGAGCAGCGGTGGCGGAGGCAGCTGTTACTACGGCGGCATGATGTCACATACCACCACCCACAGTGTCAGCTTGTCTGCCGCGAATCCCAGAGCTCTGTCCCTCGCCGGAGGGGTGGTGTGCTCAGGTGGGGCTGTTTATGGGGGGTCGGGGGTCAGGCCGCCGCGCCACACTTCCCCAATGTCCCACCACCCACCAACCACCCTGCGTGGGTACTCTCCCGGTGACACTGAGACCTCAGGCCCCCAACAGGAACTGGCTGTGTGGAGAGCAGCAGGGGCTGAGTCAGGAGTTTTTGCCCGACATGCCAGAGCCAGCAAAGGAAATGATGACAGCAAAAAGCATGGAGCAGAAGATCCAGACAACTCCTTATCTCTGAAAGAGCTGGAGACCATCTTGTGATTGTTGCTGAGCGATCAAATAGCTGCTGAGCAGACCTCGAGGTGAGACTGTTTTGTCAACAACAACAGAGGTGTTTGGGTCACTGGATTTTTCTGTGGATGGGATCAAATTTTAGCCACATAAACAATAAGGGAATACAAGGCCTTCACTTATTATGGTATACCAAATCAGACTGTATGAGCTTTGTCATGCCTAACATGTGGACTATGATGGTTTATGTTTATTAATCTCAAATTACGGAACAAATTCTCATGGATTTCTTGTGCATCTGTTTAATGTCTGTCAGAGTACATCAATGATGTCATTAATTCTTCAATGCTTTCATTTGATTTTTTTTTTCAAGAAATGTGAACAGGTAAATGCTAAACTGACCTCAAGAATCTGTGAAGACGTGATGCTGCAGAGAATTTAGTGAAGTCAAAGGTTGGACTTTGATGTATAAATAGTCCAAATTTTCCGTCTTTCCTGTGCTGGATTTTCCAGGTCACAGTGGCTGACCCTTTGTTCGAACTGCACTTCCTACAACCCACCCCACCTCTCCTGCCCTCCACCTTTCTAGATGTAGACCTCTACATATTTATGATGAAGAAAACATAGCTCCAGTATCTACTTTAACAAGCCAACCATCACAGTTTGATTACTGTAAAAGACTAAGTAGAGTCTTGATAGCATATCGAGACAAATCTGCACCTTTTGCTGTTGTCCATGTGGTCCACACAGTCCTATTTATCAGTCTTGACAGGACCCTGAGGGCCGACACACAAACACTTTGCCCCTTACAGGCCAAACCCAACTCCTTCCTCCGTGTAACCTCTGCCCTGAACGCCCTCACAACACTGTCCAGAATTTCACACACTCTCCTCAGACCCTCGGCTCGGAGCAAGAGGCACCCGAGCTGTTTGTAGACCTCGGCCATGAGCGACACACCAGTATTCACAAGATAAACAGACAGAAATCTGTACCTGTAAATATTTAAGGACTATTTAGTTGCCCAGAGATAGAGATGTCTGTTCTGTGTTTATATTATGTACAGTGTAAAAGTAATTATGATAATTTAATAAATGTTTTGGGACTTTTGGAACTGAATGAAATAATATTGAATTACTTATTAATAATAAGGTCTGCCCTCTATTGCAAAAATATAAACACTGCGAGTTAAATGGTTGTTGTAGCTTGAAAACTAAAGTTAGACTGAATTGAAATGAACCAATGTATCAATGAATTGTATTTGTGTTCATAGTTTAGTAGATTTAGACTATTAAGACCCTATAAAAGCAGAAAGGAATATGGAGAGCATTAAAAAAAAAACACATGGCCCTTTTTTAGACTCTTTTCACACAGTTAGAAAAACAAAACAAAAACATTGTCAAGATTCTCCTTAACATTATAACACTCAATTCACAGCACCAAAACTACTGTAGGTGCACTTTTCACTCAAGCTTTGTTCATTATTATTTTTGTGGCAATCAGTTTTAAATAAGTATTCAAGTGATAATAGTCCAAAATTATGTGAAAATGCATAGTTTTTAGACAAATAACTGCCTTGTATTATTTACAGTAAAAAGCTTTTGTGTAGAATATAACATTCTTTCTGTTGATTTGCGTCTTTTCATCGCGCAGAACTGCTTTTTATAATCATCCAACCATAAAGAAAAGAACAATACTGTAGCCCTTACATCATCATATAATGAGCAACAGGACACGAAATGGACTTTTATCTTATGTCACCCAAATTACATAACAAGAATCTTATATTGAGCTTTTTGTCAAGGCCAAACCATGAGGTAATATTGTCGCCACATATGTTCCCTATTCTTATTTCACAGACTTTACATGAACACCTCACAATGCGTAGTGTCCAAACACATGGAGCAGCAGACAGAGATATGCAGGATTGATTGCTCCTCCACCAGGACAAAAAAACAAAAAACAAAAAAACAACCCAGCAACATCTGGCGGCAACCAGGTCAGTTGATTACAAAGGAAAAGGTTGGGGATCAAAGTGTCTCCCAGACTGTTGTGATGACAATTTACAGTTGGTTCAGCCGAACACATGAGCATTTCCTCTAAAAGTAGGAGGTGGAAAAAGAGGGGGGTGAGGGTGGGGCGGGGAGGGGGGGTGGGTGGAGAGGATGCTGATCGGAAATTACGGGAGGAGATGATCCAGCTTGATGACTGTGGTGATGATATCAACCTTATTGTACATAAGCCTCTTTTCAGAAGCTGTTAATGAACAAGAAATTAAACATAATGAAAAAAAAAGAAAAATAATGCAACATATAAAAGGTCCCTGTATACTCTGTTGTTTATGATTAATTAGAAATAAGGCTGTATACATTATAAAAAGAAACAATTATTATATTCTACAATAAAATCAACGTATGTTAAATTACCAAACACTGTTATGTTTTCTGTTATTTTGTTACCACTTTTTATTGAAGCGATGTGAAGTTTAATGTTCAAACACATGACTCCACATTGGACTGAGGGCAGAATTACATTTTGAAATGTTTTTAAATGAAGAAATTAAATAGGCATTATTGCAACTTTAATTCAAATATTCTGGATTTGTTATGTACAAATATACATTTCACCAGAAATCAATTAGACATAACCCTTTTTTTTTTTTTTTTTTTTTTTAAATTAAAGTCGTGTGGTCTTCAAAAGTTTATGGCTGCAGAGCACATGTTCAAATGAAAATGTTTGGTACATCCCACGGGGCGCTATAGATATAGCACGATTAGGCTGTATGTTGATTGGGTTTTTATTGAGTAGATTTCATTGAAACAACATTTGAGCCCTCAAAGACACAACACAGCCAGAATCCCTGTCATAAAGCGGAAAACTGCTGTGAACGTGTGCATGTCACCGAAGCCTCGAACGTGCTTCGTCATGTTCATGTCTGCATGATGCGAGATGATCCAGTGACGTCATGATGAGGTCATAAAGTAGGCGGGGAGAGAGGAGGGGGGAAAGAGAGAGAGAGAGAGAGAGAGAGAGAGAGAGAGGGTGTGCAGTTCAGTCCTCTGAGTGTAGGAGTGATAATAAAAACAGATCCACGCTCTGCATGTTCCGGTACGTCTCATGTTTCAAACTGCATCCTCCGCCGTAAAACAAAGTAGCGCTGCTGTGTGTGAGCTGCTCTGATGCGGGCAGCCAGCATCCCCTCTGGCATCCAGAAGTGAATGAGGAGGGCCGGTGGCCGACAGGGAGGGGTCCTTTGATTTCAGGGCTGCCTCCTCCTGGATGGAGCCCGGCTGTGTGCAGGCAGCGATGGCCATGGGAGATGTCTCGAAAAAAGCGTCGTTTCGGAACGTGGCTGTGGAGAGAAAAAACCTCATCACTGTCTGCAGGTCAGTTTATTGTCACAGAAACTGTCTTGTGTGCGCGTTTAGGTGCTTGATGTACGAGTGGGGATGTCAGTAGCCTAAATGCTGCATTTAAAGTGGTCATGTGGTTATTTTTGGTCTGCTTTATGGCAGCAAATTGGCCCTGGTGTTTATATCTTCCAATGACAGATATCGCGTGCATTAAGGCACATTTTCACATCCACAGTTACGTCATCCTCATAAGTCCTTTTTATGAACTGTGCTGTCAGTGGGCCTGTATGAACACGAAGCCTGTATTTGCACTAACGACCTTGTATTTAAAAAAAAAAAAAAAATTGTTTTACATATAATCCTGCATCACACCGACAGACTGGGCTCTCTGTGAGATAGGCGATGTCATCTTTGTCAGTGCAATTTATTTTCTCCTCGCTGATGGCATGGTTGCTATGACGACAACCTTCCTGGGGCAAGGACTAGCTGGCACCCCAGGGACTCGGGGCAGGGAGGCCTTATAAGGCCAGTACATCAGGTCCTGATTGGACTTTGTGAGGGTGTCTTAGAGGTTTGCACTTAAATGCACTCTGCAAGACCTCAAAACACACACAGATTTGCATGCTATCCACCACACAGTGTTCACCGATGTAAACACACGAACATCAAAGGATAAAGCAGACATGCATTTATTGTCTAATTTGCATTGCAGACCCTGATTTCAGCAGGCATCGGCAAATGACTGCAAACTTCTTCCAGTGGGAGGGATGTCATTCTGTTGCTCAGTCTGTTTCAAAACATAAAAACCCACTGTTACATTTATTAGCAGTAAATTTAAAACTGCTGCAGGCCTGTGTATTTTGAAAGGGCTGAAATGATGATGTGTGGTACAATGTCTTTTAGATCAGCCCACTCTGTTGCAGTTTCAGTTGACTCTCACGGTTCTCATTGGTATTTTCAGCAAAACTCTCTAAAAACTATTTATATATATTTGCACCAAATGGAAGACAAAAGTCACCACCAGCTGGTGAATACAGAAGAGTATTTAATAGGTGAGGAGTTTCCCTCAGAAAATTAAAACAGTGTGTATATTGGCCTTTAAATTTATGTGTGTTGTTATTTTACATTTCATATCCTAACTTAACTTAAAATATAAGCAGGAATATTTCAATTTACTTCTTTCAGATAATACACTATACACCTTTAAAACATTGACGTTTGAACCCCGATCGCATGGCTTCTCTGTCTCTGAATGTGTTGCCACGACTCAAAGTCAAGTCGCATCATTGTCGTCAAGTAGCTTGCGTCTTTTTTTAATAGGTATGATTTAAGGCCAAGTCATGTGACTAGTTTCACAGACTGGACATTTGCGCTCCAGTCACACGTCACTGACCTACATTATACAGATTTGACGGGGTGTAACACCTATGAAACACATGCACACCCACTTTTCGGTGAAGAACCGTGCACCTCAGCTAGACCACTGACAGGTGTATCTAGGTCACGGCACAGACCTGCTGTCTGTGATACAGTGAAACCACTGGGGATTGTGTTCGTTTCAAGGATAGTCAGACAATTATTGTTCAGTCAGAGCAGCTGAATGAGACATTGTTGCCTTTGGAACAATGGGGAGTGAAATCACTCGCCTCACTAGCTTGTGTTAAGATAAGCTTTGTCCTATAGATATACACACCCTGCTTAGACGGACAGTATTTGTGTGCTTGTAAAGTGGCTAATAAAACTCAAACTTGGTGACTCTGTAAAACACGATCAATATCTGCACAAAACCATTTCTCTCCATTTATTGCAGACACCATGTCTATAGTTTTTCCCCCCCTATGTACCCCCTTTCACCCCACAGCATATCTCGTTACCACTGGACAAATAGCATTTGGCAGGTCTTCTTGCAGCAAATAGATCTGTTGAATTATTTAGTCCACAGGAAAATTTTTAGGAGTGGTCAGTTTTGGAGAAGGATAATGGTGTTTAAAATAAACAGAATTTAGTTTACCACAGCATGGGGTTTTGTCGGGTCTGTAGTGGGTGTACATTTCAACAAGAGGTCACCACAGTGGACATTAAACCTTTGTCATGCATGGACTAGAAAATCCATATTTAAAATTTTTTAAATATTTAGCCAATATCAGTCAGCTGGTCCTTGGCTAACTCCAGACTGAAATAGAGCTGAAATATGACTGCCATTAATTTGGTACAGACATTCATCGCAATAATGACACTTTGATCACTTTTTCCCTTGCATAGCTATGAGGTTCGAATTCATGTTTTTAAGTGAATGTCGTGACAAGTATTAACCGGATTTCCATGTGATTTGTACAAACATTCATGTCCATCCAGGATGACTTATAATCACTTTGATAATCTCTTAACTTTTCATCTGTTCATTATTAAGTCCAAATTTAAGATTGTCTTGTGAACTGGTATGGACCAAGTACCTGCAAGATCAATGTCAGTGTCACAGTTTCAGTCTTTCTGCTACATAGTTTTTCAGTTCGTTCCCTGTATCGCTCCCTCCCTCCACTAGAGGTCCCCAGCTCTCTCTATGACGGTCTCCTGCAGGCCACGCCTACCTCACCTGCTCCCAGTTCAGTTATAACAAAATGGGCTTATTGTAATAACGTGATACATTTATATGTCGTAATAATGTGAAAATGTCTTGTTACAACATATAAACTTGTAACGTTATAACATGATACTGCTCCATTTTTGTTTTTTTTGGCGTGAAAGCAATCTGCTTCCATACACTTGCTTGCCTTTTGTAATTTCAAGCTGTACAGTAAAATGTAAATTGAGTTATTGGAGCTTCCTGAAAGCTCTTCAGCAATGTCTTCCTCACAGTAACTGGAACAGGCTGATGTTTAGAAATGAGTCTGCAGGAAATGCGAGTTACATTTTGAGAGTTCACACAATTACGCCCACAAACAGTCACATGGGAGGAAGAATACAGGCATAAACATATTGAAATTGTTTCATTAAAGTCATCAAATGGGCAGAACCCTGTTCTTTCATGATTACATACTTACACTTGTGTCATTTCTTATTATTGAGTAGAAATAAAAAAAAATGTTGGATTATAGTTTGACATTATCTGGCTACAGGAAACTGAAACAAAGAAAGGAGTAATCCATTAATCTTCTCCCTGACTAATCTATTTCCATTATGACTCTATTCCTGGCAAGCCAACTCTGTGTTTTAATGTTTGCTTTCCTCTCCATCTCCACCACAAACAGGTTTTCAGTTAAGACCCTGTTAGAGAAATACACAGCCGAGCCCATTGATGATTCATCTGAAGAGTTCATCAATTTCGCAGCCATCCTCGAACACATCCTCAGCCATCGTTTTAAAGGTAATCAATATATTACAGCATCGGCCATGCCTTTACTGCATGTTGAAGAAAGAAAATTAGAAAATTAGCACATGTTATTCATGGAAACTTGTATTAAAGAAAGAATATAGCATTTGTGGTCTTCCTTCATCAGCAGCATCACTGTCTTGTTTCTGTACAGTAACCCATACTGTAGCTGCTCCAGTTGGCCCAAGGCCCCATCGTTCACTGAAATGAACACACGTCATATATAATATTTAATATTTATATGACATTCTTCTCCTAGGCTCTGGGAGCTGGTTCGATGGTCAGAGAAGTTATTGGGACTACGTCCGCTTGGCTTGTGCCAAAATCCCCAACAGCTGCATCAGCAGCATCGAGAGCATGGAAAACATCAGCACCTCAAGAGCTAAGGCGAGCCCTACAGCAAAAGAGAGGAAGGATTATAATCACATAAATGAAAATATAGATAAGAATAAAGCAGTAAATGACAGAGAGAAAAGATTTGACCTAAATAAAGGAAAATGGGAAATTCAAGAATTTGCAGTGGTGCTCAAAGCTCCAACTTTGCACCTCATCAGCAAATTTACTGCAATATGATAATGTTAGTAAAATCCAAATTGAAACTGTAAATATCTATGAATCTCAAACACTTGAGCTGTTCTATAGAAGAGAGAGTGTTTAACCCGACTCAGACTGTTTTATTTGAATGATTTTCAAAGGCCTAAATAGGTCAATATATAATATATACAGTATATTTTTACAACAGCAATTTGGCAATTAAAAAAAAAAAATATTGATATCCTATTATTCTGCTGTGAATGTCCCACAAGGCACTGGTGCTCTATGACATTGTTATGTATGAATGCAAATCAGATTTATATGATCGGAGATATAAAAGTAAGGATAAAGAATTGTAAAACTAAGTTAAAAAGAAAGAGATATTTGTAATTATTTTCTGATATAGTGCAATTTATTCTGTCAAGAAACAAATACTAAACCCGAGAGGTCATTTTTGTGTGTATTATGTGAATATTTAACCTCATTTTTGTCACCCCTCCAGGGCCGAGCCTGGATAAGAGTAGCCCTGATGGAGAAGAGGCTGTCTGAATACATCGCCACTGCTCTGAGGGACAGCAGGACAACCAGGTCAGAAGCCCCCACCACACCTCTATACAGTAGCATTACCCGATTTTAACTAGAAATACGATCCCACCGAGTTGTACCTGTCTCTGTGCTGTAGGAGGTTCTATGCAGAGGGAGCCATCATGTTAAGAGAAGAAGCCACGGTGCTAACAGGGATGCTCATAGGTCTCGGAGCCATAGACTTCAGGTGGGCGGTGTTGACATTTATACAATAACTCTTCAGGTATCAAACTGATCATTATACATGTGTATGTATATATGTTTTTAATATTATTTCTAAATGCTTCCTCTCCTGTAGTTTCTGTCTAAAAGGAGAGGCCCTGGATGGGAAATCTTCTGCAGTGATTGACTACACACCATACTTGAAATTCACACAAAGGTATAGTCACTTTCACTGTAGAGAGGAGAAATGTCACAGCCACAGCATACTGGAATACTTTGAAGAAGCATGCATTTTGAAGACCTGGTGAAGTTTGTTCAAGTCTCATACTTTCCATATAAACCCATTAGGCAAAACTGACATCGCCTGCTTTTGTTGCAGCTACGATTACCTGAGTGACGATGATGATCAACAAAGTGTCGACAGCAGCACGAGTGATGAGAGCGTCCCCGAACACCCTTACATCCCCCTCATCACTGACGAGGAGAGCTGGAGCACAAAGTGTCGCAAGATGGAGCAGAGGTTCAAGATCGTCAACGCTCAGAAGGTGGGCAGACGTCGGTTTGTGTCTGACTCAGGACAATATTACTAAAAGGAACAGTTCCACCTTTTTAAAGTTAACTATAACTCAGATAATTATATATTGTTATATTTGTTTAAAAAAAACATGTTATTTATGAGGGGTTAAGTGACAGATAATTTCATACCTTGAAATTTGGATACAACCAAGCTAGCTGTCTTTCTGTGTCTGGTGTATCAAATAGGGGGTTTAGTAGGAGTGGACACACCTTAAATTACATAAAATGATTTTTGTAATATGCAGAGCATCACAGATGGCTGACTTTTGATATCAGAAGATGGATGTATCTTTTCACTCAGTGTGGATGTGTGTTGTCAGGGTTACCTGGAGGAGCTCGTGCGCCTGCGTGAGTCCCAGCTGAAGAACACAGAGACGGAGAACAAGAGGCTAAAGGCCCGGCTGGAAGAGCTACAAAGCCAGAGCCAACAGGAAAAAAAGGAACTAGAGGCCATAGTCCTAGAGCTTCAGGAGCAACTGTGAGTGAAACAGACAGATGGTCCGGATTTTAACTTCATGTTCCTCATTGCAAGGCTGGAAAGTACAGTGCAACGTATGAAGAATATATATACACTTAGTACATATGTGTTGCAACCCAGTGCCAAATTGGCATGATAAACATTATTCCTTGTGCATTATTAAGGACAGTATGTAGTTCTCATTGGTTCAGTTGTAGGTTCTAGTGTGTGGCTCTACTTGTTATGTCACAACAGAACATTTTGCCTCATACTTTACCTTGACGTGTGACAGGACGAGCTTGATTCCATGTGACTCCAATCATCTGGCCAAAAACCTCTCGATCCCCCTCGTCAACCAGTGGCAGGAGCTCCAGCCATACAACAACCAAGAGGACGTCAAGTTGTTCCGCAGGTTCGACTGATTGTGTCCCAGTTTAACTCAGCTTCCACACGACAAGATTAACTTAACATTTCTCATTTTTGTGTTGTAGAAGACTTTTGTCTTTTCACTGCAATTTGAAAACATACAAACAATCTGCAGCACAGCAAGGCTATTATCATTAAGTTTCATACTGTGTATAAAGTATATTTGCTTTTTTTAATCTAATATGTATTTAACTGTGTTTGCAGAATTATATAAACACATTAATCCAAGGCTTGTGCCACTGGTATATAATAGACTTTTACAATTTAATTACGAGTTAATAATTAGAGAGAATAATAAGAGAGGAACAGAACTATTATCAATTACTAGAACTGACAACCATAAAGTATTCTTTTACATTTGTTTTATATTTTCATGAAATAGTGAATTTCAGTTTTGATTAATTCATTTAAAAAAACACATTGATTGATATTAATAAAAAAAATTTAACTTAATCAAAATTATTTTATATACACACACCACAGCATCCGTAATAAGACATACGGAGAAAACAGAAAAACATATTTGCAAGCTTTTGATTAAACAGTCGACTGTGTGAATTTAATACTTGCACGTTTGTTTGTTCTTTTCAATCCTGCCTGGAAGCACTTGAAGGTATCGTTCTGTCCTCTTTTTGACCTTTAGGAGGAGTTTCCCGAGCACAGAGCTGCTATCAGTGGAGATCAGCCTGGATTCAGACTCCCAGAGGATTGGTGGGAAACAGAACGGAGGAGCCTGGTGCACAGGTAACACACACTGACTCTTACACACTAAAAACACCCGCTTGTATGTATAATGACCCTTCCTTTGTACGTCCATCTCACCCATCCAGAAAAGGACTACACCCCCTCCATGATGGGCCTGTGTGGATCCCTGGCCTCCCTCCCGAGCTGCAAGTCTCTGGCTAGCCTCAAGTCCAGCGAGTGCCTGGTCAACATCAGCACAGAGAACAGTCCTGCCCTCTCTCCCAGCTAGGGGGCGCCAAAGAAACACTGCCTCCCACTTAACAGACACTCAGACAATTCAACATGAAAACAAAAAAGACTTCTCTTGGACAAATGCTATATTTCGTGGCCCTTACGTGAGTCCCTTTACCTTCACGCACTGAGCCCAGCACCCTCTCAACTTACACCTTTTGCTAAAGAGCAGCCTCCCTCTCTGGGACTGTCCGTCGAAGATGCAGGAAAAGCTGCTGTACTGCCTCATGGCCGACTTCTATTTCACCGTCTTTCATTGTCTTGACATGATCAAGCCTCCTGGAATGCAAACAGCTGGTTTAGGTCTGATCACTCTTACATCATGACGCTTCCCTTTTGTTCAGTGTATCCGAATTGGTCGCATTCATCAAACTCACTGTGGGTCGTTGTGCGAGTCGCTGTCCATTTGTCGGTGTCTTGTCAGTCTGTCAGTGTATCTTATTCTGCCCGTTACATAACACTGGCGGGGTGGATGAGCTGTTATAACCTTTTAGGGAACATAGGCAATGGGTTACACTATTATAAGATGGGAAAAGGCTTGTAATGTGCTGAGTCAGAAATGTGGCCAGAGGGGTTTAAGATGGAGATTATTTTAAATTTAACAAAAGCAGCTTTATGATATTCGGGTGAATGACAATTTAGGCCTTATTCAATCATACCATAAGTTAGATCCACAGCTTTAGGATATGACATAGAAGTCCTGAGAGGCTACCGAGGTTTGCAGAGTCACTACAATGTGAACATAAAAACAACAGACATTATATCTATTGCATACTAATGCAAAGTGCATTGTGACTATGCAGAATGAATGTTTTCATTGTCTTTTTCTACAAACTTGGCTTGATAGAATAGTTTGAGCAGGAGAGGAATAGTGAATGTGCAACGTGCGTTTGTGTGCGTCTTCAAATTTTTATCTTAATTTTTTTTTTCCAGTGGTCCTGTCTTTTTATATTAATTTCATGACATACTTCCTTGTATCAGTTACCGACGTGTAAATTGCAATCTTATGCAGTGTTGTTGAGAGTTGGGAAACATTGTGTTATTTAAAACTGCAATAAAACTGCCTTTTTTGAAAGATTAAATGCTGGTATGTATTGAATGTATATGGTTTTAGTCATGCTAGTGCCAAAGATATGATTTGTCAGTCAGTCTTTAGGTTTGTCAGTTGGTCCACCACTTTGATCGAGACTAAATATCTCAATAATTACTGGATGGATGTGGATCTGAACTGGATGATCCTGACAGAATGAATCCCAATGACTTTGATAATCCTGTGACTTTTCTTCTAGTGTCACCAGTCGGTCAAAGTTTTAATTGTCGAGTAAAGTATCTCAGTCTCTAAAAAAATGAATTGGCACAACATTTTTGACATTAATGATTATCAATCCCATGATTATCAATCCCACTGTCATTGTGTAACTCAGATTTTTCCTCAAGCGCCACCATGAGATTGATATTTTCAGTGTTTAAAAAAATGTGTTGCAGTTCACCATGGTGCCAAGATAAAAAGTTGTGATGACTTTATTGATCCCCTGACAATATTGTACCACCGTGAGGTTAACATGTTTGGTTTCCACTGAAAAACCTCAGAAAACATTTGGATGTCGCTTGATGTTAACTTAATCAGTCTAGAGACGCTTCGCCTTATTAATGCACATATTGTTCATGAACCGCATTCACAGTTAGTCTACATTCAGCAGTTTCCTTTTCCTGCAGGTCTTGTTGGGTGCCATTTGGCCTCTTAGAAATTGCTGTGTCGGTTTACTAAAATTCAGACACATAGTTTACGGACTGGGCATCAAAGTTAATTCAGTTTACTGTAGGATTAAAAAAAAAAAGATAACCAAACCACGCTCTTTCCCCTTGTGCCTCGGTCACTCTTTGTTTTCACGACTTCCCTTTGTACCCTCACTTTGTGGGGAATGACATCGTCTCTCTTCAAATGGGTTTAAAATAGCTCTTGTGAGGTCAAAGGTTAGGCTCATTTATTCATTAACACAGACAAATACACAGAGCTAAGCAAACAGCAGCTGTAGGCGCTTTGGTAAATGTTGGAAATGCATTATGCAGTAGATACATTCCTGATCGACATACTGTCCAATTAACTCCCCGGCTGTAAATGAATGGATGCCATGGGGTTTGTGCTAAGTTGTGTTTAATTATTTGGCTTTGTCTTTGGCTGTTTTGTGAAAGTGACATCAATTGTTGGGTGCAGTTGCACTAGATAGATGAACATGCTGCTGAACAAATGGTTTAGCCCGTCATCCTTCTGTGATAAAGCGCTCTCACTCCCATTCTGGTGTGCTGGACATACAAGTGTGTTATCTAACCAATGGGCTAAGGTCCCGTGAGAGACATGCACGTTTTGGGATAGTTTGGTTTTAGCGAGGGGGACAGCACAAGTCTTATCTCTGCTCTCTTCTCTTGTGTCACCACTGGCACTCCCTTTTACACAGAGTTGGGACATTTATCTCCCACAATGCACACTGTCTCATAAATGCACACATACCACCCAAAACCACTTCACAGTCCACCCAGATGGTGCTCACACACAGATGGGCCTCAGGATAGTATGAGCAAATAATTGGCCTCAGAAAGTATGAAGTTGATGATGAAATACTTAAAGGACCATACCAGGTGGTTTTGTATGTTCTTGCTCCTTTACACCTGATGTCATACTTAATATTACAGCTCATAATTCTCCAGGCTGTACAGCATATCTCTCCCACTGTTAGACATCCACTGGCTTACATTGATCTTAGTACAAAATACAGTACAAAAATCTTGTAACGACGGTCATGTCTGGTTGTGTAACCCAGAACAGCAAAGTCTGTATTATGCTGTAGTGTAGCGCAGACCATACAACAATACAGTAACACTAACAAAAATGTATGGAAACTTGATGCCCACATGGGATCAAGCAGGTTTCCGGAGTGTGCATTTTAATGCTGTACTGAAATAAGAGGAAACCAGTGGTTACCTGGGAAGGCATGGAACCTAAATCCAAAAATCACAAATGTAATGTAAAGCTTGGTTAGCTTGCATTTTGAACATGTTAATGTTACAGAATTTGCATTGGTAAAATGTAAAGTACTTTAGTATTTCCATTTTATGTTATTGTATCCTATACCTCTACTCCACTAAGAGAGAAATATTGTACTTTCTACTCCACTACTTTTATTAGGAGCTTTAGTTACTGGTTACTTTCCAGTTTCAGATTATTTGCACAGAATGTAATTAAGAATTAAGGTGCTTAATAGTGGTCTACATTAAGTAGTTCAATGAGCCCCACCACGACCAGTTGCATCTAGCGGTGATTCATGGACATCAATGCATCAGTATGTTCTAATAATATAATATACTTCTTAGTTGTATCATTCTTAGATGGTCCTTAAGTAGTTTTACTTTTAGTGCGATGAACATATATTGTTGCTAATACTTTTCAATTTTTAATTAAATTAAGGTTTTTAGTGCTTTCCTTTGGAACAAAATATGTCTACACTTTAATATTGCTTCTTATAAATTTGAGTCGCTTGTCTGGCACTGAAGATTTATAAATAAAGCTTTATCATACCGGTATGGCCCTTTAAATACACGGCAGTGCACTTAAAATGGTAAACTATTGCAGCAGTATTGCTTCTTTTTTTTTTTTTTTTACAAAGTAGTCCATCTATTTCCAGTTTTACATTTCCAATCACAGTTACAACTGTCAGTTTCCAGACTTGGAGCGGTTTAATTTGGTATTTCAGAACGAGTTTAACGTCGACATTTAGTTGATATCAGATATGAATTGGGGGCGGTGACAGCAAACTTTATTGTCTGAGGTTGTTTTTTTTTTTTTTTTAACAGATTGACGGAGAATTGTCCAATAGGATTGGCGTCAGATGCTCCATTAACCAATCAGAAGTGAGATCGAGAGTTTGGTCCCGCCCCCGACATAATTAAATCCACACCAGCGTGGTGGTGAAGTGTTTTAGTAGAGTTTGCCTTGAAGAACGCGGAGGACAGAAAGCTGTGTTCCCTTCGCGACTTTCAGGGCCGTCAAAACACGCTCCAGACCGACAAATTATAATGAAGTACACCTCCAAGTTTGCTCGGAAGACGTAGGGGTTGATGTTAAAGTGACTTTTCGAAAGTGGAGCTGCTTCCTCGTTCGACAACGGAGTGAAATATCTCAACATCCTCACAAAGAAACTTTGCTTGCTAGGCTGCTAACTCGCACACCAATCAGAAAAAAAAAAAAAAAAAAAGTATGATCTCCGCCGAAGACGTGGCCACAGGCTCTTATTAGCGTTTGAGCTGTCGAACTAAGTACCGCTGGTAGTTGAATTTACTCGGAAATGGTGTCTGTATGACTCAAGACTGCATTTTTTTTTTTTTTTTTTTTTTTTTTTTTGTGTAACGGTTTTGGGCAGTCATCATCATCATCATCATCATCATCAGCAGCAGCAGCAGCAGCAGCAGAGGAGGAAGAAGAGCTGCAGCTGGTAGCCAGTCGCCACTTTACTCAGAGCGCCCCCAACATCTCTGACGGGCAGGACAGCCACTTGTAACTCCAGGAGCTCGGCGGTACCAGGTACAAGATGTCAGGCCGAAGCGGAGCCGGACAGGCGAGGGGTGCTGCTGTGGGTCCGCAGCCCCTCAAGGCTACTGTTCCCTATCAGCTGGCCAGTAAACCCCGACCGAGCCGGACGGAGGGGAAGTCAGGTAGGAGCTGAACACCTGTCGCATCGCACGGAGTGTGTAAATATGTCCACACGATGACATTATAAATAGGGATATATCCATCTCTTAAGTTTGCCAATTAAAAGTTTATTTTTGTAAACTTAAGTCAAGGCAGCGTCTAGGATCTGTGACAACAACCTGTAAAGTACGGTTTTTTTTCAGCTGACCAACAATCATCACTTCATTTTTTTTAAATGGCTGCATTGCATTGTTTTCAGGTAAATTTAGCTGCTTTTATATTAAAGTTGTCATTGTATTCGCCTCTCATTTGAAATTTAGGACTTAGTCACAGTAGTTTGATAATCGATTAATCGTTTTCAGTCATTTTTCTCATTGGGAAGATTGCTAAAAAATAAATAAATACAGAAATGTAAATGTTTTCTGCTTCCTTTAGTCCTCCATGATAATAAACTGAATATGTTTTGATTGTGGACTGTTGGTTGGGACAAAACAAGACAAACAACTAACTCATTAATCAAGAAAATAAACGGATTATTTGATAAAGAAAAGTATTGTTATTTTCAGCTTTAATCTCCAGTCAACTATGGATTCATTGTTTACGGGGTGCATTTAATTGTTTTGGGTAAATTTAGCTGTTTTTTATATTTTTTTTATATTAAAGAGGTGCATTAACTCTTTTTATTTAATCATATTGTCCTGGACATTGAATAACCCCCCCCCCCCCCAATGAAATAGACTTGCTGTATAGATTTAACACCATTAAACCTTTTTAGACTGATATAACATCTTTAAAAGTGTTTTGCAACAGCAGTAGGTGAAAATATTGTGACAGCCAACGTTATGAGCTGCAGAATTCCTGATTAAAATCTGATGAAATCAAGATTATTTGTTGCCTTCTGTAAAGTGTAAAAGTTGTCTCTGATGTTGGCAGCTGGAAAGGCCAAATCCCAGCAGCTGAGCTCGGGCATGAGGCGGACGATGTCTCTCGATGCCATCATCGGGACGTATCTGCAGGGACACTGGCCCAAAGAACCCGAGGGCCACAGCAGTCTGTCTCGCAAGGACAAATCCACTCAGGTCAGCTCCAGACAGGAGAATGTTCTTAAGTGTGGAAATAATGATACGGTTTAAATCCGAGCTGTTCAGTCAGAAAGAAATGAGGGTAATGCTCTACTGTGTCACTGATGTCTTTATTTCCATTTCCAGACGTGAGATCAATTTGCAATTTTGCAGAAAGAAGTTACAATGAGAGGGAGGGAGGGGGGGGGGGGGGGGGGGGAGGAGGAGGGGGAGGGAGGGAGTGTCCGGTGCTTGCGCAGCTATTACGAAGTGAGAACCACAACCATGAGAACAGTCCCTGAAGTCAGCTGACGCGGCCGTTTTGGCTGCACCCATCCTCTCTGCTCTGTGTGCAGGCACTCGCCACTGCTCTCTTGTTGCCCACATCCTCCCCCCACTTCTTTCTGTTTTTCAGTTTCTCCTGCTCTTCTACATGTGTGAACAGAGTCTGTGGGTGTGGAAGGCGCTATGTGGCTGCAGATCAGCTTTAGAGCATAAAAGGCTGATCTGAGCTAAGTGTGAAACTATTTGGTAAAATACATGAAGTCTGGATGTAACGTGTGATCGAGACGTAACAGTTTTTGACATGATTACATGGCAGCTTGAGGCCAAAACTTGAATGCATGTAATATTCCTACGTATTGGTCACAAATGATTTTTTTTTTTTTTAAATTCTCATGGTTTCATTCTTCCGCCGCAGACCCCGGATTCGTGGTCGGATAAATCCTATAGCAGTAGACGCAGCAGCAGCAGCAGCAGCAGCAGCAGCCATAAACGTTCGGCATCATGGGGCAGCGCCGAGCATCTGCAAGAGGTCTGCGTTCATTGCTCAACATATGTTTGTAACAGCCAGATTTGCTGGAGTTGGCTGTTTTCTTTTTTTTCTTCTTCTTCTTTTTTTAATTCAAGTGTCCTTGAAAAAGGCCTGACTTTCTTTTGACACCATTGAGCAACGGGAGCCCAATGATCTCATCTGCAAAGACACTTCCCTTTTTAAGATTTTCACTGGGACTTTCATCATAACTTTTATCTGAACTATCACATAATCAGATGATCACAACTGAAATGTGTTTTCAGCACACTCCTGATGGTACCTTACTGTGAAGTGTGTGTGTGTGTGTGTGTGTGTGTGTGTGTGTGTGTGTGTGTGTGTGTGAGTGTGTGATGGTTTAGTTTAAAGGCTTCCCTCTGTGTGTTTGCATGTACGAGCAGATTAACTGATAATAACCTGTGTTCACTGCAGATCGTTAAACTAAAACAACAACAACTGCAGCAGTGCAGCAAACCTGCAGTCTCCGGGGGACACGACAAAGACCGCCAGCGTGGGTATCCGCAGGGGAGCTGTAGCCTAGGAGCTACTCAGGTACCATAACATCATCGCAACACACAAACACACTGCGCCACTTAGTTCATACCTGGATTTGTGTGGACATGTCTAGAGTTTTGTTTTTTTTCCCTCATCAGTGCTACTGATTTGCATTCAGGAAAGTGAGTAACTAAGCTGTGCAGCTCTTTGCAGGAAGTGAATTAAATAAAACACTGAAGCAACAGGAAGATCGCTACATCACATTTGCTTCTGCTTTTCAGAATGAAATGCGTAGTTCTGCTTTTCAGCACAGCTGGTCTGCACTGTCGTGTTGTGCGGTGCCATGCTCCACTGGACGTATTGGATTTACACCAAAGTGGTGTCATGACACAATACCAATAAAGTTCAGAATAGTTATATTTGAAAACACTCCAGGTTGAGTATCATTGTGTAACTTGAACAATTTTAGTCCTATCTGAAGCACACGATTCTGTATTAGGCATTCATAAGGAATGTACCGTTGGATTCTGCATAGGAATGCAATCAGGATTAGTTTTAATACTAACAATATAAACTTTATTTATACAGAACTTCTCTTATGCAGAATGTAGCTGCAAGTGCTTCTCGAAGGAAGGAAGCAAGAAAAAAAAAAAAAGGGCCTTGTCTTTTGTTTGCATCTCATCATTAACGCAACTTAAATTCTGTTTATCTTGTTTGTGTCGTTAGACTCAGCCGATTCCCATCCCCCTCGCTCCCTTGTCTACACTGGTCCCTCGACTGCGCTGCAGTGTGGAGGGCCTCAACCAGGAGCTGGAAGGCATGTTCATCAGCCAGCCACCACATCCACAGCAAAGGGTAACGGTCCCCTGCCCACCACACGCATGTAGCTGTTCATGGGAAAGGATGATTTAAAAAAAAAAAAATAAATAAATAAATAAATTTTAAGACACAGGGAACGGGGTACATTATTTACCACTGAATAAAATTGTAATCGCACAATGTAAACAGTGTTGTTTCCTGTCTCGACAGCTTCTCGAGGTTCCAGACGGCCACCGGGCTCCAGTCCCTCTGCAGAGCTGCAGCAGTGGATCTCAGCGCGACCCCGCCACCGCACCCCTGTCCTCACCTTCCTCCTCCTCCTCCTCCTCCTCCTCTTCACCCTGCTCCTCCCCCAACTACACCTGCATCTCCCAGTCCAACTCCGCAGACGCTCCTCTGGACCTGCACCAAGGTTAGCTTGTCAGGTTTTCACGTCTGGGTTTTAATTTCTGGAATCAGTCTTAAGATCAGAATACACATGACAACCTGCTTGACGTGCCCACTGCAGTGGGACACAATACAAGACTTCGAGCAGAGATACATGTAGACATTAAATAGCAAAGAAAATGTATACAACTTCGCTAGGGGTTTAAGTAACATATATTTGCAGCTCTGTCACCGAGTCAAAAATGATTACCTCAGCAGTAATACGTTTTGCACGTTTTTATTCACCATTAAAAGTTGCATTGTTCAAAGTGTTTTGGCATTGACAACAGTGGCAATAATATAATGTAGTTATTGTAATAATAATTTATTAATAATAATGTAGTTTTCCACTGGTGAATTCTTTATAGAGGGTCCCTTTGTCACATAGGCAAGTTTGTCCAGACATGTCAGCTCAGACTAAGACCTGTAAGATTGATGTTGCTACAGTCCTGGAAGGTGGACCTGGACGTTTCTCGAATTTGATATTTGAAGTTAAAAGAAGTCAATACAACCTCCTGCATCAAAAAGCTTCAGACAAAATGCCACATTGACTTGAATTATTAAGTAGCATCGCACTTGTTTTCACTTCAAAAACAAAACATAAATTATGTAATTTGCCCAGGGGTCCCCCCAAACCTTTGCATTCAACTTTAACCCCTCTCTTCTTATGTTTGTTTTTTTTAAGTGTCGACTCAGTAGAAAACAAAAGGGAAAGTAAACTTCTGTGAAATCCTCACCACCTGTTGCAAACGTTCAACACAACCCATAATCAGGAACCTCAGGCCCAACATAAAAAAATAAAAAAAAAACTTTACGTGCACATGAACATGAACAATCACAGATGCAGATCTCACCTTTTTAAATATTCGTTTTTGCATTAAAAACAAGTTCAACATCTTGATAGACACAAATAGTGAGCAAACTTCAGCCCATGGTTCATTTTGTTTTCAGGTCTTGTTTCAGAGAGACCTCACACACCAGAATTAGTAGATCTGTATTTACACCCCATCTTATTGGTGTAACAGTAGAGGATGTTATCAGTTCAGGCTGTGTTTCATTTTACAGGTATTTACCATCGTTTCCACGTTTTGTTTTGCTCATTTTATTTTTGCTTTAATATGGAAAAGATTTTGCTGAAAATGTTCCTCCCAGACTGGGACCAATGTTCACAACAAGGACAAGGCTGGTGGACAATATAATCAACAGTGGGAAACTTTAATATCTCATATTTCCTCTTGTATTATCAATACTATTGCTTTATTATCTCTTGACATTCTTTGTTGTGACACAAACAAAAATTATTATTATTGTGTTCTCATTCCCTCGTATGTTGCAGTAAACTTAAACTGACCTCCTAGGTTTGGAGCTTTTGTATATTTATAGGGACTTTATATTCACACAGCAGTCATTTTGACTCGTCATAGCAAAAAAAAAAGACAAAAAAAAGCACGATATATTTCGATTAACGATGGTTCAGTTGGTTCAGAAGTGTCGGTGAGTCCTGGCAGTGTGCAAAACAGAAAAGGCCTTAGAACTGTTTAGTTCAAATGGATTGCTGTTGTTATTCAGGTTATTTATTACTTTTGTTGCTGTGCCATCAAAGCGCCTCCTCCTGTGAAAAAGGTCCATTTCTTCACAGTTCATTTAATTTAGCAAAATGCTTGGAGAGTTTTTTTTCAATATATATGGTTCCTATATTTCTCTCTCCTTTTTTCAGGGTTGATAGACGGTGCAGAGACGTGCCTCTCGTCTGCGTTCTCGTCCCAGAACGAAGCTGACCTCTCCTTGCCTCTGCTCATCTCCTCCTCCCCAGGACCCAACAAAAGTTGCTGCTTCCAGAGGGAACCTCCAGAGGGCTGCGAAAAGGTCAGAGTCTGGGAGGAGATCAGGTAAAAAAAAATTCTTCTTTTATCTGCACTTGTACATAAATAACAGACGTCTTCCTCGTGTTTACTTTGCATCTCAGGAGTGGCAGATAGATGAGTCTCCTCTGCACTGAAAAATATCCTAACTAAAAACAAGTACCTGTATCATTCAAACTGAGTCAGTATGTGGGTGCCCTCTGGTGGTGATTATTAGCTAGGTTTTTTTTTCAGTCTTAATGTCAGAAAAAGTTGATTCGGGGTTAGGGATTACTTGTTTTTTTTTTTTTTTTTTTACTGCTTTTTTCTGTAGATTATACAGTGGTCTGTGTGGTTTTGGTCATGGTCAAGTCAAAATTTGTGAATATCTGATGTTGTTTTTGTTCAAAATGATCCCTATTTTACTGTATGTAATAAAACCACATTTCCGTCACGTATACTTTGATGGATATTAGTTTGGCCTCACAGCCCGTCTCCTTTCACTCCTTAGCGCTCCGCACCAACCCAAGCCAGTCCTCATCTCCTCGTGCCCGGACCCCAACAAGGTGAACTTCACCCCCCACGGGGGCTCAGCCTTTTGCCCCGTCAGCCTCCTCAAGCCCCTGCTCCCCTCCATGGACCTGCTGTTCCGCAGCCTCGCCGTGTCTCCAGCAGGCGGCTGCTCGAACCAGGGAACGGGCTCCTGCCAGACGACGTCTTCTGGCAGCCGGGCCGCCGCTGCTCCTACAGATCCTCCTGCAACCACCACTGTCCTGGGAGAAAGCTCAGAGGGCCTCGCTTTCTGATCGCAGATCCTTTCTGTGGAAATGATTAAAATGCAAATATTTCAGTGGTCTAGGAAGGATATGATATTTTTTTTTGATTTTTTTTTTTTGAAAGCCTCATTCCCTTTCTATACAGGTATGAAAATAACCTTTTAATAATACCAGAAAAGATAATAGAATATCAGTCCAAAGGAAATGCTTCATAAACTACTTGTTTTGGGTCTCCAGGATTTGGGACATTTCTAAACTAAAAAGCCTTTTGGTTTCATTTTATTACCCAAAGATATATATTTTTTTTTTGGCCAAAAATGAGTGTGAGACATGGAGTAGTCTGATGGCGGGACTGCTTGCCTTCTGCTCTGAACTCGGATATGATTTGTTGCATTACTGACCACACAATTAACACCCAAATTGTCGTTCTGTTCCTCCAAAGAAGCCATGAGACACACTTGTATGTAGATACTGTCTTTATTTTAAAACTCTGCATTTGGGTCAAATGAGAAAATCACCTCTTGAACAAGTTGGCTTGTTTTTAAGTATTCAAAGATATTTATCTGCATCTCACCTTTATTTTTTTTTTTACGTAACTCAACCTTGCACCTGTTGCTAGTGTACGAAGCACGACAAATCAGTTGGGTACTTTATATTTACCTGATTTAAAAATAAAAAATAAAAACAAATTGAATCACATTTTGATTATAGTAGACTGAAGGGAATTCTCCAGCTTTTGGAGCCTCGATGCCTGATGGCTTCAGCTTGTGCATTCCTGCTTTAAAAGTTGTCATTGTGTTGTTTTTGTTGTCATCTTGTTTACTTGCAAAAAAAAAAAAAAAAAATGAACTTGTGTACCTGTTAATGGACAAATACCTATTATTCCTTAATGTTCTAGACGAGTGCTTGATGGTATGTTTATAGTTTTGAGGTTTTGCTGCCTAGTTGACTACCTAACCAGTTTTAGTGGTGTAGATTTGTCATCCTTAAAGTTCCTCCAGATGTTTGTTTTCGTTCTGCCATGCTGACAAGTTGATGATCAAATAGTTTTATTTCTGGTAGACATGTTTGCACAAATTGAACTGCTACGTTTGAGTCGCAATTCTTATTTTTATATTCACTTTTTGTACTTCATTGTAAATTTAAGAGTAGCATTGTGTATTTTCTATAACTTTTTTTTTTTCCAAATACCTGCAACATAAGCTAAAAAAAAAAAAAAAAAACTCCTGTTACTTTTAGTTTTGTTCTGTCAGTGTAAATGAGGCAGGTGTTACGTGAGGATTTTGTATCTGGTGGATATTTATGCACTTCCAGGAGAGGAGACGTGTTTTCCACACATTAATCCTGGGTTTATTGTCTCTTGACAGTTTTGTTTTGTTTGTGTGCATGTGGATGGAAAATTAACAAGTCTCATCTTTTTGGCTAACTTCTAGTTTTAGTATCCTGGTGAAAAGCTGATGGATTGAACCTCTTTTTTTTTTTTTCATTTTTTTTTTTCAAAAATAATCCTCCCATTTCAATGTTCGGGAGGCACCGTGGATGCTGGGGATGTGCTGTTATCTCAGGTTCTGTGTTCTGTCCACATGAATAAATGATGCTGAAGTGAATCATTTGTCAATTGGTTTCTTTTATTTTTTTGAGATTTTACATTTTGACATGTATGGTCTTATTTTGAAGTTGTTCCCAGTCAAAAACATGGAGGGACAATGAAACAATAATTATATTGATGACGAAATGAAGCCAGGTTCAGGAGCTTTCGGTCATGTCACCTGAATTTCTGCAGAGGGAGTTTGCACACTTGCCACAGAATGAATTATGTTATAACTGAGCAGCTGAAAGACTTCAAAAAAAAAAGTAAGAACTTTAAATTCAACCTAAAGAGAAGAAGATCAGAGAAGGATTGTAAACACTTACAATTCATCCATGACAACTGGGCAAACTCTTTTTTATCTGCTGGTGAAGATCATGACAGGATTGAGATTCAGGTAATTGCAGTGATTCTGTTATCACATTTCTGGTTGTGACCTTGAGTTAGTTAGGGCACCGGCGATGGAGGATTAAACGGATCTTTATTTTTAAAACACAGAAGTAGGTTGAGGTTTTTAAACACCCGTTTCTGCTCGTGTGTGCCGTGAAGATGGATCTTCCAACACTTTGCTGTCCGAGCTGGGGGCTTCGCACAGACGCGCGGCTGTTCTCGTTGCATTGTGGGATTGGCTGACAGTAGAGGAGGTGGCGTGCAGCTCCGTGCACAATCAGGACCGGAGGAAACAGAAGGAGCTCCTTCCCAGAGGCGCGCGTTTTACCCGCATACATTCGCCGTAACCCTCGGTGGGAGAATTGTCCGCCATGCCGTCGATATTGGGGACCGTCGCCAAACAGCTCAAGAGCCACCCGGCTGTAAGTCTAAACAGCTGCATTTTTGTTGTTGTTGTTGTTGGAAAAAAAAAGATTATTATTATTATTATTATGAGTATGTGTGTGAACGACCCGGTGACATTGAAATGTGTCTCTCTGTGAGGACGCGGTGTGGCCGGGCGCCTTCCCTGCGCGCCAAACCTCTCCTTAATTATCTGACGAGAGATCTCCTATTAATGCGGATCATTTATTTATTCATTCAAACTGCGCCTTCTTTATTGAACGCGAACATTAAGGAGGCTTAGATGGGGCAAATCCATTGTCATGGGTTGTAAATGTGCGACAGCAGAAATGTCCTCTACGGATGCAGTAACAGATTTCTGATTAAAACGGATGTTAAAACCAATTTTACATCACTAAATCAATTATAACCCATTTGCTATAATCCTGTCTTTACCGACCTATAGTTTTCCTCTGGCACCTCCTTCTTGAAAGGAGTTCTTTGTTTCTCTTTTTTTTTTTTTTTTTTTGCTTTATGGTAGCTTTAAAAATTAAATCACCTGCTCCGATTAATACATCCAGGAGCCAATACTGTGACATATATGTTATAATAAAGATGTGTGTGTGTGTGTGTGGGGAGAAAACACGTGTTATTCCCTTTAAGAGGAGCCCTGCGGGTGTGCAGCCATTTTTGTGGGTCGCTGCAGCACGTATAGTCTTATATGTGCTCCATATTGTCCTGAACAATGCATGTCGGGAGTGTGTCTGTCCAAGGCCGACGGGGTGGAACAAGTTTGCTTTACGGCAGCGTCCATATTCATAGCCCACTGTAGGGATATGTGTTTGTCCAGTGATTGTCATTTCCCTATTGGTTGAGACGTTATCGGTGTTTAAATGATCCATTATACTTTCAGGAAACAACACGTGACGTACATCAGTATGGAAATCCTACGGAGGCCTGTTTGATAGTATGGAGTCACGTGACAGGCTGTTATTCTCACTCCTAAAAGGGTTAATCATCTGCCATCCTCACAGTCAGCCTGATTATTTTAAGACTTTTCTGTCATGTTTTCCATTTGTTGACAATTTTATCTGAAAACTATAAAATCATGATGTACTTAATAGATAGACATGCAACTGAAAACAGGATCAAATGATCAGCAATAAAAAAATTAAAAAAAAAACTTTGCCCTTGATTATCTTAACTTGGCAGTACAATTTATGCTCTTTGCCCGACAGCTGATCCCCCTCTTCATCTTCATCGGTGGCGGGGCAACCATGAGCTTAGTGTACTTGGGAAGGCTGGCTCTGAAAAACCCTGATGTCTCGTAAGTATAGTTCATGTCTGAGACACAAACTGAAACCTCAGTATATGTGTAACAATATGAAATGTTGTCGTAAGAAGAGCAGTGACCTCAGGGATATGTTCAAGAGTATTCCACTTATCTTGTCTTCAGATGGGATCGCAAGAACAACCCCGAGCCCTGGAACAAATTGGAGCCCAGTTACCAGTACAAAGTATGAGCCTTCTGCACATTTTGTACAAATAATGGGTCCAGTTTTGATGCATGTTGATCATTTAATTACTTTTCTTATTTCTTTATGTCAGATTAAAGCATAAGCATATTTCTGCAGAGAATAGGCCGTATCTCTTCTTTTATCTTGCCTCAAAGTCCATATTGCCTCCATCATACTGACTGTGCATTTGTTCCTGTGTGTGTGTGTGTGTGTGTGTGTGTGTGTGTGTGTGTGTGTGTGTGTGTGTGTGTCCAGCTTTTCAAAGTCAACATGGATTACTCCAAGCTGAAGAAAGACGGGCCTGATTTCTAAATCAGTGTGTCTCTGACGTCGTCGTCCGTATGAGGAGCCTTTGCACTTTTTGCCAAATACAAAATGCCCGCGACACTCAATAACAGCTGAGTCACATTCATTCGTCCAGTTCATATCCGGGATATAGGGATCAGTCACTTATAAATGAGTATGAATATAACAGGCTACCACCTGTCTTACTAATTGGTGAGTTTATTTTTCACTTTGCTGTGTTGTAAATTATTAAAAACCTTTCAATCACACATCTCTGGCACGTTTATTTTTTTTTTTACAGTTTTGGATGAAACATCAGAAATATTGAGTTGAGGGTTTCATTAGCATGAATGTATAGTAATAGCCCCATAGTGGTATGGTAATTGAAATATATTTTTGTATTTTGAGAGTATTGTTATGAGATAAAGTGGCATTTGATGTTTGACTACAACACATAGCCAAATATTCTACACGGGAGTCTACTTGTTTACCTTTTTGAACTACTAAATCTTTCGTCTAATTGTAGTTGATATAATTTCCATCTCTGCCTGACATTAGGTTTGAACACAAAAAGGAGAAAAAAAATTCTGAAGTTGCAGTGAGCAACTACCTGAAGAGATCAGAAAAAAGTGTTTGTGAAATTAGTCCCAGCAAAAATCTGAGCCAGTGTCTCATTTCCCATCACGCATTGAGGTTTTGTAAAAGTTCATAATTATGGAGGGAAACTGTGGCACTGTTGCCCATGCTAGTGACACCACCAGTCAGGAGAGACTGACGGACAAGTTCTGATTTTAATATAGCTTTAGCTTTTGACTATTAAACAAAGAATAAAATCTCCCTTGAACAACATAGCAGATTTAGTGTTTATTTCTTTCTATGATGGCGTTACAATCATTTAAGTTGCCAACTTTAACATCCTAACCTGACACTACAATTTCAGCAAGGCACTAAATCTAAAGTAAAGTGAATGTACATTTTCTATATTTAGTTAACGGTGAAGAGAACAACTTGATGCTTGTTCTTATCATAGGCTGCTTACCTCCTTTTCCAGTAAACACATCACATTTTCTTTAAAAGATTACATAAGAAAAGGTGATTTCTTTAACAGATTTGTTTAAAAAAAGATCCATCAAGCTTAATAAATTGATTGAGGATACTATCTTTTAGATACAAGCAACAAATTAGTCCTCTTTAGACCCATGTGTTATTCAAACATAGGCTATAATAGAGGAATGTTACATAGGTTAACTTTATTTCAAATTGAAAACTTTTAAATCTGCCTTTGTGAACATAGATTTGATCTATGGTGTGTTCATTCATATTTTAATGACATTCTGCCCCGTTCACGCTTCAATTTTAACAGCTTCTTATAGCAACTAACATTATAGCTTATATAATTTGTGCCATACTACTTTGAGAGTTCTGACTTTTTGCAATTCATTATGCTTCAGTGTTTTTATCGAGCTCGTCAGCCCATTAAAAGATATTTTAGCTGATATTTATTTTTAGGACCAGGAGAGAGTGTGTGACACTGACCAATAGGAACAAACCTCATTATCTGGTAAATTTCATAATCATCCATAATATGAAAATAAGAGAAATTCCAAATGTTGTAGCTTTCGAAATAGATATCTATCACAAGAGGTAGTGGGCTGAGGGAATTTTCTCACACAACAAATAACATTTAAAATACGTTTTCATACGTTAATAAACCGCTGAGCTCTGTGCTGTCCTTGGTTTCTCCAGTAGGCGGCGGTAAAGATTTAGTACAAGCTTGAACCGCCAGTAGAAGAAGAAATCCGTCTTCTCGCGAGGTTTCACTTAAAAATAACGCGGGACAGTGACGAGTCGGTTGATTCAAACAACAGCAAACAACCAGGAGAGGGTAAACAACGTTAAAATAGATGAAAGCTCTTAAAAAAAAAAAAAAAAAAACTAAAAAAAAAAACGACACTGTGTTCAGTAAAGCTCAGTTTGTAGAAGTAACACGGTGTTATTCGGTGGGAATTCAGCGGGTTACAAAAAGCCGCAGCTGCCGTTTGACTGTCGGTGAGCGTTAGTCGACTTCAGCGGACTGTTGGCTCGGTGTCGACATGGATCCCACGGAGGACTTGTCTGCTCGGGTCCTGCTGAAACATATTCTCAGCACCGAGCCTCCCAGGACTCCTATCACCGGCAGGTACTGTGTGTTTCCTGAGATGTAAACCCGCTAAGTCCAAATATGATCAATTAACTGACGCTCAGGAACTGATTGTGAGCTGGCGTCTTAACACCACACGCTGATGCAGAGGCAGTGGGTCAATTTTGTTTTATTATTTTTCTGAATGTTATAAATGACTTTGATTCCGTCATTAATCTAAATACAAGCTGTCTCGTCTTTTAGTGTGTCCCAGGGACCAAGAACCAGCGGGACCCGGCGCAGTGAGAGAATCCGAGAGAAAGATGTTCGGGCCCAAACCCCGCAGGACATCCTGAGGCGCAACCTGAAACACAGGATAAGCGAGGTGAGGAAGACGAGCCCAGTGTTTGCTGATTATGGGCATGATTTGAGTCTCTCAAACTTGACCTGTTTACCTTCTCTCTCTAGAGTATAACCAGAAAATCCCTGCCTCCTGGGAGGACTCCCTCAGCCGTGCTCAGAAAGACAAACATGCCGACCCCGACCTCGATGCTGTTTAATGATGGAGACACTCCTCGGCACATGCTTATGAACATCCTCCGGACAGGTGTGTGTGTGTGTCTGCCACTCATTGTTTGTTGTTTCAGATGTTTATTGTCCTTTTTAATCATATCTTTTGTCACATTTTTTTTTTAGAGCCTGCACAGACCCCTGTGGTTCATGAGAAAGGGCCGACAGGAGAATCGGAGCCACCCTCGGCCAACTCCACCATGACCACGATGTATCCTAGGTGAGCTGTGTGCGCGACAGGGTGGTCCTTGCATTTAGGGAGTCCCCTCAACAGTATTTTTTAGGAATTGTATTGATGTTGGTCGTAAGGAATCAACTTTTCTCATGTTCCCTGTTTGTGAAAGTCTGGCTAACTTAAGTCGTATAGGATAACAAGTTTATGTCTTCTTGACTTTCAGTATTGAGCTGACAAGGCTGGATCTGCCCGACATGACTATTGGCACCGCACCAAGCACTGCGAAGGGGCTGAGCAGGAAGAGACCATGTCAGATCATTAATGTCACGGCTTTTGAGAAACGACTTAAAGCTGGAGATGGTGAGGATAAAGCCACTCTTAATAGGCTCCAATGAGTTAAGATGTCTGACCAAGATTCTGTAGATGTTTGTTGTGGTGAATTTATACATTTACAATAGAGTTGTTCTCGGTTTGCTGCTACCAGAACAGGAAGATGATACGCATGAACATATGTGGGTTGTAAAAATGAACAGTTTTATAGTCCAGCTGGTGAATGCTTGTTCTTACAGATGCTGAGGAGGAAATTGGAAAATCGATAGACGACCATTCATCACTTTCTTTAAGGTAAATAGCATGAAAAACTTCAATGTCATGCTTTTCATTTATTTTCCTTACATGTAGAATATTGATTCTGATCAGGTCTTGAACCAATGATCAGATTTACCAGCGGAGCGACAAATGAACCCGTACCACGTTGTTCGTCCAACCTGTTTTTCAGTTCCACTTCACTGAGTCTTAAAACACCCTTTGTTGATGTTCGGACTGAGAAAAGAGGCCTCCAGAGAAGAGTTGCTAACCGTCGAAAAATCACAGAGGAAGAATTTGGCGCCGCTGTAAATAGATGGCAGATGGAAGGTAATCATTGTGATCAAAATACTCTTTGCAGTCTAAGCGGGGCGAAAAAGTGTACTAAATTTGGAGAGTGTTGTGGGCTATCTACAACTGCTGTCCTTAGTGTCACTGCTGATGCTCTGTTTTTGTCTCCCTCCCTGTCACCCAGGTGTGAGCAGATCTACGCCGGTAGACCAGGATCTCAGTGAGACCTCCGACTCCAAGGGCTTCACCTTGGGTCTGAGCAAACTCAGCGAACCGGATATCACCGCTGATATCGTCAACTGTAACACGGCTCTCTACGCCCAACCTGACGAATTTCCCTCCAACTTTTCAATTGCTGCGACTCAGGACAAACCCACCGTCATGGCGTCTCGGCATCAGAGGGAGGAGAAGACGGAAGCGGAGCAGAGCGAGCTGGTGAAAGACAAATCGATGTACGTGTTTCCAAGTGACGAAGGGATGGTGGCTGAAGCTCAAAGTGTCTCTGACTCTCAGTCGCAGGATGATGTTGATGGGACCGATGGAGCAGCTCACAGTCAATCTGAAGATGCTGCAGTCATGTCGGAAACTGAGAAAGGTGCAACTGAACCTCAGACTGGTGTCAGTGGTGATACAGCTGTGTCTAAAGGAGAGGACAACATGGTGGAAGTTCATATTGAAGAGGAAGGTGCAGTTCATTCCCACATTGAAGAGGATGTTGAAGTAGGTTTTCAGTCTGAGGAAGAGGAGGTTGCACCAGATTCTCAAACCGAAGAAGAAGAAAAAGAAGAAGAGGAGGAGGAGGAGGAAGAGGAAGGTGTAATTGAATCTCAGACTAGTGTGAGGGGTGATACAGCCGAGTCTGAAGAAGAGGAGAATATGGTGGAAGGTCAAAATGAAGAGGTAGGTGCATTTGATGCCCAGTCTAAAGAGGATGTTGAAGCAGATTCTCAGTCTGACGAAGGGGAGGTCGCATCAGACTCTCAAACCGAAGAAGAGGAGAAGGAGGAAGGTGCAGGGCTATCGCAAACTGAGGAAGAGGCAGCTGATTTGCAATCTCAAGAGGATGTTGAAGCAGGGTCTCAATCTGAGGAAGATGAGGATGTGGCTGAGTCTCAGGACAAAGAAGACTGCGATGAGGAAGAGGAGGATTCAGAAGGTGTCTTGGAACAGATCATTCGAAGGACTCGGCGCTCTAAAGGTTCCCTCATTGTGCCTGTAACAGAGGCGGGGGAGGATTTGTCTGGCCCCACAGCGGCAGGTATGCTAATATTACTGAATCTGTCACTGGATAACAGGGATAAGATGTACCAGTATTTTTCAGTTTAAAAATTTTTCAATAACCGATTATTAGTTTTGCATGTTACAAAGGTCAAGCTCAAGTCTTCAAAAGATTTATTTTGTCCACCCAATAGACAAAAACCAGAAGACGCGTGATTCACATTTTGTTTTCCAAGTTTCCTCTCCTCGGTTCTTTTTTTTCCCCTCCTTGTTTTCTTTTTGTTTGATTACCTTGTTTAATTTTTTCCTTTCCTTATCTCCTTTGCTCCTTGTTTCCTTTTCTTTGTTTCCTTATTTCCTTTTCCTGTTTTCCATGTGTCTTGCTTGTTTCCTTGTTTCCTCATCTTCTTCCCTTGTGTCCTTGTTTCCTTTCTTGTTTCTACAATTCCTTTCTGAGCTTCATTACCTTTTTTAATTTCCTTGTTTCCTTTCTTCTTCCCTTGTTCCCTATTTCCCATTTTCTGTTCTCTTTTTTTTTTTTTTTTTACTTTGTTTTATTTCCTTACAAGTTGAAACCAGTGAATGTTTTGCATTAAAATCGACGACAATGTCCCGTTGATTGGCTACTTAAGCAATTACAAACTATTTATTGGCAGTATCTGGGACAATACTGTGTTTTTACTGCCAGCAAACTATTAAGACAATAATTGTATATCATGACATATCCTTCGATTGTGATGAAATGAAACAAAAAGTAAACCGAGGGCTGGCCTGTGTGAGGAAAAGATTAATAACATCTAGAACCAGTTCTTTTCATGTGCATACTTGTGATGGTGTTTATATTTAGTATTTCTTGAGTCGTCTGGTTGATAATGAATGGCCATTTTTGGGTTCCTGTTTGTAGGATGGTCTGACTCCAAGACCAAAGCACACGGTGCGCTTGATTTCCGCAGCAGCCTGGAAATGGGAGACCATGAGAGCAGTAAGCCTCGTATTGCGGAGCCTGGCTCGGCTGAATACTCAACTCGAGGACCGGCCGACGCTTCTCGTGCGGAGAACGAGCCTGATGCTGACAAGGAGAACTTTCTCGTTCCGGAGGTGACGCACGATATTGAAGACAACGGGCGCCTGAGTGACACTTCACCCGAAGAAGCTCCTGAAGCTGAGCAGGAGGAAGAGTGGGATGATGAAGAGGATGGTGACGACAGTGAAGGTTAGTCTCTCTTCAAGTGTGCGTGTGCGCTTTTCACTTGAAAAATGCAGAATAGCAAAGTAAAACAATGGTACACATTTTATTTTCTAACCTCTTCAGATGTCCCCTGCGAGACTCCAGCATTTGTCAGAGAGAAAAGGTGCTTTTTTCAGCGTGATCCGCCGGCCTCACCTTCTGTCCTCAAAAATATTCGAGCAGGGCAAGTGGCACTTTCTACTACGCTGAAAAATCCATTTTTAGTACGCACACTACAATATAATTCAATTTGATCATGTAGGTTTCATCAAATTCGGTGTTTCTGACGGTCTGTCTGCGTGTCTGTTTTACTACCAGTGGTACGAGTTCAGATTTACCTGCGGCTAAACCGAAGCAGGTGAGACAGAGGAAGAAGGGGCCACCCAAGAAGAAAGCCTGTCTTCCTAAGAGCTACCTGACGAGCGTCTTCAAGCACTTTGCCAAAACAAAGGTGTCTGCGGATGTCTACCCTGTCCTAAATGAGATGTAAGTAGCTTTAAAGGGCGTTGGGACAAATCAAGGAGTAACGGGACGGCAGGCTGAAAGGAAATGTTGTTCTGCCTTCTTTCGTTTTTAAGATCTCAGGCCTGTTTCACCCTCGATCGCACCCGGCATCTCTCTGTCATTGTGATTTGGTCACTGTTGAGGCAACTGATGTTTGTCTCCATGTTAACAGAATGGAAAAATTCTTCGACCGTCTGGCGGACGACTTGACGACGTATGCGACCCACGCAAAGAGAAAAACTATAGAGGTCGAGGACGCTGTGCTTCTGTTGAAACGGTACGTGTGCGTTGTGCGCTTGAGTGCTTTCAGTTTTAGGACAACATTGATGACTTTGTGATCAGAAGATATTAATGTGATTAAAAAAAAGATTTAAAAAAAACAAAGAGATAAGGAAAATGTGAAGGTGTCACACTGTGATTTTACAGTAAAAAGAAAGACATCTGTTTTATGGTGATAAACTCTGTCTGCCGTTTTTTGGGTCACTGAAATAACACCACCGCTCAGATATTGGAACATTTGTGGTGTCTGTGGAAATTTCTTTTAATAAAAAAATGTCATAAAATAGCTATTTCTCTGTCATACATTGTTTTCTTTGTGCTGGACTTACAGCGCCAACTCTTTATTTAGTGATGGATAAATAATGAGCTCCACAAACCTCAGCTCTCGGCCATCAAGCAGCTCATACTGTGGTGTCCAATACAGAGAAATAAATGCTGCACTGTACCGTACTGATCTCCAGATGGCAACATTGAGCTCCTTGTTTATCCTGACATTTCCCTCTTAATTGCACCACTCCTCTACTGTATGACAGCACGCATCTCGTCAGCATACATTATAAATTCTCTTGACGTTTTGTACTCGATTTCTTACATTTAACTTAACTGGTGTGTGTGTTTTCATTTTGCAGGCAGGGTTATGTGACTGACAAGGTGCCGGTGGAAGTGCTCATTGAAAAATATCTTCGTATGGAACAGCGAAAGCTCCTAATCCCCATCGCAACCAGCGGAAATGTCGTCGTCCCTCAAAAGCGGAGGTGAATCATTTATAAACAACGCCATTTAGTTTCCTCTGATTTCACCTCTTGGACTGCCAATTATTTTACTTAACACTGCAATTGGATAAACAACGCCTGTTAATCGGTGCATAACGGTTTCTGTAAATGGTATTTGTTAACATATTGAATTCTTTCTATCTATTTCTATTCTTTGTATAGTTTTGTTCTCTTATTATTTGTACTATACTGTGTGAGGGATGTGTGCGAGTATATATCCGTATGTAATGCAAGCATCGGTTTGTGGACTGCAGTGCTTTGCTATTGTTAATTAAGATTACTTGAGTACAAGTGTGAGTGATAATTTTTCATTTATCTTTGTTCTTGCTTTATTTCTTTACTTTCTTTTATCAAAAAAATAAAGACAGTTTTGTTAGATTTATCTACCAGCTTCAGTGGTATTACTTCCCTGGGTTAAAAAAAATATCTGTTGTACTTTACATTCATAGGAAAGCATTTAAAATGTACATCTACAGATGCAATTTTGATTTTTTTTTTTTTTTAAAGCAGGTGTAAATACTATTTTTATGAGATTTGGAAATGCAAAGGGGTTTGTAAGGTCCACCAGATGCAGCAACTTCATGACAGCAACTCGGTTAAACTGGTCCAAAGAGAATAAAAACGTCATCCAATGCTCAACATTATAAGTTTGTTCAGTTTCCGCCAAATACTTTCAACGTTTAGAGGTTAAAGATTTACTATCGCTATTTATTATCGCCGAGCTGATGAATCCAGAGATTTAATTATTACCACTTCTTGATTAAATTCAGCCTTCAGCAGTCGATATCCGTTAATCTCGGCTCGATTTGCTCTGCAGAGTAGATGATCTACTCCGCTGATTGAATTAGGATAGATTAGTCTACAACAGCGTGCCCTCATGAATGATGAAAGATAGATGTAACCTCTCTCTCGTATTCAATTTCCACCAGCGTACAAACGGGCAAAGAAAGGGGAAAAAAAAACCATGAATGAATGCAATTCACGGTCTTATAACCCGGGGGCTTGTGATTGTGAAATCACTCCGAGACAGCAGGGTGCGCTGTTTACCAGACGGGACGTCCCGACCTGCCAGCTTCACAGACAGCTAGCTAACAACAACAGAGGACCTCGGGACAACCAGCGTTTGCAATTGAACCCAACATTAAAGGTGAGTCCGTCGACGAGTGGAAAAAAAACAAAAAAAACACAAGCCGCCACGTAAGGGCTTAAAGACTTCAAACCGTACAACGGAAGCAGCTCCGTCGCGGTATTAATGGCTGTTTTCGCGGTGGTTTCCCCCCCCGACCTTTTTGTGTAGCTCAGGTTAGCTGCTACAAGGAACCGAGGCTAAAGTAGCTGCCGTGCTAATGGTTTTTGACTGTGTGGATTACCGACCAGGATTCAGGGACTTTCTCACAGCATCACACTGTCATTAATATTGTGTTTGGTTTGTTATCTTTACGAATAATTATCATTATTAAAGAATAATACAATTTCAGAGTCGGGACACCAGAGTCGATGATCTGTATTGTTTCGCAGGTTAAACAGACCTGCGTGAGAGTTTCACCTCCCAACATCATTTCCTAATATTCAAAGTTTATTACAGGGTCAACTTGAAAAGCAATCACGTTAAGTAGGTTTAAATTTGAATGAATAATAGATATCGGGACTGAAAGGACTCGTGTTCTCGGCCTTCATCATACTTTTTCATTAGTTTCCATTTAACTGTGATGGATCATTTAACGCAGCTGGTTTCTCCTTTTTTTTTTTTTTTTTTTTTTTTTAAAAAGTGATCATATTGTCGTGGTTTGTTTAATCAAGATGTGTTTAACCAAGATGTGTTTAACCAAGCTGCTCAGGACCCTGTTAGCTGACCAGAGAGGTGTGATTGTTTGGGTTGTGAATGATGGTGAGTGAAGTTCAGTGTTCAGATTTATGTATTGTTCCTTTTTTTTTTTTTAAATGTTTTTTTTTTTTTTTTAATTTGTATTGTGATAAGAAACCCTCCACCCCAGACAAACAAATAGGAAAACAACACGTGCTTCCACAGCCGAGACCTCTTAATCTATACTGTTCATGAGAAATCGGTGTTTGAAATAATCGAATAAAACTCTACAGATAGACTCGTTACGATGGTTTTTCATTTTGTTCATACCAAAATACACTTGTTACTTGCGGGGTAAAGACTTGTCTTTCTGAAGTTGCAGTTCTTTTATTTGTCATGTCTCTTTTTGCCGAGTCAAAAAATCTGCCACGCTGAAGACTTGGAAGTGGGGGTTTGGGGAATATGGACATTATTAAATATCACAGTATATCCAACTGAGTAAATTAATAAGTATTGCGACAATATTGTAAGATAGATGGATAGATGCTTTATTAATCCCTCAGAGGGAAATGTTTAAGTTACAGCAGCATGTACAGGGCCAAGCAATAAAAATGGCAATAATAAATAGAAAAAAAGTTAAATATGATTTTTTTTTTTTAAATGCGCATTCTATACAATGAAAATAGAATAATATAAACTAAACTAAAAAACAGTGCAATGAATTAAAAAACAAACAAACAAACAAGCAGTGCAATGGTGTCATTGCTGTGTGATGGACTTGGCGAGGGGTGAGTTATTGTACAGTCTGATCGCGGCGGGCAGGACTGATCTCCTGTATCAGTCCTTGTGACAGCGGAGCTGGACGAGTCTATTGGAGAAAGTGTCCCTGCAGTAGGTGGTGGAGAGGCTGGTCAGGATTATCCAATATGGATAATAATGTCTTCAGCGTCCTCCTCGCCACCACCTTTTCCAGGCTGTCCAGTTTGCAGCCGATGATGGAGCCGGCCTTCTTTAACCAGTTTGTTAAGTCTGTTGGTGTCTCCGGCTCCAATGCTGCTCCCCCAGCAGACTATAGCGACGTACGGCGCACTGGCAACAACAGACTGGATATCTAGGGATGACTACAACGAGAATCGTGGTAAATAATCATCAGTGATGTGGTTATAATGACCAACGGGGTTAATTGAAAAGAATTAAAAAGCCTTTTTTTTTTGGCCCTTCAAATCTTCTAAGCATTTCGGTCAGTGCCATAAAAGCACAAGTACCCAACCCAATTCAATTTACTGTAACGCGGCCTTTAGAATTTAGGGAAAGACGGCATCTTCGAATTTTATGATATCCAAAATCTAAGATGATATCTGGTCTGATACCATGATATAGCTATAGTATCAACATATTCCTCGGGCCTGCTTGAAATGGCCTTCAATGTAATTCAGTTAATCTTTTTGCCTCCCGTCCATAACTTGGTTTAGCCCGGTTTATCTTCAGTGAGATGACCCGCAGGAGAAATTGACCTTTTCAAACAGAAAACAAAGTGTAATCAGCAAGATGACAAACAACAGCGTAAATCCTAAATGGGTTTTCAACTTACCGATGCATGTGATTAAGTTTGTCTCTCATAAAAAGGAGTCCCGAAGCTTTGTTTCACCCCCAGTTGACAATGTAATACTAAATAATAAATGTTAAGGATAGTTTTTTTTTTTTTTTTTTTTTTTTTTTAAAGTTGGGCCGCCTGACATGTCTTAACAACATTACGTTAGTGAATAGTACGAGGACTAATTTAGACAATCTTAGCCATAAATTGCTTGGTGCCTTTTTGAATTGCAGACCAGACCAAATTATATTTACTTGGAGGGACTTCAATCAGGCTTTTGAGCGCTTGTTAGATTAGTTCCAACGCGGCATACTTTTCACTCTTACTTAAGAATTTGCTGCGCTCTATTCAGGTGAATCACGTCAGTTTCACTGGTTTGACTGTTGTTCAAAATAAGGCCTTGTTCTCAGGAATGTTACAGACTGAATTGGCCACTTTTTCAATTTCATTGTAAATACTGGACGGTTTAAGGACACTGTAACATCTTAACACTGGAAAAATGTCCTTTCTCACACGGGACATGAATATCTGATTCGATAACAGGTTTAAAAGCTTTAATAACTAAACTACTCGCAGTGTTTTTTTTTTTTTATATCCCGCGGGAGTATTTGCCCTTGGACGTCAACGCTGCGAGTGCCACCGTTGGTGGCAGTGTGAGCCAGGTGACTGGAGACATTAGATATGCATTGAGGTTCCTCCTCCCTTTAACCTCCCACGCCTGGTGGAGTGAGCAGGGTTTTAGTGGGGAAGTAGCGACAGGAGGTGACGCCTGGGTGCTAATGCTTTTTTTTTTTTTTGCCCTGTCAAATCCCCTTCAGTGTAATTGTGGGTCTGCACAAAGTCGGGGACGAGAGCGAGGCAAGCTGATCGCTGTAGCAAAATCAATAGTTCATACCTCTCTGAGATTGAGTTTTTAGGAAAGGAGGAGCACCATGACCAAGGGCAGAATATGAAATCGCTCCCGCAGAGGCCGAACGCGAGCTCTGCAATCGATCCCCGGTCCCTGTACCAATTATAGTTTTAAGGTTTGTCTGTGGCTTACTGCAGTCCTCAAAGACCAAAGCTTTGGAAACAGACATTGTGTTCACCGACACTTCGACAAGGGTTGCAGTTTTTTTTTTTTCTTTTCCCATCCACCCCTCGGAAATTGCCATCTGAAATGCCTCCATACCTCCGGTCTTTAATTTAGAGCCGAGATTGATTTCTCCTTTTTCCGGTCAGGGGAGTGAAATGTCAGGAAAATTGCAATGCGGTCATACCTGCCGCTGGATGTGTCAGATCTCCCGCAAGTATACGTTCATACATGTTGACGGCAATTTTACAGTGGGTACGGAAAGTATTCGGACCCCTTTAAATTTTTCACTCTTTGTTTCATTGCAGCCATTTGCTAAAATCAAAAAAGTTCATTTTATTTCTCATTAATGTACACTCAGCACCCCATCTTGACAGAAAAAAACAGAAATGTAGAAATTTGTGCAAATTTATTAAAAAAGAAAAACTGAAATATCACATGGTCATAAGTATTCAGACCCTTTGCTCAGTATTGAGTAGAATCACCCTTTTGAGCTAGTACAGCCATGAGTCTTCTTGGGAATGATGCAACAAGCTTTTCACACCTGGATTTGGGGATCCTCTGCCATTCTTCCTTGCAGATCCTCTCCAGTTCCGTCAGGTTGGATGGTGAACGTTGGTGGACAGCCATTTTCAGGTCTCTCCAGAGATGCTCAATTGGGTTTAGGTCAGGGCTCTGGCTGGGCCAGTCAAGAATGGTCACAGAGTTGTTCCGAAGCCACTCCTTTGTTATTTTAGCTGTGTGCTTAGGGTCATTGTCTTGTTGGAAAGTGAACCTTCGGCCCAGTCTGAGGTCCACAGCACTCTGGAAGAGGTTTTCTTCCAGGATATCTCTGTACTTGGCCGCATTCATCTTTCCTTCAATTGCAACCAGTCGTCCTGTCCCTGCAGCTGAAAAACACCCCCATAGCATGATGCTGCCACCACCATGTTTCACTGTTGGGATTGTATTGGGCAGGTGATGAGCAGTGCCTGGTTTTCTCCACACATACCGCTTAGAATTAACGCCAAAAAGTTCAATCTTGGTCTCATCAGACCAGAGAATCTTATTTCTCATAGTCTGGGAGTCCTTCATGTGTTTTTTGGCAAACTCTATGCAGGCTTTCATATGTCTTGCACTGAGGAGAGGCTTCCGTCGGGCCACTCTGCCATAAAGCCCCGACTGGTGGAGGGCTGCAGTGATAATTGACTTTGTGGAACTTTCTCCCATCTCCCTACTGCATCTCTGGAGCTCAGCCACAGTGATCTTTGGGTTCTTCTTTACCTCTCTCACCAAGGCTCTTCTCCCACGATTGCTCAGTTTGGCTGGACGGCCGGGTCTAGGAAGAGCTCTGGTCGTCCCAAACTTCTTCCATTTAAGGATTATGGAGGCCGCTGTGCTCTTAGGAACCTTGAGTGCTGCAGAAATTATTTTGTAACCTTGGCCAGATCTGTGCCTTGCCACAATTCTGTCTCTGAGCTCCTTGGACAGTTCCTTCGACCTCATGATTCTCATTTGCTCTGACATGCACTGTGAGCTGTAAGGTCTTATATAGACAGGTGTGTGTGCCTTTCCTAATCAAGTCCAATCAGTTTAATTAAACACAGCTGGACTCCAATGAAGGAGTAGAACCATCTCAAGGAGGATCAGAAGAAATGGACAGCATGTGAGTTAAATATGAGTGTCACAGCAAAGGGTCTGAATACTTATGACCATGTGATATTTCAGTTTTTCTTTTTTAATAAATTTGCACAAATTTCTACATTTCTGTTTTTTTTCTGTCAAGATGGGGTGCCGAGTGTACATTAATGAGAAATAAAATGAACTTTTTTGATTTTAGCAAATGGCTGCAATGAAACAAAGAGTGAAAAATTTAAAGGGGTCTGAATACTTTCCGTACCCACTGTAGACGCGTTACGTTTTTTTTTTGACCGACAGATCAGAAGTCTTTGTTCCCGTGGCCCTGACTCTTGGATTTCCTGCTTCTGGCTTTGTTACTGTGCTGTCTCGCTCTCAGTCAAATCTGTTCTAACAAGTCGGGCTCGGTGATAAAAGAGTTGCGTGATGTTGCTCAGCTGTGGGAACACGTCTGATCTCAAAGTTACTGGGTTATTGTGACCACTAATATCACCTTGAGTTGTTTCAGCCGTGCTTTAAAAGTTTGGTGCGTTACGGTGGAAAAGTCAAAACACTCGCTTTGCTTCTCTCTAAAATTGTGATTAATTAAAGGATTCACAATTTTGAATAGATTATTATTACTAGATATTTGTGATGGGTTTTGATTGCAGGTTTCCTTTTTCTTTTAAAAGCCTCGTCTCACCTTTTTACTCCGATGGTCGGAGACGGATAACTCGTGTATATTGGTGACAAGCGTGTTAATTGTTTGGGGGGGGGGAAGGAATTTCGGCTGAGGATGAATCACATTTCTTTGCGTTGACCTTTTCCTAAAGGTGATTCGTCTTTTGTTTTTTTTGAAACCAAATCATGTTTGATCTAAATATCTTTCAGAGTTAGGTTGTTGCAGCTTGTTTTTGTATTATTTCATGTTATTTACACGGCCCAATACGACAAATTTGCTTCTACCTGTACAGCATGCAACACCCTCTGTCCCGAAACCCTCCACCAACAAAACCGCAAAGATTACAACTCGGAGCTCAAAGGCCGACACGCGTTCGTATGTTTCACGATTATTGAAATGCCTTAAGTCTCTGTGTCGTAGCTTGACGAAGAGGAGCCGGCTGAAGTTCCGACGCAGCGTGCGTCTTCGTCTCGGTCCACTGCTGCCGGACCCGTATTTGATTTCTCTCTTTCTCTCTCGGGCCCCCGTTTGATTTTCTTTTGTCTCCATCTAACCTCTTTTGGTGGCAATTTATCTCGGCGAATGGTTCCTCGGACGGTGCTCCCGTCTTTCATTCGCCACCTGTTTTTCCATTCGGCTTCTCTATCACTTTACTTTTTCATTTTCTCTCTCCGTCCCTCCTTCCTTTTATCTTCTTCTACCTCCATCTTACCAGTTGCCACCGGGGATCGAGAAGATTGGTTGGCTCTTCATTCATTGGGATTTTTTTTTTTTTTTTTTTTTTTTCAAAGACAGTCTTGATGCCGGACCGAGCTGCTGATATGCATTGTGCTGCGTTGGAGAGACTGAGGGGATATAATTGGAGCTTTAGATTACTTCAGTCACACAAGTATTATTCTTTTTTTTTTTTTTCCCTTTCGAGGTTGGGTATCTTTTATCTGCTTGGCTGATACAAAGAGGCCTTAAAAACAATCCCATTTTACATCATTGGACTCCTGAAATCTGTTCAGGTCTTTTGTAAAGTGTGCTGTGAATCCGGTTTTCAGTCTGTTCCGGCTCGAAAATTCACAAAGCCTCTTAGCAGCTTCGCTGTCAATGTATCACCTTCGTTCAGTGTAATCATCAGGAACAGAAAGCTCAGCTCGCAGCCGTCACAATTTGTTACACTGCGTTTTGACTCAAATTGAAGTTATGGATGAAGGGATAGAGACGTGTGTGTGTGCGTGAGAAATGTAGCGACTGATGGAGAAGTGAAATATAATAAGATGCTGTATAGTGGGGGGGGGGGGAACGGCCACAGATTAAATGAGCGCCAGAAAGGAAACAAGAGTTGTGTCGTGTCGGTGTGATGGAGTGAACAAAATGAAGACGGTTTTGTTTTTGTCGAAAATCCTTTGAAAGTAGATTACCTGGACACTTCCAGGAGACGACGACAAAACGGCACCAAGGCATTTGGGAAATTGTTCTAGCGCGACAGACGTCTCTGTTCATGCTGCTAACGCGAGGTTGCGTAATATAATTCGGCAGCGAACCAAATGTCCCGTTTGCATCGGGTAATATTCACAGCCTTCATTCGAAGTTCCTTCTGTTGATGGCCGCCGGTGGCTGGAGTCATTCCCGGCACCCACCAGGGTCCGTAATCATAGTAATTATGTTTCTGTTTCGAATGAAATGAAAATGTTTGTTGCATTTCATGTGATCTTAAAATGTACGATTTAAATCACCAAAACGACAATTTTTGTCTCCCGATGTTGGTTTTTCAAGCCTGCACTTGGTGCCCGAGCGTGTTGTTTCACTAAACACGGACACTAAATCTTTACAAACAAATATACCGTAGAGTTCAAATTTTAAAAAGAGCTAAATAAATTCATAAAAACGGCTTCCCACGCATAATTATTGCATTTGCTGGGTACTGGTTTCAGCGGTGGATTAATCCACTGGTGCCTTTCATGAATATTTATGGAAACAGGACATTTTATGTTTGAATGACTCACTCATAACACCCGGTGCAACAAGTGTGATTCACTGATAGTTTTTTGTTGTTGTTGTTGTTGTTGTTGTAATTTCTGGATAACAATGGAGGACTGGAGGAGTAAGTTAAATCAGTCTTTGGCTACACCAGCAATATACTGTATGGTTCTTTTCATGGGATTAGATGGCAATAAAAAAGAATATATTTAAAGTACATTCAAATAATATCTATATATCCATTATAGAAAAATCTTATCGAATGTGGATTTCACATTTGTTGGAAATTTGTTGAGCAAGTTTAAGGTCAGTCATGCCAGATAGTTTAAATTAGACTTGCGACGATTCGTCGATAAATCAAGTAGGTGATCGACAGAAAATGAATCAACAATTTTGATAACTGATTCGTTGTTTTGAGTCATTTGCTTAAATGAAAATATGCAAAGATTCTCAGATAACAAGCTTCCTAAATGTGAATATTTTCTGGTTTCTTTCGACCTCCTTGATAACAAGATGAATAACTTTTTGTCAGGAAAAAAAAACAAGACATTTTAGGCTTCTTTGGCTTTTGCAAAAACTGGTCCACATTTGTTCTGCATTTTCTGACATTTTACAGACCAAACAACTAAAGGATTACACGATAAAATAATCAACAGATTAATCTGTAAAAAATAATTGTTGATTGCAGCCCTAGTTTAAATGACTTATTTCAAGGACTGTCCACTCTACGACAACCATCCCGCCAACCCATTTGGGAAATTTAAACAATTATCACAACTTTATTTGACTTGTTTATTTCAAAGCAAATCCTAAAGGATTCCGCATTTAAAAAAAAAAAGAAATTTCTGTATGCAAATGTATAAAGTTCTCATTGATTTTGAATCATTCGAATGCGGTTCCGCCTTGGATTTTACATCGTTGCAGCTCGGTGTGTTTTATGGACAATAAAATGCTTTGTGGCATCGAATGGTCCCTGCTGACCAGTTTTCTGCTCTCAAAGTGATCATCGTTGTTGAATAGCCTCTACATGAGGACAGAGTTAGTTTGTGTGTGTGTGTGTGTTTGTGTTTTTGTAATTGTGCTTCACTAATGTGCGTGGCTTTTTAGACTTGAAGGTCATTTGGGAACTCGGGATTTGGCCGGTGACTCAGAAACCCCTTCTTCGCAGCCCAAGGAGGCAGCTTGTTTATTTACAGTACCGTTTTGAGACTTAATTGCAATTGCAGCAGCTATTGATCTCGGAACAGGCACGGGCCATCGATCTCCTGCTGCCCCCCCCCCCCCCACCACACATACACACACTCCCCCATTCCCCCCCCCCCCCCCCCCCCCCCCCCCCCCCACACACACACAGTGCGTCAGGGACAAGTCAGCCCCAACACGACAACCCTCAGTAGCAGGCAGTGTGGCCGCATGAATTAAATGATATCGAGTCTTCCCTGGAATAATGAAGATACAGTGCCCGCGTGTTGCATGAGAATGAGCCGTTGCTCTTGTCTCCACAAGTGTTTGTCTGCGTGGCGCGCGTGATTGGCGGCCTCTGTGTCAGAAGAATGCGCCGCGGGGACGACGAACACAGTTTTCAAGGAACTTCAAGGAGACGGGGTTTTAATTGCGGCCCGGCCAATTAATCACGCTCACGTTTGTCTGTTTGCAGGGGGCGAGCTGCTTCCATCTGGCGGGCACCGATGCAGATGGACGTCAGGGCTGAACACTGACGAGTGGAAGTGACAGATTCCTCCTCCTCTTCCTCACCCTCTTGCCCCCAACACCGTCTGTCACGCTGGCAATGTCAAGAGTCCCGAGTCCCCCTCCCCCTGCGGAAATGTCCAGCGGGCCTGTGGCCGAGAGCTGGTGCTACACACAGGTAAAACCACCGCATGCGTGCGAACTGTTGCCTCGGTAACATATCCGCCCGAGTTTTGCTGAATTTCTTCTTTCCCCCCCCCCCCCCCCCCCCTTTCCCAGATCAAAGTGGTGAAGTTCTCTTACATGTGGACCATCAACAATTTCAGCTTCTGTCGTGAGGAGATGGGGGAGGTCATCAAGAGCTCCACCTTCTCTTCTGGTGCCAATGATAAACTGAAATGGTGCGTTCGCAGGAAATGGACTGATTGGGAAACCCCAAGACAATCCCGCCCTGTTAAAGTGAAACGCACACTCGGCAATTTAGTGAAGAAAGTCGTTTTAATGTTCTTCCAAACAATCACGCAAACATCCAACACCTAAACTCTTGCCGTGTTGTTGATCGTTCTTGTCGAGATCCTAAAAAGCCGGTCAGAAATTTTAACGGCGGAAGTTGTTTACCGCCAGTTCAACTTTTCGCTCGCCATCTTCAGCAGCAATTAAAAGGTTTTACGTTGAAAAATAACGGCGTACGTGTATCCCGAACATAATCAGAATAAGTGTCGTCTGGTACAGCTTTATAAAGGTCGTACCAAAGCGAGTGAAACATTTAAATATTTCCGCAAATCAATAAATTGGCCCGGTGCGTATCCTCTGCACAATCCTGCCATAACAACACAGTCGGGTTCGATTTCAATTGGTTTAATACATCAACCGTCTTCATCAGGAGTCTTTAAGTGTTCTGCCCTCCGTCACCGTCAGGTGTTTGCGGGTTAATCCCAAGGGTCTGGACGAGGAGAGCAAAGATTACCTGTCCCTCTACCTGCTGCTGGTCAGCTGTCCGAAGGCCGAGGTGCGCGCCAAGTTCAAGTTCTCCATCCTCAACGCCAAGGGAGAGGAGACCAAAGCCATGGGTGAGGACGACATACGAACGTAGACGGACGCGCGGAGGGGGTCGCTGAACGCGCGGACTGAACCCCCCCCCCCCTTTTTTTTTTGTGACTTCTGTGTGTCTGCAGAAAGCCAGAGGGCGTATCGCTTCGTTCAGGGAAAAGACTGGGGCTTTAAAAAGTTCATCCGGAGAGACTTCCTCCTCGATGAGGCCAACGGTCTCCTGCCCGACGACAAGCTCACGCTCTTCTGCGAGGTACGCCCGGACGCTCGGCCGACGCCCCTTTTCTCGTAACGTTGCGCGCCGCATTTCGCTGACTCTGCTTTCCCTTCAGGTGAGCGTGGTGCAGGACTCGGTCAACATATCCGGTCAGAACACCATGAACATGGTGAAGGTGCCCGACTGTCGGCTCGCGGACGAGCTGGGCGGCCTGTGGGAGAACTCGCGCTTCACGGACTGCTCGCTGTGCGTGGCCGGACAGGAGTTTCAGGCCCACAAAGCCATCCTGGCAGGTAGGACTCGGGACGGCGCCCGTTCGTACCGCCCCTTTTTTTTTTTTTGGTCTGGTTTCATTGCTTACCTTGTTGTCTAAGGGTGTAACTGACATGTTTCATGTTTTTGTTTTAGTTTGCCCCCCTTTTTTTTTTTTTTAGTTTGCCCTCTGACTGTAGCTTGATCCCTCAATTTCTGAACATGTTTCCTGTTCCTGCTCCGCAGCCCGTTCCCCGGTGTTCAGCGCCATGTTCGAACACGAGATGGAGGAGAAAAAAGGTGAGCCCGAGGTCCCGGAGCTTTTCTTACCCTTGGAAACGAATCCGTTTTGTTCCTCGGCGGTCTCCGACGCTCCGGTTCCTCCACTGCGCTGTCGAGGGTTTAAAGCGAGTGAAGGACTGTTTGCCGTCGGACGGCTGCGGCAGCGGAGCTGTTTGGTGAAAACTGAACGACGGCGCGCCTGAGAGGCGATTGTCCTGTCGTACTTGGGGGGTGTGGAGGTGGAGGGGGGGGTGAGGGGTCAGGGGTCAGCATTCATCCTTCACTGACAAAGCTGCAGAAGCAGAGAATTGCTTTTTTTTTTTTTTTTTTTTTTTTTTTTTTTTTTCCATTTCTGCACACGTGACTGTAAGAAATGAAATTGCAGGAGTCGTTGCCCAGATGTTTTTATTTGTTTATTTTTTTTATACCGCGGCCCATTTTTTTTTGGGCGCGGCAACCTTTTGTGGAACGTAAAACATTTCGCTCGGTAATTAACGTGTATTTAATGCGAACGGGAGGGAATGCGCAAGAAAAGCTGCAGTGAGGCGAAGCAAAAATATTCTACATATTATTAGTACTAATCGCAGCTGTTGAAATCCCATCCAAAACATAAGACTCTCTTACTTTTCACAAACAAATCACAGAATCCAAACTAAAGTGAAACCAGGCGAACTGTTTTTAGGCCTTTGATCCTTGGAGTGATGTCACACAGGGAATTCACAGACATTTTTTTTTTTTTTTACAAATGAATTTTCAAAACTTTCCATAATATTTGACCCCATTTCTATGACTTTATTTACTCTTAAGTAGTTATAAAAAATAGAAAGGCCTAAATTATGATTTCGCAGGGAGCGATAACGAGGCTGTTGCTCTGGTGTGCTGTACCCTAAAACAGGCGGCGTATTAGAAATGGAAATACGTCGCTTTTGTGTTCACGCTCGCAGCAGACTCGGCCTGGTAGGGTTACAGTATTTGAATAAAAATGCATTTCCCAAACAAAGTACTCAACGCTGCACAATTCTGAGCCGAAGTTATTTATTCACAAATCCGTACGTATCGGGATGTTAAAAAAAAAAAAAAAAAAAATGGCTGCTCTTTTCATGGTGTTCTGCAAAGACGCAGAAAAACGGAAAGAATGCGGTGAAGTCGAAGCCGGTGCTGTTGTGAAATCCTTTTAACCCTTTTAATCTCCGTCTCTCCTGTGTCTCGTCAGAACCGCGTGGAAATTAACGATGTGGAGCCGGAGGTTTTCAAAGAGATGATGTGCTTCATTTACACAGACAAGGCTCCCAACCTGGACAAGATGGCCGACGACTTGCTCGCAGCCGCCGACAAGGTAGTGTGAAAACCTGAACTGTGCGGACGCGTTCGGGAAGGATCGGGTACCGGCTCGCAACGCGGCGCCTCGTTTACTTTTCCATGAAACGCGCTCGGGGGGCTCGTACCCCCCCCCCCCCCCCCCCCCCCCCCCCCCGCGTTTTGCGTCCCTCTCGGTTGAGCCGGCCAAGGCCCGACCCGCGAGGCCGGAACTCCCTCCGGCCGAGTTCCCGTTGGCTCCCTGCGCGCGATAATGGGATGAAATACAATCATCATGCAGCTCTTGTTGACTTAACGGATGTTTATTGGACTGAATAAATCCTGTTTATTAAAAAAAAACAAAAAACGATTACAGATTCGTAAGGCTCCGAAAACTAAATTCAACGTTTTACAGCTACTGTTTTTCCCGATGATTGTGTGTGAGGTGGGGGGGGGAAGAGGGGGAGGGAGCACGCCACTCGCTACGCTCCAAACTCCACGCCAGCTCAGCACCGTTACGACCTCATCGGTGTTTGAGGACATAACTGTGCAGAGATCCGCAGCTCCGTCTGTCTGTCTTTTAGTAATGCGTCCGTCATTAGACAAAGACACGTTTCATGAATTAGGATATTGCGGATTGTCATGACCGTCTCGGCTTTTTTTTTTTTTTTTTTTTTTTTTTTTTTTAAAAAAAGGTCTCAAAGTCCGACGGGAGACAAAATTTTTTATTTTATGGTCCTCTTGTTTGTAGCTTAAAAAAAACTGGATACATTCATCCGCGTTAGAAGTGTGACCTCACGGACGACCGGGGGGGGGGTGGGGGGGGGGCAGACGGCGCATTTCTTTTTGAGCGCCGCGATAATCTTTGCGAACACAACCTGAACTGTCACAGCAGATGCCGCGTGAATACTGATGAAGAATAAATAAAAAAATAAATAAATAAAAACGTACGTATGTGCTTGCGCCCCATCTCTTTCAGTACGCCCTGGAGAGACTGAAGGTCATGTGCGAGGACGCGCTCTGCACCAGTCTGTCGGTGGAAAACGCTGCCGAGATCCTCATCCTGGCCGACCTGCACAGCGCCGACCAGCTCAAAACGCAGGCCGTCGACTTCATCAACTAGTGAGTTCACGCGCAGCGAAGAGCCCGTCGTCGCATCCGATCGGGTTTCCGGCCCCTTTTCCGCACACTCGCCGATCCTCGGAAGTCAACCGTACATTTCGCCTCTTAGTTCGTTTCCAACCTCCTCCTTCCTCGTCCCAGGGACTCAGTCTCTGCCTCTCGCCTCCTCCTCTCTCTCTCTTTTTTTTTTTTTTACATAAACTCAAAACAAAACATTTTTCACAAGCAGTTCACGACAACATACACTTTCACCCCCCCCCAGGAAAGAGGCCTATATGTTCAAGACAGAATTTTTTTTACTTTTTTTTTTTTTATAATCAAACCTTAAGTAATCTGTAGTTCAGTTTGGTGTCGTAATGCGCTGCGGTAACCGGCTGAGGATTCCCTGTGTGCAGACACCTGGTTGGCATCTTAATGACCGCCCGCGTTTAGGGAGCATTAATAATATGTGACGTTTACCAGTAGTCTGCTTGTGAGGCATTTCCAGGACGTCTTGTCAATTGCAGCTGCAGATATTTAACCCGGGATCCACCCTCTCCCTCTAAACTGCGACGGGATGAGCGCGCAATCGAATGATTGACGGGTGAATTGAAGTCGAATTGAGAGAGCGGGGTTCACGCTTACACACCTAGGAACTTTTAGACAACCCATAATAATAATAATAATAATTAAAAAAAAAAAAAGAACTTTTGTTTTAAACTAATTTTATCTCGTACTCCGGTTTATGCAGCGACGAAGACACTAATCATGAAATCAATCGCCCCTGTATATTTATTTGTTTGTACAAACCAAAGTTTCCTGAACTAATTTGCGTTTGTTTTTTGTTTGTTTTTTTTGCTTCTCCGTTTCTCTTCCCCTCGCATCTCATCCCGCAGCCATGCGGCCGAGGTGATGGAGACGGCGGGCTGGAAGTCCATGGTCGCGTCTCATCCGCACCTGGTGGCCGAAGCGTACCGCTCCCTCGCTTCTGCCCAGTGCCCTTTCCTCGGACCCCCACGCAAGCGCCTCAAACAATCCTAACAGCCTCGCAGCAAGTCGTCCCACGCGCGCGCACGCACACACACACACACACACACGTGCGCATACACAAACACACAAAAAGAAAACACACACAGAAACCCCCCCCCCCCCCCCTCCCTCCCCCGAAACACACAGGTACAACCTTTCCCACTTTGCTGTTACTTGCTACACTACCTTACAGCCTACCCTGAATCTCCCTCTTCTGCCCCATCAAGAACCTGCTGTATTTTAGTCTCTTCTAAAGATGGAGCGAAGAAGAAGAAAGAGGAGAAGGAGGAAGAGGAGCAGATGGATGAGAGGGACGGGTGGGCTCGTGAAGTGGATGTTTGTTGTTTACAAAAAAAAACAAAAAAAAACACACAAAAAAACAAAAAAACACAACACCCTCCCCTTTCTCCTCGGGCCCCGGCTCAGCGAGGTCTGACATTGTGCTCTTTCTCTGTGTGTGAAACCTAAATCCTTCGACATCCTACTTTGGAATCCGTTCGGGGAGGAAGAACTGGACACATTAACCCAAGAAGAGCCAACTGTCTGGAAATTCGGAGGCCTGAAGGACTTCCGCAGATAAAGTCTTTTAAGTATCCATTTTTATCGTAAGGCTTCTTTTCGCTCTGTTCTCAGTGTTTAGAGTAGAGCAGCCGGAGAAGTGCCCAAAGTAAAGGAGACGTGGGTCCGTCAGGGACTAAAGCAGAAGGTGAAATGAGACTGTTAGTCACAAACTAAAAGCCCCCCCCCCCCCCAAACCCAAGAAACACAACCAAGGGCTAGTAAAAAAAAATATTAAAAAAAAAAAAAAAAGCAGATATGGGACAAAATCATCAAAATATTTTTCCCAAAGAAAGTTGGGGAAACATTGCACTAAAGTCAGAAGTTACTCGTCGTCAACCCTTACCAGCAGTGAAGTAGAAATACTGTAGGCAAGCACACACTGAGGCAAGCTTCATGGACCGAAGACCCAGCTGGACCACCAAGAACAAGAACCCTTTAAGAAGATTTATCAGCAAGCGACAAAAGCAACATGTGTACTCCTGTATAGAACTCTTCAAGCTTCATCTGCGTCCGTTTTCATTTTTTATTTTTTTTTAAATGGCAGGAAAAACAAACAAAAACAACATAAAGAGGATACAGAAAATAGCAACACACAACTGGATGTCACTCTTGGGGGAAATTGTATTTTGTGCGCCGATCTGTCTTTGTATGCCCTTGGGAGAAAATAATGTCAAAGGTGTCAACAGACAAACAAAGGGAGGGAGTAAACGTCAAGAAATGGTTACAAATTAACATTAGGATTCAATCAGGCATGTGGATGTTCTTTTATGACGGATTTCGTATTTGTTTTTGTTTTGTTTTGTTTTTTTCTTTTCCTCAGAAGTGTCATTTCTATTTTTTTCATAGGAATTTGTACAGACACCAGTGTTTTTTGAAGCTGTGTAAAACGAGCATTTTCAACGGGGAAATAAGAAAAAAGTGGACAGATCTTTTTTTTCTTTGCAGGCATGAAGACTGAAGGGAAATTGAAATTGAAATGAACACGTTTTAATGTTCAGAATAGACGTAATGTGAAAAAAAAAATGCACACCAAGGCATACCACATTAAAAACATTTGAAGTTATCATTTTTGACCTTGTGGAAAATGGTAATTCATAGAAGGAACCATTGTTGTTTCTTTCCTGTAGATATCGCCGATATGAGAAGTGACACTTAGCTGTTGCCATTTTTTTGTTCCCAACAGAATAAACCACAACTATTTTGTATTGAATGCAATGAAAACGTTGCCCGAGTATTTTTGTATGAATTATGTGCAATGTTGGTGTTCGCTGTCGCATGAAACCAAAAAAACCCAGAAATGAATGAGGAGACTGTATAGAAGTAGGGTTTTATTGCATGTATCAATTATTTTGTAAGGGTCAGAGCAGGTTTTGAAATTATGCAAGAGTTTGGTTTCACTCCTTCGACGGCAGCCTTAAACTGGTGTTACACGAAACTGAATGTCCCTAAATGCCTGCAGATCATCGCAGTTCATGCGCCATTTGTCATCAATTTTATTTTTGCGTCATCTAAAACAAGCTCCTCCTACTTTCCCGTCGTGGCAAAGAAGAACGTGAACACCTTAGCTTCTGCTTTGTCGCAGGAATCGCGCAGTTGAGTTAGATCTCGGGCTCCATTTACATTTCTGAAACTCTTTGCGGAGATGTGAGGCTTTAGCTTGGCGCCAGCATATTGTGACATCATTCTAATAGTTTTTGAAGTAAACCCAGTCAACAATAGCGCTTGCGGTTGCAGATTTAAACGTAATAAAAGGCCGGACTATTGGCCTTGGCAGCTGTATGCTCTTGTCTGAGTGCCCTTCCAGTTGGAGATAAAACTACCCAACAGAATAAAAAAGTGGGGAAATTATCTTCACTACCTACAGTCAAATACAAAGTTATGGGAAGTAAAGGTGCGTAGGGTGCTGCAACACCCCCTGGTGGATGGTGAAGGACCTGCGTGTCCACAACCAACAATAATATAGTTAAAAAAAAAAAAAAAAAGTTTTTCATTTTCTTGTTTATGGTCATATCCCATTGATGTTTTAATTTAATGAAGTGATTTATCGTGAATTTGTGACAGCTTTTAAAAGCTTGTCACATTATCCATTGTGTCAAATCTTTGTCTTAAGAAAAACAACTAACGCTACCGGATAAATGCAATGGAGTAGAAGGTACAATATTTCCCTTTTGAGATGTAGAGCAGTGAAAGTATGAAGTAGCATCAAATGTACCTCAAAATTGGGCCTGCTGATCCAAGAACTTTGAAATGCAATAACAATGTTTTAGGTTTAGGCGGTTTTGAACACGTGGGCAGCAACGGACATGCTTTATTTTATTATTAATGTGGGTTTAATGTTAGAATATTAACAACACCTTTTAGGCTTAAACCTGTATCATTTGTGGCCGGCGTGAGGTTCTAAACTTCTGCGTGGACGAGTTTTGTATAAAGAACCATAAATAAATATTTTCTTTCCGCTTTCCACCAAGAAATCGGATATTGCAGTTTCCCCGTGAAGTGGGTTTATTGAATCTGCGATGGCCCCAGAAGGTTTTTAAACAAAAACAAACAAACCAAAAAAAACCGTGCGTTGTCACTCGGCTGCCTCGGCGCAGCGTTTTCTCCGAGGAGCTTTCCAGAAATCATCGAAGCGTCAGCTGGTAGATTTGATTTTAATGGTGTTTATATTTGATTGATCAACATACAGTGCAGATCGTTAGGAAATACATGCGAGAGCGAGGATGACGTATGACAAACGTGTACAACCAGAATGGAAAATTAAGAGTGTTACACGTGCATCCCCTCTAACCCTGTAACACGGTTTGTAAAAAAAAAAAAAAAAAAAAAAAAAAAAAAATGTAAACGCTTCAAACTTTATCCTGTAAAGTGGTGCTGGAGTAAAAGTGTTTGTTTAGCAATATCCTGATTAGCAATAGTACGACTCTCTCAGTGTTACAAACAGGACACTCAAGGACGTTCTTTAGTTCCAGCAAAGAATTAGGGGAGAAATTTTAGGCAGACCAAAAATATAACGCTTGATTATTTAATTGATCGTTAGAAGATGAATCGGCAGCTATTGTAATAACTGATTAATTGTTTGAGTCAGTCTTTTAAAAAAGGAGAAAATTCTAACCTCACCTATTTTCTGGTTTTATTTTTCTTATTTGATGGTGGACTAAATCTCTCTGGACTCGAACAAATGATATAAAGATTATGTCGGATACTTTTTTTGTCATTTCATAAAAACCAGACAATTGCTGGATTAGTCAAGAAAATAATCAATCAGATCAATCATTACGCTGTATAACTAGTCACGCTGCTAATTATACACATTTCATTAAAAAAAACAAAAAAAAAAACTAATACATCTCTTATATGTAATATAAAGCAACATGTTGCACTAAAAACACATTTTTACAGTATTTGGAATATTCTAAGACTAGATTTTCAAGAGAAACGCCGGAATTTCTTTTCAAAACAATGCCCCGTTTGAACAGTGTTTCTGTACGTGTGTCTATTGAAAGCATCCTTTTCGGTGTCCTTGACGTGACCTCTGTTCAACCTGTGGGCAGGTAGGCTGAACTCGGGGAGCCGTAGTCCGGACAGACTTTCTGAACCAGCCTGTAGTCCGTACTGTAGAAAGACACGTAGATGCAGATGACCTGGAAAGGTTTGGAGCACATCCAGGTGACGTGGCTCTGGGTTCGCTCTTGGGCGCATGTCTTCGACGGGTCGTAGTTGCACAGCATCACCTTTTTGTTGCGCTCCGTCTTCTCGTAGTCCACCCTGCAGTTGAACGTCTTCGAGTCCTTGGGATTGACAACGCTCTGGCGCTCCAGGTCGAACTCCACCTCTTTCGCGGGTGGGACGAGACTGACGGACACGTTGCCCACGCCCGTGGTGTTGTGGCGGAAGTAGATGCCGAGAGAGCCATTCCCGTGATCCACAATCTTTCCCATTATCAGCAAATTCAGTTTGACTGTCTTGATGTTTGAGTAGAAGTCACCCCAACTGAACGTCCGGGACAGTCTGGCTGCTCCGTGAACTTTCACGACGGGCTGGATCTTCGTCTTTAAGGATGGGTTGGAGTGTGACGGAGAGTTTCCTCCGAGTATTTCCCAAAGTCCCTGCTTTGAAAGCGGGACGAGGGGATTACCGGGTAGTTTGCTGTTCTGAATCAGACTCCTGGTCTGAAGCACCCAGTTCCTCTGTGCAGAAGCTGCTCGGTCTTTGCCGAGTTCAGGTGATGCTCTTTTGCTGAAGGTGAAGTTGCCGTGCGTTTGGTGATGTCCAAGAACCATCTAGACAGAAAACCGTGGCGGAAATTAAACGTTGACTCCATGAGAAAATAAACCAAACAGAGCAGAGAGGCTGAGCATATTAGCATCAGTTAATACTCACTACATCGCCTTGTAACACCTATTTTAAGCTCAATCTATCACAAAAACGTGTCATATATATTTAAAATTGGTAAATTAAGACTGCTGTGAAAATATTTTCTCACAATTACTTAAATTAGGAATGCCTCAATGAAAAATACAAATGCTGCTTAATTGTGGCAAAAGTACTTATTGTGAAGAACTGTGCCTTTAAAACTATATTAGCATTGATATGTGTTAGCTTTTGAGAAGCATTGTTAATCACGTACTTTATCAAACGTACACACAATACTGTTTAAATTCATGCGGCATAATGTATTTTGGCATTTAAAACGGCAAAATACCTTGCACTTACAAATGGTGCGATAATTCATTGTAAAATATAGCAGGAAATACTTGCAGAAGTCACATAAAATGCACATGATTACTTTCCTAACAATGACTGTGAAGGCATTTGTTTTAAACCCACCATTGGTTTGAACTCACCAGACAACAGATTCCTCTCAGAAGTATCCAAACAAAGCAGTGACTGGCAAACGTCTCCATCGTGCATTTATTCCAACAGCCATCCGCTGTCCTTTTTGAATTTCATTCAGGCCACGTTAGCTGCTGGAAATCCATGTTTAATAGAGCCAGATCCTCATTTGAACTTGAATCAGAAACCTTCTGTGTGTGAGGTCCTGCTTCTTCCACTCACAGCAGACAGACTGGGAGGCTTTCTCAGATCTCAAGATTTTTAACACTCCGTTTTTTTTTTTGCCGTCTCCCCACTTTCTCTCCCTCTCTCTCTCTCTCTCACACACACACACACACACACACACACACACACACACACACACACACACACACACACACTCTCTCACTTACACTTACCCTATGTGACACTGCATCTGCCTGCCTTTAGTCTTCCTCCTCTTCTTTCTGTCACTGAAAAACTTGTTTTACCTTCTAATTCTTGAAAATATTCAATTAACGCTTGATTGAAATCAGTATGTAGTTATATTTTCGTTAAGGAGGCAAACTAATCCCAGATAATGTGATATTGCCATCTTGTGGCCAGACTGGGCAGCCAAATTACAGGTGACTGTCCCCCAGATTTAAGAAGGTGTACATTATATAATATTTCATTAGTAAGAGTTTAGTTATGAAAACGGAAACCCTGATCTGCTATTGTAGAGTGTAAAAGTCAACCCCATTACTGCCCTCATTTATTCGGTTTTTACTAAAGCCTGATTATTGTGCACATAAGTGACATCATCCTTTTCCCTCAGAGAGATGCCCACTTCAAACCTGTGAAAAGAACTTTGACAAAAAGCACAAATACAGAAATATTCCGCGGAGAATAAAGCGAAACTGTTCCAACACTGTATGGAAATAATATGCTCTCACAGGATACTGTTACTCAAAAAAATAAACATCGTTAAAAAAGTAAGTTTTCACAGCTTTTAAATTGTTTCTTTTGCAGTCATTAGGGTCCTCAGAGATTATGGATGATTGGATCCAAACAAATTTCACTCAGTAAGACATTATTCATCAACACGAACAAGCAAACGACCACAGTTAACACTAAGTCTGTACATTGTATGCAAATGACTCTTCATCTTCAGTCACTTAGGTGGTAGTGATCAAAAAGGGTTTTTTTTTATTTAGAGATTGGAATTTTGGAGTTGTAATAGGACTGTTTTGGAAATAATTGATTTAGATTTACTTTTATCTCATATCCACTGTCATTTTGTACTTATTAATACCACAACAGAACTGTTGTCTTAAACTGTGATGCTTAAGTGAATAACTAAGCATACTAAACATGTCTGACATCTTCCGCGGTCCAGCAGGTGGGATATTGATTCTTTCAATAATCCACCTGGTTGGCATGTTTAAATTGACTCATAGCGCCACCTGCTGCTGTGGAGGGCAAACTACATAGGCCGATAAGAAAATCTCAGCACACTGATGGTGGAGAGATTGTTCCAAAAGTCTTGTGATATTTTTCTGTGTTTGTTGGATATATTTTTTTGTGCTTGTTTTGAAGCATGATGTCTGAGAAATATGTTTTTGTATTTGCAAAAAAAACCATATTAGTTTATTTATGGTGTTGTATCAGTGTAGTATTTGCAGACTACACGGCATTTGTAAGCGAATCAGAGGGCATTAGTGAAACATGTTTTGTTTGTTTGTTAGGTTTTAGGGGAAAATTTGCTCAATGGTAGAAGTGATCCTAATCTATATCCAAAAGGTCAGAGGTCAACCATTACACATTGCCAGAGGAAGAGATAGGGAGATTGTGATCATATTTCACATTTAGTCAGATACTGAACTGGTGACACTAATCTTGGGTGTCCACCTTGAGACTGTGTTTACTGCAGATCTTCTGTGCTGTCGGGCTGAAAATGTGGTGAAGCATCCACTTTTTATAATTTGCAGCTTCTTTGCAGCAAAATCCATATTTGAAGCGTTGTCTGCTGTCATGGATACTTCGTGCTCTATCAGAATGGCTAAATTCCTGCAAAGCCTCACGACATAAATGAGTCTGGACAGACATTGCTGTAAATTGCAATTTGCCTGGTTGGTGGAGGCAAACAACCACGAGGCTGTAATTCTAAATCCTCTTGGTCCTTTTCTGGACGAATTATTATTGTTTGTTTAATTAAAAATGGATCTCCTCAGTTTGTGTAAAACGGTGTAACAGTGTCACTGAAATTTTGTTTTGGGCCTTTTTTTGTTTTGTAATGAAACAATAATTTGATAATAATTTGACAAATTAAAGTAAAATAGACACTGAACAAAAAGGTACAGACAGAAGTGACATAAAGTGGAATCATTGCACTCTTCTGCTGATTTCACACACTGTCAACACACATCCAGTAAACTTCAACACGCTGGCTGCCAATCTGCCAGTTTTACTACCAAGACTTTAAGCTTGTTATTTACATTTCTGCTGTTTTGTTTGCAGCTAAATAAAAGTTTGCAATTCACAAACAAGTGCATTTTAAATGTTTTTATGTTAACTTTGAGTTTCCTGCAAGTTGCTTGAATAATGCTATTTTTATTTTCCCCATAATGATTGCAACGGGAAATCCCCGAGCCAACCGCTCACACAGGTTCTACCAGTTTCTGTAGTGCAATTAATAAATCAAACAACCCACCCACATTCAAAGATTCCGTAAGACAAGCCTAGAGGTTCAAGTGTTCTCGATGATCATTTTCCGCCATTCCATTCATGTTTTTCTAATTGCTCTCGATTGAATGTTGTTATTGTTGCATTATCAAACAATGTAATGCGGATAAGCTCGTGTTTAACATTGACAGTCACTGTAAGATAAGGACCAAAGTTGGAAATGGTTTACCATTATAACATCTTCATCAGGGCGTCTGTTTTAAAAATACAACTTTGGTTTTTCCTTTAAAGTTCTTTCTGGTTTGTTGGAAAAACAAATTGCAGAAAACCCTGCACACAGCAAGAAGCAGAAACTGTGAGAAATAATTCCTGCACGTACTCATGTTACTGCACCACTCCTAAAGCTCATACCACAGCTGGTGCCTATGTCATTTATGGCACATTGTTGCTTTGAGTGTCTTTGTTCTGATCTTAACAATTTACAGCTGGTTTGTTTGCTGGACTTTGTTTTTCCAGTAAGCCACAGTTTCATTTCATTGTATTTTTAAAAAAGAAAATTAGGAAGAAAGGAAGGAAGAAGAAGTCTCAGGAGATGATTAGGTATCTCAATGGCAGAAGATTATACCTATTAAGACAAAGATAAATTGTCGTAATGACTGTTTGTTTGACATCAGGAACGAATAGCTTTAAATAGAAGATATTAGTTTTAGCTCATGTCAAGTAAAATTTCTGTTTATATGATTTCAAAATATGCATATAATATTAGAAATTTCACAGGTACTCCAGTGCAAAGATGGGGAAAAAAGTGCATTTACTATAAACTGACAGCCCATAACCTCACGTATTCTGCATGAATTTTATTACATGCCTGTGTTTAGTGCCAGATAATACCTGTGTTTAGTGCCACATAATGAAATAGAGTGACATAAATATATCAGTTGATTTTTTTGTCTTGTCTTTGAAGACGAATGTAATACTGAGTATGTACAGTATGTATTGTAGTATAGAATGATGTGGGTTGCATAGGTATCTCAAAACCTGTCAAAAAAGACAAAACAGTGTGGATGAGTGAGATATGTTCGGTTGTAATTTGGGATTGAAAAGAGACATTTTTTTTGGAGATCTAATAACTTAACAAAGACCAGGTCATGTGCTCTCAACTGTTCACACTGAAAACAAAAACAAATGGTTGCAAAAATGAATCATTGAAAAACAATTTGAATACCGGTTTCAAGACACTTAATTAACTTCTTAAGAACAAGTGCTTAAGCCTTTATTACAGTATTGTCTCTTGTCTTTGACTGACAGCAGTTGTTTGTATCATTTTATTATTCTTAAGGCACGATGGAATGATTGGTTGTTATGAGGAAGCAAAATGGAATCCATCTGATTGTCTAACTGGAAAAACAACACATTTCTTGAACTGTGCCAGCTTTCACTGGATAAAAACTGGCAGCCCTGCAGTCCCACACGAGATGTAAATGAACCAAAGAAGCACATGTAAGAAGGCAATTGTTTTATTTTGTATAATATTAATTTTGTATGTATTGCATTATACTACAGACTTCCAATACAAGGTTGTGCTTATCATTAACGTTTTATTGAGAATTTATTTTGTGAAATCAAAATCTTAACAATCTGAACACTATACTCTAGAAGCTAAAGTATAATTGAAGCAGCGTCTCATTTTCAGCTGAAATGTTAATTATTGGGACTTTTATACACAACTGGATAAACATCTGTGTTTAGTGCCACATAATGAAATAGAGTGACAAATATAGCAGTTGATTTTTTTGTCTTGTCTTTGAAGACTAATGTAATACTGAGTATGTACAGTATGTATTGTAGTATAGAATGATGTGGGTTGCATAGGTATCTCAAAACCTGTCAAAAAAGACAAAACAGTGTGAATGAGTGAGATATGTTCGGTTGTAATTTGGGATTGAAAAGAGACATTTTTTTTGGAGATCTAATAACTTAACAAAGACCAGGTCATGTGCTCTCAACTGTTCACACTGAAAACAAAAACAAATGGTTGCAAAAATGAATCATTGAAAAACAATTTGAATACCGGTTTCAAGACACTTAATTAACTTTTTAAGAACAAGTGCTTAAGCCTTTATTACAGTATTGTCTCTTGTCTTTGACTGACAGCAGTTGTTTGTATCATTTTATTATTCTTAAGGCACGATGGAATGATTGGTTGTTATGAGGAAGCAAAATGGAATCCATCTGATTGTCTAACTGGAAAAACAACACATTTCTTGAACTGTGCCAGCTTTCACTGGATAAAAACTGGCAGCCCTGCAGTCCCACACGAGATGTAAATGAACCAAAGAAGCACATGTAAGAAGGTAATTGTTTTATTTTGTATAATATTAATTTTGTATGTATTGCATTATACTACAGACTTCCAATACAAGGTTGTGCTTATCATTAACGTTTTATTGAGAATTTATTTTGTGAAATCAAAATCTTAACAATCTGAACACTATACTCTAGAAGCTAAAGTATAATTGAAGCAGCGTCTCATTTTCAGCTGAAATGTTAATTATTGGGACTTTTATACACAACTGGATAAACATCTTTAACTATCTTTTGCCTTTAGAGTTGTATAACAAACTTATAAGCAGCCTAGGTGGGGGTATCTACCCTCTGACTGCTTTGTAGTTTTGTCTTGTATTTTATTTATTTCATTGTATTTGGTCAGCTGGTTTGGAAGAATGGCAAGTAAAATCATCTTGTCTGCGCTGCTGTTGGGGATGATGAGTAAGTATTTGTTTAACATCAATTTAATTCACTTCAATTTGTGTTGATGCATTTATGTGAATTCACTATCTGACTTTTTTTTCTTTTTCATGTTAGCCGTCTCAGATTTGTGTTCATTTATATGTATGTGTTTGTTTTCATAGGTGGGGTGAGTCCTCAGTATACAGGTTAGTTTTAATAACCTTTTTTTTTAAAAATTGATGCATTTATGTGAATTCACTGTCTGACTTTTTTTTTCTTTTTCACGTTAGCCGTCTCAGATTTGTGTTCATTTATATGTATGTGTTTATTTTCATAGGTGGGGTGAGTCCTCAGTATACAGGTTAGTTTTAATAACCTTTTTTTTTTAAAAATTGATGCATTTATGTGAATTCACTATCTGACTTTTTTTTCTTTTTCATGTTAGCCGTCTCAGATTTGTGTTCATTTATATGTATGTGTTTGTTTTCATAGGTGGGGTGAGTCCTCAGTATACAGGTTAGTTTTAATAACCTTTTTTTTTAAATTGATGCATTTATGTGAATTCACTATCTGACTTTTTTTTCTTTTTCATGTTAGCCGTCTCAGATTTGTGTTCATTTATATGTATGTGTTTATTTTCATAGGTGGGGTGAGTCCTCAGTATACAGGTTAGTTTTAATAACCTTTTTTTTTTTAAATTGATGCATTTATGTGAATTCACTATCTGACTTTTTTTTCTTTTTCATGTTAGCCGTCTCAGATTTGTGTTCATTTATATGTATGTGTTTGTTTTCATAGGTGGGGTGAGTCCTCAGTATACAGGTTAGTTTTAATAACCTTTTTTTTTTTAAAATTGATGCATTTATGTGAATTCACTGTCTGACTTTTTTTTTCTTTTTCATGTTAGCCGTCTCAGATTTGTGTTCATTTATATGTATGTGTTTATTTTCATAGGTGGGGTGAGTCCTCAGTATACAGGTTAGTTTTAATAACCTTTTTTTTTAAAAATTGATGCATTTATGTGAATTCACTGTCTGACTTTTTTTTTCTTTTTCATGTTAGCCGTCTCAGATTTGTGTTCATTTATATGTATGTGTTTGTTTTCATAGGTGGGGTGAGTCCTCAGTATACAGGTTAGTTTTAATAACCTTTTTTTTTTAAATTGATGCATTTATGTGAATTCACTATCTGACTTTTTTTTCTTTTTCATGTTAGCCGTCTCAGATTTGTGTTCATTTATATGTATGTGTTTGTTTTCATAGGTGGGGTGAGTCCTCAGTATACAGGTTAGTTTTAATAACCTTTTTTTTTTAAATTGATGCATTTATGTGAATTCACTATCTGACTTTTTTTTCTTTTTCATGTTAGCCGTCTCAGATTTGTGTTCATTTATATGTATGTGTTTGTTTTCATAGGTGGGGTGAGTCCTCAGTATACAGGTTAGTTTTAATAACCTTTTTTTTTAAAAATTGATGCATTTATGTGAATTCACTATCTGACTTTTTTTTCTTTTTCATGTTAGCCGTCTCAGATTTGTGTTCATTTATATGTATGTGTTTGTTTTCATAGGTGGGGTGAGTCCTCAGTATACAGGTTAGTTTTAATAACCTTTTTTTTAAAAAATTGATGCATTTATGTGAATTCACTATCTGACTTTTTTTTCTTTTTCATGTTAGCCGTCTCAGATTTGTGTTCATTTATATGTATGTGTTTATTTTCATAGGTGGGGTGAGTCCTCAGTATACAGGTTAGTTTTAATAACCTTTTTTTTTTTTTTATTTATTCATACATGTTGATTCTGTCATGCAATCATATAAAAATTTGTGGATCAAATCAGAAGATTATACCTATTAAGACAAAGATAAATTGTCGTAATGACTGTTTGTTTGACATCAGGAACGAATAGCTTTAAATAGAAGATATTAGTTTTAGCTCATGTCAAGTAAAATTTCTGTTTATATGATTTCAAAATATACATATACTATTAGAAATTTCACAGGTACTCCAGTGCAAAGATGGGGAAAAAAGTGCATTTACTATAAACTGACAGCCCATACATAACCTCACATATTCTGCATGAATTTTATTACATACCTGTGTTTAGTGCCACCTAATGAAATAGTGACATAAACATAGCCGAGCCAAAACAAAGGGTGTGGACGTTAGATGTTTATCATACTTTGGTTTACAGGAAATCAAAACTCTCACCTCTGGTGTCAAACTGTTAGCAGTTGATATTTGTTCTTGTCTTTGAAGACTAATGTAACACTGAGTACATATGTATTATAGTATAGAATGATGTGGGTTGCATAGCCAATAGTTAAATTACAGAAAGCCCTCCTTCAGTTTTTCATTTGAATATCTTTTCATCGTTTGCTACTTTCACATTTTCTGTGGTATTTTGGTTACACCCTGTGCTCTTCCTGCAATGACGTGCCACAATGTCATAGTATGAGAAAGTATGGTGGATTGAATTTAATATTAACGTTGTACAGCATAAGGTGAAGACTGATGCTCTTTAATTTTAAAATGAAATTTAATAAAAAAGAAAGGAACACCTTTTGTTCTCTCCAGGACCCCTCTACAGTATTGCTGGAACGGAAAGCTCTCGATCACTTGATGGCAGTTCTCCTCCAATTAATCTGCAACGACCTTTTGTTTATTTCGGACAGTCATATAACAACATTCATGTACGTAAAATGTTTCAGTTACTAAAGTACTGAAGTTTTAGTCAATATATTGTCACGTACAGTATTCAATATGGTTATAATATACTGCTGCTATAAATATGTTGAAATTTTATAACCTGTGATTGCAAGGTACTGGAGTAAATACCTGACTGTGATTAATACCTACAAACATTTGGTTAGTAAAATCACACATATATATATACATTTTTTTTTTTTTTTCAGGTGAACCACAATGGACACCTGACCTTTGATGGTCCTTGGGATGCCTACATACCTCAACGGTTCCCAATGCATGGATTCAGAGACATCATCGCTCCATTCTGGACAGATCTAGACAATAGAGCCAATGGTGCGATCTACTACAAACAATACACCAGCGGCAATGTTGTCCAACAAGCTACACGTGACATCAACACGTATTTCCCAGGACTCAACTTCAATGCTAGCTGGGTCTTTGTAGCAACATGGTATGAAGTGGCCTATTTTGAAACCGGTAGACCTGTAAGTCATCTCTCTCTAAATTGAGAAATGCAAACGATGTGTGTGTGTGTGTTTTACTTTTGATTATAAATACAATAAAAACAACAAGTCCCTTTTTTTTTTCTTCAGCAAGTAACATTCCAGGCAGTCTTGATCTCTGGTGGCCAGTACTCCTTTGTGCTGATGAACTACGGGAGATTAGAAAACACATATCAAAGTGTACAGGTTAGAAATTATATGCAATACTACAAAACATGCGTTTTGTTTTCTTAAAGTGAAATGCACTAATGCCACTGTGCAAATACAAAAGAAACATCCAATTCATTTTAATCTGAGTGACATGTGATTTCCAGGCTGGATATGACACGATCAATTCCTCTCACCATTTGAGCATCCCAGGATCGTTCTCTGGAAATGCAACAGGCAATAACTCAAACTTCCAACTCGGCAGCAACATCGATGTAGCCGGTCGTTGGGCCTTCCGAACAGACCAGGGAGAAATAGGCTGCACTTTCAATGGTAAGACCAGAAGCAGAGGGTGATCTTAACAGGCTCTTCTTTACATTAATGTGCAAATGTGATCACCATTCCATGAAAATACTTGAAAGTCTGGCGATACATCTGTCATTGTAATTGAGCCATTGATTCAATTACGACTGTATTGTCCACTGAACTGCAGTTACATTAGAATATGATTAGAAACAGACCGTCCTGGTCACTACTCAATGAAAATAACAGCAGAAATGCCCCCAAAAAGCTGAAAAAGTCAGATACAAGTTTTAGTCAAAGCTTTTCAGGAACTTACTCTTTTTGTTTTCTTCAAAGGTGAACCCGTGCAGCTGGGTGATTCATTCTGGAGTGACAATACCTGTGCACAGAGGTGCTCGTGCACTACATCAGGCCTGGAGTGTTACAACCAACCCTGCTCCTTTTCCCAAGTCTGCCGCCCAACTTCCTTTCAGTTCTCCTGCCAGACGGTGCAGAGACAATCCTGCACCATCAGCGGGGATCCACATTACTACACTTTTGATGGCAGCGTGTTTCACTTTCAGGGCACCTGCACTTACGTTCTCTCAGAACAATGTAATCACATGTTACCTTACTATAGAGTAGAGGGCAAGAACGAACACCGGGGAAACACTCGAGTTGCTTGGACACGACTGGTCAAAGTGTATGTCTACAATGAAACCATCGAGCTTGTGAAAGGACGTCGTGGTGAAGCTAAGGTTAGTAATCAGGGCTATGTTTCCACGTTCTGTGATATTTTTGTTTTGTTCGTATTTTTAACCCTTTGTTTCCTGGTGTGCCTATAGGTTAACGGAAACTTTGCATCAACTCCATTCTCCCTCATCAATGGCCACATCCAGGTTTATGAGTCAGGCTTTTCTGTGATCATCAGCGCTGACTTTGGCCTGGAGGTATCTTATGACACAAATCATCATGTCAGGATCAGTTTGCCATACACCTACCAGAATGCAACATGTGGCTTGTGCGGAAACTTCAACAATCGCCATGGAGATGACTTTCGAACCCGCCAAGGCGAGCTTGTGAGTTCTGATGTGGTTTTTGCCAACAGCTGGCAAGCATCTGGGGACGATGAGCCTGGCTGTGAGGCACAGTGCGGAGGTCTGGACTGTGCTGGCTGTACTGATGATCAGACAGCATTATACAGCAATACTGCCCATTGTGGTATCCTCCAGAGCAGTTCTGGACCATTTGCTGCTTGCCATCAACAATTTCCCCCGCAGGCCTTCGTGGAGAGTTGTGTGTATGATCTGTGTGTGGGAGGTGGATACCAGCCTATTCTGTGTCAAGCCCTAAATGTGTACGCAAGTCAATGTCAACGAAATGGTGTCCAGCTACCAAGCTGGAGAAGACCTGGCTTCTGTGGTATGTAAGGCAATCGAAATCATCTCAAAATGGAATTTCTGTGAAATGTCCACGATGTCAACATCAATGTTGTTTTCTCTGGTCTAGAAATCCCCTGCCCAGCCAACAGCCATTTTGAGTCTGAAGGCACAGGATGTCCACCTACATGTGTCAATCCCAATTCCACCGACAACTGCCCTCTCCCTGCCCTGGAGAGCTGCACCTGCAATTCAGGCTACATCCTCAGTGCTGGGGTCTGCGTCCCTCATGCTGAGTGTGGCTGCAACTTTGAGGGTCGCTACTACCGCTCCGGAGAAACTGTAACACTCGACGACAACTGTGGGAGGCGTTGTAGCTGCAGACATGGCTCCATGACTTGCCGCTCCCATGCTTGTGGCCCATTTGAATCATGCATTTTGGAAGAGGGAGAAAGAGGATGCAGACCGAACAGCTATGCAACATGCTGGATAAGGGGTCCAGGGTCGTATCTTACGTTTGATGGACTGACATACCAGTATCCCGGGGCGTGTCGATTGACCCTTGCCAAAGTAATGGGATTGTCTAGTGACCCGCACTTTATGGTGTCGGCAGAAAAAGTGCCAAGGGGCCAGCAAGGTTTTGCCCGGATTCTAAAGTTTGAGGCAGAGGGAACACATGTGTCTATTGAGATGGCAAGGAGCAGCAAAGTTCAGGTAAAGGGCTAAAGTATAGTATATTTCAAGAGACTATGAAGATGAATGTGACAAAACGAGTGATGACACTCGAGAAAGGCTTTACTAAAAATATTCTTTCTGTAATTACCTTCTTCCATGTCTTCCAGAAAACTTGACTATCTCCTTTTACATGCCCTTTAGGTTGATGGCCAGCTGATCAGACTACCTTTCAGCTCTGGGTCCAACCGAATCCGCATCTACCACAGCAGTATTCACAGTGTCATCCTTCACACCTCTTTTGGTGTAACCGTGCAAACAGTCTGGCCTCACTTTGTGCGTGTCACTGCACCTGGTATCTACAATGGTTCACTAGGTGGACTCTGTGGTAACTACAATGGTCACCCACATGACGACTTCCACACGCCCAATGGTGTCCTGGTCAACAGTTCTCAGGCCTTTGGGGACAGTTGGCGAGACGGCTCCCTCAATGCACACTGTGTTGAAAGCATAAATCCTAATTCTACAACTAATTACTCTTCCAGTGAGTACTGCGGCATTCTTACAGCACCGCATGGGCCATTTGCACCGTGTTGGGCCTCGGTGGACCCGTGGCAGCAGGTTAATGCATGTGCAGAGATCATTAGGGGCTCTAGAGATCCAGCATCAACGCTTTGTGAGGTTGCACGAGATTATGCACTAATGTGTCAACAGAGGGGCGTTGCCATAGGGCAGTGGAGGAACGCAACTGGCTGTGGTAAGCACTTTTCCTCCTTTTGATGGAGGTAGCTTGGATAAAGACACATTCCATAAAGTTTTTGAATAAACCTTTTTGAATGTATGTTTTTTTATTTTTTTTTCTCTAGAGCAAACCTGCCCTTTGAACAGCCATTACGAACCCTGTGGAACTTCTTGCCCTTCTGCCTGCCCCAGCCTCTCCTTCCCCTTCTCCTGTGACACTCTGTGCCAGGAGGGTTGCCAGTGTGATGATGGTTTTATCCTGAATGGCAACCAGTGTGTGCCACCAATAGCCTGTGGATGCTACCACCATGGACGCTATCGTCAAGCCGGAGAACAGTTCTGGGACGGTGAAGAATGTCAGAGCTTCTGTACCTGTAACGGCACTGTTGGGGCAGTCCACTGTATCCCCAAGTCTTGTGGACCCCAGGAGTCCTGCCGTGTGGTGGAGAGTGAGTATGGCTGCCATCCTAACCCTCGTGGCACCTGCTCTGCCTCTGGAGATCCTCACTACCTCACCTTTGATCGCAAGGCCTACGATTTCCAGGGAACCTGCCGCTATGTGCTGGCGACAGTTTGTAATGCCTCTCATGAGCTCAATCAGTTTTCTGTGGAAGCTAAGAATGAGCCGTGGAACGGGTTGCCAGTTTCAATTACAGCTGAAGTTTTTGTGAATGTGTGGGGCTATCGAGTGCGTGTGTCCAGACACAACAGGGGAATGGCAGAGGTGAGTTGAACCATTTCTGAACGATTAGTCATGTACTCCATCTTAAAAAACAATATAAATTTGTAACCCCCTAGATCAGAACACAGACTTTTCTTTTCGACGTTAAATATCAGTATCATCGGCCAATCGGTAACAAGAAATACTGTAGAGAATTGCTTAGGATATTTCTGAAGTAGTTTAGAAACAGTGATACCATGACTTACTTTGCTCACCAAAGAGCAAAGTTTATTTTAAACAGTGAAAGGATCCACTCTAATATTGCTATCAAATTTGTTAAGCTCTTACAAATAAACAATATAAAAATATCCTGTTCTTCCTATTTTGTTTTTCCAATGTTACAGGTAAATGGAATAACTAAAAACTTGCCTATTCTCCTGAATGGAAGTCGTGTATCTATCTATGCAAGTGGATCTCAAACATTTGTCAGTGCTGATTTTGGCCTGAGCGTCATGTACGATGGATCGAGTACAGTGTCTATCTCTGTGCCTTCAAGTTACAGGTATGTGCTTTTTACCGCAGCTCAAATTTAAGTACTTTGATGTTTTAATAATTTAAATATTCTACACGATTGCCAGCAACCTCAGCACTAAGGAACTTTTTGTTGACCATAAAGAGAGGACACATTACATCTATTAAATGTCTTAAAACTGGACAATGCTCTAACATGTACAACAAGTACTTTGTAATGAAACTAAAGTTTGGTGCATTGTTAATTTGCTGGCACTTTTGTCTGATCATTATCTTCTTTAGAGGACAAACCTGCGGACTTTGTGGAAACTTCAATGGTAATTCAAACGATGAGTTCCTCACCCCATCTGGACTGGCAGTAACCTCCGCACATGAGTTTGGGACAGCCTGGAAAGTGGCAGGCAACTACACCTGCAGTGATGACTGTGGCTCTTCTTGCCCACAATGCACCAATGAGCAGCCTGCTAGAGCTCAGTGTGGGGTGATTCAGGCAGCTGAAGCCGCCTTCGGCTTCTGCCACGAGCAGGTGGACCCAGCACCATATTTCAACGACTGTGTGTTTGACGTATGTGTGTCGGGAAATCAAGGTCAAGAGCTTCTGTGCCGCGCCATTGAATCGTATGTGAGTGCCTGTCAGTCTGCGAATGCTCAAATCTTCCCTTGGAGACAGAACACCGTCTGCAGTGAGTAAACTAAGATAATAAAGTGTTTTCTAAAAGTTTCCAGATCTCTTTCGTCTGCATATAGTCTCAACGTGTTGACTGAATAGTTTTTTGACCACCTGGCATCCATCATGTCTTTTTCTCACCGGTTTAGGACTTGACTGTCCAGCCTGCAGTCATTATGAGCTGTGCGGTACCGACTGTGGCCACACCTGTGCCAGCAGTACTGATGCCACCTGTGAGCAGGTTTGCTCTGAGGGATGTTTTTGTGATGAAGGCTTCTTCAGGAGCGGGACGAGCTGTGTTCCTGTGGAAAGCTGTGGATGCCTATATGATGGCTTCTACTACAATGCAAGTCACATTTCAGCAGTTTTATCCTCATTTGCCTAAAATGATCTTAACAAGTTATTTCAAAAATATTTCCAAGAGAGGGCCAAAACAACACTACAGTAGTGGCTCAACTGATCATTGGATTGCTCAAAGCAGGAAAGACGTTTTGTTATTTTGAAGGATTAAAGTGGAACTCCACAATAAACTATTTTTACTCCCTATATTCTCTTACAGATTGCTGGTATATGCTAATGCTTTGTAATGTTCAATCTACACACATATTGTGTGTAAATTTCCTTGTTCAATGACACCCCCCTCCGTACCCACACATGTCACAGGTGTTGCTTTCCTTCGGCTCCAAAAAGAAAGAAACACCCGGCTGTGACAAGGAACTTTTTTGGACATTTAGATTTCATCAAACAGTAATGCAATACTATGAGTAACAGGATTAAGTGATAGCTTGGCAAGAAGGAATAACAAATCTGGTTACAGATATTGCAGCTGTCATCACAGTAAATAACGAACATGGCATATCACATGACTACAAATGTGTGATACACAGCATGGAACAGTAACTCTTTTGTTATGTTATTTCCTTTTCAACAAAGCAGCCCTTATTCATGTAGCATACAGTAAACTATACTTTTAATTGAGATGCCTCTTTTTCCTCCATGCTACAGGCTGATGAGTCATTCTGGACAGAAGGTTGCTCCTTCCGGTGTGAATGTCATGCTGCCAATGACCTGCGCTGTTCTCCTGCATCATGCACTCCAGCACAACAGTGCACCGTCAGGGAAGGCCAGCTGGGCTGTTTCGATACGATGTCTACTTGCACCGTGTGGGGGGACCCACACTACATCACCTTTGATGGAGCACTGGCTCATTTCCAGGGCACATGCTCTTACATCATGACTGAGAGTGTGAGCCACCGCACCAATGAGACCCAGTTTTCGGTAGTAGCCACCAATAATCACCGTGGCAACAACCGTGTGTCATTTGTATCAGCAGTGGATATAGACCTCTTGAATGAACTAGAGCACGTGCGTGTCAGGATTGGACCCAACAAAAGAGTGATGGTAAACTTCTCATTACTTTACTCTACATTTGTCTGACGTGGACACAGATAACAACAGTTTCCTCACTTCTTGTATGTCACTCTCTAATCTCTCATCCCTCCAGGTAAATGGAAGGAAGGTTTCTCTTCCCACCGCAGCGGGAACCCTCGCTCAGGTGATGAAGCAGGGAACCTACATAGTGGTCAATGCCACTGACTTCATTGTTCAGTTTGATGGCAGGAGTACTTTATTGATCAGAATCAGTCAAAATCGTCAAAACAGAGTCAAGGGGATGTGTGGAAACAGCAATGGTGACTCAGCAGATGACAAAGTTTTTCCAAATGGCACGTTGGTGCGCAATGACAACCACTTTGGAAACAGCTGGAAGGCACCCACCAGCCAGCCAGGGTGAATTGTTCAGCTGTATTCCCACACATTTCAACACAAATTTTGTACATGGATTGGTACTTCAGCATTTTATAACCATACATTTGCAGTTCTCCACACTTATATCCAAAGTCATGTGACAATAATACACATATTACATAGATATATGTTGTAATAAAGTACACAAAATCCCCCCTCGTCTTAAATATGTAATATCTTTCCTAGATGTGGATCCACTGATGAAGATGGTGATGGATTGACTGACTGTCCCTTTATGGAAGAATTCTCTGAACTCTGCAGCGTCATCACCAACAGCAGCGGCCCATTCAGTGCCTGTCACCTCCACTCTGACCCCCAGCCATTTTTCTCTTCCTGTGTCTACGATCTCTGTCTCTACACTCCAGCCAATGGCATGCTGTGTTCTGCTGTCTCAGCCTATGAGAGAACCTGCTCTGTTTTGGGGTTAAACATCCCTGAGTGGCGCTCTGCTTTGCAGTGTGGTATGTAAACAGATATCCAACATAATGAACGAAAGAGGAAATCCTTAAGTTAATAAAGCTTGCCATTTGTCTTAGAAACGTTTTTGTTTTTTTGTTTCTATCTTTTTCATCGCTCTTTGTCTCATCCTGACCCCATTACTTCTCCAGCTGAGTCAGATCCCTGTGAAGAGCTGAACTGCTCAGAGCATGAGTGGTGTGGTGAGAAGGACGGTGTATACGGCTGCTTCTGTGATGAGCACCACCATCGGCCCAACAATGAGAGCTACGGTAAGAGCAGCTCTTCTTTAAACCCTGCTCTCCTTCCCAGATCATGAAGTGACAATGATCGTGAAGGAGACATTGTTTGGCTACGATGACATCATTAGTTAAATGGATATAGTGATATGTACGTATTGCGGCTTTATGGAGGTTTAGTATTCTCAAACATCATCTCCCGTTTTAAACCTGCATTAATTGATTTATCTTTCACAGACTCGTCCATCTCTTGTATGAGTAGTTCAGGCACCATGTCTGTGTCTCGCTGCCAGCTGTTTGAAGCAGGCTTCCACTCCAGCGCCCTTCATCTTAGAGAGGACTCCTGCAATGGCACTCTGCAGGACGGACGACTGGTGTTCAACTTTAACGATGATGACCATTTGTGTGGGACAGTTCTCAGGGTACGAGTCCATAGACTATTATGACATCAATGCAGACTAAATAACATTATAGATGTTTCTTAAATCCACTTATATGGTTTGTTATATCAAATTTTAGAGCAATGGAACCCATTTCATGTATGAGAACACCATCCAGAGCCATGTGGACACTCATGGTGGTCTAATCCACCGCCAGAAGAGCATCCATCTTCGCTTCTGCTGTGAATATCCTCTGACTCAGGCTCTGTCCATGGCTGTGGGCATCAACCCTATAGAAAGGTGACAACACCATCGCCTCTGCATAGTTTATTTAATCAATTCCTAGACTTCAGCGCAATCAAAATTGCTATTGTTTTTTAATAGCAAACATCTGTACATTGATGTGTCAAAATGTATGCAATGCCAGCAGGGTTTAAATATTTAAGTATTCAAATATCAGATTAATCTTTGCTACATCTGCTCCTCAGATCTTTTTTGAGAACCTATTTGCAACAGCATTAATGACAAATTGAATATAGGAGCCCTTAAATGCTGAAATCCTTTCTAACTACGCATCCACCATTAAACATCCACCTCCGTCTGTGCTCTGTACTGCAAGTGAAATGTAAATGTGTCAGAGGTTCCTAGCCAGACTTGGTCTAACAAACAAATTGTGAATTCTATTCACAGCACAAATGTAACATTTTAATTTAGTAGCTCTTGTGAAAAAACGATTCATCAACGCATAAACACATGACTGTATGTGCTGTTTTTTCACAGTATTGTGAGGAGGAAGCTCCCAGCTGGCCATGGACAGTATCACACTAGAATGATCGCCTACCAGGACGCTGGCTTCCACTTCCCCCTCACCAGTGACAGAAACCTAGAAATAGAAATAGACCAGCGGCTGTACATGGAGGTGCGGACAGAAGGGGTCGATCCACACCAGATCTCCACCATTCTGGACTCGTGCTGGGCCACACCAGTCAACATCGCAAGCCACCCTGTCCGCTGGGATCTCCTTATTGCAGAGTAAAAGGGCTACTGCAACTTCATGTTGTTTGAGACAACTGATTTCTTGTTCTTGATTGACAAAAAAATTAATTAAACCTCATTTGGTTCACCCGTTCTTCTTTAAAAATGCAACCCTCTTACTTTACTTTACAGTCGGCCTGGTGACATTGTAACTTGTAGCACTTTCTGTCCTCCAGGTGTCCTAATCCAGCAGACGGTACAGTGAAGCTTGTTCAGAACGGCATCTCCACGGTGGCCCGATTCTCCTTCCAGATGTTCACCTTTACCAACTTCTCATCCCTCTACCTGCACTGCCAAGTCCACCTGTGTCTTCTCAGACATGACAACTGCACAGCTGTACGTACTACTTAATTTGTGTGTTTGTAGTCAGACAGGAAGAATCACCTTGTATACAACCAGTTTAGTTGCTACAGCTGCTGTAACCCAGCTGTTCCCTACAGCAATGCTACCCGGGTTACCATAGAAGAGTGGCGAGGGACATTTCTCATCATGACACTGCAGCCATCTCACTCGGACCGCTATTTCTGAGACCAGGTAATGTTATCAAAACCTCTTGTAGATGAAAATGTCTCAAGTTATTAACAATCTGTTTGGTGTGAAGAGATGTCTTGTCCTTATTTTACAGTTGGATTCACTTCAGATTGTGGTTGTTTTCTTACAGATGATAAAATTATGAAACCCAGCAGTTCTTCAGCTTCAGACCCGTTGACATCTCTGGTGACCCTATTAGTCAGTTTGCTGACTGCCAAAACTCTGGTGTAGGGAGCTCAAACATACAAGTAAATAAGTGAATATATTCAGATTACCTGGCGACATGTTATTCAGACCGCAGTTGCTTGTGAGTATAAATGTAAGAATCATGGGTTGTTTTTCTCTGTTGTGATCCACTAAAATTAGAATAAGAATATATGCAGACAGGAGCAATGCTGATGCAGGCATGAAAAAGTTGTCGGTGTTAAAGGATATTTGGAAATACAACGATTAAATTGCTCCTAATTTGTGTTCCTCTCTGTCTAAAATCATGGTAGTTTTTCTTTACGACATTAGAGGGCAGCATAAGATAAAATACATACCAAAGTGTGCCTCTGCTTTCTGCTGTCCACCTTTTTGTATTCAGTGTAATGTTCCTTTAGGTCTTTCGACAGATTAGATCAATATTTACTACTGATAACCAGGTTAGGGTGATTAAAATTGTGAATGAAGTTATTTATGCCTGAAATATGATTACTGAATAATGGGAATTTTCGTCCATGTTTTTATAAAATTGTATTGTACTTAAAGTCAGTGTAAAGTAGTTGAGTTTTTTTCTTAAAATTGCAACGCGTTATCTAGAAATACGGGTAACATAGTAAGCAAACTCCACTATGGTGTCACATGTTCTGTACAGGACATGAAAATATAACAATACCCACAATCAATCCAAACCTTTACTACAAGCTGGTTCCCATTTGACATGAAAGAAGCTGTCCATGATGCACGAGGTCAGGTTTCTATCTTTTGTGCTGAGCCTCCTTTGTTGTGCCGAGTGTGGAGAATGACAGAGCCGATATCTCCTGTGTCTTCTCTTATGAGGGTGAAATTCATCATTGTCACTCAATGTTGTCCTCAGCATTATAGGATGAGACCTATAGAAGACATAAAAAAAAACCCACTTACCCCACACCCACAACATGTAATTTGTCATTTATGTTACGGTACAGTCCAAAAACTTAAAAAAGAAGAACAGTATGTCCAATATTGCATCGCTCAATACTGTCACATTCAGATCATATTTCATGTATGTTGGCTTAACATAAAAAAAAAAGTACAGCGTTGATCACCTGTGTTTAAAGAGTTATAATGTACTTGTAAATCCAAATCCAAATATCCACCTGTTCCTCGTTTTAAGGACCAACACCCTCTTTCTATTTGAGTAGCAGTCATTGTTTGATTGCTCTGTGTTTCTCATGTAATAGCTGAGCTTGTCTGACAATGTACCATTGGGAGGTTAATCCTGTGGCTTATGTGGTATTTTCAGGCTTTCAAAGTCAACATGCCAACATGAATGAGAGACAAATACTATTCAGTGGTTCATGCTGGAACTGATATCTGCAAATCATTATTTAGCACCCATCCTTTTGTTGAGAGGAAATCTGGGCTTCTCAGGAGCTTCAGTTGGGATGACAATGCAGTTTTGGTGTGAAAGTTCATTTCTTGCATGTTTATCCAAAAAATTGTACACACAGTTTGACAAATAAATTAAGTACACACAGACAATGGCATTATAGTGAAATTGTACGGTGACATGCTGCTAGCATCACTACCCTCAAAATGAAAGGGGCCCAAAAGATGTCCTGTTGAAGTCCTTCATTCCCTCCCTGGTTGCCCTCATGTCGTCCTTTCACTTCATTTACCTCTCCTCTTTCTTTAGTCATCTATCCTGTATCTAATTGAATTAACTAAATGCAGTTTCTGAAGCTTCACAGATTTTGGTCCCACTATGTCAATCTTAACATCATCCATATGTGCTGAGTGGTGCCTTATCTTTGATTTGTAAACTGCTGTCATACAATCACTTTATTGTTCTCTCCTTAATGTAGAGAGCTCCTGAGTGGACTGTCTTGACACTTAAAAAGAAAAATAGAAGCCAGAAAACTGGTAGATTGCATTTTATTTCTTTGGAACTCTACTGCAAATTTATCTCTGAGCCAACAAACCATCTCAGAACCGAATTGTTTTTAGAAGCAGGCCTGTGCTTTGATAGGAGAGTTTGTATCCCCAGGAAGGAGGTAAGACATAGAGAAGGGGAAGATGGTGAAAGGAAAGGACCCAGCCGTGGATGAGGGAAATATGATTGACAGCTTGTTGACTTTTACAAGATGCTGAGGGCCCAGCAGGCTAAATTGGATTCCTGCATAAAGTCCCCAGTGTGGTCTGTTGGAGGGGTCAGCTAGGGTCCCATCTGATGTTTGACCCGCCCTGCTCCCCTTGTACCACCCGTCATGTCACCACTGCTGACCACTTAGGTCCTGCAGCTCACAGCATAATTACTTCTGAACTTGAGTCGATATGTGCACTTTGCCTTGTTACTGGTTTTTATTACTTATATTTTACATTTTCTAAAATGCTTGTAACTGGTGAGCTCATACATAAACTTAACTGTTATTGATTTGTTTTGCACATTTCCATATTGTTTAATGTTTTCTATAGTTTTTGGGTAATAAAACACAAATCTAATTTTGAGAATTTAACAAAAAAAATAAGAAATTGCCAGGTTTAGACGTTGGGAAAACATCGCAACAGAAAGTAATCAGTGCAGTATTTTAATGCCACTTGTAGAGTCCTAATACTAACAAAGGACAACAAGTTTACTGTTGCACACCTGTACGTTTATCCTGCATACACAGAAATTTGGGGGAATTGCTGTTTTATTTCCTTGTTGTTCTTTTCTTTTGGTAAAACCTTTCTTGATAAAAGACGTATCCGGCTGTTTCTGTGGAGAGTAATTAGATTTGGCCGCTGAATGAATTCTATACTCCTGGGAAGGCTGAACAGTCTTGGGAATGAAGCCGCAATCCTAGAAGTCATGAAATTGACTCGGCAAACCATGTGTGAATAATCAACACTTTGTAAAGTGAAATATATGTACCGTGACTTTCATCCATGCTGTGTTTTCCGTAGATTTACGATGACATCTTTACTGTCCTGAAACTTGTATGTCACGAGAGTGTGATAATACTTTTTTAATAGTTTTCGTTTAAATGGTGCTAAGATATCTCTTGATTTACACTATTATATCCCATTCTAAATGAAATATATTAAACCAGAATCTAACCATTGTTTATCAGCCTTACATTCGTAGTGCACTACTACGTTGTATGCGGTCATGCTTATCCATTAATTAATGACGTAAAATCCATTGTAATAAAAATGCTATAATTATGAATTATGTTGTCTGTCACATGCTGTTTCCATCAGCCTTCCATTTGAAATATTAGATCAGAGGTTTACCGGAGGGCTTCCTCTTGCCATCTGGTTTTGCTGTCAACCCATGACTGCTTCCTTGCGCCTTTAGACCTGTGCAGATTTGTGTCTTGCTCAAGATTTTGACTATTTTTGTGCAATTTGCCTTTCTGTATGTCTCTCTCAAAAACATTCTCCCCAGTAATATTACATCCTATCTGTTAATGTTACATTTGCATCTTAAATTGGGATGTCAGAGTTTCTCCATTTAATGCTTCATGGTGCAACTTCAGGTTTTATATCCTGATCACATATAAGATTCAGGTATCGGTGTAGCATCTGACTACAGGAATGTATATCCTAAGTAGACCTACTTTTGAACACAGTTGAACCTTGTTTCCATTAAAATATAACCGTTGGACATTATTGGAAATATGCTTGTTTGCCTTCTTGCAGGGAGTCCAATGAGAAGATCAATACCACATCTGTATCTGAAACTTTTGCCCACAGCCAGTAGGCTTAACTTAACGTATGACTGGAAACAGCTAGGTAGGCTCTGTTTGAATGTGACAAAAGTCCCTTACTGACTTCTATAAAGCTCATTAATTCAAATGTTATACTCCTCAATCCTCAGAAAAACCAAACAGTAAAAACGATACTTATATGAGCTGTTGGTAGAGCCAGACTAGCTGGTTTCCACTCTTTGTGCTAAGCCATTTGCTTAAATGCGTTACTATTTCACTTTATATGTCTCCAGGTTATAAATTCTTATGCATACACAATGATAAGTGTAGTGAGAAAAATTAAAATCTCATTTGCAGTTTTCCAGTCATTTGGTCCGACCAGATGATCTGCTTTTTGGAGTATTTTCAATTTACTTAAAATGCTTTTAGCTAATTTGCCTACATTCTCTAATTTAGTTTACCCCAGGAATTAGAGGGCCAGATGCTGATGGGGTGAGTGATGGACTGGATGAAGGCTAATGACAACCCTCCTGCTTTCCTTTTCCACTGTGTCACCATATTCGCTTTCCTCTGCCCCGCCCCACTCCACCACCACTTCTCCCCCTCCAACAGTGACTGTTTATCGACTGGCCTCTTCTTCCTGTTTGTGGTACTAAGAGGCTGAAATTAGATCTGCATCGGCGAGGATTTGAGATAAATTGGGCAGCGGATCGGTCCTAACTCAGTTTGCTCTTGTTTTTTTGGGGGGGAGGGGGGCGGGGCTGTCTTTTTGATGCAGCAGATAGGAACATCACCAGGCTAACACGGACAAAGATGGGGTGAATGTGGGTCTTTTGAGTGTAGGATGTGCTTCGATTAACGACTTCAAATAATGTGAAAGGCTATATATTTTGATTAGAGAACACAGCAGTTCTGCATGCAAAAACTCAGAGCTTTGGGGTCTTTGATAGTCGTATTATGTAGTCCTAACAGCTCATTGTTTTTATAGTATTTGCACTATTGCTAAGGTTAGGGATTAGCTACCTGTGGTCCATGAGGTATCATCCCTGGTTGGGTGCTATCCTCTGCTGTGGCTCCCTCGGGTTGGCCCAAATGGTTGTGGTACACAGGGGTAATCGGCCGCTCCCATTACAACTCCCGGGGGAGAGAGAAGCTTGCTCCATAGCTTCTTTGTATGGTTAGGAGTTGGGGTGTGGATCTCACTCTTTTCACTGTTCCACTTTGATCTGAATCCAATCCCCGACAGATGATACTGTAGCTGAACCTGACACTCGGAGCTGCCTGTGTAGAAATCTGGAATGGTGAGAGGAGAATGGGATTGAGAAGAGCGGGGCTGAATGCCAAAGTATCTGTTGTTTTGTGTGCCAGGCAGACACGATGACCCTCTTGGTTAAACTCAGCCCAAGAGGTCACGGCCCTTATTGCAGAGGAGAATAGCCCTGAGGGTAAACAAATGTCTGAAAAGGTTTTTTTTGTCACATTTGTCTGTTCACATAGATGTATAAAATATAACTTGGGCACGATGGTGATCTGGGATTGTATATCAGTACCTGCATTACCCAATCATTAACCAATCAAAGCAATGTTAAAAAGTAAGTAGAGAATTTTTCAGTTCTATTTAGGGACTTGAGAGATATTTTGTGTGATTGCCAAATGGATTGACAAAGTGGGTACAGGCACTTCTTGACATTGTTGTGGTGAGGATAGGCAGGATAAGTCTTTATTTTAAGGCAGTAAATTAAATAGATGGCTCAAAAAAAAAATCATAGTAAGGAGGCTCAGGAATGTGCATACTTTATATCAAGGTAATTGCTTATATAGGACTATGTCTATTAGGATATAAAGATTTATCAACACAGCCTACTCTATGTAAATGCTTTGCCTCTTTATATAATATAGTCTGGGGCGAGTAAAATCTGGGTCTCAGTCTGTCGGATTATACAATATCAGGTGGGAGGTTTGGACCCAGTCTGGCAAAATGAGTTTGAGGTAAACATGTTTTTTAGGTTTCGGATGTATTGTGTGTTATTTTTTACCTCATATTGTGATAGGTTGGTTTCTTAGTGTGGATTGGTGCAGCAGTTACATTGTAGGATTTGGAAACCAAACATCATGTTCCTGCTTTCTAAACTGGGAAAGATAATGTCAGGTGGGAGTAAAGTGACAAAAAACATCATTTATTCAAATAGAAAAAGGTCTCCTCCATTAAAGTCAGTACGAACCAATTAAAGACGGCATAAGGCTTCTTTCTCTCACAGGAAAGTGTTTTCACTGCAGTGTACTCAATGTCTGGTGGCCAGAAGTTACTGTTTTATCAAGTGTTTGTATTCAACAATCTTACCATTTAGGAGAAGCTTGTTGACTGAAATGTTCAAATATACGTCCCTGGATCAAGGATTACCTGCCTTATTCAGTGTAGGATTGAAAATGATCAACTTCAATTTCTGACAACCTAAAATTCCAGTGAAAAATGGCCTAAAGTTTGCCTGAGCCTCAAATCTATTACAGTACATTTTCTGTTAAGTTTAAGTGAACCAAATATGTACAGGAGTTAAAAGACATCATTCTAACATGGAGAGGACTGACTTTCAGTTTTGACAGCTTTATTTCTCCCTAAGGGACGTTTCAGAACGAGTCTGAAGTCTGACTGGCTGGCCCTCCACAGGTGCTACAGATGGGTCCCACCAGCATTAGCTGCAAAGCTCTGCTATTGGCCGAGTGGTCTGGAGCCATCAGCAATTTGAGCCTCTCTGAATTAAATTGAGAGAAAAGCCATTTATACAGTGGCTACCCAAAATTCCCTCGGGATTCAAGGGGGCGTTTTTCGCTGTATTTTCGTGTGATGAATTCAATTCAATTCAATTCAATTCAATTCAACTTTATTTATATAGCGCCAAATCACAACATAGGTTATTTCATGGCACTTAACACATTAATGTCCTTACAGCAAGACGTTACAATCAGCTGTCGTTCAACCGTTCTCACAAGATGGGGGTTTGCCTCTCAGTGTAATATGCTTAACTGAGCTTATCAAATGAGACCGAGGTGTTCTGGCTTTCTGCTTTCCTAGAAATACTCAAAGGCAGGCTTTCCACTCTCGATTCCCCAAATCCTCAATGCTGTTTAGCAAACATCACAAGCAGACAAGCTGCAACTCATTCTGCCTCGGGTCAGTACTAAAACTTGTGTTGACCGAATGGGTGCCTGTCTGTCATCACACACCATGAACATACCTGCATACTACAATGGAAAAAAACCTGGCAATTTACATGTGTGGGGTTCTTCACTATGTTAGGCCACAATCAGGACTGGTTGTTGGACAGGCAGACACTTTGAAGGATTGTTTAGTCCTCAGTTGTTTTTGGAAAATTGTATTTGCATTTAAAACCCATTTGCTACAGCTAAAATACAAATTTTTACTAAATTTGTATAGGAGGCAGGTCAGGAGGGTTACTTTTTGCCTTATTGGCATCTCTTGCACAATAGTTTTCTTTATTCACACGATGTTGTCAAGCACTGTCTTACCACAGTATCAGTGTCTTCATTGGATAAAAAAAAAAAACACGGGGGATGAAACCCACAGGCTCTTTCTCTTTCTTGGATGTCTAGATAAATGTGGGAAAGGTCCATGTTATACTAGAGAGCTGTATTATCTTCTGGAGTAAATAATCTGCTCTTGTGTCCTTTTCCACATCCACAGTGCAACATTACATCACATCACTCCTTTATTTAGAGGCCATATCAATGTGACATCATGACCATCACTCTATACCTGCGTTCATCACAGAGACGGGTGGCTGGGATTGAAACTCAAGCCTGTGTATTATGAGATGCAAAACATCAGCGCTTGTCCTTGGCCATTCTGAAGACTAATCAGATTTCATAGAGCTGAATATGGGGACAGTTCCAGTTTCCTGTATGTTTAGTGCAGAAAGCACAGCCCAGATAGTAGATCACACTGTTAGCATGTTTTGGCCAAGAAGGTACCATGTGTGGCAATCTACAGAAAGGCACTAATTTTCTTTATTGCTGAGAGATTGTAGACTCATACCACTCTCATGTCAAAGCTACTGCCAGTAGACTGTTAGCTCAGCTAATACTGAAAATAGGCGAAACAGGTAGGGTGGCTATAATAAAAGGTAACAAAAACCTATCTATCAACACCTATAAAGCTCAATAATTAACATGCTCCACCTTGTTTGTTTAACCCATACAAAAATTGAAGTTTAAAAGCAAAACGTTACTTTAGTGTGACATTAAAATGACCTTGCAGAGACTTGACGCTTGCTTGAGATCACAAAGATTAACCAACATAACAATGTGAGATTGAATGGAGATTTTGCTACTGTGGCCACGACTGGCAATCACAGCCCGTTCTCATTCCCGGGGCGTCAAATACTAGCCTGGCGTATCCAGACCTGAATTGGTACGACCGATATGGTATCGTTTGCGGCCGTTGCACCATACTGGGCGTAGACCTCAGGATAATTTTGAAATGATTGCAGCAGCTTTATCCCATTGGTATGCGCCAAAGCTCTAAACTGTGACATTAGGCGTGTGTCAGCTGTAGTTGCTGTAGAGTACATGCCGTTAAGCATGCTGTAGTCAGTCTAGGGGGCAGCTTAATAGTTATCCGAAGGCTATGTATAATGTTGGTGGATTAAACAACAGTCTCCTTTCCCCATTTTTCATCACACAATTGTCATAGACTGTAAAATGTTAGTTATTTGGCTACAAGATCCAGAACATTTTGAAACTGGTTTTACTTTCATGTTGAGACTTCCTGTATACTAGTCTGTTCTATGGTACTTGCGCTTGTTCATATTGTCATCATATCCCCATGCTATAATGTGATTTTCTGTTGACATCAGCTGAAACATAAACAATTATCTTTTTATGTTAAGTGGTTTTAGGGTTTCAAGCCACTCTTCTTTGAAATGTACAGCTGGCTCAGAGTATCAGTGTCACTCATGCGGTGTCTGTACCTCTAGGTGCAGATCAGGCTCTGGAGGTATCTTGGCTGTCTTGGTGCAATTGTTCCTGCGCTGTAGATCTTTTTTCTGTTATGACATGAAATCTCTGTTGGTTCAGTGACTCACTTGTCAGGACGAGCTAACAAAAGAAACAAAGGTACGTAGAAGAAAAACTTACAAAATATTCACATGAATGTGTGATGAGGTGACTCAGCTTCCTGAACAATATGCTCTGCCTGCGATTTGTTGTTGTAGCGACGAATGGATGGACTTGCTCTTTCAAAACCGCTTCCTGGCTGAATACTTTCCAATGGCTTGGTTGAATGCACAATGTGGCACCTGGAAAACAAAAAAGAGACAAAAAAATAGAAGCATTGAACATAAAGTGGCTTTACATGAAATGCCATCAAACCAGTAATGTTTAATGGCATTCCCCCAATCTTTGACAAACAAATAAATCCCTTTCCATTCACCACAAACTCACTGGAAGAAATTCCTCCCCAGTTATGAGCTTCTGGAAGACACGTTGTGGATTGCGTCAACGTGCCTTATTTTGTCACTTCCTGCTAAACACATTAAAGCTTTATCATCATTGCAAATAGAACGACTGTGGTCAATTAAAGCCGAAGCACATTCCACCATTAAGATGTATCATCTGCTTTAAAGCCGCAGCCGTTTTATAACCTTTCAGTCAACAAGATGTTGCCTCTTAGGAATGCCTTAAAACTAAAGTGCAGGACTTTTACATATAAATGAACGTCCGTTACATTCAGCTCCTTGCCAGATGAATTAATACAACACTGACTAAGTCTATCACTGTCAGGGAAATCTCTCTGTAGTTCACAGAGTTTTAAATCTGGTGTCTGTTGAGACATTCCCGTGCTGAATAAATGCAAACTGTGCATGCTCCACGGGCAGAGCATGCGCACCACAGACTTTTGTTCCCAAAGCTGGCTTACTTCCGGTTCAGCCCTTTGCTAATTTGAATGGGGATAAAATAATTCTCTATTCTCTCCAGATATTATAAAACCGAATGGATTATAGGGAAACAAGTCATTTGCAGGAGTTGTGACGCTCAAAACGAATATATCCACTGTTTTACAGGTGTAAGTAGATACGGCAGAGACTACGATGTAAGAATGTCGACAATGCGTTTGTTATTACACTCACTGCCAGCAGAGACAAAATTTCTGCACAACATGTCATATATTTGACTGGTCATAAAGTTAACAGGACTCGAATCTACTTAACATTTGATGTTTGTAATCAATTAAAGACATTTTCCTTATTCTTATCATATTTCAGTTTAAGCTAAGAAGCAACTGTGATTCATTGGAGACTGATGAGGTACAATACAAAAAAACAGGAGTTCAGAAAACTGAGAAGGATTTTCCAAGGAGAGAGGAGACACTAAATGAGGTTGCACTGTCTTTAAAGAGGAGAGAGCATAAAGGAAAGGACTGAAGGAGGAATTGTATCATAGACTAATGTGGAAGGAGGTGAAAAATAGCTCTGTTATGGCCCTAATACAATTTCCCCTGATCCCAGAGGAAAACAAAATGGACTCTACCTCCCTCCCACTTTGCTTCTCCATCCCCGCATCCCTCCATTTGCTCATGCCAGCGATATAATTTCATCACTCTTCACTTAATTGTGTGCGTTGCTGGCAGAGCACTACTCTCTTTTCCAGCAAACACAAGCAGGTGGGGGACAAGGAAGAAGAGCAGAATAATAGACCAGAGTGGGAAACCACATCACTTCATTTTTATAGATGGACAGCTTGTAAAAGCGATGGGTTTACATGGTCCCTTCTGAGCAGCCAAGTGTAAACACAGTAGATACTGAGTGGGATCCCTCAGAAACCCTGTGTCATACAGGATAGACTGCAAGATAGAATTACATAAAATTTCAATAATTGTACTTGGCTCAAGTAAATGTAATTAACATGCAAGACTAATAACGCTATTCATGTAATCATAAGATAATCACTGCCTTTGTTTGACCAGTAGAACTTTAGTAGCACTTAAAATGACACTTACTGATAGAACTTTGTAGTTTGGCTTTCTTGAAGAAATTGTATTTTCTTGATTCCTGTTGTTCTGGGTTTTGTACCCTCATGGTTGAAATGCACTTATTATAAGTCGCTTTGGATAAAAGCGTCAGCTAAATGAAATGAAATGTAATGTAATGTCATGTTTGCACATGACTGAGCTCCCCACACAAGACATAATTATAAAATATTTATTACAGCGCATTGATGAAGCTAAAGTGTGGTCAACAGATACTGTAACTGCATGTACAATTACATGTATTATTAATGGTGGATGTCCCAGTTAAGAATCAAAAGTACAAGTGTCGTGTACTCACCTGTCCCAGCATTTTAGTTTTCTCATTGCAGTTGCTGTTTATCACATTGTTCATTTAAAAACGTGGTAAAAACCACATTTGCTTCATCTTCATCATAAATGTGTGACTGTTACTGTACAGATGGAAAAAAAACTTGAAAAAAAGTGTTTGGAATATTGGATTTCAAACCCATCTGGTTCATCCTTTCATGTTTTGTTTACAAAACGTGATACGAATTCAAACCAACCTTTCAATTCACACCTATTTGCCAAAACCCCGCTCTACCTCCATTACCTTGTCAGACCTTAGCCTTTGACCTCACAGGAGATCAGTCACTTCTGCCCTACTGTCCCGCCCGTGTTCACAGTTTGGCTACTTTCAAAGGCCGCCCCGTGCGTTTGATCCCCTGATACAACGCAGCGTGACTTAAGAGAACACGTGTGCCCTCGTCTGGAGTGGTCCATAAACTTGCAAGTCAGTCATTCATCATCACTAGCGTCGCCCGAGATCCTCAGCGCGGTGTTCTTTGCTTGGTTGGAAACATGAAGATGCGTCTGACCTTTGACCTCATCTTTGAGTTCCCTTTTTGAGAAACACTGCGCTAACTTATATGGTATGAGGCACAAACGGTACGGAGGTTACAAAATTGGGGTAAAGTATTTACGACAGTTCTCTTACAGTTGTAGGACTGGCTTGAGCTGCAATATAATTTTATAAAATCCATGAAATTTTACATGACAAAAGGTAAAGTAGTGAATCACTGTATTTATATTTCTGATACAACACATGCAGTTATTAGCCACTGAGAGAATCTACTCACCAAACAGAGATTGGTGTTCATCCTTTCGACAAACTCTTAACAAGAAAGCAATTAAGTGTGTGTCTCAAAAATTCAAACAATTGCTCTGAAGGTTAGATCAACAAATGTTATCTTTGGTTTCAATTTGAACACCGACTAAATGCATTTGACTAAATCCTGTTTTCAAATTTTATTGTAATTTCACCGAGATGTGAAGGTCGGCCCTTCAAGGATCACTATCGGCTCTGCTGTGGACAGGTCTGTTCATGGCAAAGGCTTCGCAACCGCACATTTCTGGACAGTCCTAAGGGAGTCCCGTTTCCACTTTCTCACTTTATCCCAGAGGTGATTTGTAGAGAAAATAAGCATGTTGTTCTGAGGCTCACTCATAAAAACCCACCATTCCATGTTGTAAATTAGCCAAGTTAACTGCACAGCAGGGAGAGATATTACATGAGAATCGTAACTTTCCTATGTTCCCACTTCTGTAACTGAATTATCAGTATATTTTTTCTGATATTTGTTCCTTATTTATAGCTTTTCTTAAATCTGCATAAACAGGTATTTCAGTTTCATAAATTTTATACTCTTAATGTAATTATTTATTTTCTTTTCTGTAAATTGTACTGAGACACTTTGATGACATTTGTCCTTGTTTTGCAAAATAATTTACTCTGCTTTTTTCATTCAATCTTTTCATAATCTCAGCAGAATAAATTGTGACATTATTCCTTAAATGGCAGGTGGCATTAAGCGTTAAAAGAAAAAAGCTTGTGTTCAGATGCTTGTTTTCAGTATAAACCACATTAGAATCCCCACAAGAAGAAATTCTGTAGGTTTTCATAATTACAGAATAAATCAGGATGTAGAAGTGTTCAACATGTTAATGCATAAACAGGTTTTAAGTGGTGTGGCTCTACAGAGTCGATGACTGGAATCGCTCAGTGGGAACAACCTTTCTACACACTCTTTAACATGCACCCAAAACTCAACTGGTCACCCAAACTCAACACAGCTTACCCTCTTTCACCGCCACATGTCACTTCTGCACACATGGTTCTCTTCACACGTCGGGCATTCCTCGCTAACAACTCACTGGAGGTTAGCAGCCGTTAGCCCGGAAATGTGTTTTCCATTTGAACCACGCTTCACTTAGAAACCGATACCGGGTCCCGGGACTGTCTCAGAACCTGTTGATGCCATTTCTGATCTAAATAAGCAGAACCAGATCAGACTGGGAGTGAGCAGGACCACAGATTACAGATTGTTTCATCAAGTTTGATTGGACTGGGAACATAGAGGAGCAGGTTTTTGGAGGGTTGTCTTCTTTAGGTGTAATTTTGACGGTGATAGTGTAATTTTTATTGTGTGAATGTTGTGTTTTATATGTACATTCAAAATATCATCAATGTGCAGTATATTCTGTTGCATATAAACATCCATATTTGTACTATTTATACACTATATTTATAAACTAGAATATTTCTTATAACAAATAAAAAATGTATCTGAAAAAGGCTGGTGGAGTTGCAATAGTATCTACTAATCTCTAAAAATAAAGTACATAACAAGCAGCTAATACAACTATTTGTATAAAGCAAAAATTATGTATTCAGCTCTTGAGTCTTTTTTTGGGGGGTATTTTGTTGTCATTATTATTTCAGATAATATTATGTTAAATTATGTTATGCTATATTATGCTGAAAATTTAGAGAAGTTTTTCAACATGTATTTTTAATCCAATAAAAACAATTCATTTGACGCTGATCTACACTGATCCATCACAATATTTTCACACTTGTAACGCTACCACCGTATAAAGCCAGTGGGAACAGTGTGCTAGCATGTCATTTCACGCACCATTAATTTGCCATATCACTCACCAGAATAAGTCAAATTGTGTTGACAGGCTGAAAGAATCTATTATGATAATACTGTGTTAACATTACTACACTGACCACACGCAACGGCATAGTTCATGCAGTCAGTTTGAACTAGTCCATCCTGCTTTGCCCCCTTTTCAGTCCCCCTGTTCCTCTTTTATCAGTCACTGTGCTCAAACCGTTAAAGCCTCGAGTAATCAGTCTGTCTCGTTTGGCTTGAGTTACGTGTCAGGGGGACTTCAGAAACACTTGAGGGAAAATGTACAGGCCTTCTCAATCCTGGGGGCAAAATACAAAACAATCTAGGGCTGTTTCAAGATCAAGCCAGACTGTGAATGTAAGCGCGAGATATATGGAGCCCCGAAAGTCTAACATGTTAAATAATACTCCCAACGAAAAGTTGGTATGAATTAATGAACACAAAAATAAGAAACTATTTAACAAAGTGTATCATTATGATGTTATCTTAGTTTTCAAAATACCATTCTATAATATTTTAATATAATTGATTTTTGAATTTTTTAAAATTTTATCCCAAAAAGCTATTTCAAAAGCTATGTTTGTATTGCCTAATTATGGTTTAAGAGGAGATGTACAGTAGTTAGCCATCTACCCAGCTAGATGGCTAATGAGGGAGGCTGTCGTTATCTTACATATATTAGTCAGTATTTATGTGAGGAGCCAGTATTAGTTAGCATCAGCCAGCTGGTAGCATTTTGTTTTCAATGTTCCTCAGAGAAAGACACGACTTTATAAGGATCACAACGACAGATTTCTGCCCTCCATAACCAACACACGCTAGTCAACACTGTCCCTTTCATTCAGAGTAATCGTTTGAGCTCACATCAAGAGAAAACTAGGAATGATTGGAAACATTTCCTAAGTTTTATCAATTGTGTCTATAATTTCACAGTTTGTTGGTCTATTTATATATTTTACTGTTCACATTAGTGATCACTTTGGGGTATATTTGTGTGTGTGTGCTATCAGATCAATACAGAGAATGAGTGGATTTAAGATCTTTATTATTGGTTTTACTGCTTGTCTGCTGTAGTAATTTAGCAAATTCACATTAAGTATTGAACAGTATATGAATTAGTATACAAGGAACATTCATTCTGTACAATTCAGTCCTGGTGCACTGTCCGTCCAGTTGCAATGACCTACATTACAAGGGCTGTTCCTGAAACGTACCCTCCAAAGACAGTCTTTCATCCCCCAACCCCTGAAACTGACCTCCATTTCCATGATTATTTTATACTTTGTCTTTCAAGTGCAAAATCCTGACATTTTCATCTTCAAATGGGTTTACTGTACAAGCAATTCAATGTCCGTTCACCATTACTCTATTAAATCTCAAATACTGTCCAAGGAAAAGCTTCCATCTTCAGTTGCAGGGTCTGAGATAAGGACAAACTTTAAAGATATAGTGTTTACTATCCTACGGTACAATGAACAAAGGGTTTTTTAGGGAAGATCATTCTACAGGGATGGATGTTATTGAACACAACCATTGACACAAAAATATTTTCTAAGGGATCAAAAACCAGAGAGGAGATATTCGACCCCAGAGCATGTCAAGTGTCCTGTCTTGCAGTATAGTAGAACTAACTCCTTTGTTTCTAACTTTGTGTTTCATTCTATTACTGTTCACGATAGCGTATCGGGCCAAAGGCAAAGAGCTTTACCTCCCAGATTAGCAACTTCAAATAATGCTGGTGCAAATTTTTCAGACTTTCAGGACAACTGAGAACTGGGATGTGTTTTTCAACTAATTACCCAACCTGCCACATGTTTCATTATGAAATGGGTTGTATGCTTTGGACACATCTATGCACTGTGTATGTGGTAGATTGTGACCTATTTTTATTTGGAGGCTAAACGCTTCCCTGTTTCTGTTCTTTAAGCTGCTGGCAGTAGCTTCATTTATTATATCAAAGGTTGGGTTTTGCATCTAACGTTCTGCAAGAAAAACTAATATATGTATTTCCATAAATGTCAAAGTATTCCTTTGGGACTGCAAAGAGGTTGACTTAAAATATAGTCACTCAAATCAGAGTATAGCCTGTTGTAATGTTGCATATTTGACTGAATTTTGAATGAATTTTGTGGCTACTCGTGGTCTTTATCTAAACAGAAAACTGGAGCGTTTCCAATTCTGATTCATCTTATTAATAATGATAATAATAATAATAATAATTTGGTAATTGCCTCAATGAGGCACCGCCCTTCCTTTTGCCCTTCTTTCCCATTTAAACTAGGACAGCACTGATAGTGTAACAAAGTCCTGTTTACATAGATACTGTACTGTGGTGCCTTCCAGGCTTTGACTGAAATAAAATCTAGAAAAAAATATATTTACAAGTAAAAAAAAAGAATAACTAAAGAATATATATATACAAAACAGCTAAAGGCAAAAATGTAGAACATCAACAGACACCTGAAATAGTTCCCAGGCACTTGTGATGCAAAAAGCACATACACAATTATGCAATTAAGTACTACGATCTAGGACAAAAACAGAACTATAATACCATTTGCAGTTGTTATTTGGGAATTAAAATACAACAACCCTTACAGAGTAGTAAGAATACCTTCATTTAAAGTAACACTACAGTATGAAGCTCAGTATGATAGTGGTTAGTGACAATCTATAGTCAAGAGTAACAGCTGAAGTAGGTGATACAGGTGAGTTTAACACAGTAAACTATTTGTTCCTTCAAATATTTTTCCTATTACAGACACCAAACAAAAATTAAAAAGTAGGTCCTTGGGGTCTTTAGATGGCAGAATAATAATATCAACACAATTACGATAAGAATTACGAATAAGATGCTTTAACAGATTTAAACCAAGTAGGTGAACCACAACACAATATAAAATAAAACATACAGCCAGGAGGAGAGGAATGCATGCTTATACCTATGCAAATGAAGATTCCTGGGTTTCACCTTTACATTTGAGTAATCCAAAACTTTTCTGCTTCCCCTTGTCTGAATTCACAGCACATCCTTCGACTTATGTCTCCACCGACTTGCCTTTTATCCAGATGTGATTGTTCCAAACAAAGAAGAAACTAGACACCCCTTTTTTCTCTCTTTTTTCTCTGGCCCGTTTCTTTCTCTTATTCATCTGTTTGAAGGATTGTCAGTCGCAAGAATCATTGCTTTGGATGAACACAGTGCCTTTTGAACGGTTATAGATTGTTCAGTTAATTACAGAGGGTGCAATAATGAGTGTCATATTCCTGTAATAACACAATCATTTGAGATGCCCTGAGAAATTAAGCAAAAGAGATCAAGAACCCTGGATTTTTGTCTTGCGTCCTGATTTTTTTGGACAGTTTGTTTGTGTATTTCCTTGGAATTTGCGTACTGCCTGACACGGAGTTGCTAATTTTTGCATGCTGTTTACTGTTAAGGTAGCATTTCACCATGGACAGCACACATTACAAATCTGACATACTCAGACACAGACTTACCTTATATTGGCTACAAATAATGACAATAAACAGTATATGGTCCCCACTTGAGAGTGCTCCATACCATACATGTCCAGATGTGAAGTTTCATGTGTCCTCTACAATGAATAAGAATGTAAATGCATACAATGAGCTATGTGTGTGTGCGTGTGTGTGTGTTTGTACAGTACAGTACATGCATGCATGGCTAGATACTGTAGGTATGTATGTGTATGTATGTCAAGTATGTCCACCTGTATTTGGTGTGTGCACTGGTCTGCCTTTGTACATATAGTATACATGGTTGCAACTGAGTAACTTGAGTTTTGAGTTCCACGTCCTTCCCTTTTCTGTGTCAGTATGAAGGAGTCTGTGTGAAAGCTCCTGTGTTATGCAGATAGGCCTAAGTACATAGACTGGAGTCATATTGCCTTGGTCAATGACCTGGCCCTACAGACCACCTAGTTGGCAAAGTCCAGCCAACTGTTCTTATAGTACTTATAGTAGTACTTGTTGGAAAAAGGATAAATCTATAGAAATCCCTTAAACTGAAGTTTAGAGATTAAATCCATGTGTGCTGCTGCTCCATGTCTCAAATCTAATACAAGTATTTAGAATAAGAGTAAATAGTTGGATGTAGCCTTTGCTGTTGCTGAAAGAGAACAGGTTCATTTGAAATGAGTCCAAGCATCCTTCCTCAGGTTGTCATAGTTGCAAAGATCCAGATACTGTGAAGTATGCAGGCCTCGTACAGTAGCACAAACAGACACAGGGCATTTGTCAACTTAAATTCAAGAAGTCTAACAGGGCATGTAAATAATGTCATATGTCAAGGTACGGTATGAAAACACTGACTCCTCTTTGGTAGACAGACATAGATTTAACAAGTACAACAAAGGGTAAGAATGCTAGAAAGTAAGGGCTGCACTAACTAGGCATGTTTAAGAATGAAGCTAATAAAAATAATAATAAAGCTGCAGATCAAGTTGGAGGAATGAAAGAGCAAGGCATTCACAATAACTTCAGTTCAAAGCCCACTGTTGCTGCATTGTTCATTAAGTCAGAAGATGGTAAGCTGGATGTCAAATAGTGTGGGAGGGCAGGTAGATATCCAGGCTCACAATGGAATGATTATAGACGTTGAGACTGACGTTTGTAACGACAGTTTGTTTCCTCATAGGCTGTGTCTTGTGTAGATTGTAAAATGTGAGAATAAAGAAGGGCATCCTGGTAGCATTGATTTGATTTTGTAAATTGATATTATTTCCGTTTTTTGTCTGGCTTCTTCTTGTCTTATGCCTTGGATCATCTTTGTGACTGGTGGCTTCATGAGGAAATGGCTTCAAGCGGTTGTAGCATGAATGATGTGGAGTAAGGGAAGCCATGGAAAAATGTTTTAAGGTTAAGGTTCAGGTGTTCAGGTTTTGCTCACAGTTAAGTTAATCACACTACAGAAGTGGCGGTCGGCTTAACAGCACTTGGGCTGAGCACCAGACTCTGGGCGATGTCGTCACGGTTGATCTTACGCAGCGCCGTGCACAGCGTGTCGATGCTGGCGCAGTCCTTGTTCACCCAGTCAGACAGAAGTGCGCGGACGGGATGCTCGTCCTGCCGGAAGGTCGCGATCCGCTCCTCCTCGTACCCGAGGAGGCCCGCCAGGTTGCACCAGTCGCTGTCATGCATGTGGTTGCATTTGTCTCCTTCGTTGCCCTTGAACAGCAGCTTCTCCACTTTCTCTCTGGTGTGGAGAGGAAGCAGCAAACAAGGCTCTTCATCCATGGTGACAACTGCAGAAGGAAAATAAATCATAGAACTTTTACAGAAATGAAAACTGTTAAGTTACTCGCCACCTTCAACTCAGTTAAATCCATTGCAACTGATGGGTTTAACCCATGTCTCCTACAACTTGCTTCCCCATTAAGCATCTCCCCGCCTACACATATTTTTAAACGAACTCTCTTGACAGGGGTCAACCAACCATCTGGAAATCTCCTCTAGTCTTACCACTGCACAAACAACTACAGGTTAATTTCTTAGTCATCACGGCTGGCCAAAATAATGGAAAATCAAAGTAGTTCTCAAAAAAAAAACTTTCTTAATATCACTTTTATGCTGATGATCCAGTTTATTTTTATATGAAGTAGCTCCTCAAAGTCTTTAGTGACATCAAACTTACAATTCAACTTTCAGGTCATACAACAAACTCTGATCTCAAAATGGTATGAAATGTAAAAAAAACAAAACTGAATGAAGTGTTAATTCTTACGTTAACGTGGTTTTATCATTGACAGTAACATTAGGGAATATTCTGAGAAATCCCGCCGTATTATACTTACATTTTTACTGCTTAATGACCGACTAATGTCACATGATACGAATTTAACCTACTTCCTCTTACTGAGCGTTTAAATTGGCTTTAAATACTTGGACAAGGAAGTGATCGAGTGTACATTTCCTGCAGCAGTAACAAAAGTTTGTTTGCAGTAATCATAGGAAACACTGGGTAGCTGCTTTGCCAAGCAACAGTGAAAAATCCAAACAAAAGATGCTTCTTTGGCCACAATGTCTGAGTGTGTCACTTGGTGTCAGCAGCATTGCCTGGTTATCAACAAATACGTCTGCAAAGATAGATGGCAAATATAGACACCGAACTGCTCTCTAAAAACTGTTCCACCTATTTGCACAACTTTATTTTCTTCCTTTACCATTGCAGACATGTTGTTTCAAAGACCAAAATTCTCTAGAACTGGTTTGTCAGGACATAACTTGGAACTACCAGGCACACTGTAGCTTCTGTCAGTGTTGCAATCCATGTTTCCTGGTTTGCAAGAGGAAGTTTGAAAAGTCATAGTCAAGGTGGAGTCAATGAAGCCATCAGATGGCTCATTCCTTAGGGGGAAGTCTTTTCTTTTGACTGACGTGGTGGGACAGTTCATGGTTTCAGCCTACTGTTTATGTGCATTCACAGAACCCTCAAATTCCGGTTTGCTATCAATCAGACTTCTTCTGGGATTAGAGGAAACTCATTACTGGGTTAGGTTAGGTTAGGTAGGTAAACACAGACTTTGTGCTCAGACATGCTTACACCTACTTCAAACAACATAGTTTGATCAGTGAGTGCTTTTGTATATCTTTGTGCAGGTATAGTGTGCGTCAGTGTTACCTGTTTGTGCCTGAGTCTGGGCCTGCTGCTCCTGTAGACTTTGGCTGTCCACAGAAATACCACTGTCACTGTGCAGCTTCTCCCCCTCAGGTGACGGCATCTGGTTCTGGTTGGATGTGCAGTTGTTTGCTCCTTGCTTGTTCTGCTTACAGCTATTCCACCTGAATGAGAATGAATCAGATGAGAAAAAAAAACAAAAAAAACAAAAGCAATAATTATTTACCAGTTTTGTCAGTTTAGTGAAACTAATCTCTGACGTATTTAAATAAATGTCTGTTAAGTCTCCATCTATTGGGAAATGTGGTAACACAATGTCGATTGAGCTTGTGGACAAAAGCCCCTACATTTGCTGAATAAGGTTGGTGCTGGTTAGCCTGGTGTTACCAGAAACAAATTTGGAAAATAAAAAAATGAACTTGACCATTTGCATTTGAAAATGTCTGCATATCCCGAAGTTAAAGTTGAAGTTAATTGAATTTAATATTTTTTTTAAATCATCCTTTGGATTAACTCGCATTGTTATTAATGCTGAGTAAATGTGTAACTTTGTAAAGAGTTGTGGTTGGTTGCTCTTCCAACAACAGCTGAGTAACTCATAATGCAGTGCTTTGATGCCAGCTTTAAAAGAACATCATACAATCAATATGGTCATAAAATTATAAGTATTTAAATACTTCAGACTTTTCTTTGGAGATTAATAAGGAGAGTCTGAAGAGCAGCCTTTTATCCAGTTGGTCAAATCGCTACAGTGTTTTGTTCTGTCATAAAGCCACCGGGTTTATAAATACATATAAACTTGCAACACTTGGCTTGCCATATAACACAGTGGTAACATATTGTGCATTAAGAATTTAGTAGGAGTGTAAAAGAAGAGAAAACATAGACCATATTGTGACACACAAGACAACAGTGTGCTCTCTCCCAGAAAAGCAGCAGATGATTTCATTAAATATGAAACTGCAGAAATTCTAAATGTGACTTTGTTTTCCATATGCATGTGTAATGACCATCCAATCCATCGCTGTATTTCAAATTTTTTTACAGTTGGTTTGTGTTAAGATTATAATTTTAGATGTATGGTTGGTACCCTCGACCAAGGATTTTCAGCTCCAGGGTCAGGACCGCAAATTGGATCCATAGATAAATTTGAAGGATCAAAAGATGATTAAGAAAATACAATATAAATTCATTAACAAATTATTTTCTTGTGAAAAATTAGGATGCTTGAAAATCCATCAAACGAGGCAATATAATACAGAAAAAAAAAAAACTCGGTTTGCTTTGTTTTAAGGGGCCACAAGGCAAAAATTTTAGCCTGTGATTTCTGATATAAAATTTCAAATCTATTTGCCTATCACAGACTTTGCTGAATAAAACCACAGCTAAATGATTTGCGCAATCTTCCTGGAAAAGATTCACATTTCAAAATCTTTCTATAGTGAAAAAACTTTTCAAAGGTAATTCAACCTAAAACTTAAAAAAAAAAAAATGCCATTTCCATAATTCATCAGTGCTTTTTGCTTGCGATCCAGCAGAGGGTCATCAGGTATCATGAGGCATGATTTTGTTTAATGTGTACTTTAAATGTTTCCTGCTTCACCTCTTGTCTGTTCTCACCTCTTGAAGATGATGAAGGCCACAAGGCCGACAACAACAGCTGCCAGGATGGAGCAGTAGATGGGGATGAGCTTATCGTTCAGACCCTGGTAGAGCCGCTCCTGGGAGTCACCATTGGTGGTCGTGGTGGTGCTGTCTGTAGTGCTCTCTATTGGAGGGTCGACCGACGTAAAGTATTCATAGTTAGGGGAACTAATAGAAGAGGTAGGAGACACTAGGAGGTAGGGTACTGTGAAGGACAAATAGGCATGAAGGGAAATTATTTGTGAGTTTCCTGAATATGTGAAAACAAAGCAGCACTAAAATAACAAGCGGTTACATTTTGGGTCACTTCAGCTTTGGCTACTAGGGTTAAAAAACAACACGGATGTATTTTTTACCATTTAAGCAACTAATATCCAATTTCCCCACCCAGCAGACATGAAGCATTCTGGCCACCTATACACCTTTTGCATATCTCAGAGACGTGGTATTTGATGCCTTGGAATGATGACGGGTTGGAAAGGCACAAAAAACCTCTGAGGAGCTGAGGGGGACTTCAGAGTTGGATGACGATATTCTGTGAGTTTGTTGAGCCGCATTGAATGAATCACATGATCATTATTAAAACAAAATGATTGATTAGCGCAGGTTCAATCTGTGCAGCCATGCTCACAAATGAATACATTGCAGTAATTTTTAAGAGTTTGTAACTCTGAACTCACAACATAAAAACACAATTTCAAGAAAATCATTATAATCAAAACCAATGGCTGTCCCTCCATAAGTAGCAGCAGATGGAGAAACATATTCTTTGACACATTGCTGATCAGGATTAGAAAATCACATCCAAAGTGTAAATATGGCTGCAAATATGACAAGTGAGACAGATTGTCTTTCGCCAATTACTTTGTTAGCTTCTGTCCACCATTACAAGTGCAACCATAAATGCCTCTGACGCCAACAAACAAAACAAGCACACCGGCATACACATTACATCCCACATCCCTTGGTCATTTTCCCTCCTCTCCAGGGAGCCATTAACCAGGATAAGAGCAAGTTTGTCCATCCAGCTCTGCCCACATTCCTTCAAGCATTAGCAGACATGTTCCCCCCTTACCGCGAATGTGGAAACCTATCCTCGCCTGTCACTTACTTACAGTTACTCACATTATTGACAGGAAATCACCCTTTAAATACCTCAGGAGAGGCACTGAGTGCAAGGCGGCCATTTTTCACTAATGAGGTGAAAACATTTTTAACGAGAGCTTATTTAGATGGATGCTCAGAGCTGCTGTGGGGGATTAGCTGAAAGAACTTAGAGGGTGAGCCAAATACTGTGTGGCACCACCAATTCACCAAACATCCGATCAGGTTATTGTGCTGCATATGTCTATCATTCTGAAACATTACTCTGTGAGCTGCTTTAATATTTTTTACGACCTTGCTTTAGAATCACGTCACCCTGAAACCTGTCGCCTTGCAAGGTTGTCTAATTCACTGACACTTTCATTTAACAGATAGCGATTCACTGACACTTTCATTTAACAGGTAGTGAACACATTTAATAATACATATATATACATACATATATATATTAAAGTGTTCACAACTATCATGTATGCCTGTTTGTTTTGCTGATTCCTTGTTAGCACTGGACATTAATCAGTTTTATATTATTGAGAGCCAGGTCCGAGAAGTTGCCTCCTGCTCAGTTTAATAAGCCCGGTGCTGCTGTTAAGTAACCTTCAGGTGCTTTCAGCTCACACATCACAGCACAACGTATTAATAAAATGAAAGGTACAGCCACAAAGATCGTAGTCTTCACACTTTCTCTCCTATGTGTACTGTCTCCTGCTTTTCAGCTTTCAAGTCAAAGTTGACTGTGGTGAAGTTTAATGAGTTTTCATACCTAAGTGTACATAAAGACCTTGGCGAGTTTGACTTAATTTCTAAAGCCTTTTTTGAGCACAGATTATAAACAAAATAGGAGCTGGCTCCATTGCACTCCCATTCAAAAAGCATCAGCTTGTCTCATTAAATACAAAATCAGGCTGCCGGTACAGGTTGGCAGATGCAGTGCCATCGGGTTCTCAGTTAGCTCTACTGCTTGCTCTTACCCAGCTCCAGCCTCTTGTTCAAATAGGATCACTTCTGGCTCCAAAAACCCAGATGTCAATGGAAAAAAATGCCAGACTCAAGGCTTTAAAACTGCAGTTCACAAAAGAATGGATAACTTCACGTTGTGTTGCCACCTGGTCCCTCAGGAATGGTGCAGTTTTGGTGTATTAGTCACACATTATGTCCAATAACTTTTGCAAAGTCTAGATAATTACAAAGTTTGCATGAATAAATTATTCCATCCTGTTAATTTCTGCAGGAAGCTGAAAGGATGCCAGTGGGTGTCTTGGACGAGCCAAGAAACATGAAAGTGTGGGGAAGCCGGCGAAGGCCGATCAGTGCACGCACCTTGTGAGTAATGCGGATGAATCAGTGAATGGACGCCATCACTGGTATGCAGTTCTTTCTAACACCTCAATGGTTTTAACATGTCAGAGGAATACAGAAAAAAAGACAACATCTGATCTTACTGTCCATCATGTGTGGCATGCAATACCAAACTGGTGGATACTATAAATATATACATATACTGTTTGTAACCAGTATATCTATTTGCGGATGAAGTGTGTAAGAAACAGAATACATACAAACAGGCTTGTGAGGAACATATCAAGTTGCTTTCTGCCTTGTTCAATACTACATAGACAAACATGGATAAATACATATACACCACCACCATAGCTTGTCTGTCTCTCCCCTGCTATCTTTTACCCCCCAACACACACACACATGAAATCCAACACCATCCATTGACAGAGATCTTCTTTGTCCAGGACAAATGTCCCCTCCCCATCTTTTCACTTCATCCTTCAACCCTCTGCCAATTTTACCCCCGGCTACGCTTCTGCTCGCTCCCATCGGGCATTTCCTTATCTGTCAATCAGTCATGTGGGCATTTAGACAGCCCTTTTTTTCTTCCATCTTTTCAAGCTCCCCTTAAGCTCCACCAGTAATGATAAACAAAGCATCATTGCGGTCAAACCTCCCTGGTTATATCTTAAATTCCTTTTTGTTCATTATCCATCCATCATTGCCTGTACTCTCTCCATCTCCACATCATTACTGGACTATCCCTGCCTCCCTTCTTCAATGATCAGCTATTAAAAGGGGCCCTGAGTGCTTCTGCTGCTGAACCATTGGCTCAGCCTCGCATGTAGGATGATCTGGCTGCCGAGGGGAGTTCCCCTCTGCTGAGCTCAGCTTGTTGCCAGTGCGCAAAAGTGCTCAGTGGTTACTGGACCATCGCTCTCTGTCATCATGCTGAGACATCTTAATGATCAACACAGCAACACTTCACTTATTCTGTACCCATGAGTGATGATCATGATCATGATTGTGATAGTTGTTTTTTCTTTCTTTTTTTAAATTTTGATTGTTATGCATCACTACACCAAACAAATTCCCTGTATCTGAAAACTGTACGATAATTAAAAGTTTGATTAATTATAATTAATTATGTTACAATCAAAATGATCAATGCCCAAAATGTGTTTTAACATAATGTATGTGAGGTTTTTAAATGACTGATTAAAGGTTCTTCTGCGGCTGTAGACAATACTCCCACACTACACAACACTTGAAACAAAGAATTGACATTTAACAGAAACATAAGTGTCAATGGACAGCGAGAATATTTCATATGACCAGGAAAAGAAAGTGATCCTTTTGTTTTCTTTCCCCTCGACTGTTAACTTATTTTTGTATTTATATCATAAGTGCAAACATTATATCTCAATCTATATCATAGGCCTAAATACAATGACAAAAACATGTTTAGGTTCAGAAACTGTCCTCTTATACTTCCTAATCCCAATACTCAGCTCAAACCTGGAGGCATTGTGTCCAGTATTACAGAGCCACTCTGGTCCAAATATGACAAGTGTGTAATTAAAATCATAAAAACTAAAAGATGTGGAATAGTCAAAATAACAGGTTCAGTTAACTGTGACACCTGTCAACACAACAGTTATCATATTTGTTGTTAAACAGTTTCTGGTTGTGATTATAATTACTGGAATTTTCCTGCTGGCTCTGTGGTCTTATAATGATTAACTTGTGACAGGAAATCCAGACTCATGTGCTGACTAATAATAAGTAATTAAATAGAGAGAACCTGTTGCTCCGTGCCCTTGCATGAGTATATATGTAGCTGATACGGCAGGACTGTGTGTGTAACTGGTGTTCAAAGTGAGTGAGTGAGTGTGTGTATGTGTTTGTGTGAGGTCCTCTGCAGCAGCCACACCTGAGCTCAACTTGTCATTCCAGCCTCTTATAAACAGATGTCGCTGCTGTTTCAACACCATAAAGGCTGACTTTGGAATTATGCACAAAAGGAAAGGAGGGGCTTACTTCTTCTATTTTTTTAATATATGTGATTACACTTGAGCAGAGCCACAACTACTGCCAATCCATGCCCAACAAAACCTAACATGCCCTTAGCAGAGAAAGACTTTCCAATTCCCTGTATTAATTATTGTTGCAACAAGCACAAATGAGAAGATAACAGCACCCCTAAATGTGTATGCATGTGTTTGTGAATTTGTACGGGGTGCATGTATGCGCACATTAGTGTGTGTGTGTGCGTGTGTGTATTTGTGTGTGTGTGTGTGTGTGTGTGTGTGTGTGTGTGTGTGTGTGTGTGTGTGTGTGTGTGTGTGTGTGTGTGTGTGTGTGTGTGTGTGTGTGTGTGTGTGTGTGTGTGTGTGTGCACGCGCGCCTGTTCTGCAGCAGAATGTGATCGGCACTCATAGAGGTCAACCAGCGAAAGCTGAGAGTGCAGAGGAGTAACTCCATCGCTTTTATCGACCAGGCCACATTCTGAGCATCTGCTCCCTCGCAAGCTTTCTTCATCTCTTTCTTTTCTGCAGCGCTCGATTCGCCTTCATGTTCATGTGTGCTGTTCTTATTGTTGTTTATTTTCTGTTGTTGCAGTTCAGCTTGTAATTGTTGTCTTTTTTTATGTACCACTTCTTGAAAAGGCGCCCTTAACAAATGTTGTATTTCTTGTAACTTTATTCTCGTCGACGTTGTAGATAAGCAATAAACTATTGATAAGAACATGTTTTGGGAAGCATTAGCACATTGTTCATAAGCTATTATTAAATCTACTAGTTACAATTTATCAATTCTTTTTAATTGTGACTTATTAGAAAGTAATGCCACTGCAGAAAATCTATTATTCTTCACAACTGGTATATTTTTTCTATCATTTCTTTAGTTAAAGAAAAATAAGCACAAGCATATTTAGAGAAGAAAATATGTCAATAAATAGGGTCAAATAATAAAGCTTGACAGTTTAGTTAATATCCACGAGTCGCATTTGATTTTGTTTTTTTGATCAACCAGCAGAAAATAATGAAAAAGGCAGCTCGCTATGGTGAGATTGCACTTGCCCAAACTGCATGTCATCCACTTAGTAACAGTAAAATGCTAATTTCTGGAATCCTATTATTTGTTAAGATTTTTTAACAAATAAATTGTTGAACACAATAAAACTATCTTTCACTTTGACAGAAATAATGCAACGAATGAGCCAACACCACAAAACTCCTGCAGTAATTCAGCTTGAAGCAGCTACATGGCAGATTAACAGATAGTATCACTGAGAAAGAGGCTTGACTTGGCAGTGACACAATTCCACAAAACATGTCGTAAATCCTTACGAGGACAAAACCTTGACGACCCGAGCAGGACTTTTGGCAGTGAATAGACAGCACGAGCGAAAGCGCGAGTGTTGTGGTCACCCTTGCCACCAGTGTCGCTCATTCATGGCAAATCACCTCTGAAAACTTTCCCTGAAATGCCGAGGGTAAATTCCTGGGAGATGGCAAGCGACTTCAGGAGACTGAATCATTTCCACAAGGGGTTGATTCTAGTTTGGCAGCGGAGAAAGAGACACAGTCGACTTTAAAACGTTCTTCATCGTTACAATGCTCACACTGTGTGGAGCAGGCAGTATAAAGGTTAAAGAGAGAAGGTCAGCTGTGACCATACAGTTGAGATATAAGTCAGTAGATGTGTGGGGACCGAGCAATAGCCACACAATGAGTGACTGTGCAATACAAAGACAGTGAATTGTTTAGTCAACTGGGGTTGGGGATTCCTCACAGCTATTGATGTGGCAATGCTTTGGACGCAAGAAATTGGGAATGCTGATGGCATTTGGCCCTTTATCAATTTCCCCATTTGACTCCCACAATTTATCTCTCTGTCAAATGGTTGATGGAATTGACCATTCACAGTAAGACTGTCCAATCATGGCAGACCTGTCAAGCTTTGGATTTCTCCACATGTTGAAGTGATGTGCATGCGGCTGCTGGAAAAGGGATGCCTAACATTTAAAGAGTTTAGAGTTGGAGGGTGTTGTCCTGTTTTTTAGCCTTTAAAAAAAATACAAAAGAGAAATGTTGAATTCTACGATAAACTGGAAATTTTCAAAAGCCGAGCATTTCATAGTCAGTCATGAATGTTGCTATATCAACATTGAATACCAGCAGCTATGCCTTGCTGTTTATTGGATTTATTAAAGGGTTACTGTTCACTGCACAATCCCCATTTAAACTCATAATTTGACTGTCCTTTACATTTGTAATGTGGAGTATGAAAGGTGAAACATACTGCTTGTAAATGTGAATTAAAAAGCATTAATCTAACCCTTCATTCCATATCCATTCATATAACCTGTGAGCGATGCTTCCAAACAGGGTTATGTTCAAATAAATCAGTCTCATCTAACTATTACTATACTATCACTGTTGCTATACTAGACTGTTGCTCTAAAAAGCTGTTTCTAAATTTCCATGTCTTCTACATGGATTGTCAACTGGTGATACTGACTTTTTGCCTGGTAAACTTAGCATTGGCCTCAATCTTTTATATCAGAAAAGATGGCGCTGTGCTCCAGTTCATAGAATAGTCTTTAGCCAATTATATCTACCAGAGGAAGTTGTCATTTTGTCAAGCAAAACTGATTGTCAAACGGTCAATTGCACATAGTCTGCGGACACAAACCAAGAAAAGAAAGTCGCCCTGCCTTATTGATTCCCATCTCCCCTTTCCTGTCTCTTCTCCTTCAGCCCCTTCATACTCTCCCTTCCTCTTTCTTCCTCCCTATGTTGAACTGGTCTGGCCCTGAGTGCTACGAATGGTGCTGGTTAGTGCTTTTTGATTTCTGGAGGGCAGCCTGTAGGTTGTTAAGGTCAACCAAACCCAGAAAGGAAACAGCTCCGTCCTCCTCCTCGCCTATTAATTCAATAACCAAATGAACTTGGCCTCATCACTCTCCCCTCCCCATTTCTTGCTTTCTCTACACACAACTGCCCAACCTTCATGCTTCCTATTTTAGATCTGTAATGTTCAATCAGTCACCCATCCATCATCTGTGCATAGGAGTATCAGTCCCCGTCAGGGTGCATCTCTGTGAGTTTTCAAACTCATACTCTAGTAATTCTTTGAACCTACTTTTTCTGCGTGAGTGTGCATTAATAATATAATTGCATTTGTGCTGCAAAGCCTTGCCGCCGTAAAACCAGAATCCCAGGTTTTAGGTGATAGGTCAGCCCACATATGTCCTGTCAGTCCTGGGTACAATCTCAAAGAAGAAAACGGTCATGAAGCAAAACCCTGTGTTCCCCACTGGCCTTGAGGGCTTTCAGCCAAAACCTCAGGCTGATAAGAACAGGCAGCATTAACTTTGTCAAACTCAAGCACGTCAGCTTTAAACATTGTATGAAAAAGCCTTGTCATGGTGTGGGCACTCCTATAGATAATGCATTTGAAAAAAAATCTCTCTCTTGCCAGCTATTTCTCTGTAACCAGTATACTATTAGACACATGACATGCCTTCTTTAAGCAAACCACTGATCTCTGATAAGAGTATTTATAGTTACCCACACCAACCCTGTCTCCTTGAAATTACATGTGTAGAGAACTAATTAGGCGTGAAAAACATATGCTGCCTGCATTAGTGATTTAAGTGCTACAGTAAATGAAGGTTCAGTGTTCAAAGTTCAGGACTTTGACATTGCAAAGCAAACATTTGCTTCCTGAGTCAAGTGTGTGGTTAGGTTAACGCAACAAAAGTTCCTTGATTAAGGGTTATTGAAAGATTTCCATTTAGGTTCATAAACACATTATGTTTCTTGTGCTGTACTGCATAAAACACTGGCTATCGTTTAAACATTTCCGATAGTGGTACCTATACCATGACCTGATACTGGTTACTGAACGCTAATTTGTTCAATACTAATTTTTGAAAAATCCATTTTAACAAAGAAAAAAATTACATGACACATTACAGTACAAATCTTTAGTTTCCACGCAGTTCAGAGGGGGAGATTGTAACCCAGGTTATTCAGTGTTGCTACAATTACCAGATATATCGGAAAAGCCTCAAATGCAAGTTATAGCTAAATGCTACAAATTACTGATATTACCTGAGAGTGGATATAGCCTCGGTATCAAAATTTCAGATGACAAAGCATTTTCTGATGGTAAATAGTACTAAGGCATTCGGTCTGTACCATAAAAGTATTGAAGTTCGGTACCCAGCTCGAACTGTGAATACCCAAGTTTAATAATGTTTTAGGAGCTATAAGTGGATTCTTTGTACAAATATTATGGCAGAAAGCAAATTCAATATTTTGTTAGGGAGAAGTTTACTCTGTACAATTGAACATTTCATGACTTGCCCGATAAATTAATTAACATTTTCTCATAGATATGTTAATTAATTGTAGCCCACCAGCATACGATGTTCTTCAAAACATATGAAGTTGTAAATTATTTGTACCTACACATAATTGCTTAGCTTTCTTTGCTAATATATGACAACACTGTAGATGTCACTTTGACGGGATGATTAATAATATCTTTAGTTTTAATCAGCATCACTTGCCCCACTGTTGTTTTGACCCCTGAAAGGATTGAGAGAATTATACCATGTTGTTCAGTGCACATCCCCAAGGGGAACTCAAACTGCTTGATCATACCACACCCACCCCCTCCTCATACAAGACTCCCATGACCTTCAACCTTTGACCTTGCTTGCTGGCATGCGAAAGAGTGGAAGTCATATCACACTTCTTTAGATAAGGATCTTGCCTTCCAACCCTGAACTCTGTGGGTCTAGTCTGACAAAGTCTGGTCAGTATTAGCATGTTTTACCATCAGAGAGATATGAAGAGAGGTTTTTTTTCCTTGTAAGACTCAAAACATAGCATTAATCCCTTTGGAGGAGTAGGAGGAAATTGGATTTCCCCCCCAGATATCAACTGAGCTTGTATCCACATAAAGAGCTGCTAAATCATCGCAAGGACATTCACCACTAAACACAAATATATTCTAAGCAGCAAAGAAGTAAATCCAGTTTTCTCTCTAAAGATGACCTATAGTATTGTTGAGGTGATGTTCTGGTCCATCCACCTTCAGTTAAATTATTTCTCAAATGTCTCTACTTGCTTTTAATGGTAAGTGGCCTTCTGTGTGTCCCTCCACCTTCCTGACTGTGTTTTGCCTTCAGGCCTGTGTCGCCCGACTCCACAACGTTAATGGATATAGACGTCTGGCAGCATTACAGATTTGTAAGAGCTGATAACTCTTGTGCTTCAGTAAAAATATTATACTAGAAATAAAAGGCGCATGATTGGGTTAGAGTGAGGAATAACATATGACAATGAAGCCCAAACACAGTGGGCTGTAAGTAATCATGCCCAGAATCACAGCAAATCCATATTCATCATGATGTATACTCGGTTAGTTATCTAAAGGATGTTTTAGGATTGGAGTTCTGGCTCCTTGTATCTTGATCTTGGATGAATCATCCCTCCAAACACCACACTTCCTTCACAGACCACAATTTAAATCAAGCTGCCTTTAAGCATCATGCTCAATGGCGATGTTTTTTTACAGCAGCCGCGCACTTGTTAGAAAACATCGATACATGTTGTGTCCACTCTTCCTTATCAAATAACCTTTTCTTTTTGCGATATACACTCCCAGGGTTTTTTTTTTCTATCTGGGCAGACACTGCAAGAGTTTTTATTCTTGTATGTTGTAATAACCATTATTATGGTAATCTCTCTCTATGCACAGGGAAAATCTATCACCTCTGTGTTCACATTGTACAGTTTTATGACAGGTTACATTGTTGGAGCCTGGCTTTGTCTGTCTACCACTGAAAGCTTCAGTCTTCACTGTGATTATAGTCCGGAAATCCTGTTTGCACGAAGGTTTTCTCAGCCACTCTAAAGGGCAAACAAATCAGCAACCAGTTGTGCTGGCTGTGTAAGATGACAGTGGTTTGACAAGGGTTTGCTTCGAAACGTAGTTTCAACAATGGCGGTGGTGGTAAAGCTAGTTGAAATGATATAAATAGTTGTAGGAACTGCAGCAGATACTGAGGAGTTGAAGCCAGAGTCTGCAATGTCTGCAATGGTCATTTCCTAACATGGTGTTTCACTTTGCGTACAAAGGGGGAGGGTCTCTGTTGTTTACAGCTTGGTGAGTTTCGGTGTTCAACACACATCATGTTGTCTATCCCCAGTGAAGCATGTTCAGACCCATATATTCACACAGTGAATTTGGGTCTGTTGATACCAAGCTAATGATATTGGACAGGTAATTAGAAAAATGTAAGTATTTACATATGACCTATTACTGCATGGCAAAAACTGTTTATTTTGTGGCTCTCACTTTCAAAAGACCCCGCAATTTCAATTCAGTTTCATTTATACAGCGCCAAATCACAACAGAAATCATCTCAGGGCACTTAAGACAGTAAGGTCCTTACAACAGAAGCTTATAAGATTATAGAGAAAAAACAACAGCAATTCAACAAATCCCACGAGCAACAGCTGTAAGGAAAAACTCCCTTTTAACAGAAAAAAGAAACCTCCCACAGAACCGAAGGGGAAAGCAGAGAGAGAAAAGAACAGCAAATAAAAATATATTAAGCACAACCTACATTCATTTCTCTGTCTGTTTTACTCATTACTAGCTCCTTCAAGTAGCCCCATGGGCTAAACCAAAAGCCCTTGAAGGCCAAACATGATCATGGGAAAGGTACGATAGACTTCCTTTAGCCTGAGACCGACTCGCCACTGTGATAACAACATCCTTCGAACCACTGCTCCAACCGACTGCATCACTAATCAACAGACTCCTTTTATTGTCATCTCACAAAAGCGTTGATTTAATCTGTGAGGCATCAGATCATCGGAATGAGCAGTGACTGCAGTCATAAGGAATTTGTGATTTGGAGTGTGATACCCACAGGGTGCAATGATATAAAAGAAATTCAGAGCCCTGTTCAGAGATATGACCTCGCTCTAAACCCTCTACATAGACAGAGTGTGGTCTTTGTATCTTTGGATGGGATGAGTCGGTGAAGACAATGAGACAAGTGCTGGCGTGGCATTTAGGTCGATGGGCCAACAATGTCTATAGTGTGGAACTGAGATGATCTGATTATGTGGCTGACAAAGTGGATGTCGGCGTGCGTTGTACTGTCCACTCAGTGCTGGACAGCGAATATGTCCTCACATAGATTCTATTCACTTCATCATGACCCCTGGGCAACGCACCCCATCACTCAACTTTACTCTCGACAGAAGTCCATGATAAACTTGCCCAGTGTTTAGATAGGGTCATCCCGCAGCCATTTGTTAAATAGCTGAAAAATAAATCTCTAAACAAGTAGAGTTATTGTCGTATTAAAAGAATAGATCAGTTTTTGATCAATTTCACTTTTTTGTCCGTCCAAATCAAAGTAAGAGTCTTATGAAGGCCTCATCTCTTTGCGTTCTTGCTGAGTTTCACAAACTACTGTTTAATGTTCAGCTCACCAAAATTACAAAAAGCACCAAACCATTCAAAAATACTCTTGAAAACTCATTAATTAATTGTTAATAAGTAGTAAAGTGTAAAGTATCAGCCTAGTTAATACACAGACCTCCATGTTGAAGGTGTTTGTCAGCTGCATTTTTGTTGTTCTATGATGTTGTTGTATAAATGAAAGCCATGCACCTGAGAGTGTGATGTTTTGAAACAGTAAAGCTAAAAGAAACAGGCGAACATGTTGGGAAATATGCTTACTATGCTAAACTAACAGGCTACTGGCTGTAGCTTCATATTTACTATATAGTGTGGTGTAGGATCTTCACATCTAGGAAAGAGTATTTCACAAAATAAGAAACTTGCTTTAACTTTACACATCTAGGTTGATGAAAGCGTCCATATGACAGATTTTGTGTAGGAAGAAGCCTAAAATTGTGGTATTATATTGGTTTTATATAAACAGAACCATGTAGCTGGGTTGTTTTAGAGCAGCGATTCCCAAACTAAGGTACGTGTACCACAGCTGGCACGCGAGGCTCCACAAAAGTCTTAAGGAAAGGCCAATAATTGCACTCCAACTGGCCCACGTCGAAAAAACTTGCCATTTGATTTAATTTGTTTTAAAAAAATGTATACATACATCACATTATAATGATGTAAAAATGAGTTGTTAATCATTCAGATGTTTTAGAGATCAAATTATCTGTGCAAAGCCATCACATTTGACATAACATAACAGTAACGTTGGCTTGATACAGTCAGATTTGAACTCCCCTGTTGTTAATTTAGGCAAAGTGGAATGAGTTTAGTTTTTGAAGAAAAAAAAAACAGTCAAGACAAGTTGCAGTGCCAGACCTGACAGTTCAGAGGAGATGGAGTGAGCAGTTCTGGCAAGAGCTGTAAATCTCGTTCCACTGTAAGTGTATTAATAGGGATACGGTCAGAATGACAAATAAATGAACCTTGAACCTTGAAACTTGAAATGTATTCTTATGTTGCCTTATTATCACTTAGCCTTTCTGGGGCTATTGCATGGTCAAATCAGTAGAATTTTATTTAATAAATTTTTTTTGCTATCTGCAGTTGGTAGTGTTAGTTGAGACATTTTGTTTGGTACAAAGCAGCACATGGTCTAAAAAGTTTGGGAACCTTTGTTTTAGTGTATCGGGACCTTAATTTGATGATACAAGTAAGTACACCATGATCTGCAGTATTTGACTGTGAAAATGTGAGCTTACTGTCTTACCTTGACAAACTGTGTCAGTGACAGAGGTGCAGGTTTGAAGCACTTCATCCTCGTTGTCGCAGGACGCGCAGGGGATGCAAGGGTCTCGAGAACTTTCCTGGTCCGAGTAGGTGTCCCCGGTGCACTCCTCACACATTGTGTCATGGCTGAGCTCACAGCTGAGCAGCATGCCCTGGCCTTCAGGACATTTAGTGCAGGGTTCACAGTGCTGCGATATTTCATTTAGGTAGTAGCCGTAGTTGCACACACAAGTGGCGTCGTTTGAGTCGGTGCAGGGTGTGTCCATGCGCAGTAGACCTGTGCATTGTGTGCAGGGCTGACATTTCTCTGTGTGACTGAGGTTTTCTGAGAAGGTTTCACCTGAAAGTTGAGAGAAGAAAATGGACATTGAACTTTTTATCTGACCGACAGATGTCTACTGTTTCTTTAGCATCCCTTTGAAAGCTAGGTCCTTCTTGAAAAAACAAAAACACATTCAAGAAAGAAGTAATTTTCTTCAAAGTGCTATGACGCTTCAAAGTCATAGCACTTAGCCACCCACTCCTGCTGCTGATTGGTCCGCCCTTCAGAGTGGCTGTGCAAACAAAGAGAACAGGGTTTCCAGACCATAATCATGGTGAAGAAAACTGAAGCTGTGAGCTACAGTTTGGTTCAGCCAGACTATGGACATCTTATGGTAACACCAAAATCACAAGAGCCAATGATGTGAATGCTGTCCACTGTCCACTTTCAATAAAGGCTAAATGTCAATTCTGTAGGCTTGTGCAATTTTTCAATATTATGTCAATATCATGTGACTAGATACCGTCTTAGATATTCTAAGTGATTCTAAGTGCCCCTTTTTTCCATGAGCAAATGTGAATTATCTTTCCTAAAATCACATAAACATAGAAATTCAGTTTTAGGGTTAATGATTCCAAGAACAAACATGAGCAGTGACCACAATTTTTTCAGATAAATAAGTTAATTACATGACATATGTTTCATAAATGGTTTGAATACATGTAAGATTTCCTGGGACAGACATATCTGCAAAGGATGGAATCAATATTGCATGTTTTATGGAATTGTATTTCGACTGGATAGTGAACTGGGAAACACACTAAATTATGCAACAGACCCATTTGTAAGAGCAGCTTGTGTGTATGTGTGTGTGAGAGACAGAAAGAGAGGGAGGTGGAGGGGATACACTGTGAAAGTACGACCTCAAAATGTTTATCATAAAGAGTCTACATTGTTGACAAGCATATTCTGTATAAATTCTGGCACAAAGGCCAAAATATTATCCAGTTTCAGCTTCCGGCTCTCATTGATTTGCTGCTTTTCTTTGTCTAATGCAATCATAAACCTAATATGTTTAGTTTTTAAGTGTTGGTTGTACAAAATAAATAATATGATGCCATAAAAAGTTGGGTCTTTAGAAATGGTAGTTGGCATTTTTACTAGTTTCTTATATTTTATAGACAACATTTTACTGATTAATCAAGAAAATAATTTTCAGATTAATCCACAATGATGGCAATTATTATTAAATGTAATATAAGATACTAAATCGTCTGTTTATGGTCAAATGTAAGTTAAAAGGCGTCTGTGAAATTTTGGAAGACAGTAAAAGAATCACAATTATCCAGAGCCATGGGATATTTTTAAATGTGTCATTTGGCTGACCAACAGTTTAAAACCTAAAGATATTCAACATATTATCACGGAAACCAGAAAATATTCAAGTTTCAGAGGCTTGAACCTGATCATTTTCAGGATTTGGGTTTGAAATCGACTTAAACTATAAAGCAATAATCAAAATTGTTGCAGATTGCTGTCGTTTCAATTCTGATTTCAGCACCAAACTAAACTAAAATAAACTAGTGTTTGGCAGGAGACTTTGAGGCTGTTGGCCTGCAGTCTCCGTGTAGACCCTTTGCAGCGCAGTATCTCGGAGCATATCGAGTTTTACGCTCTGCGTCACTGGCCCACCAACCTTGCCGAATGCTCAGATGATGCAGAGATTGAAACAGAGATGAGGAGAGATAAACACTGAGACAGAGACATAAAGCGAAGAAAAGAAAGCAGAGACGGTGTCATTTGAGAACCAGATGAATCCGGGTGTGCAGTTCCTTCTTAAATTGATGGTGTCAAATGTGGCTCCATCACATTTTTGCTTAATTACATCTTCAGAAGTGGACTAACTGTCGTCCCTTCTCTCTATGCGGGCCTGTTGGTGTCCAGTCATATAACCCACCTCTATTCCAGTGTCCTGCAACACCCTCCCCATCTACTCAAACAGACGCGCGCACACAGACTCCCCTCACTCCCCCTCCCTATGAGTGCTCTCAGAGCCATTATCATAATGCCATGCATCAATAATGCAAGTCAATACATTAATAACACTAGCCTGCAGCAGCGAGGGAGGGGTTGGAGGGGTTGGAAGGGGTTGGAGGAGGAGGAGGGGGTGATGAGGTGCAGGGAGGAGGGGGAGTGCAGATGGTCTCCTTCTGGCTCAGCATATCATATCATAATAGTACTTTCGCTGCTGGTCCAACATTCAATCCCATGCTTTGTTTTCACCACCCATAAAAGGACTCCTGACTTTATCCGCTCTGGCTACTGCGCAGCTTGTGGTGTGTGTGTGTGTGTGTGTGTGTGTGTGTGTGTGTGTGTGTGTGTGTGTGTGTGTGTGTGTGTGTGTGTGTGTGTGTGTGTGTGTGTTTGAGTGTGTTCTCCTGGACATGTTTTTGCATGCGTGTGTGTGAACTATTAACGGCTGGCTGAGACATTCGCCTTGTCTCCATTCCAGCTGTACAGCTGTACTTGTTCTGTTTCATCTCCACTTATCTGCTCATTCATCCAAACTCCTCCGTGTGTTTCCGCCAGCCGTCCTTTTTAGCACTCCAACCAGGCTCCTGTTAACTATCTGTACTAAATAAAGCCTGGACACTTTTGGAAACACAGTCTGTTTCTTACAAGGCGATGTTTGTGCATGAGAAGCTATCAGCTGACAAAGATATGCCACCGGGGGGGTGGAAGTTGATGTTGAGAGAAAATTAGGCGGCAACATTGTCATAAATAAAATGTGCCTGTTTCATTAATTTTTCTAACCCTAGAGAGGAAAACTAAAATATTTCATAGGCCAAAGATGCAAATGAATATTTCAGCTATAGTTCAGGAAAACTGTTAAGCTAAAACAACCTGTTCAGGTAAAACAATCCTGATTTTAAACCTCTGTAATTGACAGTTTGATGAATCCAAAGCCCACCTGTAATAAGCACGCATGAGCGCACCCACAGATGGGCGCACTGTTGGTTGTGAAACCACTGTGGAGGTAAGTTTACTTAAAATAGTAAATAATGTAGCCCAGATTTTTTTTTTTAACACTTTTAGTGCAGTCATCAATATAATCATGCAATTTTCATCAATTATTCTAGATTACTTGTCTAAAGTGTTTTTGTCTGATTTCAGTCACATGTTCTGGCAACTGTTTCACAATAAAAGTCTTGTGAAGGGTTTCTGTCTAATGTAACACTAGAGGGCTTTTAATTTGAAATGGATACATAATGTGTAGTGTTTTAACTTTAACAGAGCAAATGGTAGCAGATAAAAACGAGGCTTTGAGTTGACATCTTAAATCAATCGATAGACCTTAAATGTCAAGATGACAACTTTGATTAATTAATTTGTTTTTCTTGTCTCTATTGCATGACAGATAATTAATAGATATTCATATTCTTAAGCACTTCAAGCACTCAAACAGATAAGGAGAACTAAGAGCATTTTAGTTCCTCACTAAGAAGAAGAGAAGAAAATCTATGGCCCGCCATTCCAGTGCGCTCCAGCAGCACCACATTTGTGATCTTCACGACATGACCCACGTAGAAGACTTAGAAATTTAGAAAAGGCCATGTTTGTATCGCAGTGCAGAGCTAACTGTTATTCCAGCTTGTTTAGCTATAGCTTGTGGTAAGCGGTTAGATTTGTACTTAATTGTTCGTACTTTTAAACATGTTTTTTTGTTTGGGTGTTACGAGAGAAAAGGCTTTTATGATGAACAGTAACGGTTGAAGTTTTTGGTTGAAACTTTCTTTGATTGCTGCAGTTGTACTTCCCCCAGTCTAATAATATAGTAAAACCTGGTCTCTGATTTAGTGTCAGGCCTGGTTACCATGGAGCGGAAATACCACACACTGAAAGTGTTTGTTGTGAAGGGGACTTTTTTGTAACCTTCAACACCACAAATAATGTGTGCAAACCAAACATGCTGACATTTGCAACTTACATAAGAACAGACAAACACTCCTTTTTTTTTCTTTTTTTTTATCAGTTTCATGCTCTTTTAGTACTACTACTGAATTATTGGTTCTGAAGAGGTTAAAAAAAGAAACCAAACATTTCATAGTGTTACCAATCCCTGTTCAGGTCAGGGTGTAGGGTCAAATTATTGGTAGAGGATTGATAACCAAGCTGTAAACAAGTTGTTTACATCCCCTGTCCCATCGTGTTACAGATCTGATCTAATAATGTTTGATGTGTTCTTAAAATGTCATTATGACGTTATCTGATGATGGAGAGTCATCTTAGTTGCATGTCTCTATGTCCCTGAGTGAGTGCAGAGCCTGTCTGACAGTTTTGAGAGCCTGTCGCTGTCTGTTGGTTCACATCCAAGCACAACAGGCATTACAAGACTGATAATTATCACCCCTGAAAAGATCTATGTTGTGCAACAGAAAGCAGCAACCCGCCAAGCCTTCTCTTATAACACTCCTTTTGAGCCTGAATAGAGCAGAAGATCATTTATGATGGGCAGTTCAGAGTTTAACGTGTATAGCTATATTAGTAAGATGTTAAAAAACACTTATAAAAGCATATATCATTTCTAAGAAGCCCTACAAATCCACAAGACTAATTTATCCAAGTCCTCACTCTCTCTGACTTCTCTCACGACCTGCAGACTGAATCATTTCTTGACTGTGGGGCTCCTTGGCTCGTGGTTTGCCATCCTTCACTGACCCACGGAGGTTTACAGCTACTTCCTGGCCTGGACGCAGGGAATTCATACAAGGGAAAACTCTGGGAACCTCGTAGGACTGGCTGTGGACCAACCCTGGCCTCTGTAGGCTGATGGTGACCTTAAACCTCACATACAGTGCATCCGGAAAGTATTCACAGCGCTTCACTTTTTACACATTTTGTTACATTACAGCCTTATTCCAAAATGGATTAAATTCATTTTTTTCCTCAAAATTCTACACGCAATATCCCATAATGACAAAGTGAAAATAGTTTGTTTAAATTTTTTGCAAATCTATTAAAAATAAAGAGCGAAAATATAACACGTACATAAGTATTCACAGCCTTTGCTCAATACTTTGTTGAAGCACCTTTGGCAGAAATTACAGCCTCAAGTCTTTTTGAGTATGATGCTATAAGCTTGGCACACCTATTCTTGGGCAGTTTCTCCCATTCTTCTTTGCAGGACCTCCCAAGCTCCATCAGGTTGGATGGGGAGCGTCGGTGCACAGCCATTTTCAGATCTCTCCAGAGATGTTCAATCGGGTTCAAGTCTGGGCTTTGCCTGGGCCTCTCAAAGACATTCACAGAGTTGTCCCGAAGCCATTCCTTTGTTATCTTGGCTGTGTGCTTCGGGTCGTTGTCCTGTTGGAAGATAAACCTGGGGAAGGTTCATCTTCCGACCCGAAGCACACAATTTAATCAATTTTGGAATAAGGCTGTAATATAACAAAATGTGGAAAAAGTGAAGCGCTGTGAATACTTTCCGGATGCACTGTAATAGAGTTACTAAAAACCTTTAAAGTTAAAGAAGACCTTAAATATCTTTTTGAGCCCTTCAGTCACCAGTCAAATCTAAACCTACAGTGCTTACCATCTTATTCACTGTGATATAACAACTTGTCTGATCTTCCACTGCAGTTTTTTTTTCTGTTTTTGTAACAACCTTTGGAGCTGGTCCCACTCTTGTATCCTCTCAGCATCCCTGTTGTCATTAAGTCTTTCATTCGGACACAGCTTCTCTCCCTACATGGTAAAGGCCAAGAGAAGGGCAGTAATGCTGAAGAGCAGATATATCTGGCATCTGGTTTACTTCAAAACAAGCATCTGAATCCACTCTTTACATTAAAACTAAAATCTGATTCGGGACTTAAGACAGCTTCAGATGCACTGCTGGTTACCCATAGTTATTCCTCAACCTTTAGTCTGATCCAAACTGATTTTGAAGTCTGATATGTTGGGTAATCTCACAATCTGTGATCTTTTTTTAGCTGCACCATGAGACTCTAGGGATGGTTATATCGGTTGCTTTAACACTTAAATCCAAGCGGACACATCTAGACAAATGTTTGATGGAATACCCTTAAATTCAGGGACCCAGACAGTGAATCCTAATGACTATGGTGGTTTTCTGACTTTTTATGAAGTACCTCCGGCAGATCAAAGCTTTATCCCATTAAAAAAATCCCAACATCCTCCGGATGGATTAGCACAAAGTTTGTTACAGAGATTTATCACTCAATATGTCATAATGATTTTGATGATCCCTGGATTTTCTCTTAACCCCCATGAGGTGGATATTTTTGGCTCAGAAATAAATGTCTGTTTCGATGAACAAGGAAATTTGATACAGACTTTCATATCCGACTCAAGATAAAGTATAATAAATCTTTAGTGATATTATACAAATACCTGAAACACTCATGACTTCCTCATCATCTGTTTGTTTATTGCTCACAAGTAAGCAGTAGCATGCTAACAAACTATGATTGAGACCATTGTAAACATGCTGCTTCACATCACTTGGAGGATGTCATGGAGCAAGTGGGATAAATAAAACTGCAGCAACCTAAACTACTGTTAACCAAAGGCTGTTAATGTAATATTAATACAAGGTAGCTTTGCAAAAACTACAGAAGGCTATTATTATGTCCAGATTAATTCACTGTGTTATGGTCCAGCAACACGATTTCTGAATAGTAAATCCAACTTTGGAGAATCCTACATAAACGGCTTTTTGAACCATGTGTTGTCTCCAGGGACAGGAAGTACAGTGGAGGGTTTCTATGAAAAGGAAATAACTCATAGAGACTGTCAGCAATCTAACATCTTTATGTGTCAGATGGAACACTAAATTACAATCAGTGGACATCAGAACTGAAGCACCGAACACATGACATACTGACATGGCTACTCTGCATTAAGGAATGTGGCCACTACAGCTCGTTCATATAAGTTCAAGAAAACATGTGCTTTTGTGTACTGCTGCATGACTGTGCATTTATGTACATCGTAAATTATCTGCCTATGTATATACAGTGGTGTGAAAAAGTGTTTGCCCCCTTCCTGATTTCCAATTCTTTTGCATGTCTGTCACACTTAAATGTTTCAGATCATCAAACAAATTAACATATTAGTCAAAGATAACACAAGTAAACACAAAATGCAGTTTTTAAATGAAGGTTTTTATTATTAAGGGAGAAAAAAAATCCCAACCCACATGGCCCTGTGTGAAAAAGTGTTTACCCCCTCCTGTTAAAACATAACTTAACTGTGGTTTATCACACCTGAGTTAAATTTCTCGAGCCACACCCAGGCCTGATTACTGCCACACCTGTTCTCAATCAAGAAATCACTTAAATAGGACCTGCCTGACAAAGTGAAGGAGACCAAAAGATCCTCAAAAGATAGACATCATGCCAAGATCCAAAGAAATTCAGGAACAAATGAGAAAGAAATTAATTGAGATTTATCAGTCTGGAAAAGGTTATAAAGCCATTTCTAAAGCTTTGGGACTCCAGCGAACCACAGTGAGAGCCATTATCCACAAATGGAGAAAACACGGAACAGTGGTGAACCTTCCCGGGAGTGGCCGGCCAACCAAAATTACCCCAAGAGCGCAGCAACGACTCATCCGAGAGGTCACAAAAGACCCCACAACAACATCCAAAGAACTGCAGGCCTCACTTGCCTCAGTTAAGGTCAGTGTTCATGACTCCACCATAAGAAAGAGACTGGGCAAAAATGGCTGCATGGCAGAGTTCCAAGACGAAAACCACCGCTGAGCAAAAAGAACATTAAGGCTCGTCTCATTTTTGCCAGAAAACATCTTGATGATCCCCAAGACTTTTGGGAAAATATTCTGTGGACTGACGAGACAAAAGTTGAACTTTTTGGAAGGTGTGTGTCCCATTACATCCGGCGTAAAAGTAACACCGCATTTCAGAAAAAGAACATCATACCAACAGTAAAATATGGTGGTGGTAGTGTGATGGTCTGGGGCTGTTTTGCTGCTTCAGGACCTGGAAGACTTGCTGTGATAAATGGAACCATGAATTCTACTCTCTACCAAAAAATCCTGAAGGAGAATGTCCGGCCATCTGTTCGTGACCTCAAGCTGAAGCCAACTTGGGTTCTGCAGCAGGACAATGATCCAAAACACACCAGCAAGTCCACCTCTGAATGGCTGAAGAAAAACAAAATGAAGACTTTGGAGTGGCCTAGTCAAAGTCCTGACCTGAATCCTACTGAGATGCTGTGGCATGACCTTAAAAAGGCGGTTGGTGCTGGAAAACCCTCCAATGTGGCTGAATTACAACAACTCTGCGAAGATGAGTCGGCCAAAATTCCTCCTCAGCGCTGTAAAAGACTCATTGCAAGTTATTGCAAACACTTGATTGCAGTTGTTGCTGCTGAGGGTGGCCCAACCAGTTATTAGGTTTACGGGGCAAACACTTTTTCACACAGGGCCATGTGGGTTTGGATTTTTTTTCTTAATAATAAAAACCTTCATTTAAAAACTGCATTTTGTGTTTACTTTTTCACACCACTGTATATGTGTGTGTGTGTGTGTGTGTACTGTACATCCACATGACATTCAAACAGCTGCTTTTTGTGATACTCACTGTCAAGGCATGGAGCGCAGACGGTCTGTGAGACTCCACATGTTCTGATGACGCCCTCGCCGGGCTGACACTGCATGCAGCATTCTCCACTGGTTGTATACTTGCCCGAAAAACAATTCTCCTTATTGGCCAGAGCCCCGACCTGCCGATCAACAAGAGAGGTCAAGCTCAGTATAATTTACATTCAGCAGCAAACACCCAAACATGACTTTATTTATTGTCTAGAAAGAACCAAACTTTATGTACTGTCTCAGTCCAAGCAGTGTTAAGCATTGTGCAATGTGAGCACTTCAAATAAAGAGTGTTAAACCATTTTTAGAGGCCAGAAAAAGGTAAAAAAAATAACCAGTATTTCACAAGAAAAAGCAATTGAATAAAAGAGAAAATAAACAATACTCTGCAAAGCTTTTTTTTTTTAATCATCTTGCATGTCCTTAGATTTATTTTGGAACCACTAAACCGGTGTTTCCCAGCCAAGTGGGTCAGGACCCTGGAGGAGGGGGGAAAGCTAAATCTGAACCTTTGTGAGATTATTAATGGGATAGCCGCACAAAACGGACCGTTTTCCAAGTTCTCACTCTCTTTTCTATGCTGTTGTCCTATGTTTGTCCTTATCTGGCTTTTAAAAGCATTCAAATGAAACTATCTGCGCAGCCCAAATCCTTCTCTGGTTGAATTGCTTTCAACCTGTAGACACATGGGACATGTAACACAAGGTCATGAAGAGGCACTGCTTTCTTTTAAAGGATCACAACCCAAAAAGTTTGTAAAACTACACCTTTAACCACGTAAGGCTCACTTTAGCCTTAAGCTGAACTTTTATGCAAATACTTTATGTGCATTTATAAAGTACCGGCCAGAGATAATGACAAGAAACAAAATCATACATCCAGACCAAGTACAGCTGGTCCTCTTTAAATTCTTTAAACAGTAACCTGTTGAGTGGTTTATCTCTGCTGTTGACAGGTAAAGATGTTAGTGCATGCCTCTGCTGATGCATAAATGCATGTGTACGCATTTTCACACTCGTGCCAGGACGTGTCTTTTCGTCTGCGTTGGGGTGAGACCTTTAAGTGAGCATGGCCTTTAACATTATATCATACTAAATCTATCCCTTCTCACAGTAGATATGCATCTTGATCTCCAAAGCAAACCTCTATAAAAGCAATGATTGCCCTCTGACACAGAGGAGAAGTCTGCCTTTCATTCTCTCCAGATTCACAAGGAGAGATTGTCTCAGGCCATCATTTATGAAGTCAGGACGTTCTCCTGGCGGGCACTGTATCTCTCTCTGGTTGACAGACAGGCTGCAGATCAGAGGTCAAAAGAAAAACTGTCTTTGACTTGTTTTGATCTCATTAAACCTATCACAAGTTCAATTTCAAAGTATGTCTCATCACATGAGCAACATCTGAGGCAGTAGGGTCTCAGAATATCCTTTGAGGAGAATTTGACTCCCCGAGTGTGAGTAAGAATGAACAATACATTTATTACTACAGTTTGAGGATGTGTAAACACTTATGGTGATGGCACATCCGTTTGAAGGAGGGACACTCAACATAAATTGTCAGGGTTCTGGTGTGTATGGAATGCAGCTGACAGGAGAGAGGAGCTCTACAAAACACCAAGTGTCCCCGCAGGCACCTCTGAGTCAGCTGACAGATAATGTGTGTGTGTGTGTGTGTGTGTGTGTGTGTGTGTGTGTGTGTGTGTGTGTGTGTGTGTGTGTGTGTGTGTGTGTGTGTGTGTGTACGCTTGCTTGAGAACACACCCCCTCTTGTCCTTGATGGTGTCACGGCTCATTCACCTTCAAATCTTTGGTTTTCAATTAAAAAATGTGTCTTAAAATGTTTCACTATTGTTCTCCAGTGACGCCAGCATCCATAATCCAGTACACACTATGCTTACATTTTTTTCAATAACACTTTATTTTTTTAACATCCTTTCTTGAAAACAAATGCTGACAACAGCAGTGCCTGTGTTATTTTTTTGGCTGCATCCTCTGACGCTATGATGTAAATGGGCTGATCAGAGTTTTATGGTCGTGGCGTGTCGGTAACGTTTGTGCCAAGGAACATAAATCAATCTCTCTTTCTTTCTCACTCGCATGCTTACAAGACATATGTGCTGCAGAATAGCATAGCTGTGACTGGCCCTGGTGCATGTATTGTTCTTGGGTTCCTCCCCTCACATTTTCCAGCATGCCTTCATCCTTAGTAACTAAATTAAATAGGTGTAAGTGATTGGTAGAATTTTTTTTTTATAAAACATACAACTTTAGAACCTTTCATTAAAAACTAATTTAGGTAGCCTACACATAGGCTGTGACTCACAACCATAAATGCACAAGGTGGGAAGGACGTATATGTACCTATCACAATTAATAGAGTGGGCATCGTCAAACACACATTACCCTGGATCAGTCAGTATAATAAAGGACCAATCCCAAAATCATACATGAGCATTTGACTGCAAATGATCGCCAGAGCAGATCTAGACATTAAAAGTAACCTATAAGTGGGAGAGCAGTACTTGTGCATACTATGAAATATAATCCTGCCTTGGCTACCGCTGTCCTTTAGAATCGTAGATCTTACCAGACTAACACAAATCCAACTGAGTGTGCACAAATATGGTTTTCTTTTTCAGTTTTACCTGAGAAGTTAGCATTGAAGTTCTGAGACTTTCCCTGCGCAGTGATTTTAAACATTTAAAATGCTTCACTACATGTCTTCCTCAGCTCTTCACTGACCTTTCTCTCTTTTCTTCTCCACACCTCACACTCTACCTCACACTAACCTTAAGCAACAATCATTCATTTAAAGATGAATCAAATCTGTCACTGCACACGTTCATCTCTCTCCTGCTTTCCCTGAGCTGCCCCCCTCAGATGACGCACACACCCATTGGCACAACCGTACGAACAAACTCTCATGTGAACAAACCTGTTCAGAAATATCCAACTGACACTTTTGAAATAAGTCCAAGTTCCATCATTTAGCTTCTGCTTATTTTGTCTTTGACCCTGTTCTTGCTCCGGGTGTGGGCGCAACACTTAAATGTCTTGAAGATCAGAAACTGAGATTAAAGTGCGCTACTAATGTCTGCTATGAGAAAATAGATTAATAAATGGATAATGTGATTTAAGTAAATAGGTTGATGTGCAGAAAAAATAGGATGTGTAACATTTAGCAAGTTGTAGCTCGACTTGCACGTTTCCTGTAATTGGTTTAAAGATGAATTTGCGGGTTGCACTCTTCAATTTTCATCAGCCAGCTTCCCTGCAGCTAAAGCAAGAAGCAAGATGATTACACGGCAACAGGCACACGCAACTACATGTGCAGAAGCATCTGGACACACAACTTCAGCGCACCAACCAATCTTACTAATGCCCCAGTCAATTTTCAGTTGGAGGCACTTAACCTCTGGACCTCAGCTGTCAGCACTTGTTAAGCCATTAGAGTTCCACTAAACCAGCCTTCTAATGAGCTCAGACAAATTTTAATCCAGGCTCTGTGGTCACACTGGTGGCCATAACATTACAACTGATACCTCCCCAAACAACGCTGAATCATCATCTCTCATGAGGTGAGAAGAAGAGACGGATAGAGAAGTAGAGAGTGATGAGGTGAAGAGGAAGAGTGAGGGGGAGGAAGGGGGTAGTTCAGGCTCTATCAATATTGCATGTGCTGAGCCAGCAGAGGATGCATACCCATCAGTGGGAGCAGCTGTCATGTATCTGTGATGCAGCCTGCTCCAAAAGCGGGACCTTGACAAGCTCACGGCTCCGACTGACCGCTTCCTTTCAGATATAAGACTGTGAAAAATACATTTCCTTTTTGGGCCTGCGGAGGCTCGAGGGAATTAGAGATGAACCGCGGCTTCCCAGAGTTTTCATGTATCCTCTTGGGATTTCTGTTGTTGATTTTTTATTTATTTTCTCCTTCTCTTATGTGTTTATGTTATTCTCTCTCCCTCTGTGTTTGATTCCCTCTCCTAAATGATTTATTTGTGTTTTGCCTCGTGTTTCTGTGTGGCTCTTTCAGGTCTTTATAGTCGAGGTGAGGAGGTCATGCAACTCAGGTCCGATCTGTTGGCGACACCTGGAAGTTATTTGATGTCCTGCCGGATCATGTTATGTTTACAAGGTATATTCTTGTCATCTTGATTGGCCATACTGTAAATCTACTGCATGTCTGTTTCAGAAGTTTACCTCATCCGAATCAAGGGTCTCAGGACAGATTTGTCTGGGTGTACAAACTGAAAATCCTCTTGAGCCAAATTTGTGATATGAGAACAAACTTTCACAAACTCTGTAAATTCACCAAATCCCACCCTCACCCGTTAACACACATCTTATCAGTAAGCTCCTCCACAGAGCCCTCTGCGACATTGTTATTGTCCTGCTGTCTGTAGGGCCACATGTAACTGAGAAGGGTGGAACTACAGATCCAGCAACTGGAGCTATAGAGTATCAACCAGAATGACTGCTGCATACATCCGCTCTGCTTTACATTGTCAAGACAGGACAGGTGCAAGGACACCGACTCTTACTTTATAGACCATAAAGCTTTATGAAAGACATTTTACAAGTAGCACATTAAAATGCACTTAAAGCAGTGAAATATAAACTGTCACGAAGTAAGTTTAGGTCTTTAAATCTCCCTCAGATGAAGGAGAAAGTGTACAGATTTTTTCCTGCCATGAAGTGAAGCTGGAAGGAAAAAAAAGAGAGTAAACTTTCTCTCACACACACACACCGCCTCCCCCCCTCTGGGCTGTGTTGATGCGCAGGTTTGCAGTTTATCCAAGGAAAGTTCACGGCAAACATTTAACACACACGTTGATTATGTAAAAGGCTACTCACCACTCCGAGTAACACTGCCATGAAAACGGAATTCATCCTGTATCTCCTTTGCATCTTTCCAAGGGGGTCAGCGATCGGACGCGATTCGGGAGGATGCGGATCTCATTAACTTCGCAGTGGAATCAACTCAGCAGTCATTGTTGCATCTTTTTTTTTTTTTTTTTTTTTGGTGCGATTATTTTGGGTTTGTTGCGAGAATGAAAAAGGAACTCTCCAACTAACTGCTCGCTGACAAGTGTGTATCACTCAGTCCTTAAACACTGGCTGCGGACACAATCCCGTCAGTGAGTAAACTCCCGGAGATTGACCCATTAGATGTTCAGCTGTGTCCGCTTTTCTCCTGCCGGACTCATGTAGCAGAAGCGCTCAGCTCAAAGGCTTCAGGGAAGGACCTCTCCACGCCCACAAGACGCACACACACAAAGACACACACACACACACACACACACACACACACACACACGCACGGGAGCTTGCTTTCTCTTTAACAGTAATAAATTATGATCTTAGATGTTGTTGTTTAGTCAGCGAAACTAACTAGATTTTATTTTATCATCAATCAGACAAATGAAGCCCTGTGTAGATGATTTGTCAGGTTGTCCTGCTGCATTAAAGCGTCACTACAACGTCCAAAGACACCTGATTAAATTGAAATTTTCTCCAACTTCTTTCTAAAAGAAGTTTATTCTCTGATGAGATTGCTGTCTGCTTCTGCCTGATGCTCCCTGAAGCACTGAGCTGACCTTGTTATGTCGAAGACAGAAGCAACAGAGCTCAGCATGACTTGAGGACAGGCTGCATGGATGTACCTTTCACCCAGAAACCTGAGATCCACACAAGTATACATCCAGGGAGATTAGCAGCAGAACAAAAAGTTTACATTAATCAGAGTGATGTTTTTTTATCAGTGAATCATCCCATCACTCCACAAGTCTAAATTCGATGCATAAAAACTGCATGTTTTGCTATACAATCCTTCTTACTTTATCATAACACAAATCTGCCCCATATAAAATATATCTGTTGGAGAGAAGTGGAATGAGAGGGTTGCTGCTATCAGAAACACTGCTGCCTTTATGCATAAAAAGAGGCGATCTAGTGTTGCAAGAGGGCTGACACCTGAGGCGAAGCGTTTGTCTGATATAAACCAGGCAGCACATCATATTCTACTTGGCCCCAGATCATGACTATACATGTCATACTGTTCAGTATTGTACACAGCAGAACAGGCTGTAATGACTAGCAGTCATGTTTGTGCAACTAACCGAACATCCCCGAAGTGAAATAAATGATGCTGGATCTTTGTAATTTTCTTTTAATGGAGTTCACTGTAATTGTTGCGTTACAACACTTGATATGTGAACTGAACTAGTTGGTGCTCATAAAAAAAAAAACTATTCCTGGCATAAGCCTAAACCACATTATGGAGTATTGCTGATGTCATTATTTAAAGAGGGCAATGCAAGCAACCCTTACAACCTTTCCTTTTTCTTTAAAACATGCTCTACTTACACTAAGTTTTAATTTTCCAGCATGACTGTGCTTCTACTACAGAAAGGGTTGCAATATTAGGCTGATCCAGGTCAAAGTCTCTCTAGGCTCTCACTGATCACTATAAAAAAAATTTAAAAAAAAATCCCAACCTGACCCTCATATTAATCATTACTACACTTGAACAATGTGATACTTCACAGCTGGAAAATATTATGTAATGATGATTAAGTAGGTGCAATTTTTCTTTGGAATTTTATGTCCATGTCGTTTGATGAAAAGGTTGCATTTTGTCATAGTGCTTGCCGAAATGTCAGTTTATTCAGCCAACATGACGGGTGTTTATTCCACTGATCTCTACTGTTACAGATTTAAAGCATGTACGACCTTGAAGTGTGTATTGATGTACTGCATCTTTACGATAAAAAGAATGACGGTTGTATCTCACATATTGATGAGGCCCTAATTTATATAGACCAGATAAAGACTAAGGGCAGTGGGAGAGAATTGGGGGGGGGGGGGGGGGGGGGTGCAGCAGATGAGTAAAGAGAGGAAGCAGGGTTGCTACGGGTGGATAAATAATGCATGAGTGCAAAGAGTGAGAGATTGAAAGAGACAAAGAGAACGAAAGAAAGGAAATCCATTCCTGAGTCACTTATTATGGGCCAAAATAGATAAATCATCAGATTCATTAGAGAATCAACACTTATTCTACCTGAATTCATTAATGGAAATGTGGCTTTTTGATGCTCAGATGATATGAAGAACAACACTCTTAGTAAGAACCACTTTAACAGGAATACAGATGAGACATTTGTGTTGGCTATAAAATTAATCCTATTGTAGCCCAATTACCGGGAAACTATAAGTAAATAATGGCACAAATGGTTTTGTGACTTTTTTTGGTTAATGAATGTGTATTTTTTTATCTAGTTAGTGTAACTGATATTATACATCTTGTGGGAAATTTAATTAAACTTGGAAAATTCAAAGATATGTTCAAAAGAAAAATCAAACTGATATAAAATATGTATTGGAAGTGGTCGATTAAGAAAAGAAGCATTGTTGTAAAAAATATTTTGAGTGAGTGATGATTTTTACTGCTCCTTTCTCTTTAAATACGTCTTACAGTTTTGTAGCGATGAATACTAAAATAAGTTGGAATTGTAGTCAACCAAGTTAAAATCTGGATCTCTATTTTATTTTTAGAACAAAGGTTTTACTCATTCGTGTTCACTGAGTAAAAAAAAAAAAAAAGAGGAGAGATTGTGCAGGCATTAGCAGATGTGCATGTAAAAACAAAACTGCATCCATTTCGTCACGCGCACACTGACACACACATGCACACAGTTTTTCTGCAGGGCCGGCCACCTGAAACAGAATCCTTTTCTCGGAACCTGAGATGGGACTGTGAATGTCTCCTGGACCACCCATCCTCTGTCCCCTCACTGGTGACAGATGGGCAGTGTGTTTATGTCCCTGTCTATCTCTTGTTAGGCTCTCCATGATCATGTATGACCCATGCTTGCGTTTTATAAATACCGCCCAATACGTCTTCTATATATGAACACTGTTTTTCTTCTCACCTGCGCTGACCTGAGAAGAGGAGACCACCTGTCATTCCCACATCAGCAATAACAGAGGAGCACAAACAGCGCCGGCAATGTGATCCACAGTGTCCTTGCAAGCTTTCCTTCTAATGTACTGTAATAGCTGCGGAGGCATCGTATGACAAGCCAAGGAAGCCCTTGAATCACTCTGAGAGCACTCACACCAATAACTGGCATGAGAGTGATATCATGTTGTGTATAGAGAGAATCTTTAGAGCGCTGCAGTGGCAGCAGTGCATCCCTGTTATGTATTGCAATCTGAGTTCGGAAACAAGTTCAACAAAACACCATCGTTATGTGCTATCAGGGTTTGAGCTGCTGACTCAGTGCAGATGCTTAATTTCATTGTGTGCTTGCTGTGTGGATGAAATGATTAAACTCATGCCAGAGTGAACCGTGGAGAGGCCAGATGGCACCAAACCCGACTTCTTCCCATGGGAATCCCTCATCTGCACCGTATTGATCTGATCTGATTTCTCCCTTTTTACTGTACATCCTTCCTCCATCCTCTGTTCACCAGCTGCCTCATCCAGTAGAAAAATAAATGGATAAATATGTCATCGCTGAGCATTCTGTACAAAAAGTTTTGCCTGATTTAACATTTGATCCTGATGAAGAGTCTAAAAGATTAATTGGCAGAAAAAATGTCCCTGTTAATTTCCTGTTCCCATTTATTTTCTTTGATCAGATCTGTGTTGAATTGTCTCTCTGACATTTAACTGGATACAGTGATGCACTAAAAAAAAATTAACTGCAGATGACACATGGTAAAACATGGTTTTAATTTAAATGTTAAATATGTTTGTTCAGGCTGTTTCTTCCCTTCTAAGCATCTCTGTCTCCTACAGGTAAAGATGCTCTGATGTTTCCTTCACCAGAAGTTTCTCTGAAAAGTGTTATGACTAAATATTTCTGTTTTACAACAAGCTTTACTCATGTTCCTTCAAAATTCAGAGTGAATGAATGAATATATTAATATGTCTCTTGTTCTGCAGAACCTGATACATGACCTTTCAACTACGGCCTGACCTGAACCCGGAGACTACACTGCCCGAATATCCACAACTTCGATGTAACTGTGAAGGTATGTGTGCCTCCACATATGAACTTCTGTGTGTTTACATACACTGATGTCTGTGCATTTACACTGGTGTGAAACACATTTTCTGATCCCCACAGGATCATTACTAAAAAAAAAAAAAAAAACATTATTTGTCTCTGTGTTGACGTACTGAAAAGACAATTTCAGGACTTTTTTGTGAGGGGTGAATTGGTCTTTGTATTGATCTGATTTAGGCAGACAGTTCGGTTTAAAATACTGAGGTAGAAACATGCCTCGGGCTGATGACTGTCAATGCAGCCCATTATTTATTCAGAGTTCAGTGATGTGGCAGATGATGTCCTCACAGACACAATTGTAACTAAGGAGGAAAAGGATTGTTTATGTTGTACTGAATCACTGCAAAACTTGAACCAATTAATCTAAACAAATATAGAATTATACCTGATTTACAGTTTGTTTCCATTGTTTTTATGGTAGAAACCATGAACTGAACATGAGCTGACACCACACTGCAGCATTGGTTTGGGGGTATAGCAAGTTATTAATAACAAAAGACACTGTGGCTGTCCTTAAAGGCACAATTCTCTTTTCACGCAAGCTTGCATTAAAAACACAGATAAATGTGTCTGACTTTGCACGAGGGTTATCTGTGGAAACTCAATGACTGTTCAGATGGTGTGAAGGAAGTCAACCTCTATGGATAGTATTCAAGAAGAAAACCATTGCTCCATGAAAAGAAACTTGCTGAATATTTGCAGCACATTCTTTGGACAGATTAAGCCAAAGTAAATGTGTTTTGGTCCAATAAAGTCGAGCATTTTTGGCCTGGCCAGGATGACCACAGTGACTACACAGTGCTCACTGTGAAACATAGTGTTTGTTATTGTTGTAGAAGACAAAACTTTTTAAATACAAGTTTGTATACTCAAATACAGAATAAAAAGATGACTTCCAGTCTCAAGAAGCTGGGCAGGAGATTAATTTTCCAAGTTTTTTTTAAAGAAGAAACATCGTAAAAACTAAAAGCTGGCTAAGAATGTCATGAATTTATACATCAGAACACCCACAGATTATTTTAAAGTCGAAGGCCGAGCAAACAAAACCACTCCAGCAGAGATCTGCTAATACGAATAGCCTATGAAGAAAGAAGAAATCTCACTTCAGGTTGTTTAACTTTGTTGCATCAAAGTTGTATGTTCTGTTCTGATGTGAAATTTAAGAGAAATGCAACTTTTCTTCTTCCAAATGGATTCCAACATTTGTATGATTAAACAGTCAGAAGGCTCTACAGCAGGCCTTTACTGGTTCACCCAACATGAAATACCTGAAGTTCCAAAGATGTCTGTAATATGACATCAGTAATATTTTACTAGTGATACTTTTTTTATATATATAATTCAGAAACTGCAGCCTGGAAAATCACTACTGGCTGTCAATGAACAGGAAGAGTGAAACACATCTCATTCAAAGATCTCACCACTGTCACTGTTGATGATGCTGTGATGAATAAAACAATGCTGCCCCCTGCTGAGCTGAAGACCATCATCCTGTTCAGATGAAAACTGCTGGCTAAGCTGTCCATTAGAGGAGTCCTTCTCATGTTTTAAAGAGCTAGCTAATAAAAAAATTAAAAAAAACTTTATCATAATAGATCATATTTTCATGAAATTTTGACCATTAATTATACCACTACCATCTCTGGGGAAGTGGTGCCAATCTTTATTTTCTCCCAAAATAGATGCAACATTTCATGGATGCAGTGAATGATGTTTGCAAGCAGTCAACAAAGATAACAGAACAAAACATTACAGAATCTCTTCTTATGTATTTGTGATTGACAGGAGAAGTAGTGTCTCCCTCATGCCTCACCTGTCCACCAGGCACCTTCAGTGGTTTCTCTCTCTTCCACTGGTCACCTGACATCTCCTGTTATCAGTCTCCTGCTTGCACAGCTGCTCCTCAGCTTTTGGGTTAACAGAGCAGACAGCAGTTTTCCAGATGTTTTTGCCGGATCGTTGTCTTTTCTGACTCCTTCAAACCTATTGAACTGCCTTTTAACCTTTACTGTGGTGTCAAGTGTCGCTATTCATGCTATATAGGGCATGAATAGGGCAACAGAAAGGGTTTGGTCAACTCTGGTGTTTTCCTGTTCAGACCAAAATAAATTCTCAGTGCATGTTAACCCCCTCTGATGCTCAATGACCATTTTCCACTGACGTGATGGAATATTTTTTGCAGAAAAGACACGAAAATGTTCTTCACTTCTGTCTCCATCTTCAACAATTTAAAGAATGGCAGATAAGTATCAAGTTTAAAAGTACACATTATGAAATTAATATTAAGTGTTTATCTATTTTTTTTTCACTCCTACTATAGATCGTATATAAAATGTTGCGACTATGATGGATAAGTGAAGAGTACATTGCTATTTTCACAGAGCATCCATTGAACTGTCTCAGTATCATTGAAAAAACTTGACAGGTAAGACTGGATTTATTAATTGAATCATTATATGTTGTTTATACTATTATTGTTTATTAATGCATTTTTCTTTAAAGAAGAAGAGAATGATTAAACCTTAAAATAAGCAAAATAGCTATGATTTCCTGTTGTTGATCAAAACCAACAAAATAAAAGCTACATAAAATAATAAAATTGGATAAAATTCTGCTTTTTAAATCAATGATGCATCACCATTCATATTCTACTGCTGATGTCCTCTATCTACAATTTAAACATGTATATATAGAACAACTGAGCACTGACATTGGTAGTTTGGTGCTTGATATCTGAAACACACAACACCTTTTGAGGTTTTTGTTAAATTTGGGTTAGCTCACACCTTCTGCAAAATAATCTATAATATCTTGAGGATGTGAAGCTTAAATTGTAACAAACCCTGTACCTTGTACACACATGTAGTATTCTGTATGTGCAGGCACATCGGTCATTTCTTGTGTAATCTTTTTTAAGATATCTGTATCTGCAAGATATATTTATGTTTTCACATGTGCAGCCATGCATATGTAAATGCACAGTGTGTAGTATCTCAGCTAAAATTTCTAACAAAGTCAACATACAGTGTGAAGGTTACCATAGTAACTTATGGAAAACAAGCCCTCTTACACAGTTGTAACACTGGCCAACCCGAGAAGAGCAAACATTGTCATCTATGATTTCATGTTTTGTTCACTGTTCTTAAGGATGAATGACATGCTGCTATGTAATTGCCATTTCTGTTGACAGATCAACAGGAGATCCAATGAAGGATCTGGGATACTATGGCCTCTGCCTCTATCTCGGGAATGTAAGTGAAAACATACACACAGTGTTTACGTGTTTTTCTATTGATTAAAAATGGTCTTTTAAACCTGTAGAAAATCTTTGACCTAAAGTATGCTGTTTGAACTTAGTGTGCAGAACAGCTTTTTCTATCCACTCCAACACATTGCAGAGTCAGCCAGATGAGCTGTGGGAAATTCAATTTAAAAAACATAGAAAGTTGAATGAATACAGAATCACACCAGGGAATACAGATTAGGATCTCTTGGCTCCTGCTTCATTTTTTGCTACTCTTTGTTCATCTGTTTCTGGTGAGTTTGCTGGAAATCACCCTTTGCTGAATAAAACAATCAAATGTTATTCTGTCCTCAGAGTAGGTGTCAGACCACACTTCGACAGATAGCGAACATACTGTTGCATAGAGAGTCAGACGAAGAAGTAAAGTTGAATGAACGTTTACTGTTTGTTTTTCCTCTTCTCGTGTACAACAATCTTTTTTGTAAAACTGAAATAAGGACAAAATAAATCACTCAATCAGTATGTATGTCAAAATAAAATTACATATCTTTTCTGATGTACCACACAGAATAAAACACTGTGCTAAATTACCTTCCTTTTCAACAAACAAGGCATGGCTTGATAATTAACATTTTTGCTGAGTCATCACAATGCTTTACCTTAATTTAGATGCTAAAAAATACTAGCTCCATAAAAACGTCTCTCTTTATGTTAAAGTTCTATGTAAACATTCAATAAGTAGTACAATTCAGCACACCTGATATTTTGGTACTCACAAGCATTGCTTCTCAAGGCACTCAACGTAAGAAAGGCAGAGGATTAGCTGCCCACATGTCATCCCTCACCTCTGCTGTGTGCTGGAATCATTGCTCTGGCCACGTCATGTGACCCTATTGGCCAATGAATGAAGAGAAGACTTCTACTGCTAAACTAACTGCAATAACACATGCAACCACCAGGGGGATAAATTAAAATAATCTAAACATCAACCCAATAGACAGAACAAATGTCATTTAAGTGTTAAAAATCAGATCAGTTAATGTGATTCCATTTGTTTTCTTTACTCAACCAGAACAAAAGTAATCCTGAGGTCTCCATTTACATCCCTTTCAGAGGGTGAGTCACTTTCTATTCAAGCTTTCAGTGCCATACTGAACTACTGTACTAAAGTTGATGAACAATTTATTTCAAAAATGTCTCTTTTTGTCACATCTCAGGTTTTGATTTCAGGACAGTTACGAGATGTGGACTATCTTGAAGGAAGCACAAGAAAAGAAGATGGAAGCCAACTTCAAACAAAGTTTCACTCTCCACTGAAGTTGAAGGTGAGCGGACAGGCCTGGCAGTGTAATCCAAGCCTTTGTTGTCCTCTAAACACGGACATTAAAAGTGATAATATGGTGGTTGAATAATGACACAGTGCGACTGGTTTTCTAATACCAAGTCTCTGTATTTACTATCAATATTATGGGTGCTCCCAGAACACACTGCTCTGCTGGATGTGTTGTAGCAGAGAGAATTAGAGTGTATGTCCACGTGTGTGTGTGTGTGTGTGTGTGTGTGTGTGTGTGTGTGTGTGTGTGTGTGTGTGTGTGTGTGTGTGTGTGTGTGTGTGTGTGTGTGTGTGTGTGTGTGTGTGCACGCATGTGTTAGTCCCACCCATTATCAGACAGCACGCACCGACACATACACCCAGAGGCAGCTTTGAAGAGGTAGTGTTTATAAAGTCATGTTTTTTTGACATTCTGGGGTCAGTCACTTGTCACTGCTGTCGGTTTGACGAGGGCCGGCTGGAGGTAAGTCTCACCTCTCCTGGTACAGTTATGAATGGTGTTTGCGCAATAATACAAGTAAAGCTGTAGGTTTGTAGTTTGAAAAATATGGGAACTGTGCACTTCTTAGAAACAGCACAGTTGCTCTTATTGTCTTACGGTCAATGCTGCAGTAGGATGCAGGATGTTCCTCTGTTTGGTCTTATTCATAAGGAAAAGACTTGACTGACTCCGAAGACACTGAACATTGCAGATTTTGAAACTGAGTCGGCAAGGGGAACGATCTTCAAGACTACGCAGCAGGTCCAGTTGGATTTACCACAATAAATAAATGTATTTGAGTGTGGTGGACCTGACATTTTTTAAGTTAAGGAAAAATAAACATTTTATGCTGTATGAAAAAAAATATTTAAGAAATTAAGAAAGTTTCCTTGGTGCAGGCATATATATTTCAATTATCTTTCAACAACCATGATTATTATCTGCCTACTTGTATTTCAAAATATCTTATATTGTTGATGCGTTTTTGTCTATATTTTTTGTGTGTATGCAAAACCAAACCAGTACAATTACAAATAAATTATCATCCCGATGCAATTTGAGACACTTGGCAGAAACCTGCAAATATATATTTGCAGACACATGCACCTGTGTGTGCACCTTACACTTACACCTACTCATGTAAGCCGGCACATACTGTATAAGAATGTGCATATTTCAGCTGAATGATTCACACATGCACAAAACCACACACACGGTCGAGGAGGGGACATTACGTCGATTTACTCATTTTAGTCTGGCCCTCATTCTCACCATTACCGCTTCTTGCTTAATCCTCATCTTAACCTAACCCTTATTTAACACTAACGCCTGAACTCTTCACCCCAAAATGTAATGATTTATGTTATGCGGAGTTGCTTTTTGTCTCTAAAAGGGAGTAGAGTCCCCATAATGTAACTGTGTAAACACATTTCTGTCCCCACAACATGTGTAATACACACACACATGCTGTAGATGGTGTTTAGTCAGTCTAATCCGAATCTTCCACCCCTTTGCTC